>NW_024429197.1:19643924-20234005 GCF_017639785.1 Mesocricetus auratus | reverse complement strand
GAGGAGAGAGGAAGGGGAGCTGTGTGCTTAAGCAAGTGACTAGTTCTTCTTTGTTGACAGTGTTGGCCTTTTGCAGTTGGACTGTGTCTCAGGAGTCACAATGGGATGCAGAGCACAGCTGTGTTCACGATGCTCTGCACACACCATGGCCTTGTCTTGGGGCCAATCACTGTTGGTTAAAATGGCTGGAAATTCGCTTCATCACCCTGCAAAAGCAGTTAAGGATTATTAGACACTGAGCCATCTCTCTAGCCCACCTTCCTGACTCCCAAATCCATTTATTTTTTGAAACAGGGTTTCACAATTAGCAATAGTGTCTTAGAACTCACTGAGTAGATAGACCAAGCTGTCCTCAAACTCAGATATCAGCCCACCACTGCCTCCCAAATCTTGGGATCAAAGTCTTTGTCACTACACCCAGATTCTCAGGCCACTTTTGAAACCATTTGGATCAAATTCTTCCATCAGGTTTCCAGGAAATAGTATATTTCTAAACCCAGGTTGGGTTCCTTGTTTGGTTTTGTTTGAGCCACTGTTTTATGTGTCACAGGCTAGCCTCAAATTCGCTATGTAGCCAAGGCTGGTCTTGAACTTCAGATCCTCCATCTCCTGAGGGCTAGAGTTAAAGACACAGGTCACCACACCCAGTGTAATGCTTCATCTCTTTAATTGACTAGTATTTATGGGTCTCAACATGGGACTTTGCTTTAAACTACACTGACCTTGGAGAGTCTGTGGAGATATGGGGTAAGATTGAGTGTAAATGTGGGTGCCACAACCCATGTGTGGAGGGCAGAGACAACTTTCTGGAGTTGGTGTCTCCTTCCACCAGGGATATGACAGTCTAAGTCAGCTAGTCAGGCTTCCCTGTCAATCACTTTTAATCCACTCAGCCATCTTACCAGACCAAAACTAACAAATGTTATCAACAGATTAGACTAATTATGGAGATATTCACTCTATTACTTTCTGCTTTTATATATAGTTATGTTTTTCCCACAAAAAAGCTAAAGCAAACAAAATTAATGTTTATACAGAAGACCTCTGAATGTGTCCAACCCTGACACCATCTTGAACTTCAGACATGTATTTTCAATGGCCTGAAATACGACTCTACCGGTTTGACATGTCAAACTGAGCTTACAAATGAAGTCTACATCCTGTCTCTCCACAGCACAGTCAAACTGCCTGCATAAACAAACACACACCCTCTGTTCATCCCCATGGGCTCCTTGTCTCTGTAAATGACAATACTCTTCAGTCAGTTGCTCAAACTGATAGCTTGGAGACATCCTTGACTGCTCTCTGTGGAGATGGTACAGCAGGTAAAGGCAGCTGCTGTCAAAACTGATGACCTGAGTTCAATCCCTGAGGACCATTAAGAAGAAAAGCATAACTGACTCCTTTAACTGTACTCTACCTTCACATGTACACCAGGGCACACGTGTGACAACACACAATACACAAATAAATGTAATGAAAATAATACAAGTGGCTGGAGAGATAAATTAACAGTTGAATGTGCACTGCTCTTTCAGAGGACCCAAGATAGGATCCTAACCCTAACACCCACATCAGTTGCTTCACAGATGTTTGTACTCCAGTGTCAAAGGATTTGATGCCCTCTTCTGGCCTCCTCTGCCCTTGCAGACAGGTGCACACACACACACACACACACACACACACACACACACTCTCTCTCTCTCTCTCTCTCTCTCTCTCTCTTTCTCTTGCTCTCTCTCCAACTACTACATGTCACTTGGCTAGAACCATCTCACCTCCATGAAATTCTGTCAATTATGTTGGAGAGAGATGTCCTCTTAATGAGTCTCCTGTGTCAAAGAGCTTTGCAATCCCCAAGACACTTTCTGCTTCCTCATTAGTAATAACTGGTTTCTTATATGATACAGGAATCTGTTTAACAAGGGCAGTTGACCTCAAATACAATCAAACTGCCAAGTTTTTTTCTTTAACTGAGAGGGTGCCGAGTGTGACGGCACATGCTTATAGTCCCAGCACTCAGAAGGACGAGGCAGGAAAGTTGCATGAGTTTTCAGCCAGCTGAGATACAAAGCAAGGTTTTATCTCAAAAGAAAACAGAAGTTCAAAATATCAGGTGAATAAAGGGTAGAGAAGAGAACAGTGAGACTAAAGAAGTGAAAATGGGGATGAAGAGAAGACTTAGAAATTCAGAGCTGAGGTTCATAAGTTAGTTAGGTTCCACTGGTCTTCAGTTCGATTCCCAACAATAACTTGGCACCTCACAACTGTCTGTAACTCCACTTCCAGAGAATCAAACTTTCTCTTAGACATACATGCAGAAAAACAATCATACACATAACATAATAAAAACAAAAAATTTTAAAGGAGAACTTACCTTATAAGTGATCTGAGAGAAATTGACATTATAAATTTCATGGGAGGTATTTGGCATCTCTCAGAAAAGTTCCTGAAGAATCAAAGTTTGCTGTCAGATTTGAAGGTCTTATTTGTGGATTAAACTATTTAATACACCATGGGTCCCCAGTCCACAGAGTTACAGGATCTTCCTCTCCTAAGGAAGGGCACAGGTGCAAATCTTTCATAGAATATAAATCACGAGATGCTGGGGAGATGGCTCAGTCAATGAAATGATTGACATGGAAATGTGAGCAACTGAGAATGGGTTACCTGTTCCCCTTAGAACAGAAACAGAAAATAAAGTAAAATATCCAGGCATAGCAGTACTCTGACAATATCAACTCTGGGGAGGCGGGGACAGGAGGGCTCTGGGGCTTTGCAATCAACCTGTCTAACTCAGAAGTGTGCTACAAGATCATGTAGAAACTTTTCTTCTCACAGTCAGCAAGACAAAAAGGCAGCCCACAGAATGGGAAAAAATATTCACTAATCCCACATCTGACAGAGGGTTGATCTCCAAAATTTACAAAGAACTCAAGAAGCAAGTCTCCAAAACAGCAAAGGACCCAATTAAGAAGTGGGCTGCAGAACTAAATAGAGAGTTTTCAATAGAGGAGTCTAAAATGGCTGAGAGGCACTTGAGAAAGTGCTCAACATCCTTAGCCATCCGGGAAATGCAAATCAAAACAACTCTCAGATACCATCTCACTCCTGTCAGAATGGCTAAAATCAAAAACACCAATGACAATTTATGCTGGAGAGGATGTGGTGAAAGGGGGACACTCCTCCATTGCTGGTGGGAGTGCCAACTGGTTCAGCCACTTTGGAAAGCAGTATGGAGATTCCTCAGAAAAATGGGAATAAACCTACCACAAGACCCAGCAACTCCACTCTTAGGCATATATCCAAAAGATGCCCATTCATATAACAAAGATGTCTGTTCCACTATGTTCATAGCAGCTTTATTTGTAATAGCCAGAACTTGGAAGCAACCTAGATGTCCCTCACCCGAAGAGTGGATAGAGAAAATGTGGTACATCTACACAATGGAGTACTATTCAGCAGAAAAATAATGGAATCATGAGATTCGCAGGCAAATGGATGACACTAGAAGAAACCATCCTGAGTGAGGTAACCCAGTCCCAAAAAGAGAAACATGGCATGTACTCTCTCATATATGGATTTTAGACATAGATCTGGGGAGTGCCAGCCTACAATCCTATGGCCAGAGAGTCTGGGAAACAGAAACTTCATTTAGTGGCTGCTTAAGTACTGAGCTGAACTCAAGAAAGCCAGTATCAGAGAGGGAGGACTGATGATCAAAGGGATTAAGACTGGGCTGGTTTAACCCCCAGAAACAGCTGACCAGACAAAGGTTAACTCTTGAATCCCAGGCATCAGCCTGGGAATCCAGCATGGGACTGATCAAGACCCCCTGAATCTGGGTGTCAGTGAGGAGGCCTAGGTAATCTATTGAGCCTTGGACAGCAGATCAGTACCCATCCCAAGTATACACACGGACTCTGGACTCCCATAGAACAATGTGAGGTGCACTCTCACACTGAACTCTTGGGGAAGGGTCTAGGCCCTGCCCTATATGAAATGACAGACTATGGACACCCCCATGGAGGGCCTCACCCTCCCTGGGGGAATGAGGGGATAACGGGGGGGGGGATGGGGGGAGGACACGGGAGGAGGGGAGGGAAAGGGAGAGGGACCTGGAACTGACTTGAGAAGCAACCTTGTTTCTTATCTAAATTTAAAATGGAAAATAAAAAAAATTTAAAAAAAAGGAAAAAAAAAGAAACTTTTCTTCTTCTTCTTATCATCATCATCATCATCATCATCATCATCATCATGTTATCCAGCAAGCACACACTAAGTGAGTGAACATAATTCAAAATTTTAAAGTAAAGTAGAGGGCTTGAGAGATAATTCACTGGTTAAGAGTGTTTGCTGCTCTTGCCAACAACTCACATTAGGATCCTAGCAACCACAATCACCTGTAACTCCAGCTTGAGATGATCTGATGCCCTCCTCTGGCCTCTGTGGCACTGAACATACATATGCACATGCCTACACCCCCCCACTGCCACATGCACACATGATTAATATAAAATAAAATTTTTAAGTTCTCTAAAATGGAAAGGTAGAGGAAGATACACAGCATAGAACTCTGACTTCCTCACTCATGCTGACACATGCGTATACACACATAGGAACATGTTACACACACACACACAGAGAGAGAGAGAGAGAGAGAGAGAGAGAGAGAGAGAGATAACAAATTAAGTCCACAAAGCTTCTCGTGGGACATCTTAATGATAACTTATTTTCATTGCTATGGGAGGATCCAAATCAATGCAGTCAATTTATTGGAATAGAAGAAACATCAATGCCATGTAGGTGCTACCATGGAACAGAAGGATACGTACAGGATCCTGAGTTTCTTGAAGAATGTAACAGCAATGTAACCTTCACGCAGTTTAGGATCCTCAGCAAGAATCTGGCATAGTTCAGAACTGGCATTCAAGACCTTGTTCTCCATATCCTAAAACAGGTATAGTGAGAAATCAAAGGCTGGGACTGGCCTTTCAGGTCCCAACCTCTGGAGACCCCAGCTTCAAGTGAGCCTGGGTCTCTGTGGGGCCACTCCCCATCCCCCGCCCAACACCCATCCCCTCATTCTTCCGGGGGCCCGTTCCTGGCATCCAGAAGACCCACCCACACAGGAAAGGCATCATCCCTTCCAGGCCCCAACCTCCGGCAACCCCAGGTTCAGCCTCAGCTTCAGTGTCAGCGTCCCCAGCTTCAGCTTCAGGAAGGAAGGAGACCAGTGGAGACTAAAGGAAAGACCCCACCTGCACCCACTGGAAGAAGAGATGGGAAGAAAACAGAATAAGAGCTCATTCAGCAATAGGAAGACCAACATGACTCCACCAGAATCTAGAGACCCAATGCCAGCAAGACCTAAAAAGCACTACATAGACAAAGCAGAGTAGACAGACCTTAAAAATCATTTTATGAAGATGATAGAGACCCTCAAAGAGGAAATGAGGAAATCCCTAAAAAAATAGAAGAAAAAAACAAAGAAAAAATCCATGAAATGTGGGAAAAAATTTAAGAAATAAATCTCTCAAAGAATCTAAAGAGTACCAAGAAAAAACAACCAAACAAATGAAGGAAACAACTTAAACAGTTGAAGGATTGAAAGCTGAAATAGAAACAATAAAGAAAACACAGAATGAGGAGATACTGGAAATAGAAAAGCTGGGTAAATGATCAGGAACTATAGATGCAAGTAAAACCAATAGAATATAAGAGATAGAAAAGGGAATCTAAGATGTTGAAGACTCGTTAGAGGATATACAGTCGTCAAGCAAAGAAAATCTCAAAAACAACAAATCCCTAACACAAAATATCCAGGAAATATGGGATACCGTGAAGAAGCCAAACCTGAGAATAATAGGTATAAAAGAAGGGGAAGAAATAAAGCTCAAAGGAACAGAAAATATATTCAACAAAATCATAGAAGAAAACTTCCCTAACCTAAAGAAGGATATGCCTATGAAAATACAAGAATCTTACAGAACACCAAATAGGCTGGACCAGAAAAAGAAGTCACCTCGCCATATAATAATCAAAACATCAAACCTACAGAATAAAGAGAAAATATTAAGAGCAGCTAAAGAAAAAGGCCAAGTAACATATAAAGGCAAACCTATCCGAATTACACCTGACTTCTCAATGGAAACTATGAAAGCCAAAAGATCCTGGACAGATGTCCTACAAACACTAAGGGAACAGGGATGCTAGCCCAGACTACCATATCCAGCAAAGCTTTCAATTACCATAGATGGAGAAAACAAAATATTCCATGACAAAGCCAGATTTAAACAATACGTATCCATGAATCCAGCTCTACAGAAAGTGCTGGAAGGAAAAACCTAGACCCAACGAAGATAACTACACTCACAAAGACATAAGCAATAGATAATCCCACTTTACCAAACACCAAAAGAAAAAGGGAGGAGAACCTACACACAATAATTCCACTACCAATAAATCAAGCACAAACAAGAGTCATCAATCAATGGTCATTAATATCCCTCAATGTCAATGGTCTCAACTTGCCTATAAAAAGACACAGACTAGCAGAATGGATACAAGAAACACATCTCAACGTCAAAGACAGATGTTACCTCAGAGTAAAGGGTTGGGAAAAGATTTTCCAATCAAACGGACCCAAGAAACAAGCGGGTGTAGCAATCCTAATATCCAACAAACTAGACTTCAAATTAAAAGCAATCAAAAGAGATGAAGAAGGACATTTCATATTCATCAAAGGAAAAGTCCATCAAGATGAAGTCTCAATTTGAACATCTATGCCCCAAATACAAAGGCACCCACATTCGTGAAAGAAATATTACTAAAGCTCAAATCGCACATAAAATCTCACACACTAGTAGTAGGAGACTTTAACACTCCACTCTTACCACTAGACAGAAACTTAACAAAGAAACAAAAGAACTAATAGAAGTTATGACCCAACTAGGTTTAACAGACATCTATAGAACATTCCACCCAAACACAAAGGGATATACCTTCTTCTCAGCGCCACATGTAACCTTCTCTAAAATTGACCACATAATAGGAAACATAGCAAATCTCCACAGATACAAAAAAAATTGGAATAACCCCCTGTATCTTATCAGACCACCATGCGTTAAAATTAGAATTCAACAATAACACAAATCGCAGAAACCCTACAAACTCATGGAAACTGAACAATGCACAATTGCACCATCCCTGGGTAAAGGAAGAAATAAAAAAGGAAATCAAAGACTTCCTGGAAATCAATGAGAATGAAGACACAACATACCCAAACTTATGGGACACTCTGAAAGCAGTGCTGAGAGGAAAGTTCATAGCACTAAGTGTCCACATGAAGAAACTGGAGAACAGTCACACTAGAGAATTAATAGCACAGCTGAATGCTCTAGAACAAAAAGAGGTAAACTCAACAAGGAGGAGCAGATGCCAGGAAATAATCAAATTGAGGGCTGAAGTCAATCAAGTAGAAACCAGGAAAACATTGAGAAGAATCAAAGAAACGAAGAGTTGGTTCTTTGAGAAAATCAACAAAATAGACAAACCTTTGTCCAAACTAACCAAAAGACAGAGAAAGAGCATGCTAATTAACAAAATCAGGGATGAAAAAGGGGACATAACAACAGACTCAGAGGAAATCCAGAGAATCATCAGGGCATACTTTGAAAATCTGTACTCCACAAAATTTGGAAATTTAAAGGAAATGGACAATTTCCTGGATAGATATCACTTGCCAAAACTAAATCAAGAACAGATAAACAATCTAAACAGACCTATAACCCTTAATGAAATAGAAGCAGTCATCAAAAGTCTCCCAAACAAAAAAAAAGCCCAGGCCCAGATGGCTTCAGTGCAGAATTCTACCAGACTTTCAAAGAAGAGCTAATTCCAATACTCCTCAAAGTATTCCACATAATAGAAGTAGGAGGCTCACTGCCAAACTCTTTTTATGAGGCTACAATTACCTTGATACCCAAGCCACACAAAGACACAACTAAGAAAGAGAGCTATAGACCAATTTTCCTCAAGAACATCGATGCAGAAATACTCAATAAAATACTCGCATACCGGATTCAAGACCACATCAGAAAAATCATCCACCATGACCAAGTAGGCTTCATCCCAGGAATGCAGGGATGGTTCAACATTAGAAAATCTATCAATGTAATCCACCATATAAACAAACTGCGAAAGAAAAACCACATGATCCTCTCGCTAGACGCTGAAAAAGCCTTTGACAAAATCCAGCACCCCTTCATGATAAAGGTCCTAGAGAGATCAGGGATAACAGGAACATACCTGAACATAATAAAAGCAATATGCAGTAAACCAACAGCCAACATTAAACTAAATGGAGGGAAACGCAACGCAATTCCTCTAAAATCAGGAACAAGACAAGGCTGTCCACTCTCTCCATATCTCTTCAATATTGTACTTGAAGTTTTAGCTAGAGCAATACAACAACAAAAGGAGATCAAGGGGATACAAATAGGAAAAGAAGAATCAAGCTTTCACTATTTGCAGATATGATAGTTTGCATAAGTGACCCGAAAAACTCTGCAAGGGAACTCCTAGAGCTGATAAACACCTTCAGCAAAGTGCCAGGATACAAGGTTAACTCAAAAAAGCAGTGACCCTATTATATACAGATGATGAAGTGGCTGAGAAAGAAATCAGAGAAACATCACCCTTTACAATAGCCATAAACAGCATCAAATATCTGGGGATAATGTTAACCAAGGAAGTGAAAGGCCTGTATATCTAGAACTTTGAGTCTTTGAAGAAAGAAATCAAAGAGGATACAAGAAAATGGAAAAATCTCCCATGCTCTTGGATTGGTAGGATCAACATAATAAAAATGGAAATCTTGCCAAAAGCAGTCTACAGATTCAATGCAATCCCTATCAAAATTACGGAACAATTCTTCACAGACCTGGAAAGAACAATAATCAACTTTATATGGAAAAACAAAAGGCCCAGGATAGACAAAACAACTCTATACAATAAAGGAACTTCAGGAGGCATCACCATACCTGACTTTAAGCTCTATTATAGAACTATAGTCCTGAAAACAGCTTGGTATTGGCACAAAAATAGACAGGTAGACCAATGGAACCGAACTGAAAACCCTGATTTTAACCCACACACCTATGAACACTTGATTTTTGACAAAGAAGCTAAAACTATACAATGGAAAAAAGAAAGCATCTTCAACAAATGGTGCTGGCATAACTGGGTATTAGCATGCAGAAGACTGCAGATAAATCCATGTCTATCGCCTTGTACAAAACTTAAGTCCAAATGGATCAAAGATCTCAACATAAATCCCACCACACTGAAACTCTTAGAAGAGAAAATGAGAGATACTCTTCAACGAGTTGGTACAGGAGACCACTTCCTGAACATAACACCAGTGACACAGACACTGAGATCGACAATTAGCAAATGGGACCTCCTGAAACTAAGAAGCTTCTGTAAGGCAAAGGACAACAAGACAAAAAGGCAGTCAACAGAATGGGAAAAGATGTTCACTAACCCCACATCTGACAGAGAGCTAATCTCCAAAATTTACTAAGAGCTCAATAAGCAAGTCTCCAAAACACCAAAGGATACAATAAAAAGGTGGGGTACAGAACTAAATAGGGAATTCTCAATAGAGGAGGCTAAAATGGCCAAGAGACACTTAAGAAAGTGCTCAACATCCTTAGCCATCAGGGAAATGCAAATCAAAACAACTCTGAGATACCATCTTACTCCTGTCCGAATGGCTAAAATCAAAAACACTGAAGACAATTTATGCGGGAGAGGATGTGGAGAGAGGGGAACACTCCTCCACTGCTGGTGGGAATGCCAACTTGTACAGCCTCTTTGAAAATCAGTATGGAGATTCCTCAGGAAAATGGGAATTAATCTACCACAAGACCCAGCAATTCCACTCTTAGGCATATATCCAAATGAGGCAAATTCATACAACAAGGGCATCTGCTCCACTATGTTCATAGCAGCATTATTTGTAATAGCCAGAACCTGGAAGCAACCTAGATGTCCCTCAACTGAACAGTGGATAGAGAAAATGTGGTACATTTACACAATGGAGTATTACTCATCAGAAAAAAAAAAACAATGGAATCTTGAAATTCACAGGTAAATGGATAGCACTGGAAGAAACCATCCTGAGTGAGGTAACCCAGTCGCAAAAAGACAAACATGGTATGGACTCACTCATATATGGATTTTAGACATGGATCAGGATAGTGCCAGTCTGCACTTCCACTGACAGAGAGTCTGGGAAACAGGAAAGAACCTAAGAGATATATGCCTGGTACCCCAGAGAAGAGGAATGAGGCAAGGGGTGAGGGGGAGTGTGAGCTGGGAAGAAGTTGAGGGGGAGAAGAGTAAGAGAAAGTAGGTCATGAGGGAACAGGAAGTTTTAGTGGGGGGTAGAATAGGGGTAAGAGGGAATCGTAGGTTAGAAGACAGATATGACACCAGTGAGACCTGTAGTGATCTAAAGGGATGACACAAACTGGCAAGCTAAGCAATAGTGGAGAGACCACCTCGAATGCCTATTCCTGATAATGAACTTGATGTCCTATAACCATCCTGGAGCCTTCATCCAGTGACTGATGGAAGCAGAGGCAAACACCCTCAGTTAAACACTGAACTGAACCCATGGAACCCAGCGACAGAGAGAGAGGAGCGATGAGCAACTTGGCAAAGAATGGGCTGGCAAAACCAGCAGAGACAGCTGATCTGAACAACGGGGAGCTCTTGGACCCCAAACCAACAGCTGGGAGGCCAGCATGGGACTGATCCATACCCCCTGAGTGTGAGAGTCACTGAGGAGGCCTGGGCAACTTATGGGGCCCTGGGCAGTGGATCAGTGTTTATCCGTGGCATACAAATGGACTTTATGTGTCCATAACACAAAGAGGGATGCTCTCACAGTCTGGACTCTTAGGGGAGTGCCTGGACCATGCCCTGAGTGAAATGACAGACTCTAGATATCCCCTATGTGGAAGGAAGTAGCGATAGGGTGGGAGGCTGGGGGGGATGGTGGGGGTGTGCGGGAGGAGGGGAGGGAGAGGGAACTGGGATTGACATGTGAAGCAAGCTATTTAAAATTAAAATAATAAAAGAAAAAAAAAGGCTGAGACTGTTGGTAACTGACATCTTCTTTAATGGATCTAATGGGGCAAAGATTTCAGGTGTGTGAGGGACAATTTCATGTGAAAGACAATTTCAATGAGAATGCCCTCCTAGGCTCAGATATTAAAACACCTGGTCCCCAGTTGGTGTGCTGTCCATGGATGAAATGGAGAGGTGCAGCCTTGCAGGAAGAACATCACTGGGGTGGCTTTGAGGACTGGTAGCCTTACCTCACATCCAGGTTGCTCTCTCTGCTTTATGGTTGCAGCTGAAGCTGTGCTCACCCACTTCCTCTCCTGCTGTCATACCTTTCTGCTGTGATGAACTCCTATCCCTTTGGAACCTTAAACCCATATAAACTCTATATAGCTTGCTTTTCCTCTTGGTATTTTTATCACAGCAACAGAAAAATGGCTTATACAGGGTGAGACCCTCCTATCCCCGTTAGAGTTCATGAGCATGATGTCACATGCCTGAAATGCCAATACTCAGGGGCTGGTGCAGGAAGATCAAGTCCCAGGCCAGCCTGGGCTACACAGCAAAATCCTTCATCCCAAAACCAAACCAAACCAGTGGGGATAAGGTTTGCAAGACAAAGTGTTCAAATAGCACTCTCTATCAAGCCCCATAGCAAACATTTAGCAGGCACCTTACCTGCATCATGTTCTTCCCAATCTCTAGAGGCACAATATGAATTCCAGGGATTGTCTCTTCAAGAAACTTCATGAGCTCTGTGTGAATCGGTTCTCCTAACCAACAGAAATAATGATGGACATTCATGAGTCAAAACATCACTTTTAAAAGGCTTATTTTTTATTTTGTGTGTATTGATGTTTTTCCTATATGTATGCCTTGCACTCTTGTGTACAGTAAACACAGACAGCAGAAGAGGTCCTTGGGTGTAGGGACTCAGATATTATACTAAGTCTGCCTCTCTTTCCCAGAATCCTCCTTGACTCCTAGTCCTACCTATCTTGCTTCCCTATTGGCCAACAGTGCTTTATTGACATATACACAGGACTTCCCCATCATCTCCTCTTGTCTGTCTAAACAAAAAGAAAGGTCTTAACTTTAACATAGTCAAATTATATATAACAGAACAGCTATCAAGCAAGAACACAGTTACAATATTTTGTCCATCAACATTCAGCAAGATTTAAAGAATATATCCCATCCTTGTGAGTCCAAAGTCCTACATGTAGCTTATCTTTTATCATAACTAAGGAAAACTATAATTATAACTGTCTTCAATGCCATCAAAGACCACAGAAGGATAATATATAAACACTAGAATTGACAAAGACGTCTCGCTGCCTGGACAGTCACCCGAAGTTCTGTCCATCTTTACTGTAAATCTTTATGTTTTTCTGGCCACGTGTCTTATCTGCTAAAAACCATGGCTGTTTAAACTGCAGTTTTTCCAAGATGGTGGGCGTAAGTTTGACTCCAGCTCACTGCCTCAGTCTATGCTGACATCCAGCAGCATGGTGCCAGCTTGGAGATGTGGTCACTGTCACTGCCAGATGCTTGTGCACACCATCCAATTATTAGCAGAGCCTCTGAAAAGAACCTTGCTGGGGTTTTTTTTTGCTTATGCTGAGTCAGGAAGACTCCCTTAAGCAAGCCATGTGAGTCTCTGCTTGTCTCTAGCAAAACAGAGCCCACCTGAGAAAAATGCTGCTACCAAGAAGCCATGCTTCTCTCTGTTCTTTTGTTTCTAAAATTCCTTTTAAGCTTTTGTTATTCTATGTGGAAATTCATATCTCACTCCTGACACCATATGTAGAGTGTAGCCTTCCCTGCCATCCTCCTGGGCCCTGCCACAGCTGTAGTCCCCAAATAACACACAAGGCATTGCATTAATTATGAAGCTGTTGGCTGTTTGCTTGGTTCTTACTGGCTATCTCTGACTTAAGTATTTAATCCATAATTGTTAATTTAAGTATTTCTCTTACCAGAGAAAAGGATCCAGACCTCTTACTCCTCTGGCAGGCTGCATTGTCTGTGACTCTGCCTCTCCCAGAATCCTCCTTGACTCCTAGTCCCACCTATCTTGCTTCCCTATTGGCCAACAGTGCTTTATTGACATATACACAGGACTTCCCCATCACCTAAAGAACGGAAGCGAGTTTGGGAGCAGGCTAGGGCATATGCAAATGAGGTACACCATACCAATGTGGCTTAGCCTACTGGGACAGAGGGTGTTCCAGATCAGGAGCCCCAATGGGACTATAACACTCCAAGGGGAACTTTGGCTAGAGATCAGTTTACGACCTGCCTCATGGCTGGTCTACGTAGGGCTGCCCTAAAACCAATTAACTAGAGGTAATTCAGGACAAAGCAGAGAACCCCTCTCAGTTCCTAGAACGCCTTACACAGGCCAACATAGACCCAGAGGGAACAGAGGGAAGACAGCTCCTTATGGCATACTTTTTTCTCAGAGCTACCCTGACATTAGAGCTAAAATTAAAACTTTAGAGCAGGAGCCCCAAACCCCACAGGCAGAAGCTTTAAGAGTGGCTTTCAAGGTGTACCATGGGAGAGATAACAAGGCCTTTAAAGACAAATACCAGATGCTGGCCAAGGCTGCCTGACAGGCCTCAAAGTTTGCCTAAGATCCCTTGCCCTCCAGGATTCGAGGACCACAGCATCCCTGTTTCAAATGTGATCAGGAAGGGCCTTGGGTCCGGTCATGCCTAATCCCCGTGCGCCTCTCAAACCGTGTCCAAAATGCCAGAAAGAGGGCCATTGGTCAGTGGACTGTCCCCGTGCCCCTTGTGGCAGAAGGACATCAGACACAGACTGCCCTGTAGCTGACTTCCTAGCTCTGGCTATGGACAATGACAATGAGTAAAGGGGACCGGACTCTCTTGACCCGACCACTGTCATCTCACACAGGGAGCCCCGGGTAGACATTAAGATATCAGGGTGATCCATCTCCTTCCTTTTGGACACATACTCAGTGCACATACTCAGTCCTAAGGGAGTTTTGGGGATCCACCTCTCCTTCTCATCTCCCTATTGTCAGGGTACAGGGACAGCCTTACTTACCTCGTCACACTCCACCACTTAGCTATATATTCAGGGGAATTCCCCTCACTCATTCGTTTTTCGTTATACCAACTTGTCCTGTGCCCTTACTGGGGAGGGATCTTTCAGCAAAGGTGGGAGCTTCTATTTCTTTTGCTCCCCACATCCACCTAACTCTAGACTCACCAGCGGCTCTTCTCCTCCTCCTCCTAGCCACCCACCCTTCAGATTCCAGTAAGTCGTTTCCTCTGCCAGCCTCTCAGGTAGACCCCAAAGTCTGGGACACCCAAAACCCTTCTGTGGCTAGGCACCATTCCCCCATTGTCATTCAGTTACAGGACCCCTCTAAGTACAGCATTCAAGTCCAGTACCAACTCCCACTCCAAAGCCTTAGGGGACTTAAGCCTATTATCTCTGACCTCCTAAGAAAATGGTTACGTGGTTCTACATCCTCTCCCTTTAACACCCCTATACTGGCATTAAAAAAAAAAAACTCATGAGACCTATCGCCTGGTTCAAGACCTCCCGCTCATTAATTCTGCAGTGGTCCCCCTCCATCCTGTGGTACCTAATCCTTACACACTACTCTCCAGTATCCCCTCTGTGGCCTCTCATTTGTCAGTTTTGGATCTTAAGGATGTCTTTTTTCTCTATACCCATTGACATTCAGTCACAGAATATCTTTGCTTTCACCTGGACTGATCCTGACACTCATGCCTCTATACAGCTCACCTGGACCATTCTACCTCAGGGCTTCCGGGACAGCCCACACTTATTTGGTCAGGCTCTAGCATCTGACCTGCTCTCT
Source organism: Mesocricetus auratus (assembly GCF_017639785.1). Taxonomy (NCBI): domain Eukaryota; kingdom Metazoa; phylum Chordata; class Mammalia; order Rodentia; family Cricetidae; genus Mesocricetus; species Mesocricetus auratus. The sequence goes on along the minus strand of NW_024429197.1, from coordinate 20,219,007 downwards.
CTGTCTCTCCCCAAATCTAAGTTCATACAATATAATGATATTTTACTTTGCAGCCCATCCTTAGAAGTTAGGCAGACTGACACCTCAACTCTTCTAAATTTCCTGTCCAGCAGGGGTTATAGAGTCTCACCTTCTAAGGGCCAACTGTCTACTCCTCAGGTCACCTACTTGGGATTAACCATCACCCCAACTCACAAAGCTATTACCTTAGACATAAAAAAACCTAATCCAATCTCTTACAGTTCCTTCTACTAAAGAGGAATTTTTTAAACCCTGTTTTGTTTTTTTAAGATTTTATTTATTATGTATACAGTGTTCTGCCTGCATGTATGCTTGCAGGCCAGAAGAGGGCACCAGATCTCATTATAGATGGTTATGAGCCACCATGTGGTTGCTGGGAATTGAACTCAGAACCTCTGGAAGAGCAGGCAGTGCTCTTGACTTCTGAGCTATCTCTCCAGCCCCTAAAGAGGAATTTTTATCATTTCTAGGAATAGCTGGCTTCTTACGTTCCTGGATCCCCTCTTGCTCTCTCCTTGCTCGTCCCCTATATGAGGCAGCTCTTGGCTCTCCACATAAACCTCTTCTTAACCCTGTAACTAAACCCTTTCAGAAACTCACACAGGCTCTTCTCCAGGCCCCAGCCCTTCATCCCCCAGACCTAACTTGTCCTTTCTCCTCTATGTAGCAGAAAAGGAGGGACACGCCCTTGGAGCTCTAGGTCACCAGCTAGGACCTTCCTTTGCACCTGTAGTGTATCTGTTGAAGAAACTAGACCTAACTCCCCAAAGGTGGGCACCCTGCACACGCGCTGTAGCAGCTGCTGAACTCCTCCTTCGTGAGTCAAGAAACTAACCTTTGGGTCACTTACCACTATCTCTTCCCACCACAACCTGTCTCACCTCCTAACTTACAGAGGCTTACAAACTCTACCCCTTCTCAAGTTCTTTCTCCTCAGGTGGCACTGGTAGAAGATGCCACACTTAACTTCCAATCCTGCTCACCCCTCAGTATCTCAAACCTTCTACCTCAGCCTAACTACTCTCCATCTCATTCCTGTATTGAAACCTTAGAGGAACTATTGCCCCATCCTTCACACATACAGGAAGGCACACTACCTCAGGCCACCTATACCTGGTACACAGATGGCAGCTCCTTTCTATATGGGGAGACCCGTAGAGCAGGCTACAGCATAGTGTCAGATACCAGGGTGGTGGAGGCACGGGCACTCCCTGCCCACACTACTAACTAGCAGGCTGAATCAGTAAACCTCACCCGTGTCTTCCAGTTGGCACAGGGACATTCTCTAAATGTTTACACAGAGTCTAAGTATGCTTTTCATGTCCTCCTGTCCCATGCTGCTATCTGGAAAGAGCATAGACTGCTTACCACTAAAGGAGGGTCCATAACTGACTCAGTCATATTTTGGCCTTACTAAAGGCCTCCCACCTCCCCAAAGCTATAGGGATTAATTACTGCCAGTCTCATCAGACTGACAGATCCATTATCTCTAGGGGCAACAACTGGGCTGATGAAGCAGCTAGGGCTGCAGCCCTCTGAGGACCAGATCTACCTCACTCACCACAAGGAGTTCATACACTACAACCCACCTCCTCACAGTCACCTCCTGACACTCGACAAATTCTGTCCTGTCTACACCAGCTCTTTCGCCCCAACAGCCAGGCTCTGTCTCACTTTGTCAAGGCTCACCTCCAACCCTGTCTTGAAGACTTACGTTTCTTTTTTTTTATTTTTCAGTTTAAATTTAGATAAGAAACAAGGTTGCTTCACAAGTCAGTTCCAGGTCCCTCTCCCTTTCCCTCCCCTCCTCCCATGCCCTCCCCCCAACCCTTCCCCAAGACTTACGTTTCTTAAGAGCTATCACTACCTCTTGTAAACCCACTCTCACCTCTAGACAGGACTACCAGACAGAAACTTAACAAAGAAGCAAAGAAACTAATAGAAGTTATGACCCAATTGGGATTAACAGACATCTATAGGTCATTCCACCCAAATTTAAAAAAATATACCTTCTTCTCAGCACCACATGGAACCTTCTCATAAATCAGCCACATACTTGCAACATATCAAATCTCAACAGGTACAAAAAATGGAATGACTTCATGCACTTTATCAGACCACCATGCATTAAAATTAGAATTCAACAACAACACAATTTGCAGAAACCCTACAAAATCATGGAAGTTGAATAATGCACAATTGCACCATTCCTGGGTCAATGAAGAAATAAAAAAAGAAATTAAAGACTTCCTAGAATGCAATGACAATGAAGACACAACATACCCAAACTTATGGGACACTTTGAAAGCAGTGCTACAAGGGAAGTTCATAGCATTAAGTGCCCACATGAAGAAACTGGAGAATAGTTACACTAGAGAATTACCAACACAACTGAAACCTCTGGAACACAAAGAAGCAAATTCACCCAGGAGGAGTAGACACCAGGAAATAATAAAGCAGAGACTAGGAGAACAATACAAAAAAATCAATGTAAGGAAGAGTTGGTTCTTTGAGAAAATCAACAAGATAGACAAACCTTTCTTCAAACTTACCAAACAGCAGAGCGTGAACATGCAAATTAACAAAATCAGAAACCAAAAGGGGGACATAACAACGGACGCTGAGGAAATCCAGAGAATCATCAGGTCATACTTTGAAAACCTGTACTCCACATAATTTGAAAATCTAAAGGAAATGGACAATTTTCTGGATAGACATCACTTGCCAAAATTAAATCAAGAACAGATAAGCAATTTAAATAGACCTATAACCCCTAAGGAAATAGAAGCACTCATCAAAAGTCTCCCAACCAAAAAAAAAAAAAAAAGCCCAGGGCCAGGGCCAGATGGCCTCAGTGCAGAATTCTACCATAAATTCAAAGAATAGCTTATACCAATTCTTCTCAAAGTAATCCATGCAATAGAAGCAGAAGGATCTTTGCCAAACTCTTTCTATGAGGCCTCAATAACTTTGATACCCAAGCCACACAAAAACGCAACTAAGAAAGAGAACGTCAGACCAATATCCCTCATGAACATTGATGGAAAAATTCTCAATAAAATACTGGAAAATCAAATCCAAGAACACATCAGAAAAATCATCGACCATGAATGATCAAGTAGGTTTCATTCCAGGCATGCAGTGTTGGTTCAACATATGAAAATCCATCAATGTAATCCACTATATAAAAAAGCTGAGAAACAAAAACCATATGGCCATCTCACTGGATGCTGAAAAAGCCTTTGACAAAATCCAACACCTCTTCACGATAAAGATCTTGGAGAGATCTGGGATGACAGGAACTTACCTCAACATAATAAAAGCTATATACAGCAAACCAACAACCAACATCAAACTAAATGGACAGAAACTCAACACAATTCCTCTAAGATCAGGAACAAGACAAGGTTGTCCACTCTCTCCATACCTCTTCAATATTGTACTTGAAGTTCTAGCTGGAGCAATACGACAACAAAAGGAGATCAAGGGAATACAAATTGGAAAGGAAGAGGTAAAACTTTCACTATTTGCAGATGATATGATAGTTTACATAAGTGACCCAAAAAACTGTACCAGGGAACTCCTTCAGCTGATAAATACTTTCAGCAAAGTGGCAGGATACAAGATCAACTCAAGAAAATCAGTAGCTCTACTCTATACAGACGATAAAAGGGCTGAGAAAGAAATCAGAGAAGCATAATCCTTTACAATAGCCACAAACAACATAAAATGCCTTGGGGCAACGCTAACCAAACAAGTGAAAGACCTGTATTCCAAGAACTTTGAATCTGTAAATAAAGAAATTAAAGAAGACACCAGAAGGTGGAAATACCTCCCAGGCTCTTGGATAGGCAGGATCAATATAGAAAAAATGGCAATCTTACCAAAAGCAGTATACAGATTTAATGCAATCCCCACTAAAATCCCAGCACAATTTTTCACAGATCTTGAAAGAACAATAATCAACTTTGTATGAAAAAACAAAAGACCCAGGATAGCCAAAACACCCTTATTCAACAAAGCAACATCTGTAGGCATCACCATCCCTGACTTCAAGCTCTACCATAGAGCTGTAATCCTGAAAACAGCTTGGTATTGGCACAAAAATAGACAGGTAGACCAATTGAATCAAATTGAACACTCTGATATTAACCCATACATGTATGCACATCTCATTTTCGACAAAGAAGCTAAAAATATACAATGGAAAAAAGAAAGCATCTTCAACAAATGGTGCTGGCATAACTGGAGGCTGGCATGTAGAAGACTGCGGATAGATACATGTCTATTGCCATGCACAAAACTTAAGTCCAAATGAATCAAAGACCTCAACATAAATCCAGCCACACTGAACCTGTTAGAAGAGAAAGTGGGAGGCACCCTTGAAGAAATTGGTACAGGAGACCGCTTCCTGAACATAACTCCAGTAGCACAGACACTTAGATCGACAATTAATAAATGAGACCTCCTGAAACTGAGAAGCTTCTGTAAGGCAAAGGACACAGTCAGCTAGACAAAAAGGCAACCCACAGATTGGGAAAAGATATTTACTAACCCCACATCTGACGGAGGGCTGATCTCCAAAATTTACAAAGAACTCAAGAAGCAAGTTTCCAAAACACCAAAGGAGCCAATCAAAAAATGGGGTATAGAACTAAATAGAGAATTCTCAATAGAGGAGACTAAAATGGCTGAGAGACACTTGAGAAAGTGTTCAACATTCCTAACCATCTGGGAAATGCAAATCAAAACAACTCTGAGATACCATCTTGAGATCGATCTAAGATGGCCACTGTGGAACTGAAACCACCCCTACTACTAATCCCCCACCTGCAGAAGAGGAAAAAACAGAATCTAATCAGGAGGTTGCCAACCCAGAGCACTATATCAAACACCCTCCTCAGAACAGGTGGGCACGCTTGTTTTTTAAAAATGATAAAAGCAAAACTTGGCAAGCAAACCTTCGATTGATCTCTAAATTTGATACAGTTGAAGACTTTTGGGCTTTATACAACCATATCCAGTTGTCTAGTAATTTAATGCCTGGCTGTGACTACTCACTTTTTAAGGATGGTATTGAGCCTATGTGGGAAGATGAGAAGAACAAACGGGGAGGACGATGGCTGATTACACTGAACAAACAGCAGAGACGAAGTGATCTCGATCGCTTTTGGCTAGAAACACTGCAGTGCCTTATTGGAGAATCTTTTAATGACTACAGTGATGATGTACGAGGAGCTGTTGTTAATGTTAGAGCTAAAGGCGATAAGATGGCAATATGGACGACTGAATGTGAAAACAGAGACGCAGTCACACACATAGGGAGGGTATACAAGGAAAGGTTAGGACTTCCTCCAAAGGTAGTAATTGGTTATCAGTCCCACACAGACACAGCTACGAAGAGCAGCTCCACCACTAAAAATTGGTTTGTTGTGTAAGAAGACACCTGAGTATTCTCACAGGAGACTGCGTCACACAATCGAGACTGGGAACTGAACCAAAGCCTCGTCCAAGCAGAGTGGACTGCACTGAAGTTTGATTCCATCCAAATGTTGCTAAGACATAAGAGAAGTCTCATTCGCCTTTGTCTTGTACCTCTATGTTCATTTCTTCCCCCCACCCCCAATTTTTGCTAGTGTGTCCACTATCCCAATCAAAGAATTACAGTATACATCACCGAGAACTGCAGATGTGTTCCTGGCCCGCCCAGTAACAGCTAGTTAGAATTACCATGATACACACATTTGCCTTTCCACAGTATTCCAAAAAGAACTTGCAATTCTGTTACCTTAGCAGGAAAAGACCTGTTTCTGTTCCACTCCGTGCAGGAGCGTGATTTGCTGGTGAGAGTCTGAGTACAGTTTTGTAGCAACCTTGTTTCCTTTCCCATCATTCTTCTTGCTGTCCTCTTGCTGGTGGCTACTAGAGTTTAATTTATTTGCTTCCCTCCTAGATAACATTAGTGATTCTGATTTCAGTTTTCATTTGTTTTGTCTTTGTTTTTTCCTGATGTATCATTGGTGAAGGATCCAGGAATATGACAGAAAGGTGGAATAAACATTAAATTTGTGCATTCTTTGGTAATTTTTTGGGTTTTTGTAACTACAAAGCTTTGCTACAGATTTATGCGTTTCATTCAAATCAGTGATCTTATGTCTGTGTGACCCCTAAACATAATTGTGGACTATAAAAATGTAACACCAGCCGAGCGCTGGTGGCCCACTCCTTTAATCCTAGCACTTGGGAGGCAGAGGCAGGCGGGTCTCTGTGAGTTCGAGGCCAGGCTGGACCGACAGCATCCAAAACAATACAGAGAAACCCTGTCTCCTAAAATCAAAAAATAAAAAATAAAAAAAATGTAACACCATAATTACATTCCTACCTAGAATTAGTATGTCTGTTTTTGTGTCTTTACGCTGTACTTTAACACTTTGTATTACTTAGGGTATTTGCTTTGACTCTTGTAGAAAAGCGGTCCCATCCATATTAAGACAGTGTACAAAACTGTAAATAAAATGTGTACAGTGAATTGTCTTTTAAAAAAAGAGAGAGATACCATCTCACTCCCATCAGAATGGCTAAAATCAAAAACTCCAAAGACAGTTTATGCTGGAGAGGATGTGGAGAAAGGGGAACACTCCTCCACTGCTGGTGGGAGTGCCAACTTGTGCAGCCACTTTGGAGATTGGTATGGAGATTCCTCAGGAAAATGGGAATCAGTCTACCACAAGACCCAGCAAATCCACTCTTAGGCATATACCCAAAAAATGCACATTCATACAACAAGGACATCTCCTCAACTATGTTCATAGCAACATTAGTTGTAATAGCCTAACCTGGTAGCAACCTAGATGCTCCTCAACAGAAGAGTGGATAGAGAAAATGTGGTACATTTACACAATGGAGTACTACTCAGCAGAAAAAAACAATGGAATCTTGAAATTTGCAGGCAAATGGATGACACTAGAAGAAACCATCCAGAGTGAGATAACCCAGTCAGAAAAAGACAAGCATGGTATGTACTCATTTATGGATTTTAGACACAGAGCAGGGCATTGATAGCCTACAGTCCTACCACCTGAGAGTCTTGGAAGCAGGGAGGACCCTAAGAGAGATAACCCGGAGAAGGGCTATGGGATGAGATCTCCTAATTGGATTGGGGGGAGGGCAGAAGGATATGGGAGAAAGAAAGGGGGAAAAGAGGAGGGGAGAGGAGGACATGGAGGGCAGGAAGGTTGAGCCAGGGTAAGAATAGAAGAGAGAAGGATGAGAGATATCATAATAGAGAGAGCCATTATAAGTTGGAGGAGAAATCTGGCATTAGTGAGATCTTCACAGATCTACAAGAATGAAACCAACTGGCATTAAGGCTACCTTAAATGCCTTCCCAGGATAATAAGATTGATGGCCTCCTAATATGCCATCCTAGAACCCTCATCCAGTGGCTTATGGAAGCAAAGTTAGATACCCACAGCTAAAAACCTAATTGAACTCCTGGAACCCTGCTGCAAGGAGGAGTGATGAGCAAAGGAATCAAGATCAGGCTGGCAAGAGGGGAGAGAAACAGAGAGGGACTTGGAATTGACATGTGAAGCAACCTTGTTTCTAATTTAAATTTAAAAATAAATAAATAAAATTTTTAAAAAATATCAGGCTGGTGAAACCCACAGAGGCAACTGACTTAAACAAGGGGGAATGCATAGACCCCAGACTGAAGCCGGCATGGGACTGGGACTGGTTCAGACACCCCCCCTCCCGAACCCGGGTGTCAGAGAAGATGCCGTGGCAATCTGTGGGAACTTGGAGAGTAGAGCAGTATTTATTCCTGGCATACAAATAGGTTCTGGGAGCCTATTCCACATGAAGGTATGCTGTCTCATACCTGGATACATGGAGGAGGACCTAGGCCCTGCCCGGGATGATATGACAGACTGAAAATCCCTCATGGAAGCCCTTACCCTCCCTGGAGAGCGGAGGGGTGATGGAGTGGGGTGGGGGTTGAGAGGATTGGGGGGGTCAGGGGAGGAGGGGAGGGAGAGGGAACTGAGAGTAACATGTGCAAAATGTTAAATTAAATAATAATAATAACTTTAAAAAGCGCCAGGAATTGGTGGCACATGCCTTTAATCCCAGCACTCAGAAGGCAGAGGCAGGCAGATCTCTTTGAGTTTGAGATCAGCCTGGTCTACTGAGTGAGTTCCAGGACAGCCTCCAAAACAATACAGAGAAACCGTGTCTCGAAAAACCAAAAAAAAAAAAAAAAGAAAGAAAGAAAGAAAGAAAGAAAGAAAGAAAGAACATCAGCACAAAAAATAACACAATATAATACAAAGAGACATTAATTTGGTGTTTACATGCTGAAGAATATTTTTAAAGTCCTTGATTCTGGTAACTAAACCACACTTTCTATAAGGGCATAAACAGGGCATAAACATTGTATGCACAATAAAAGATCTGGAGCTCACAACACGCAGCAGCCTTCAGTCTGAGCAGAGTGTTTGAGGCCGCATTTGTTGGCATTCATGGCAGCACAGCATGCACAGTGCAAAGTGCATGTGTTTGGTGTTCAGAACCAAGGCCAGTGGAGTGGGAGATGCAAACCCTGCCAGAACAGCTTCCTTCACTTCACCCTCGATTTCAAATTAATTTTTCATTTTTGTGCATTCAGAATATTGTTGCCACATTATTCTCAACCCCACATTCAGTTACATAATCCCCCATAGGGTCTCAACCCACAGTAAAAAAAAAAAAAAAGCTGGAAGCTAGTGGATGAGGTCAGCTTCAGATAAAAGAGAATACTTGTGAAACATATATATGAGTTCAGTGTCCAAGAGATATAAAGAATTCTTATAACTTATTGAGACAAGTAGTACAATTAAGAAATAATGCCTGAGGCCTGGTGTGGTGGCACAGGTCTTTAATCCCAGTACTGGGGAGGCAGAAACAGGTGGTTCTCTTGATTTCAAGGCCAGCTTGGTCTATAGAGTGAGTTCCAGGAAAGCAAGGGCTGCGTAGAGAAACCCTGACTGGAAAAACAAGCAAACAAGCAACACCCGCCCCCCAGAAAAGAAAGAAAACTAGTGTGGGGTGGGGTAGACTGAAGAGATGCTTAGATGGATAAGCTGTGCATTGCTTTTGCGGAGGACACAAGTCCCAGCACTAAGGTTGCTGACTCAAAACCCCTGTAACTACAACTATGGGCTCAACTGTTTCTTCTGACCTCTGTGGGTTCCCTCACATAAGACAGTCACACAAATACATATACATAAACATATTTTTAAGATTTTTAAGCTTTATTTTGTGTCTGTGTTCTGCCTCTATGTGTATTGCCTGTGTGCTGTTACCTAAAGAGACAAGAAGAGGGCACTGTATTCTCTGGAGCTGGAAGCAAAAGCAGTTCTAAGCTGCCGTGTGGGTGCTGGGAACCCTACCTAGGTCTTCTGCAAGAGCATGTGATGCTCTTAGCTACTCAGCCATGTTTCCATACCCAACTTAAAAAAAATTAAAATTAGTCTTCCATGGTAGTGGATGCCCTCCTTCCAACATTCTGGAGGCAGAGGCAAGAAGGTCTCTTGGAGATGAAGTCCAGCCTACTGTACACAACGAGTTTCATGCCTATAATTAGACCCTCTTTCAAAGTAAATAAACAGAGCTGGAGAAATGGCTCAGCAGTTAAGAGCCCTGACCGCTCCTCCCAGCACCCACGTGGTGGCTCACAACTGTCTGTAACAATTCAAAGGAATCAGACACACTCTTCCGACCTCTGTGGGCACTGCATACACATGGTGTACAGACAAATTTGCAAGCAAAACACTTTTACACATAAAATTTTTAAAAAATCAATAACCTCAAAAACATCCAAATAAATAAAATCATAAAAAAGGAAATGGAGGAGGAGGAGAAGAAGAAGAAGAAGAAGAAGAAGAAGAAGAAGAAGAAGGAGAAGGAGAAGGAGAAGGAGAAGGAGAAGGAGAAGGAGAAGGAGAAGGAGAAGGAGAAGGAGAAGGAGGAGGAGGAGGAGGAGGAGGAGGAGGAGGAGGAGGAGGAGGAGGAGGAGGAGGAGGAGGAGGAGGAGGAGGAGGAGGAGGAGGAGGAGGAGAAGAAGAAGAAGAAGAAGAAGAAGAAGAAGAAGAAGAAGAAGAAGAAGAAGAAGAAGAAGAAGAAGAAGAAGAAGAAGAAGAAGAAGAAGAAGAAGAAGAAGACAAGAAGACAAAAAGGCAAAAGCAGCACTGGTCTTTAATGAAATGCAAGATAAAAGAACACCATTCTGATTCCTACCCAGACAGACGTTGAGGACTTGGAGAAATGATAACAATTAAGTCCTATTGGTGGAAATGTAACATGCAAACCTTGTGGGAAAGTGTGGCTGTGCCTGAAAAGTTACTAAGCAATTACTCCTACCTTTATAACCAAGAAAATGAAAACATACATTCAGATAAAACCTCTCACATATGTTCACAGTAACACTGTGATAATAGCAAAAGGAACAAGCAAGGGAAATATCCATTACTCATGACTAACCTGTGGCATAGTCACATAATGGAATACTATTCATCCATGAGTAGACATGAAGGACTGAAGTGTGCTCCCAGCAAGCACATCCTGTAAAATAACCCTACACAAAAGATAAATCATCTGGTGCCTTCACCGGTTCTGTCCAGAATGAGAAAACCACAGCATAGGGAATCGGCAGGAGGCTATCAGGAGTGGGAGGAGAGGAAGGAGACATTGATTTAACCCATATGGAGGTTTTCCTGAGTGCTGACAACTCTAAAACTAGAGGGAAGTTGTGTTTGCCTCAGCTGGTGAACAGGCTCCATGGCGGTGAATTGTGCACTGAAAACAGTGAAGCTGATGTCACATGGATGTCCCCTCAGCAGGAACAGGTAAAAGACCATCTACTGGGCTGGAGAGATGGCTCAGAGGTTAAGAGCACTGACTGCTCTTCCAGAGGTCCTGAGTTCAATTCCCAGCAACCACATGGTGGCTCACAACCATCTACAATTTAATCTGGTGGTCTCTTCTGGCATGTAGGCAGAACACTGTATATGTAATAAATAAATCTTTAAAAAAAAAAAAGACCATCTACTGCATAGCTCTCTGTCAGCTGCTAACGAGCTGCAAGGCCGTCTGGGCCCGGAGAAGGAGCCCTGCTGATACAGTGCTTGCCCAGCATGCACCGGGTCCCAGACAGGACCCCCGGACTGTATAAACTGGGCAAGGGGAACACACATATGGTCCCAGCACTTGGAGGCAGAGGGAGGAGGATTAGAAGTGCAAGGTTATTCTCGGCTACTTAGCACATTAATAAAAACAACAAAGGGGGGTCAGGTGTGGTGACACAAATCTGTAATCTCATCACTCAGAAGACTGAAGCAGGAGGATTGCCAGGACCAGGATGAGGCACATGAAGTGCTTGAGGTGAACAAACAAAGACTAAAACTGAAAACCAACCCCCTGCTCCTCAGATCCTGACAGAGTGACCTGTGGTGCTTCACAAACAGTTAGAGCTTAAAGAGCCTGCACCTCACATGAGCAAAGGAGTCACTGCTTGACAGGTAGTGAGCTGCCCCCTTGTCTGCTCAAACAACTACACAGAGGGCAAAATGAAGTGAGGACGAGTAACTGTTCTTAACTGAGGTGAGAGTGCCCACTCCTGCTGGTGTGCATTTCTGCTCATTAGGAATCAGTCTGCCATCAGTACTCTGATGACACATGCTTTCAATCCTTGCAACTCAATCTCTGTGAGTTCAAGGCCAGCCTGGTTTACAGAGTGAGTCCCAGGATAGCCAGGACTACATAGAGGGACTCTGCCTCAAAACAAAGATCCAGCCTGCTGTGTTTCTGTCCACACTGTCTATTCTGCATTAAACTCTAATGTCAGTTCTGCTCTGGTGAATTCTTTCACTCCTGCACCACAAGCATTCCAGGACAACGCAGCTTTGCTCAGTGACAGCCCGAATAGATAGATGGACATGGCAGCATCTATCTCATGTCCTCTGTGAACTTGACTTGGGGATGAAGCAGCCCTGCAAGAGTTGTCCCTGTTCACTGACTCTAATTCCTCTCTGTGATTTTCTTTATCCCAGTCCAAAAAGTTCAGCCCCTAACTGCTTCTGTCAAGATGGAGCCATCTTCACGTGGCTAAGTCCACTAATCAGTTTCCAGGCTGCTCCTGATAGACCTGTCCACTTGTGGTCCAATGATCTAATGTTGTCCTATTCATTGTTGTTACAGATGTGACTTTTGTTGTTAGTTTTTGCGGTGGGGTATCACTCCAGACTGTGCAGAAACTCACTAGAATCTCTAGATAACCCACCCTGGCCTTCAACTTGCAGTCATCTACCTTCCTAGGTCTCTCCAGTCCTGGGGCTGCAGATGTCAGCCATCTCTCTTGGCTTGTTCCTGCTTCAGAGAACATTTTCTTCACTTGTTTCCAGGACGGTGAACTCTCCTGACCTCCGTCCTCCCCTCAGGATGTTCCCTCACGTCTCCCTCTTGAGCTGTTTCCTCATTGTCAACTCCATCTCCAGAAGCTTAGGTGTTCCCACTCCTGGCACATTCACTCCTTGGGTGACCTTAACCCAGGACAGGACTTTATATTCAAGCCAGAGGCCAATGGCTCTAAAGTTAAGTCCCCACCCTTGAAAACGCCCCTGTAACCCCTGCCAGGTCTGTGGAAAGGGTATCAGATTCACTAAATCAAAGCTGGGTGTGTCCTCACATGTCCATCATCCCAGTGCTCCAGGGTGGGACAGGGGATCCTGATTCTCAGTCAGCCTGGACTACACAGCTGGACATAGTGCTACATTTTTTGGAACCCCACAACATGGAAAGGAGAAGGAAGACTCTCTTGGGGAAACTGGCCCCTCAGTTCCTGTGACCCCAACACTCAGAAGGTTGAGGGTAGGGTATCACTGGGGATTTCAGGCTAGCCTGCCCTACATAGTGAGCTCCAAGACAGCCTTGGATGCAAAATGAAACCCTGTCTTAAAATAAAATATAAAACAAATGAAACAGCCAGAAAGAGAAAGGCAAAAAAGCCATAACTGGCTACAAGTCAATATCAAGGACATCCTGGGCTACATGAGACATTGCCTCCAAATATCAAATTAGCCAGTCATAGTAACACATGACTGCAATCCCAGCACTTGGGAGGTAGAAGCAAATGGAATGGGATTTCAAGGGTATCCTGGGCTACATAGAAAATTCTAAATTACCATGAACCATATGGGGTTAAAGAAGTCAATACACAAGGCTGACATGTTCCTACAGTGGGTAAAGACACCTGCTGCCAAGCACAATGACCTGAGTTCCATCCCTGGGATCCACATAGGAGAAAGAGAGAACTGACTCCCAAATATTGTCCTTAGGACTCCACATGTGCTGACCTGTGCATTCATGAATGTCAGGGCCTGTGAGTGCGTGTGCGCACGCGCACGCGCACACACACACACACACACACACACACACGAAATACTCTCAAATGTTCTCACCCTATAGGATGTTCCATCTTAATAAAACAACTTCACTTTCTAATCATCTAGTCCAATTCCAAGTCCTTCCACTATCTTGAGAGCCCCAGCAGATGCCCCCACCCCCACCCCCATCCCCCCTTCCCGTGCTCCCTCTCTCCTGCTGCACTGTGGACATCACTTGCTGAGCTCAGGGCCTTTGTCTCTGCTGTTCCTTTGACCACACATCCACATGACATCTTCCCTCGTCCCCTTCAGACCTGCTCAGTGTCAGTCTCTGGGAGAGTCCTTTCCTAACATTGTCTCTACAAGCTCACACTCACACCTCCAGCTCCAGCTCCTTCCAGGCTCTCTGTCTGTCTCCACTGCACTCATCACCACGGGACACTTTCCCTTATTTCTTTATAGTGTGTTTCCCCACTGGAAAGTAAGTTCCAGAAGGGCAGAGAATTCAGTCTGCCATGGTGTAGTCGTGCTGTGTGGTGACTGTATAAAGGACATATGTGCAGGTGCCTGGTAGATCTCCATTCAAAGACTGAAAGCATGAGCGCGCCGCCCGGCTCTGCAGGGACCAATGGCCTGACTGTCAGATGCTGCTGGCTGATGCCATCGCTGCTAGGATTTTAACAAGGACAGCATAAATCCCTAGCAGTGCACAGCTCTCCCTGAGCGCTCACCAAAGACACCTGGCTCCCTTCCTTCCAGTGCAGAGGGCCCCCAAATCCCAACACCTGGGTCAGGCGGATGCTATGGAATCACTGTCCTCGCCCTTCCAGCTCTGGCTTGGCTGATTCGAACCCAGACAGGGAAAGGAAGAGTATCGCTTGCCCTCTGCCCACCAGCTCCTCACTTACCTTTCTCAAAGTACATCACCAGAGGGGTTAGTGATGATTCTGACTCCCGGTCATGATCCTCAAGCTCCCAGGTGTTGCAACACCAGGACAGAAGACAGGCAGACAGGAGCCACCAGAAGCCAGGGAACACCATCTTAGCTTAGTGACACCAACAAGTGCTTGTGTCCCTGGATGGCAATCAGGTTGTTTGTAGGGACCTAGGTAGCCACGCCCCTGACAGGAGCCACAGACTGAGCAAAACCATTGCTGACACTTTTTTTTAGAGCTTGCCACAGACCAGAAGCTGCTCTTCTGTCCTTCAACTGATCTTATTCAATGATGCCATTGTATGTATAAGGCCATGTAGGTGACAATTATGTGTTCTCAAGGAATCAAACTGCGCCTCCTCTTTCAGCTGTGTCTTAGTAGAGAGGAGCTGACCATTCTTTGACAAGTGTCTCACTTCCTTTGGAGTGATTTTGCTCCTATTTAGTTTGTACCCCCTCCATGCAGAAGTACTAAACCTTTGCCCTCTGATCTCAGACCCCTTTCATTCAAAGTAATACTTGCTATCAGGGCTGCTACAATGGTATCATTTGAAATCCTTGCTGTAAAAAGCTCCTGGCACTGCATTCCAGACAATCTATGTCCCTAATTCCCCTGAACACCTACACAACCTAAGTCTTATGTTCTCCAGAAAACTCAGATGCCCGAGAAGTGACTAAATGTTCCATCCCATGAAACCTAATCTCAACACTTCCCCCACACCTACCTTCCCTCCCTCCCTCCCTCCCTTCCTATCTCTCTGGTTGTCTCTCTGTGTGTGTGTGGGTGACTCTGACTGACCTGAAATTGGCCATGTGGAGAGGCTTGTCACAAGCTCACAGAGATCCACCTGCCTCAGCCTCCTGAGTGCTTGGACTATCACCACATCTGGCTTCTAAGTTGACCCTTTAAAACACCTTTACTCTGGCCACTCCTCAGCACAAGACCTGGGAATCTTATCTTTAGCCTCACACTGACTGGATACCACAACTGGACACCATGCCCCTTGCCCATCTTCCTCTGACAGTCAATCCACTGCCCAGCCAGCACCCCTCCCTAGACTCCACAGCTGGACTGCCCAGACAGCACCCCTCCCTAGACTCCACAGCTGGACTGTCCAGCCAGCACCCCTCCCTAGACTCCACAGCTGGACTGCCCAGCCAGCACCCCTCCCTAGACTCCACAGCTGGACTGCCCACACCCCACGGACTGGCTGTCTCTCATTGTCTCTCAGGCATCCTTCACAGCGCTCTGACAGCTGGCTGCTCCTCCTCAGTCTCACCACAAGCTTTTAGTCAGGAAAATTACCCACAGGCCCCTGACTGCTGGGTCTGCCTGTCCACCCAAACCTAAAGTGCAGTTTCCCTGCTCTCCAGTCTGCCTGGGTCTCCCCAATGAGATCCACCTAACCGACTTCTCCCCAGCGCATACTCTGTTCTGACTCCACAGATGCCTTAAACTCCCCAGCTTTCACTCCTTGTTCTTCCTGACCAGATCTGCAGGCCATTGTCCTCCTACAGCTCAGCCACTCTGCTGCCATCATCCCTCCCCACCCCTCATAGCCGTCAAGTGCACAGAGCCTCTCAACAGCTGTGTGGAGTCAGCTCCACGTCCCCTCTAGGGACCCCCTCTGTCCACACTGTCCTCCCCTCTGAACCCCTACTTTGTATCCCATCCTCCTTCTAAAACCCTTCAATACCTTTGGTAAATTCTAGCCTAGCCTCAACTGGGCTTGGTGGTGCATGGCTTTAATCCCAGCAATGAGAGACAGAAGCAGGTTGATTTCTGAGTTCAAGACCAGCTTGGTTGACATAGAATGTTCCAGGAAAGCCAGAACTATATAGAGAGGCCCTATTTCAAAATGATGATGATGATGATGATGAAGATGATGATGATGACGAAAGAGGTCCAGGCGTTGGTGTCGCACACCTTTAATCCCAGCACTTGGGAGGCACAGGCAGATAGATCTCTGAGTTCAAGGCCAGACTGGTCTACAGGGTGAGTTCCAGGACAGGCTCTAACTACACAGAGAAACCCTATCTCAAAAAAAAAAAAGAAAGAAAGAAAGAGGAAGGAAGGAAGGAAGGAAGGAAGGAAGGAAGGAAGGAAGGAAGGAAGGAAGGAATCTAGCCTCAGCCAAATACAACTCTACTTTATTCCTTTCCCTGTCCAAGAAACACTAAAACATAGCTCCCTCTACCCCCACCATGGAGACCAGATGGAAGATGAGAAAACCTCTGCTTTTTGGTCCCTGCTGAATCATGTGATGGTATCAACTATACAACCTGCCCTGTGGATAGCTCCTTAGGTCACATCTCCTTTTCTCCTCTTAGATACTCTGCCCCGAACCCCCATCTTCTGCCGCAGAACACTGCCACAATCTCAGTAGACCACAATCCTTCAACTTTGCTTTCAAGGGCAAAGCAGCTCTCCATGCTCTTTCCTCCAATCTGTTAACAGGAATGGCCCTCCCGGGTGACTATTCCATCCAGGAGAATGACAAAACTCTCCAAGACAACTGACCAACCACTTCTGGTATCCTCCCACATCTGCTAACGCTGTCTTAGTCCCCCAGGTAACTCTCCCCGCGTGGGACCTCTACCAGTGTGGGCCTTCTAGCCACCTGGTCCGGCACCTGCACGCTAGTCTTTCCGCTCCTACCTACCCTCAGCAGCTCCTACTGACCATCCAGACTGCCTCTGGACCCCTCCTCTCTCCGTGCCCTCCTCCTCAGCTGACACTGGCAGGTATAGATTCCCCTCTCCTGCTTCCTCTCCTGCCAGCCTGGCATCACCTCCTGCCCTGGCTCTGTTATCCAGTCGCTGTTTTGCCTACCATCTACTTTCACCCCCTCTCAAGAGTCCTTTCACTGTGCTGAACTGATGATGCAGAGGTTAAGAGCACTGGGTACTTTTCCAGAGAACCCAGGTCCAATCCCCAGCACCCATGTGACAGCTCACAACTGCTTGTACCTTCAGCTCCAGCGGATCAGATGCCCTCTTCTGGCCTCAGTGGACATGACACTCTTATTCACAACCCACCCCACGTATGTACACATAATTAAAAATTAAATCTCTATTTTTCTTATATTTTGAGGGGGGTCTCACTATATAGTTTTGGCTGTCCTGGAACTCACTCTAGTGTGAGCCACCACACCCAGCAACATAAAATCTAAAAAAAAAAACTGAAAGTTTTGGAGGCAAAGGAAGAAGGATCTGTTTCCAGAGAGAGAGAGTTGTATGCTCGCCAAGGCTGTGTGGTGAGGCCCAGTGTCAAAAATAAACAAATAAAATGAGTTCAAGAGAAAATGAGTGGAGAGGCAATAGAAACACCGAGTGCATACCACTGTTTAAGATTTTTTTTCTCTAGTGAGGAGATGTTAAATAGAATCATAAGCAAAGGAAAGTTGACATTCCGGAATCCAGTTTGTTCCCCCACTGTGCCAAATACATGTAACATAAAATTAAGTATCTTGCTACATTAAATTTTTTTCAAGCAGGCCAATGGTGGTGCACACCTTTAATCCTTGCACTAGGGAGGCAGAGGCAGGCGGATCTTTGTGAGTTCCAAGTCAACCAGAGCTACATAGTGAGATGGTCTCAAAGATAGATGATGGATGATGGATGGATGGATGGATGGATGGATGGATGGATGGATGGATGGATGGAAAGACAGAAGCCATGAACCAAAATAAACCCTTTTTCTTAAGTTGCTTTTCTCAGATATTTTCTTTCTTTCTTTCTCCCTTCCTTTCCTTCTCTCTCCCTTTCTTTCTCTTGGGGGAGTTCCAGACAGGGTTTCTCTGTGTAGCCCAGGCTGTCCTGGAATTCAATCTGTAGGCCAGGCTAACCTTGAACTCAGAGATATGCCTGCCTCTGCCTCAAAAGTGATGGGATTAAAAACATGTGCTACCACTACTGGGCTTTCCCGGGTATTTTTTGGAGCAATGAGAAATGTAACTAATACACCTTCATTTCCATGCTCCCTGGCAGCCACCATTCTACTTCTTGGATCTATGATTTTGATTTCTTTAAATACCTCATGTAAATAAAATATCAAATTATCTGTGACTGGCTCATTTCACTTAGCATAACATCCTTAAGATCTGTCCCAGCTGTAGCGTGGGTCAGAGCTCCTTCCTGCCTGAGGATGAGGGGTCCTCTTCTGTATGTCTATACATACACTCTTTGGTAGACCTCGGTTTCCATCCACCTCTGAGATATTGTGAATGAAGCAGCTACAAATCTGTGTATCCAAGTGCTTCTTCAGCACCTGCTTTCAATGCCCGTGAGCCCACACCCAGAACAGGCATGCCGAGTCATACTGTGACTCCATTTTTAAAGTCTTTTAAATTTAAATTTCATTTCACGTGCCTGGGTGCTTTGCCTGTGTTTCTATGTGCACTATACAGGTGTATGGTGCTCACAGAGGCCAGAATAGGAAGTTGGATCCCCTGGACCTGAATGTACAGATGGTGAGCTGACAGATGGGTGCTGAGAATCAAACCCAGGTCCCTGGGAGAGCAGACAGTGCTCTTAACCATTGAGCCTTCTCTCCAGCTCCGTAATCCTACTTTTAATTTCTGAGAGTAGTACCAGATTGTCTCCCATATTGTCTGTACCTTTTTTACATCTGTACCTATGATACACAAGACTTAAGTTTCTCCACATCCTCACCACCAACACTTGGTTTGTCTTGTTTTGCTTAATAGCAGCCTTTGTGAAATACTGTGGAATAATGTGTCTCTGCCTCGGCTCTTAATCAAAACTCCAACAACCATAGAAGATTTGGGTGCTAAGAGAACCCTGAATTCTGTATTTAGTCTCACAAATACAGTTTCTCACACAAATATTATCATACCTTTGTAATTTCTAGACTGATAGATGCAAATACAAGTATCTTTGGTCATAATGAGATGACTCCTGATGGACTCAGTGTAAGGATTCGGGCCTTATGCTGGCCTGCCCCTGTCACCTGGCAGAATACACTCAGGCAGTACCCTGGTCAGCCCAGGGTTCCAAGGCTGCTACATCACTATGTAGTCTGCACACGGGTGCAAAGGATGCTTTAAAAGAAAAAACCCACCCACTTCCACTCTCTTTCCCGTTTTTCTCCTGAAGGAGAAGACAGGACTTTTCCTGCCTCCCTCTTCTCTATCTTCCTTCTCTCTCTCTCTCTCTCTGTCCCCCTCTTTCTCTTCTTTCCCTCCCCCTCCCATCCCTTTCTAATAAAACTTCTCACTTAAGCTCTGTCTGCCTGGCATGTTTGTCCCTTGCCCACCATGCAATCCACCAAGGTCCCCTTCACCCACTATTCCTAACACTCAGGACATAGGGATGGTCATCAAAGACTGGACCATGATTAGAAGTTTGGAACTTTCAGCACCACCACAATTATTTAAGAAGTGAAGACAGAGGAGATTGAATTAATCATCAGAACTCCAAGAACTTTGGCTGATGAGATAGCTCAGTCTAGACTCGGACCTCCATTCAACCTCTAGCACTTCCGGAGGAAAAAAAATAACAACTGCGTATGCTGTCTTAGATTTGGATCCCCATGCCCAGCTCTAAATTATATTTTAATTTTTAATATTTCTTTAACTGTTAACTTTTGATAAATCAAAATATTACTGTTTCATTTAGAACTTACTTTATCTGTTAATACATCTAAAACTGTCCATCAGTATGCCTAGTTCTAAGCTATCCTTTTTAAAAACTGAAGGGACTCCTGCACATCAGAAGCTCCCTCCCAGACCCCAGATTAGGCACAAACCACACCCAAACACCTGTTTTCACAGACAGATCCTTTATTAAGGGGGGGGAGAAAAGTTAAAGTGGCTGCTTTCTGACTCAGGCAGAAAAACAGCAACAAGTGACCCTTGCAGGTGTAATTTTTATAGAGTTTGTTTCAATTAGGAGCAATCTTATTTTACATATCAATCCCAGTTACCTCTCTCTCCCATCCTCCCTTACCTCCCACCGGCCCCCCATCCCATCCCCATGGAGGGTGAGGCCTTCTCTGAGGGATCATCAAAATCTGTTAAGTCATTTGGGGCAGGGCCTAGGCCCTCCCCTGTGTATCTATGCTAAGACAGCATCCCTCCATGGGAAATGGGCTCCTGAAGTCCATTAGGGCTCTAGGAATACATCCTGGTTCCACTGCCAGAGGCCCCATAGACTGCTCCTAGCTCACACCCAGATTCAGGGGGCCTGGTTTGGTCCTATGTTGGTTCCCCAGCTGTCAGACTGGGGTCCATGAGTTCCCACTTCAGTTGTTTCTGCGGGTTTTCCCAGCGAGGTCTTGACCCCTTTGTTCGTCCGTCCTCCCTCTCTGAAACTGGATTCCAGGAGTTTGGCTCAGTGCTTGCCTGTGGATCTCTGCTTCTGAGGAGGAAAAGGGGAGGTCTGTGTTAGAATGGGCTAGGATGTGGTGGTAAAGGAGATCCAGGACAAGGGAGAAGGGAAAGGGGACAAGGGAAAGGGGACAGGGGTATTTGTCCCAGAGGGACAAAGGACTGCCTCTGGATAGAAAAGAGACAGATATGGCACATTAGCAAATGGTGATTTATAAAGGTAAAATGGAAAACCCGTGTTAGAATTGGTACACCTAGTCTGTTATTTGCCATGAGAAAAAAAGAGACAACACTTATGGGTTCCAAAGATTTTGTTTGTTTGTTTGTTTGTCTGGGTTCTTGTTTTTCAAGACAGAGTTTCTCTGTGTGTTGGGAGTAATCATAGTTATTTAGGATCTTGTAAATACTGCCAGTCTTTTTTAAGAATAGCTACCTTCAGTCCCATTCAACCTTCTTCCCCCTCCCCGCTTCCTAATAAATGGAACTTAGGCTCACAGAAATAGCTGATGGCAAAAAAAGGAAACCTTCCACAATTAACCCCTCCTTTTGCGACCTTTCACCTTGCCAACACCTGCTCACCTTCAGTGGTCTGGTTACTAGGCAACAACCCCTTTCCTTTGATTACTTCGCCCTACCTAGTTTCCTGTCCTAACCACTATATAATGGGCCTGAGAAAAATAAAACCTTGCAGCTTGGTCAGAAAGCCTGTCTTGCTGTCCCTTCTTTGTGTCTCTCGTCCCTTTCATTCGGGTTTCTGTGGGCACGACCCCCATTGTGCCCTGCTGGCCAGGGCATCTGTGTAACCCTGGCTGTTCTAGAAGTCGTTCTATAGACCAGGCTGGCCTTGAACTCACAGAGATCCACCTGCCTCTGCCTCCCGAGTGCTGGGATTAAAGGTGTGCGCCACCACCGCCCGGCTCATCATTAGTACTTTTTTTAGGGAATGAGTTTCTTAGCCAGGGAACAACCAGGGCCTGTAGTTGAGAGAGATGAGATGTCTACACTAAGGTAACTACCATGTTTCTGTTCCGTTGTGGCATTTACACCTATACAGTCATCTCACTGTCATCAGAATGCCAAAGTGTGACTTCCTTAGGAGTTAGCGATAAAGTTGACTTAACCAGTTACTTCAAAATAGAGAATAAATGAAAAAAATCCTTCACTATGTTTATTTTTGTCCAGGGGATGCAGACTCTTAACTCTAGGAGAGATTTCAAGGCATATTCAGCCATGGCAACAGGTTTGGGTTTGCATGTCCTCTAATCCAATCCACTCACTTCCTTTTTTTTTTTAAGAGAATGCTAAAGACTTCTGCCCTATAAGGTGAGTCAGGCGGCCCTATCCCTGAAGCTATGTGTATTAGTCACAAGACCACAAAAGAAGTCACTCTAATAGAGGACTGAATTAGCAGATAAAATAAACTCGGTCTGTGTTGAAGTACTGTATCAAGCTTTCTCAAAAGGTCAGATTTCAAGTTTCAACAGGGCTCTGCCACTTTTCAGTCCTGTGAAATAATAAATACTGTTCGTTTATTGTTTGACTTAGTTTTTTCTTACTTTTCTGAAATCTGTGTATATATTGGAGAGGGGTACCCCCATGTCACAGCACTCACATGTGTTGGAGATTACAACAACATATGGGAGTTGGTTCTCTCCTCTCACCATGTAAAATCTGGGGGTCAAATTCAGGTCATTAGGTTTCGCAGCAACTTTTAGACCCAGTGAGCCACCTTGCTGGCCCAATTTTATTTTATTTCTCTTTCGTTTGAGATGGCCTATCACTATTTAGGCCAGGCTGGCCTAGAATTCATGATACTCCCGCCGCAATTTCCTGAATCTAGGTTTACATGACCACACCCTGCTAATAATTTCTCTTTATTGATTGAGCCAGCTTGAGTTGGACTCTGTGCTATTGTAGCCAAAGGCATTGGAGCTGAAGTGCAGAGAAAGGGGCAGGTCACAGTAAAGAGATGTTGAGTGTACTCCAGCCCCCTGTGGTCCTGTGCTAGGCAAAGAATGGAGCAACCAAAGCTGAGTAGTCCTCAGTCTCGACTAGTGATCCTCAACCTTCCTAATACAGTTCCTAATGTGGTGGGGACTCCCAACCATAAATTTATTTTTGTTGCTACTTCGTAACTCTAATTTTGCTACTGGTGTGAATCGTAATGTAAATATGTTTTCTGATGGCCTTAGGTGATCCCTGTGAAAAGGGTCCCAACCCACAGGTTGAGAAACACTGGTCTAGACTCATTCCCCAGTACCTCTGCTCTCAGACCCCTTGGGCCTTCTGCTCTTCCCAGGGGCATCAGCCCTCTTCCTCTGAACTGCATCTCTTGCCTTTGGGATCTGGAACCTTATTTAGTCTATTTTGTTTTAAAATAGGTTATCTTCCTAACTTTCATTATCTTTGTCATTGTGTCAGTCAGGGAAAAATAAATAACACCCCCAGAAAGCTCAAACAGAAAAATATTGCTTTCAGAGAAATCAATGTTTTATAAAATTGATAAGGCCGGAGGACTGAAAGTCAGAAAAGTCAGCTGTTGTTCTGAGGTCTGGCAGCAGCTTTCAGAGAACTGAAAATTCTAGGAATTGTAGCAATCACTTTCTCTTGCAACAGCCATGTAGGCGACTGTAGAGAAATATGAGGAGGCCCCCAAAACCCTTTTGTCTTCTAGGCACAGTCCCAAAACAATGGCATGTGGCTTCTCCTTCCCATCACCGACATCTCTCATCTGTGGGAACTGATCTTACCCGAAAGGAATCTGGAAAATACAGATCTTAAATATCCATTTCTTGAGTGATATGAGAGAACAGAGACAGGCTTAAATAAATAATGTGGATTGTCAATGTACTCTTGACACACCCACTCACAAAAGGAATAGACCCTGCATATGACTCCCCCACCCCGACCTCATGTTCAATTTTAATACAGAATCTTTCTCTATAGAATAAGTTGGCTTGGGACTCAGTCATCCACATGCTGGGATTATAGGTGTGCAGTACTACACCTGATTTACATTTTATTTTTATTTTATATTTTTGAGTGATGATCTCACTATGTAGCCATGACTGGCCTATAACTTACATAATAACCAGGCTGACCTTGAACTCACAGAAATCCTCCTGCCTCTGTCTTCCGAGTATTGGAATTAAAAGCCTGCACCACCATGCCTGACATGCTTCTCTCTTATGTTCATTATCTCTGTAATTTTGATCTTATAATACAAAATAGTAATATTTAGTGATAGGAACACACAGAAATGAAGGCAGGTCAGAGAAGCTGGAGACTTAATTCCAAGTCTACACAGGATGGTCTCAGGTCACAGGACACACTTTATTCTTTTCATGTTTGTGGATGGGTACTGTAATGGGGCCCCAGACCTTAGTAGGCTCAGAGACCTCAGCACAACTGACTCCATGAGGTCACAAAACTCAGCACATAGACAGTACCATGTGCCAAGACTAAAACTCTTGATAAAGTCAATTAATCGGATTCTTTTCTTTTTCTTTCTTTTTCTATCTTTCCTTTTAGTTTTCTTTTTTGGTGCGTGCGTGCGTGCGTGCGTGCATGCATGCGTGTGTGTGTTGATTATATGCCCCACCAGCTCCTCCCTCCTATTCCCCTGGATATCTTGAACACATACCCCTCACACTTTCATGACCACCACCATCTCCTCAGTTTCCTCCTCGTTCCCCTCCTCTTTCCAATCTGAGTTGTGTCTTCCTTGATCTGTCAAAATGTAACAAGCTGAACTGTACACTCCTGCTGCCATGGTCAGGGGCTGCTCTTGGCACCATGAGTGCCAACACACCTTCCATCACGACGGGCTGAGTGACTCCTTCTCCCTCTCCTCCCTCCTCCTATTCTTTTCTTCCTTTTCTATAATCCATTGAGTCTAATTAGTGCTGCTTGGGTGAGCATGGGTAACTTAGCAATAGCCACACCCCAAAGAAGAGAAGTGTCTCCCTCTCACCCCTGCAGCCATCAGTTGCCAGCACCTCCTCAGCTAGTGGCGGGGTGTCATGAGCTTGTCCCTCAAACATGCTGGAATTATTGACTGGCTTCATCTTGTGCAGGTGCAGTAGCTACTTTAGTTCAGGTGTACAATGGTCATGCCATATTCAAATGTCACAGCACTCTTCCATCCTCAGCTCTTCAGAGTTATTCCCAGAGCAGTATGGGGGCTAATACAGATGTCTCACTTAGGGCTGAGAACTCAATAGCCACTTAATTTCAGCACCTCAACCAGTCATGGATTTCTACACTGACTGCTGGGCAAGGTGAAGAGCAACACTAACCTATGAGCATAAACATAAACACATAATTTGACAACTCTTCTGTCTGTTTTGCAAAACAAGAGCGGCGGGTTCCCCTGCTAGGGCCTATAAGCTCCTGTGACCCTATAGGCTCTTGAGCAAGCTTCAATATTAATAGGATTCTTACCAAGGGTAGGTCAAGGACTTAGACAGTGAGGGTAAGGAATTGTGGCACATGGTCAGATATTATCAAGGGAAGGGAGTACTTCTCACTAAACTGACTCAGTGAAATTCTTGCTCTAAAATTGCACAAGGAGTTGGAGGTTCACCTACGTGGCACAGTTCTTTCCTAGCATGGAAAAGATCCTGGATTTGCTCTCAAGAGTCAGAAATGACAACATGAAATAGAATGGGGTGTGGCTTGGCTGACACAGTGCTTTCTTAGCACACTCAAAGGCCTGGGTTCCTGTTCTAGCAAGTGACTTCATTAGAATGTTTAAGCTATAAGGCACTTTCATTTCTATGGGTGCTTCTCTGTTCCCATAGTTTCTTGCATGATACAAATTAATTGGGGAACTGGCAGAGAGCTTAGTTGCTTTCAGTACTCTTTGAGGCTAACAGGGACATTCAGGCTTTGGGGCTCTGGGGGCTCCTTATTAAAATCGCAACTTAAACTGAGAGAACTGTACTTATTTCTCACTAAATGTTTCCTCCTAAAACTGAATTCAGGGGAAGTAAGAACTCCGTCAATCTCCTCCAGACAATTTTAACTATTTGTCTAAAACATTTGAACGTTGGATGATCAGTAGATGAGATAAGCCAAAGAGAACAAAACCATTATGAGAAGATTTTAGCATGTCTTCCCCAAACTCAAAAATGAAGAACACAAATGATACATGGAAAATCTGAGAAACAGAAACAACTGACCTCATGGGCGTGTGTGGGAACCTCAGTCCACACACAGAAAACTACCTTCTTTCCCTCTCTCCCACCCTCCCCCTCCTACCCAGGCTACAGATCCAAGCACTCTACTATTGAGCCAACCACCATCCCAAGAATATACTTCTCAAACAGAGAACACAAACAAAACTAAGTAGTTGGGCCAGCAGGATGGCTCAGCAGGGGAAGGCACCTGCCACCACTTGGCAACCTGAGATCCATCTCTGGGACCCACACGATGGAAGGAGAAAATTGACTCCCAAAAGTTGTTCTCTGACCTCCATGTGTGCACCATAGTGTATGTGTGTTCATACACATAGACAGATAGATACATAGACACACACACACACACAAAAATAAACACACAGACAGACAGACAGACAGACACATAGACAGGTACACAGGCACATACAAATAAAACAGAATTTTATTTATGAAACTAAGTACATGATTTTAAAAATGATTCTCGAATTATTCCTTTTTCTTAACTAGCAATTGTTTTTCCTCCTGTCGCGTAGGCTTCTGCCTTTGGGTTATGGAGTGGTTATAACTACCAGGGAGGGAAGTGCTACCTGCCCCTACGCTTGCCAACAGAACCAGTCTCAACTCTGGCTGCTGAAACATTTCACATGCAATTTTTCATGTGTGTATATGTATCATTAAGTTTTTATTTTAAGCGAGCTGTTCCCACAGTGAGTATGGTGGCAATGCCTGTAATTCTAGCAATGGAAGGCAGAGGCAGAAAGACCGTCACAAGCTGAAGGCCAAGCATAGGCTACATAGTGATTTCCAGTCCAGCCAGGACCACACTATGAGGTCTAGTTCATAAAAAGGACTGAGTGAAAGTTAAGTCAGGAAGATGTTTATGTTATAAGCACAAGGGCCTGGGTTTGATCCCCAGAACCCAGGAAAAAGTCCAGGCAGAGTGATGGGTGCCTATTATACTAACGCTAAGCAGACACACACACACACACACACACACACACACACACACACACAGAGTGTGAGTTTTGCTATGTAACTTCGTTGTAGAAATATAAATCATACAGAAATGTATAATGTAAAAAATGAGCTGGATATGATGGCCCAGGTTTATAATCCCAGCATGTTTGAGGCAGAGGTAGGAGCAGCAAGAGTTCAAGGTCATCCTCAGCTACACAGAGAGTTGCAGGACAACCTGGGCTGCATGAGAGAGACCCATCAGGTTTCTTTCTTATCCCTCTCACCTTATTTTTGAGACAGTTTCCCATTAACCCTGGAACTTAGTGGTGTGGTTAGACTGCCTGGCCAGCAAGCCCCGGGGATCCCCTTGTCCCTGCTCCTCAGCACAGGGATCGCAGGTGCAAATCCCTACACCTGTGGATGTGGGATCAGACTCAGGTTCTCACACTTCTGCATCAAGCACTTCACTGCCTGAGCTCTCTCTAGCCCCAGGACTATCTTCCTTTTCTTTATTTTCAATATGTTTTATTTGTTTACTTTGTGTGTTTATGTGTATGTGGGGGAACATGTCACTGCGGGTGTGCAGAGGTCAGAGGACAATTTGCACAACTTGCTTCTTTCCTCAAGCCATCATAGTCCCAAGTAGAATGGATCAGGCCCCTGCTATCATGGCCAGTGTTTTATCCAGCTGAACCATCTTGCTGGCCCAAAGCCTATCAAACTGTGTACTGCATAATGCTTTATAATCCTGTATTTAATTGGCTTTTCAACTCCAAAGTAACTACTAGCTTCAACGGTGTGGAACAGAGAGTTTCCTGTGGGCGTACAACCGGTTTTTCTTCCAAATTTTTCATGTCACTCTCTGTAAGACTACTTTATCCTTTATAAAGCCGCATCAGAGTCCCACTGCAACTTGGATACATCCTACTTGACAGGTTCATTTAAACATTTTTCAATGTTTTTCGAGGGAGAAAAAGTTCAAGCCCATAATTTATATGCTGCGAGTGCACCAAGAGAAGCCAGAAAAGAGGTGGGGGCAAAGAGGACAACAGCCTCTGGCTATAAACTAGGGTGTAGCTTGGATAGGAAGTGACTGTGTTTCCCCGTCTTCTGGCTACACCCAACACACCTGACAGTCCACGCCAATCTAGAAGCCCTGCCTGGATTTCTAAGATTCCTTTCTCCCTTCAGGAGCTACAACTTCCTCTTTCTTCCCTAATTACAGCGTTGTCTGTTGAAATCCTGTCTTTTCTTCAAAATCCAGAACAAAACCCACCACGATCTAACTAGCCGTGGATGAAAACCAAGTCTCCCTTCTGTAGTTCCAAGACAGAGCCTTTCTTCCAAAGGCAGTAGGAACAACCTACTTCCTCACATGAACGTACACGTGCTGAAATAAAAGTCCCCTCTAGAGAAAGCTCCTACAGCCAAGCTTGCTGACCGGAGTTCAATTCCCAGAACCGACAGAGTGAAAGTAGAGAACCCACTCCTACAAACTGTCCTCTGTTCTCCACACGTACGCTGTGGCATGAGTGCCACACACCTATAAATGTCCACACACAAAATAAAAATAAAATAAAGCAAAACTGAGACAGTTGTTAGAGAATAGACATCTCTTCAATTCCGTGGAGAAAAGTGTCACCCGGGTGTCCTTGGGTGCAAAATGAGAGCAGTGCATAGACCAATTAAAAGACGGAATGACGTTGGACAATAGCGTCTGGTTGGTCGTAGGCACTGGATAAATAAAGTCAGTTCTCACGCAGTAGCGTCCGGTGGAGGCGTGGTCACCTACGACCCTGCGAGCCTCGGGATTGCCTCCACCCTGGGCGCGCGCATTCGGTCATGTGACTGGGCTAAGATGGCGTCGCCCGGTTCCCGGTGGCTCCTGGCTGTGAGTCTTCTGCCCTGGTGTTGCGCCGCCTGGTCGCTGGAACATGTGAACCCGCCTTCGCTGCCACCGCTGGTGATCTGGCATGGGATGGGTGAGTAAGTGTGGAGAGGGGCATCCTTTCCCTGTCTGGGTTCGCATCACAGAGCTGGAAGGGCGAGGACAGTGATTCCATAGCATCCGCCTGACCTCAGTGTTGGGATTTGGGGGCCCTCTGCACTGGAAGGAAGGGAGCCAGGTGTCTTTGGTGTGCGCTCAGGGATTGCTGTGCACTGCTAGGGATTTATGCTGTCCTTGTTAAAATCCTAGCAGCGATGGCATCAGCCAGCAGCATCTGACAGTCAGGCCATTGGTCCCTGCAGAGCCGGGTGACACGCTCATGCTTTCATTCCTTCACTCTTTGAATGGAGATCTACCAGGCACCTGCACACATGTCCTTTATACAGTTACCACACAGCACGACCACACCATGACAGACTGAATTCTCTGCCCTTCTGGAACTTACTTTCCAGTGGGGAAACACACTATAAAGAAATAAGGGAAAGTGTCCCGTGGTGATGAGTGCAGTGGAGACAGACAGAGAGCCTGGAAGGAGCTGGAGGTGTGAGTGTGAGCTTGTAGAGACAATGTTAGGAAAGGACTCTCCCAGAGACTGACACTGAGCAGGTCTGAAGGGGACGAGGGAAGATGTCATGTGGATGTGTGGTCAAAGGAACAGCAGAGACAAAGGCCCTGAGTTGAGCAAGTGATGTCCACAGTGCGGCAGGAGAGAGGGAGCACGGGAAGAGAGGAGGAACGTAGCCGCCTTTATAGTACTGGGAACGTACCCTGTGAGAACAAACCACTGAGCCATCTCTCCAGCCCCCTAACTTACATTTTTAAAAGATTGTTCAAATGCAGTGTGGTGGGAGCCTGTAACTCCAGCACTCAGGAAGCAGAGGCAGGAGGGTTTCTGCAAACTCGAGGCCTGTCCTATATGGCAAGTTCCAGGTCAGCCGGAGCTACATGGGGAGACCCATAAATAATAATATATATTTAGCTAAAGTTAAAAATCAAATGAAAGGATTGCTCTCTTGTGACACCAGATGGTCATGCAGACTCTTCTAGTGGTTACTGACACAAAAGCTGTGGCTCTGAGCTCCGGGGAGAAGCTGTCACTAGGAAGAAAGGACAGAGGAATGGAGTCAGCTGTGACCACAGGGAATTCAGGCTGCTTGTCCTCAGTGAGAACTAGAGATTCTCAGGGTCTTTGGGTTTATTAGCTGTGAAGACTGGCTTTCTTGAAGACTCCTCTTAAGGAGAGTTCCGATGTCAGATTCAGCTCAGTGGCCCGTTTGTCCTGGAGACCCCCTGGCTTTATCCTGTAGATAGTTCTTTCCCTCCTGTGATAACACGAAGAGGGAACATGGGTTGTAGGAAGGGAGGAGAGAGACGCTATAGGATCAGGACTTAGGGATTAAAGGCATGACAGCCTGTCTGTCTTGTCCACCATGTCCTTATTTCTGTTTTAGCTGCTGCTCTGAGAATTGATAAGTGCCGCAGAGAGCTGCAGGGGACACTGCAGTACCTTAAACCCTAGCGATGCCTGTAGCTCAGAGCTGTATAGTGAGGGACTCGTGGTAGCAGGAAGTGTGGTGAAGCGGTGGAACTCTGATATACTTGAGGGCGGCATCTGGGGATTTAGCTATGGTGTAAGGAAGGGGACAGAAATGACGCCACTGCTTTTTTGGCTAGAATAATTGGAAAGATGGGGAAACTTGGAGGGGAGCATGCTAGGTGTGTGTGTGTGTGTGTGTAGTCAGAATTCTTTTAAACCCAATAAAGTAACACAATGATACTTGGAGCCTTCAGGAAGTTGAAAGAGTAGGTTCATAGATCCAGGACAGCCTAAGTATATAGCCAGACCCTGTCTCAAAAGAAAACAAAAGAAAAAGATTGTGCATTTGAACTTAGGAACTTGAAAGGTATGTTTTTATTGCTTGGTATGTTGTCTGGTTTAATTTGAGTACCTTTTTTATTAAAATATTTTTTATTACTGGGGAGGGGATACCACCTACATCACTGCATACATGTGGAGATCAGAGGACAATTCACAGCAATCAGTTCTCTCTTCCACCGTGTGAGTCCCAGGAGTCAAACTCCTGTTGTCAGCCTTGGCAGCAGGCATCTTTACTAAAAAGATGTGTGTCCAGACCTAGTTTTGGACTGAGACAAGGTTTCATGTAGCACAAGCTAGCTCAGAATTTGTATTTATTGTCTAGCCAAGAATGACTTTAAACCTCTAAACTTACCCCTACCCCTCTCACACACCAGGACTACAGACATTTGCAAATAGGCTGGGCTCATTTGATATTTTTGAGACAGTATCTTTTGTAGGCCAGGTTATCACTGAATTAGATATGTAGGCAAGGCCCCTTTTTGCCCCTACTCATTACAATGTGGTGAATGTTGTGAGGAAAGAAATAGAAGCTTCTCTGGGGCTCCTTAAACTTACTGTCCAACTGAAGTGCTATGATTTAAGGGCAGAGTGGACACTTCTCTATTCCGTGGTCAGTTTGCTTCCTGTCCT
Organism: Mesocricetus auratus; assembly: GCF_017639785.1. Lineage (NCBI taxonomy): Eukaryota > Metazoa > Chordata > Mammalia > Rodentia > Cricetidae > Mesocricetus > Mesocricetus auratus. The sequence continues at coordinate 20,187,687 of NW_024429197.1, read as the reverse complement.
TAGGTCTGAGTCTTTGTGGGAAAGGAAACCATCCTGGAGCTAGGTTGAAGCACTGAGGCTCTCACCCCGTTTATAAAAGACAGAAGTCAACCTTTTCCCAAACCTGGTAGACGTAGATGGATTTTCCTTTGGGCCACCAGCTCACAAAAATTGGCACAGAGACCTATTAATAATTATGGAAGGTCAGCCTGTAGTTTTTCCCCATTAGCTATTATAACTTAAATGAACCCGTTTATATTAATCTATGTTTTGCCTGATGGCTGTTTAACTTCTCTTTCATCTTGTACCTCCTCATTCCTTTCTCTAGCCTTTGGCAAAGACACATCTTCACAATATAAAAAAGATTCTGTCACAGCAAAAGCTCACATAAACTGTTTCATTAATTTTGTGCCTTAGGCATTTCATGGACCTTCATCCTGGTCCCTGGGGTTACAGATGTGTGTGTGTCACAACAACTGGCTTCCTATTTCTTTTCTTTCCTTTTTCTTTCTTTTTTTTTTTTTTTTTTTTTTTTGCTTTAAGACTGGGACTCATGCTGCTCAGCCTAGCTTCAAACTTCCCTAAGAAGCCAAAAGATGACCCTGATCATCTAATCCTCCTTCCTCTGCCTTCCAAGTGCGGGGACCATATGTGTGTCCCCTTGCCCAGTTTGTACAGTCCTGGGGTGCTGTCCGGGTCCTGGTGCGTGCTGAGCAAGCACTCTATCAATTGAGCTACTTCTCCAGCCCCACATGGCCTCTGCAGCTTGGTAGCACCTGACAGAGCTGTGCAGGAAATGTTCTTTTATCTTTTCCTGCTGAGGTGAAATTCATGTGACATCGTATTCACCGTTTTCAGTGCACAATTCCGTGCCATGGAGCCTGTTCTCCAGCTGAGGCAGCCACAACTTCCCTCTGGTTTCAGAGCTGTCAGCACCCAGGAAAGCCTCCATATGGGCTAAACCACTGTTTCTTCCCCTCCTCTCACTCCTGATGACCTCCTGCCTATTCTCTATGCCCTGGGGTTTCTTTTCTGGACAGAACAGGTGACTGATCAGACAATTTGTCTTTTGTGTAGGGTTATTTTACAAAACATGCTTTGGGATTCATCCAAGTTGTAGCATGCTTCAGTCCTTCATTCCTATTCATGGGTGAATAGCATTCCATTGTGTGACTATCACACAGGTTAGTCATTTAATAATGGACGTTTGACCTGGTTCTACATTTTGTTATTACCACAGTACTCCTGTAAACATTTGTGAAAGACTTTATCTGGATGTGTGCTTTCATTTTTCTTGGGTATAAAGGTAGGAATGAAATTGCTGGGTCATTTTATAATTATGTGCTTAATTTTTATTTTTATTTTTTTAGTCATTGCCATACTTTCCAACAGAGATTACATTGGTGTAGTTCCACCAACAGGGTACAAGCGTACCTGTTTCCCCATGCCCTTGCTGACACTTATTTTTCAATTTTTAAAATGTTATGTTTTTGGTTAGGTGTGGTGGCACATACCTTTAATCCCAGCACTGGAGAGGCAGAGGTAGACAGATATCTCTTAGTTTGAGGTGAGCTTGATCTGTGTGGGGAGTTTTAGGCTAGCCAGTGTTACATAGTAATACCCTGCCTCAACAACAATAAAAGTAAGTTTTAAGCAGTTTAGGTAGGTATGAGCTCACACTTCACTGTTTTAACTACATTTCATTGACAGCAATGCTGTTGACTAATTCCTATCTTGGAGAAATGTCGTTGCACCCTTTCCCAATTTATGTTTATGTGTTGACAGAGTTTCTGTTCTGCCTGGTCCCAAATTTAGTCCCAAATAAACACATAGAAGTTTGCATTAATTATAAACTGTTTGGCCAATGACTTAGGCTTCTTACTGGCTAGCTCTCTGTTAATTATTAACTCATAACTATTAATCTATGTATTTCTACATGACCTTATCTTACCAGAGAATACCCAGGCATCCTACCTTCCCGGTAGCTACATGGCATCTCCCTGGTGACTCCTCTCTGTATCCTCTCCCCAAAATTCTTCCTCCAACAAGGCCACACCTCCTAACTCTTCTAATCCTATCAAGGAGTTTCACACCGTGACTAAACATTCAAATAAATGAATCTATGGGGGCCTTTCTTATCCAACCTATTTCTTATCCAACCCACCACAAACAGCAAGCAGTCTTAATGGTTGAGCCCTCTCTCCAGCCTGCTCCCATTTTATAATTATATTATGTACCTTGTTGAATTGTAAGAATTATTTGTGTATCTGTACACTGAACTTAGGTACATGTTCCACAAATACCTTCTCTCCTTCTGGAGTCTGACATGTCAACTTTTGACTTCTAGCTTCTTACATTGTGGATCAGAGCTCCATATGAGATTATGTAATTAAATATGGGGATCTCGAAAAACATGGCAACAGTATTCTGAATGCTCAATGAGCAAACATTCATCCAATATCAAGGGTGAAATGAATCGAGTTGCTTCTGGCAGTGTTTGCATCTCCCACTCACTGGGGCCTTGGTTCTGAACACTGAAAAACGTGAACTTTGTACTGTGCATGCTGTCCTGCCAGAACACCTACAAAATACTGTCTCAAACGCTGCTCAGTCCCCAGGCTGCTGTGTGTTATGAACCCCAGTGCCTTAACTGTACATACAATGTCTTATGCTCTTATAGTGGTTTTATTGCCAGAAACAAAGACTTAACATTTCCTTCAACATTTAAGTGCCAAATCAGTTTATCTTTCTAACATATTGTGTTTCAATGATTAATTTTAAAATTGCTGTTTAACAGGTCTGGAGACATGGTTAGTGGTTAAGAACTTCTGCTCTTCATCGAACTCCAGTTTGGCTCCCAGCACTCCCATGGTAGCTTACAATTGCCTGCAACTCCACTTCCAGGGGCTCTGACAGCCTCTTCTGGCCTCCACAGGCGCCAGGCATATACATGGTACACATACATACATGCAAACATATACATCAGTTAAAAATAAATGAAATCTTTAAAATTGCTGTTTGAATCCAGGCATTGGTGGCACACACCTTTGAACCAGCACTTGGGAGACAGAGGCAGGTGGATCTCTGTGAGTTCCAGGCCAGCCTGGTCTACAGAAGGAGTTCCAGGATAGGCTCCAAAGCTACACAGAGAAACCCTGTCTCGAAAGGAAAAAAAAATTGCTGTTTGAGTTGCTGGCTTGAGTTTCATCTAAAAAAACAAACAAACAAACAAAAATCAGTAAATGAATTTTGGTTTGGGATTAGGACAGAACTTCCAACGGTTTCTGAAGCAAGCATACTTCTGATATTTGTACTATATATTTATGTGAGCAATGTTTCAGTATTAATGATTATAAAATCAAACTATTGATTAACTCTGAAAAACACCAAGGATGTTCTGTGTCTTATTATTAACTATTCAGCCAGAATGCAATTCTTTTTTTGTTTAAGACAAAGTCTCTCTGTGTAGCCCTGGCTATTCTGGAACTCTGTTTTTAGACCAGGCTGGCCTCAAACTCTAAGATCTACCTGCCTCTATGTGCACCACCACCACCTGGAGACCCTCAGTTCTTTTTAAATTTAAAGGTAAGGTCTCACTATGTAGCTCTGACTAGACTAGAACTCAGCATGTAGACCAGCCTGCCCTCAAATTTACAAAGATCTGATTTTTTTGCCTCCTGGGTGTTGGGTTTAGAGGGTGACCCACTATGCCTAGATTAAAATGTAATTCTTTATGGAAATATAAACAAATACATCTATTTTATCATTTTGTAAAATTAATTCCACCCTTTATAAATGGTAGAATTGTATGTTTGCCGAAGAATTATCTTGAACTTCTTTATGTGCTACAATCTTTGTACACTGTAAATGTGCACTGCTCTCACTGTTAATAAGAAGCTGATTGGCCAGTAGCCGGGCCAGAAGGAACTGGGTGAGACAGCCTAATACAGAGAGAATTCTGGAAGGAAGAGGGAGGAGTTGGAGGAGTTGCCAGCAGACCCAGAGGGAGCAGGAGATGAACATGCCATGTTAATAAAGGCAGAGGGTAAATAAAAAAATGCAGATTAACTTAAAATGTAAGAGCTAGTTAGTAATAAGCCTGAACTATCAGCTGAGCATTTGTAATTTATATAAGCCTCTGAGTGGTTATTGGGTAACCAGCTGACTGGAGAGAAATGTTTGTTTACATTTATGATTTATTATCAGTAAATACTTGATTTGTATACATACTTTATGCATCCATATACCCAAAGTACCATCTGCATTTCTAAGTTGAGAAGGGTACTGTGTGGGGAAAGCTGGAGAAGCCCTGCCGCAGACCACTGTTTCCAGGTTCTCTCCATTCTGTATGCTGCCCCTTGACATTCTTGATCATCGCCCTTCGAAACATCAAAGCGTTTTGTCTCTTAAATAATGTTTTGATTCATGAACTTCTGTGATTGTTTTCCTTGGCTAGGAGACAGCTGTTGTAACCCCATAAGCATGGGTGCCATTAAAAAGATGGTTGAGAAGGAGATACCCGGAATTTACATCCTGTCTCTGAAGATTGGAAAGAACATGATGGAGGTAAGATAGCAGCTTGTCCCCTGGGAGGTTTGCTGTCGGGTTGATCAGTTGTGCTATTTGAACGCTTCACCTTGCGTTTATTTTTAGCAACAAGCCATGGCCCCTCTGGTTCTGTTTCATTTTGTTTGGAGATGGAGGATTTTGCTATGTAACCCAGGCTGGCCTGGGACTTGATCTTCCTGCCTCATCCTCCCAAGTGCTTGGACTACAGGGTTCAACTCTAGGGCTGTGTGAGGGCATTGACCTGTGTCAGCCCCTGCCTTAGAGAAGATGCTATTTTTTTTACAGTTCCTTCCTTCACTCTCACTGCTCCTTTTTTAGGAAGTGGAGAACAGTTTCTTCTTGGATGTCAATTTCCAAGTAATGATAGTGTGTCAGATTCTGGCAAAGGATCCTAAGTTGCAGAAGGGGTACAACGCTATTGGCTTCTCCCAGGGAGGCCAGTTTCTGTAAGTACCCTCCTGTGCCATGGTACCACTCACATGGAATTAGTGTTTCTTCTATTTAGGTCAATTGACTGTAATTGTGTGAGGGTCCTCCCCTCTCACAGAAAGGAAGTTAGTCTTAAAACATCACTGTGTAAGAAGCTTTGTGGACCTCAGTTTCTTTTCTCTCTCTCTGTGCGCTTGTGTGAGCATGTGTGTGGAGGCCAAAGGTCAATGTGTGGTGTATTCCTCAGGTACTCTCCACCTTACTTTTTAGAAAAATATTTTAAGGATTTTACTAATCTTGTATTAATTATGTGTGTGTTGGGGTATGTGAGCATGTGAGAGCAGTGTCCATAGAGGCCAGAAGGGACATCAGATGACCTCAAGCCGGAGTTATAAGTTGTTGTGGTGGGAGCTGAGCCTGGGTCCTTTGCATGAGCTGCAGGAACGCTTCACCACTGAGCCACCTCTCCAGTACTCTATTTTAACTTAAAAATGTTTAAACTATATTTACTTTGTGGTGTGTGGGGGTGTGGGTGTGCGCGAGCGCGCACCCACCCATGCGTGTAGTGTGTATGTCAGAAGACAGACAGCTTTGAGGAATCATCAGGTTCTCCCTTCCAGCATGAGAGACCCAGGAGTCAATTCCAGTCATCAGGCTTGGCAGTGAGTGTTTAATCCATCTCACTGAACAGTGTTGCTGTTGTTGTTGTTGTTGAGAAAAGGTCTCTCTGTGAACCCTAGCTGGCTGATGGACAAGCCTCGGGAACTCTCTGTCTCTACCTCCCCAGTGCTAATATTACTAGAACTGCTGTGCCAGACTTTCTCTTTCCTTTCCTTTCCTTTCCTTTCCTTTCCTTTCCTTTCCTTTCCTTTCCTTTCCTTTCCTTTCCTTTCCTTTCCTTTTCCTTCTTTTATTTTTTGTGTATGTGTGTTTGTTTTTGTTTTTCAAGACAGTTTCTCTGTGTAGCCTTGTCTATACTGGAAATCTCTCTGTAGACCAGGCTGGCCTCAAACTTACAGAGATCCGCCTGCCTCTGCTTCCCAAGTGCTGAGATGAAAGATGTGCACCACCCCTGCCTAATTTATTTTTTTAAGGGGGTGATGCAATCCAGACTCAGGTCCTTATGGTATCAATGGCTGAGCCATCTTCCCAGCTCCTCTTGATTTGTTTTCTATGAAATAAGATTTGTATTCAGCCAGAAGGAAGATCCTGTGACTCTGTGGTTTGGGGACCCATGAGTATTAAATAGCTTAATCTGTGAAGTGACTATGGATACATTCCAATCTGACCATCAAAGCTGACAGCCACCTTTGATTTCTCCAGGAGGGCAGTGGCCCAGAGATGCCCGTCACCTCCCATGATCAACCTGATCTCAGTTGGTGGACAACATCAAGGTAACGTTCACCCCCTTATCCCCATGGTTCTCTCCTTCTTTTCTAACCCATGTCTATTTGATATTTTGTATTTCTTTTTTCTTTCATTTTTTCTTTCCTTCCTTCCTGTCTGTGTGTCTGTCTTTCTTTCTTTTTATTTTTTTTTCCCCTCCTCTTCCACCTCCTTTTTAGATAAGGTCTTGTTTGGTAACCTAGGCTTCCCTCAAACTCTTGGCAATTCTGTTTCAGCCACCTGGGTACTGATATCATAGGTATGTGCTACCACACCCAGCGTGTGTGTGTGTGTGTGTGTGTGTGTGTGTGTGTGTGTGCATGTGCGTGTGTGTTAAGTCCATTTAGTGTTGCTCATATGTATATGACCACTTGGGATTGGATAACCTACCAGGCACTCATCCCTGAAGACTGGTTCTCCTACTCTCTGCCATCATTAATTGATTGTAGTTCTTCATCTAGGGGCGGGGCCCTGTGTGATTTCCCCCACCTGCACTGGCATGTCAACTGATGTTGTCATTATGCAGGTCTTGCTTAGGTGATCATATTGCTGAGATTTCATGGGTGTAGCAATCCCTGTCATATATAGATGACAGCCTCTCAACAGCAGCCATACTGGACTTCTGAGCCCTGGGTGTGTGGGGTTGTAGATGTATCAGTTGTAGTTGGGCACCTCATGATCAGTTGTTCTCTGCATTTGACCAGCTGTGGGTCTCTGCAGCAGTCTCCATTTGCTGCAGAAAGAAGCTCCTGTGATGAGGGCTGAAAGCTGCCCTTACCAGGAAAAGCAGGTGCTAAAGTCGCATATCCAGAGCAAGACCTGGTCATGCAGAGATGGCCTAGATTGTGTGTGTGTGTGTGTGTGTGTGTGTGTGTGTGTGTTGCTGTGGATCAAGCCCAGGGTCTCCACGTATAAGGCAAGAACTCTACCACAGGACTGTACCCCAGCACACATTTGACCTTCTGAATCCATGAGTTCCATATCTGTGGATTCAAAGATCCATGGATAAGAACTCTCCTGGGAAAGGGCCATGGTGGTTGTGTGTGCCTCAGATCCCAGCATTTAGGGAGTGGGGGGAAGATCATCCTTATAGAGCATGAGTTCAACCTGGGCTATAGTGGCCCCTACCTGTCTTCATTAAAGAGAGAGGGGGATGGGTGGGGAGGGAGGATGGAGGAAACTCGCATCTGTTCTGAACATGTACATATTTTTCTCAGTCTCCAAACAATGCAGTGTAATGACAATCCACAGAGCGTTTATACTTATTAAGTGTCAAAAGTAGTTTACACATGATTTAAAGGCAGGGGTTGCATGGATGAAAGTATGACATGGGAAGGGAATGGGGAAGGGAACCAGATGATTTCCCAAGAAAGCAGATGAAGCAGTCATGCACTGTATGTAGCAGTCACATGTGGGTGGGGCTGGGGTAGAGGTCCCTGGGGGGGTGCCAGGAGGAAGTTGGTGGCATTGTTAGTTCACAGTACTTGGGCTTTTTTCTTTTTTAGTAAATGAATGATTTCAGATTCAAGCTCTTTGTCATTTTGTTTGTTTTCACAGTGCCTGGTACAGTGGGTATATGATTATTGGAGTAATGCATGGTTATCTTTTACCTACATAGGAGTCTTTGGCCTCCCTCGATGCCCAGGAGAGAGCTCGCACATCTGTGACTTCATCAGGAAAACGATTAATGCTGGTGCTTACTCCAAAATTGTTCAAAAACGGTGAGTGTGGCTAGCTATCTGGTCCAGACTGTGGGAACACCTTGCTGACATTCATGCTCAGTGATTCTAGGAGTAATTGCGAATGATATCACAGCTGTTTGTAACTCTACTCTCAGGGGATCTTATGCCCTCTTATGGCCTGTGGGCACACTGCCTGCCTGTGGTGCACAGGCATACATGCAGGCAAGACACCCATATACATAAAAAATAAATAAATCTTTTTTTTTTAAAGTGTCCTTAAAACATATGAGGCCTGATGTGGTGGTGCACGCCTTTAACCCAGCACTCAGAGGGCAGAGGAAGGTAGACCTCTGTGAGTTTGTGTCTACACAGTCAGTTATAGGCCAGTCAGGATGACATAGTAAGACTTTGTCTTAAATAAATAAATAGATATGTAGGTAGACAGACAGATTATTGAAAGGGATAAAACTCACTGGGGCAAGGAGAAGATAAGAGGAAATGAAAGCCAATACATGTTTCTGAAAGAGCAAACAGTTTGTAAGAACTGTTGTAGTACAGTGGAAAGGTTGAAGGGTTTACCCTTGTAGAAGGCACACTGCAGGGGCCCATGCTCTAGAGCCCCAAAAAGGCTTGGGAACTGGGGGTATATAGTACTTTGGGAGGCTTTGGTAAGTGTGTGGGGCCAAAACTAGGACCTTGTCATTGAAAACCTGAGGCAGGAGCAGTCTGACTCCCTAGTTCCCTGACATGCACATCCAGGGGGCTGCTTTTCCCCTACCATGGCAGGAGAAGCAAAATCTACTCCCTACAATGTAACTGGGAGATTCAGACTTAGAGCTAACCTTGTTATGTACAAGGCAGAGTTTGCAGGTTCTGTCTCTGGAGGCAGTGACTAAGAGAAGTCAATGCCTCCAGTTCATCAGCTCCTATCTAAGCTCTGCCCATGGATGATAATGAATTAACCGTCTGAAACTGGAAGCAAGCCCCCAATTAAATACCTTCATTTATAAGACTGCCTTGGTCACGGTGCCTCTGCACAGCAGTGGAACAGTGACTAAGACAGAGGTAGAAAGGAGAACAGAGGGAAGTAGTTAGGATGTCTGATGTGACTAACGGGACTTTCCAAGCAAAGGAAGCGTGAATTGGAATTAAAGAAACAATACAAGATGTCCGAGCCATTGCCATGCATGAGCTTCCAGACTGAGAGGCCTTGCTAAACACCCAAAGAAGAACACAAGAAAAACAGACAAAGCCATACTGCTATACATTCCGGTGAAATTTCACAGCACCAGGCATGGAGAATAGATCCCAACTAGGATGTCGCTAAGAGTTCAAATCCTGTGCGGCATACTCTGCTACAGCACTGATGCTACCCAGAGGGCAATGGTGCAGAGCTTTGTCCGCTGACCTCAAGTCCTGTATGCCTGTACCAAGGAGCATGGCCTCCCATGTTCTCCTCCTAGGGGGTGACTGGAGATCCCTCATTCTGTCGTTAGCTAGCTATGTGGCCCTGGGCATTTTGAACCTCTGACATGAGGTTAGTAACATGCCTTCCTGGAGAGTCATTTTCAAGGTTAAAAAAGCAGAGCATAAGCTATTTAGTGGAGATTCTGTCTATCAAGGGCCAAATTCCAAAGATTTACCAGTACTTGACTTCATTTTTTTTTGTTTTGTTTTGTTTGGTTTGTTTGGTTTTGGTTTTTCAAGATAGTGTTTCTCTGTGTAACAGTCCTGGCTGTCCTAGAACTCACTCTATAGACCAGACTGGCCTTGAACTCACTGAGATCCACCTGCCTCTGCCTCCCAAATGTTGCTCCTCATCTTTCTCAGCTGGATAATGGGGACAAAGAGGCAAAGGCTATTGAATCCTGTGGATGAATAAGAGGTAAAGGAAAGTGAAGGAGGCGGTCTGTGAGAAGGGACAGCCTGGGCCACTGAGATCAGAAGGAAGCCAAGGGTTGGGTGCTGGTGGCTCATGTCTTTAACCCCAGCACTTGGGAGGCAGAGACACTAAGTCTCCAAATATTTGGACTTTTCTGTATCTGCCAAATGGCCTGTCCCACTCTTGGTAAGATGTCTTGTTGACAGGTCTACAAAGTCATCCCTAATTGAAGGCAACACCTGGGACTTGGGGGCTTTGGTCTTTCATCTTTTGATGTCCCTTGGTTGCCTAGGCATGTGCAGGCATGCCAACTGAGAGGCACCTTCATTCCTTCTCTTCCTCAGCCTGGTGCAGGCACAGTACTGGCATGACCCCATCAAAGAGGATGTGTACCGCAACCACAGCATCTTCCTGGCAGATATAAATCAAGAAAGGGTAAGCACCAAAACATGCTCCCATGGTTAGGCATTCCTTTCTGGCCATCAGAAAGAATCCAGCAGTGACCATTTAGGGAAAATACCTGAGCAGAAACCAGGAACCAAGGGGTTTGTGTGTGAGAGGCAGTACTCATGAGTTTCAGTTCCTTTTAGGGCAGCTGGGCTGGGACTCATCTGGCCCTCCTCTCTGAAGCCCTCCGGCTTCCTTCATGTTGAAGCAGCAGGATGAAGTTACAGTGGGTGGCCTGCTGGGCAAAGTGGGAATTCACAGCTGCTGTCTTCACAAAGGGCATCTTCCTGGTGGGGCCCTTCATGTGGTTACAGATGAGACTTAATTAAGGGACTCTAGGAAGGGCATGGACTGTGTGCCCAGACATGAGCATGGTTTGGGACATTCTGGTCAGTTTAATGGTTCATTGTATATGATAGCTAAGTAGAGGGTATCTCCTGTTTGAAGCAAAATAGTTGAAGGGACATTACAAACACAAAAGTCAGGAAACAGTGCTGAACCAGATAACAGAACAACCCAGAATTCTACTTGTTTTGCCACCTAAGTGGATAATGTATATAGAGAGTATGTGAACAGAACTCATAGTAGAATCCAGCTGATGGTTGGTGACATGTCAATCATCAAGGCTGATCTTTGAGTCCCTGCCAGAACATGACAATAGCAACCCTACAGTACTGTCCGTTCTTCTTCCAGTATGTCAATGAGTCCTACAAGAAGAACCTGATGGCCCTCAACAAGTTTGTGATGGTGAAATTCCTTAATGATTCCGTTGTGGACCCTGTAGAGTCTGAGGTGAGACCCAAGGCTAGTGTGCCAAGAGACTGTAGGAAGTAAATAGTACCGCCTACAACTGCTTCCTGGGCAACCTGTCCTCACCACCAACTCTTCACCTGGGAAAATCAGTTGCGATCCTTTAGTCGCACCCAGAATTTTACGTAAAACTATGTGGTTACATAATGTAGAAATATTAAGCTACATAAAATAGGGGTGTCCTATGATATTTTATTGAGGGAGAAATCACTTATGTGAGAAGTCAAGAAAGCCGAGAACCAAAGGTCTGCACGCTGCTCTCCAGGCTGCAACCAGAAAGAGAAAGCGTCTCCTCCCCCCAGCTCTTTTATCCCCATACTTTCAATGTACCTGTGACCACACCCAAATGGGCATGGTCAGCACTACAGGTATGTAGATCTCTCCCTACAGTTACACTCTACAGTTTTAATCAGGTTCCCCGTCCCAAAAGAGGTTCATAATCACTAGTCCATTTTTATAAACCCTAAGCTTGACGTCCAGGTCTGCCTTGATTCAGAAGGCTCGATCTTTCCAGCATCATCACCCATATTTTAGTATTTGAAATGCCTCAAGCCTGTTTGTAGGCTTCTCTCCCATGCCTTTTGAATGCTTTCCCCTGGCTTCTCCTGTTAATGCTTCCCCTGACAAACTCCTGTTAAGGCCAAATACAATGTCATTTCCTCTAGGACACCATCTCTACTCCCAGAATTTGGCTCCCTCCTTTTCATGGGGTCCTCAGTCTGTAGCTCCAGCTGGCCTTGAACTTGAAGTGATCTGCTGGGATGACAAAAGCCGGTTCTGCTTTTGAAGTCACCAGCCTCAACTGAAGCTCTGCTCAGTGTCAGATCACAAATCTCCCCATATTTTTGAGTGGCCTGTAAGCTCAGAATTTTTACATATATAAGTGACTGGAGAAAAAAATCAAAATATTTTATGGATGAAGGCTGCATTTCCAAATGCATTTCATTAGAAAATCCTTGCTCGTTTCTCACACTCGGTTGCTCCCTTTGTGTCACAATAGTAGCCACCACCACATGACTCTGTATCTGGCCTTTATAGAAGTCTGCTGACTCCCTGCTAAACAATTAATTGGTTCTGTGCCCGCTAGACTGGCAGCTTCTTGGGAAAGGGACTTGTATATTTATCCATGAATGACTAGGGCAGCACAGGGGCTTTTATTTGCAGTCAGGGAAGGAAGCACAAATTACGGGGAAATGGAAAACTGAAGATTGTTAGTTCATCCCTCAGGAATTTAAAATGAGATGACTCAAAATATACCCTTATGTCACGGATGATGGCACATGCCTATAATTCTAGCATTCAGGAGGCTCAGACGGAGAGAGGCTTGCAAGATCCAGACCAACTTGGATTACTCAAGTTGAGTTCCAGGTCACCAAAACCAAAACCCCATTCCCGTTCTTCCTTCTTGCTTGCTATGTTGCATATATTAAAGTGTTCATTTGCTGGTAGTTTTAGGTACTAGTCAATGTCAAGTGATTGTGAAAGTGGGCTGGATGGGTGGATAATCTGACCTTTTTTTTCCTTCTCTCCTGCAGTGGTTTGGATTTTACAGAAGTGGCCAAGCTAAGGAAACCATTCCCCTCCAGGAGAGCACTCTATACACAGAGGTAACAAGGAGACATTGGCCTTGGGAGGTTGACACTGTTTGTGGCCCCCTGGGGTTAGACCCCTGCCTTGTCTGTCCCAGAGCACTAGTGAGCCAGTTGACTTAGGTCTTACTGGGCTGTTGCTTGTCACACTAACTTCCTAGATGCTGGTTTTAGATACTTACTGCAGCTGGTTGCTTTTAAGCACAAAAAGAAACACCATCTGTAAGGTTTTACTTTGAAGAAAAGGTTTGGAGCTGGCTTCCTTTGAAGTTTACTACAAATCCCAGAAGCCTCTAAGAAAATGCAAACGTGGGTGAGGTGTCATGCTACTGTACCGTAAGATCTAGCCAGGGCTGTCTGGATGCTGTTTAACAGCAGATCCTGTTTCTCAAGCAGATGTTACAGTGTTTCACCACTCCAGTATGGCTTGCCACAAACTGAAGGATGTATACTATATTGGAGATGGACTCACAGATGTCCAAGCACCACACCTGAACCAACGTTTACTAGTTTTTCCTAGTCTCAGAAGCTTTTCTTCTGCTTTTCTCACACATGTGGTGCCAAATTTGGGTGGGGTAGAAAGAAAGGGAAGCTAGTTTCTGGAAGCTTTAGAAATTATAGCCAATATCTTCCTTATCATGAAACTCAACCCTGAGGTAGACAGGCAGTGACTTGTTCTGCAGGCCACTAGATCTTCCCTTCCCAACAAGAGACTGACAGCCTGGCTATTGGGGGAGGACACTGTAACTGCAAGATACTGACAGGTCCCAAGCTCCTTTTCCTAAGGATTGGAAATATTCTATCTTAAAAACATCTAGCCAGTTTTCTCCTATCCTTGGTTCAGCCCCACTTCACAATGGTGTTCTGTGCCAGGCTTGCCTGTGGCTTGCCCAGCTGTCCCTCAGAGAGCTGACTCTAGGCCCTGGGGTGCAGCTCAGGGACAGGTCCTAGGTTTATGTCTAGCACCTTGCAGGCGTTGGGAATGGGACAGAACCAGAACACGCTCAGCTGTACTTTTTTTTTTTTTAAAGACACTGCAACTCTCTATACAAACTCATAGAGATTCATCTGCCTCTACCTCTGGCTCTGGCTCCTGAATGGTGAAATTAAGGGATTGGGCCACTACGCTGGCCTTACCCATTTATTTTGAATGCTTAGAAGCAGCTGAAGGAGCCAGGCACATGCTAAAATTACAGCACTCAGTGCTGCCAGCTCAAGGCCAGCCAGGCTACAAAGTAAGATTTTGTCTCAAAACAAAAGCCTGAAAGGACATATCCTCCCCCCTCAACAGTACACCTCTATTTTAACACTGGGGGGGCAGTGTATTTTGAGACTAAATGTTGTATACATTGTTTTAGTCTAAAACCTTCCATTAAGCCTCTTGAGTTTACTATGGCCTTTCTCTCTACAGGACCGCCTGGGGCTAAAGCAAATGGACAAAGCAGGAAAGCTAGTATTTCTGGCTAAGGAAGGGGACCACCTTCAACTGTCTAATGAATGGTTTAATGACCACATCATACCTTTTCTTAAGTGAAGCCCTTGCACTTTGCAGTAGAGCTCAGGAAACCCCAGTTCTTCCAAAACATGTAAACAGCTCTCCATGCCCAACCCTGAACTCTAATCTAGCTTGCAAGCAGTTCTCCTCTCCTGTTATCTAACATGCCCTACTTGGAAAGATCTAAGATCTGAATCTTATCCTTTGCCGCCTCTTATCACCATATGGTGTTGAATTCAAATTTAATTAGCTAATATCCATGCAGCTTGTTTTACGACCTTGTGATATGGTCAGGCTTACTCTTGAGAAAGGAGTCTGCTGCTGCGGTTCAATGATTGTGCCCAGAGGAGACAAGAAAATGAAGCATGGGGACAGGTGCTGAGCGCAAAAACCCACAAATTTGGAGCAAATAAAAGTCTGGTAGTACCCAGCCCTGAGGTGCTCGCACACATTCTCACACACATTCTCAGCACTGCGGCTGTGGGCAGTGGCTGGACAGCATCACCTGCATGATGTTTCTGCGTCCCGTTGAGTGTTGCCTTCTAGTGGCACCTCATCACTCCACAGGCCACCATCATGCTCCCACAGAACTCACCCTGTATCCTCAGTGATAAAATCAGCCACAAAAGGAGGGAACAGCCAGCAGGGTGGCTTAGAGAAGAAATGCACTTTTTTCTTTCTTTTGAGACAGGGTCTCACTCACTTTGTAGCCCTAGCTGGCTGGAACTCACTATGTAGAGCAGACTGGCCTTGAACTCAGAGATTCCCCTGCCTTCTGAGTGCCACCACACCCTATAACAATGTGTGTCTTATATACCCTGGGATAGTGGGGAGTGGAGTAGAAGTGAAAAGCCATATGACTACTTTGCCACTCCATTCTTGGTCCTTCATATGGCGTCACTTACACCATTGCAAATGAGAGGAACGGTCTGAAAGATGGCACTTTTACACTTCTACCCCAAATCATACTTACCAGCACACTCCAAGCTGCTGCTGACTTGATTCAAGAAAACGATTGCAGAAAGTATACTTTCTTTTCCCTCTGGAGACCAATCCAGATTATGACTGATGATGACTCTGATGGTTAAAGGAAAACACTGGCCTATCACTTCCTGTGATGTTTGAGCATGGACCCTTCAGCACCATGCTGAGTGATTCCTGTCTAGTTTGGAGAAATGATTGCTTTCATGAAGGCCCCCTGTTAGTGCTACAGAATCTACCCCTTGCCGGTTTTTTCTTTTCTCAAATCTACTCTTAAAATAAAAAGATGAGATAAAGGGCAGGAAGCAGGAAGATGTGAAAATTACAAGACTGTCTAAAATAAATAGTAGTTTCTTACCCTTGGTGTCATTTTCAGTATTTTTTTTTTTACATCTCAGTACAGATCAGGTGAATGAATAACTGAACAAGTTTGGTATTAACTTTATTCTATTTTCTGTATAACTTTAAGTACATAAAGGTTTATTTCCACAGGCCTCAGGAAATGGGCAGAAGTCACAGGACAATCTCTCTTCCCACCAAAAACAAAACAAAAATGTTGCATATTTTGGTCAGTGTGTCCTAGAGGGAGAGCTGGGATACCATAGCAATGCTGTGCGGGATTCCTATGTAAATGAAGACCTAGACAGCCTGCGGCGGAGGTCTTAGTCCTGCTCAGGTGCCCACAATGAGGCCCTACACTGAGCGCTGCAGGCAGGCAGGCAGGCAGGAGTGGAGCCATGACAGGCATCTATCTGGCAGGGAAGAGAAACGCCAGACTCCTTGGAATGGTGGTTGCTTTTTCTTTTGTTTGTTTGTTTGTTTTTGAAGTTGTCCCCATGGGAACCAAGGTAGTCATGTGGGAGGGGAGTGAGACTTTTTTTTCTCAAAAAGGGTACTGCTACTCCAGCTGAGAGCGGAAAGCCTACTACTTTGTCGTCGAGGCTGACCCAGGATGGAATGCAAAATGAAGGAATGCTTTTAGGAAACAAGTCTGCTTGGAATGCTGAGTGGCAAGCCTTAGCCTTTGGTCCAGTGCAACCCTGGCCTCGCTTCTCAACAATGAAAAGTTAGATTGGTTAGAGCCTTATGGAGTCGCACTGGCTCCTGCTACCTCCATGCTCGCTGTTAGATTAACATGCATTCTGACCTGTGTGTTTCCAGGACGTTTTACCCCCAAGGACTGTTTGTTGGTAGAATGACCCCCAAAGATGAAAGCTTCAGTGCCCCAGTCTGGGCCTGCAGCTCTTAAGCACGGACTGTGGTGCAGCTGCGCTGTGCGGAGCAGCTACACTTTCCATCGAAGATCCACTGACCTGCTGTCCCGCCCCAATCTCAGCCTGAGGTATATTCAGTGAAGGCAGGTAGCTGGGCTTCTCAGAGCAGAGAAGCAGTTTAAGAGCAGAAAGGTAGAGGAAATCTAGAAAAGAACCGTCTCCATACAGGTGTATCCCATGCTGTGAAGGAAAGGGCACAGGACCCACTGGCGTTTGCTTATCCAGCTATTTCCGTCACTGTGGTGACCAACTTCTGCCCATTCCACAAGGTCTTGAACTGCTCAGGGACTGGAAACTCGTTCTGCAAAAAAAGAGGTGACAAGCTGTTGGGGGTAGAGATGGCTCTTGCAGAAGACCTGGGTTTGATTCCCAGCACCAACGGGGTGGCTCACTTCTGTACCAATTTCAGGTGATCCGGTGCTCTTCTGACCTTAGGCACCAGTCACACATACGGTACAACTGCATAATGCAGACAAAACACCCAAACACATGAAACAAATCTTAAATAACAAACTTAGGAGGTAACTAACACATTGGAATCCTGCCTATAAAATGAGCTGGGACCGGTTCTATTTCACACTTCTGCCCAGGTTTGGCTTCCACTTAACCTTGAGAGCAGTGTAGAATGGAGTGGGACAAAAACAAGCCATGCTGTGCTGCTCAGTCGTTCGTGATCTATGATCCTGACAGGTCTAGACAGCCCTAAACACCGGCTTGATGAGGGCAGGACTGTTTCTTAGTGAGCTAAGACGGGCAGGAATGACCCTCCCCTTGGAGCCCCTTAACAGGACCACCTGGCTTCTGCGTCATTGCTGGGATTTACCTACAGAATGCCAAATGTCTATCAAGCAGTTTTCTCTAATTCGAGAAGTCTTTGGTCCCCATTTCAAGAGACAGGGTCTTACTACATAACCCAGGCTGGCCTCAAACTCAAACTCCTCCTACCTCTGCCTCTTGAGTGCAGGGAATACAGATATATACCAACCAACAGGCTCAGCTAAGTTCTTGTTTTCACTGTCATATTCCTCAGGGATATAGCTTAGTTGATATAGAGTGCTTGCCTAGCATGCAACAAAGCCCTGAGTTCAATCTTCAGCAGCAAATAAATAGCTGCTATATGGTTATATCCCAGCACTTGGGAGGCAGAAGCAGGAGGATCATCCATGAGCTCCAGGGAGGGAGGGGGGGGAGGGAAGGGGAGAGGGAGAGAGAGAGAGAGATTGCTTACAAAATCCCCGCCTTCTGTAGGAATGAGGACATTCATCTCAGAAGATTTGGCACTGACAATCTCACAGTCCAGGGAGTTCTTGCTCAGGTAAGCATGGCAGCCATCTGTTTTGTTAATGGAAATGGTTGGCACTTTTCCCATCACCTGTAGAGAAAACCAAGACCCCTCAGTTCCAGCAGGTAAGGGTAGACTAAGCTGTGGAAAGAATGTTCGCTATTTTAAGTGATTATGCTACTTCACAAAAGCCCCTCAGCGCACAGCAGCTGAGAAAATGGTGGGCCGGACAGGAGAGTGCCCTTAAAGAGCCAGCTTCTGCCACGTCCAAGCCAGCTCAGCTTACAGACTTTGGAGAATCAGATTCCTGCCCAAGGAACATCTGTGTGTCTGCTGTGTCTCAATTGATTCCTCAGGGACCAAAAGGAAGAGCCAAGATATCAAGTTACCTGAACTTTGACATCTCTACTATTGATTATCTCCACAATGCCCACCACGTCATCAAACACCAGCCCAAGCTTCTTACAGTTATCTAGGGGAAGAAAGGAAGCAGGTCAGCAATGTAACTGCAAAGGACAAGAGGTTAAGAGTTAACAAAGAGGTGGAAAATGGCTCTAGCCCTCTCAGGCTCTGGGTCAGAACCTGCCTAGGACAGCAAGGAGGACTCACCTACTGTAATGGAGTTAATTTTGCCCTTGATTTGCAATGTTGTGTTGACACACTTGTATATGTAAGCCACCTGCTTCAGCTCAGTGTCATCAATCACTAGGTTGGAAACGTTCTCCTGGTTTTCCTGATGAAGACACAACCCAGGATTCTTACCACAAAGCACACATCAACAAAAACAATGCCTCACTCCAAACTTTTGTTCTCCACCATAAGCCAGACCCTACACTCTTAGCTAAATTCTGAGTAAAGCACTGCATTGTTCCTATTCCTCCTTCCCAGGAGTCGAAGTTTTAACTCACCACTCTCCACTTCTTGCCTTCCAGTTCCAGCAGAGCTGGCTCCTTCTTTGGGGCTGGTTTGGGGGAGGAGCTGGTTTGGGGTTTTGGTGCAGAGAATGGTTTGGGGCCACTCCGAACTGGACCACTCTGAGCTTTCAGGGCAGGGTTCTTGTGAGTCTTCATGTCATCAGATACATGTTTCAGGGCTGTAAGAACACACAACTACCTTGTTCCTGTTCTGCACACTAGAGCTTTGGGTTGAGGCAATAAGCAAGGTCTGCTATCACTAGTCCTAAGCAGAAACTTTAAGAACTCACTCTTGAGAGGTCATCTTGCAAGCAACTTTGGAGAAGTGCTTTTATCCTCTATTTTATATGGTTTTATTAAAAACAAAACAAAAACAACTATGTGTCGAAGGTGAGGAAGGACAAGAATATGTGAATGCACAAAAGCAGATCTAGAAGGGTATGTCTCAAATATGTGCACACAGAGTATGTATGTATATCATAATAAGAGGGGGAAATTATGTCACAGTTAAGAAAATTGGGTAAAAAAAAAGTCTCCCATAGAGTAACCCCTCCTAATCAAGTGTCAGCATTTGAAGACCTACTTTTTTGTTACTAGGTATTAATTACACACAATAACGGGTTTCACTGTCATATTTCATACATGTATAGAATATGTTTGATCACATTCACCCCCATTACCTCCTCTTGTCCCCCTCCACTCCTGCTGCCCCCATCCTTTCCCCACAAACCCCTTCTACTTTCATGTCCCTGTGTGTGAGACACAACGAGCTTCATCGGGCTTTTATAGAAGCATGAGTAAGAAGTTATTTGTTGGCTCTCTTCTGTGATAACAAATTTGATGGATGTAGTTATTTAATATTCAACTTTCTAAAACGTTTTCATGGTTTTTTAACTTTTTGCGGGGGGGGGGGGGGGAAGAAATACAGTCTTAGTAAGCAGGCTGGTCCAAAGTATGCTGACTACTTGAACTAAAATTGAGGGTCAGTTTTCGCTCTACCACTAATTGTGTTTGTGATATATTTATTTTTGGAGTAGAAGCTGTTTTGTGAGGGACTTACACCTGGTGGGAGGATGGTGAGATCTACCTTCCTCAGCTGGGCTGGTCTATGCACTCCGCAACTGCTCCAAGAGGTAGTAGTTACATACTAGATTGTTTGTTCCTTAAACATTACATGGTTCCTTTGCTAGACAAAGTATATCTCAGGGCTGCACAGTATGCCATCGAGAGGATACACCACAGTTAACAGCCATTTCCCCTAATGCTGGGTTATTTCCCTAACGACACCACTAATGACTTCTACAAATAACAAGGTAAGGCTGTTCTGTTTTTATGAGTACATTCTTACTCAAGGGTTGTACAATTTAGAATTCCACCAGCTAGGTATGTTTACTTCCTCTGTAACAGTAGGTCCTTCTTATGCAAGTTTCCCATGTAACAAATCACATCCTCTGAGGAGTTAGCATCCCAACACGGTGACTTCAGAGACCATGTGGTACTTGCTATGTGGCACAGGCTCCGGGAAAACTGTCAGCACTGAGTTGGCTAGGAAGATGCCCTGGACATGCTACTTAACGACTTCCACCGTCATTATCCATGTTCAATTTCTATTCACTTATTTTTGCATTTATTATAGGGGGAGAAGGTAGTCAGAGGACAACTTTTGGGGGTCAACTCTCTCCTTCCATCAGGGGTTACACTCAAATCATCAAATCAGGCTTGGTGGTGAGCTCCTTAACACACTGAGTTAGATGTTCTTCTATTAAGAATTATTAATGTGGTAGGAGGGACTCATCTACAATGTGCATGTCAGGGTGAATGGACAACTCGATAGTGAGTTCTCTTTTCATTTTTGTGGGTTCTAGGGATCGATTACTACGCTTGTGCTGCAAGCACCTTTCCCTACTGAGCAATCTCACTGGTCCTTCAATCACAACTCAGTTCAAGTTTGATGTCCCTTTGGGTAACTTAAAGGCAAGTGGCATCCCAAATTAATGTTCCCACATGCAAGCCAGGGTTCTGGTTTAGACTAGCTGTGGTGTCTAGTTGATGAAGTCTAATCCAAACAATTTGCTTTAACAACTGCTTCTGCCAAAACACTCACCATGTGTGATGCTCTCCCCCTGATTAATCTGTGCAAATACTCACCATGTGTGATGCTCTCCCCCTGATTAATCTGTGCGAACAGTGCTGAGCGGGAAGCACAGTCGTCGGAGCCGGAGCTGGTAGGGACTGGGGGAGGAGGTGGGCCTGGTGGGGGAGGAGGTGGGCCTGATCCAACAGACGGTCCTGATGGCAATCCACTCAGTTCTTTTGCCACAGGCCCCTAAACAGGAAATGCAGGAAATACAGTCATCCTTCTTTATTTGCTGTGTTCTGTGTATTTATTATAGCATTCAGCTTAGTAATTTATAGTAAATAGGGGTCTGTCCTCATATTTTTTACATTTAATTAATTTTAACTTACTTTTTTATTCTATTATTTATATGTATGGATATCTGGGCTACATGCATGTCTGTGTACCACATGTATACCTGGTGCTTGGGGAGGGCAGGGTGTATTGGAGTTATAGACACTGTGAGTTGCCGGGTGACCCTAGGGAATCGGCACCAGTGCTCTTAACTGTTAGGCCATCTCTCCAGTTCCCTGTCTCCCCATTTTATTTCTTTAGATTCTAACTGGCTGTGATATGGGTTGATGTACTTATTTATACATTTTTTTTTCTTTTTTGAGACAAGGTCTCATCTATCCCAGGCTGGCCTGGAATTAGCAGAAGAATGGTCTTGAAATCCTAATCCTCATGTCTCAAACTCCTGGGATAATACGTGTGACATCATGACTTGGGAAGTAAGACCAGAGCTCCTTGCATGCTAAACTAGCACTCTACCAACTAAACTATATTCCCAGAGCCTTGTATTGGAGGGAGAGAGAGAGTGTGTGTGTGTATGTGTGTGTGTGCTCGAGCACTTGCATGTTCACATAAGAGAACAGATGCATATTTATTATCTGTAGTTTTTAATTCCTTAAAAGCAGATAGCATGACTTATTCATCTGTATCTGTCCCCAACACCAATCATTACCCCTGACCAGCATTTAGTGAAACTGACTAGAATTCAGGCCTGGGGTGTACCTCAGTTGAAGTGTTTGCCTGGTATACATGAAACCCTTGGTTCAGCCCCCAGCCCTCTTTAAAAGCTGTCATGGTGGGATGTACTTGTAATCTTAGCACTTGGGAAGTGGAAGCATGGGGATCAGAAGTTCAAAGGTCATCCTGGAGAGAGAAAGAGAGGAAGGAAAAGAAAGAGGTCTCACTAACCGTCTTGCTCCAGGCCAGGCTAGTGGTGTGGAATTCCTTGATATAAGCCTGCAGTTCTGTCCATATACTCAAGTAAGCTTTGACCCAGTCCACATGCTTCTTATCCCTAGGAAGATGAAAAAAGATTTTCAGAGTATGACAGTAACTTCAGACACCACCGCCCACCCATCCCCCGCCCCCACCTATGGGCTCACACCCTCCTGCTGGGGCATTTCCCACAATGGCAGCTCCCTGTTATCAACAATGTTAATTTATTTTATGTGTATGAATGTCTTGCCTACAAATATATCTGTATACCACGTGCATGCCCGATGCCAGAGGAAGCCAGAATAGGGTGTTGGATGCCCTGACCGGAGTTATACATGGTTGTGAGCCTCCACATACATGTTGAAAATCAAAGCAGAATCTTCCCCAAGAGCAGCTAGTGCTTATAACTGCGGAACCATCTCTCTAGCCTCTCATCAATGATGTTTTTCTTTAAAAAAAAAAAAAAAAAAAGGACACAGTGTTACATATCTTAATCCAGCACTTGGGAGGTAAAGGAGTTCAATGCCAGCCTGATCTACAAAATGAGTTCCAGGAGAGCCAGGGCTATGTAGAGAAACCCTGTCTCAAAACCAAAGAAAAGGGAACAATCCAATCAGTGTTTATTATAGAGGATACATTTCACTATGTCTAGAATAATCCGGTCTCTTTCTAAATGTTAGCTGGAAGACTCTGTGATTACTTAGCCCAAGACCTAGTTTCATCAGCTTCAAAATGATAGGGTAAATTCCAAGTAGAGTATGGGTAATTCCAGACTGCCAGAAAGAGTAAAGAAAGTGTGTGGTGTTGTGGGACACACTTCACACAAATGAAGGTTTATTTCGTACACAGCTAGTCAACAAACGTCTACTGACTGATCCTGGTCTGGATAGTTACAGGGCTAAGTAATTATAGTCACTCCAGCTCAAAATTAGCAATGGAGAAGTCACTTGGGACTAGCATGATTATGTGGCTAAAACACAATAACTCCCTTACTTAGGAGCAATGTTGGCTAGGCAGCCTTACTCTCACTTTACCTGAATATGTAAATAGCAAGGTAATTTTCTAGTTAAGTCCTATTGACCCTTTTGCCATAGTACCACTACTGAGACATAGCAACAGAAGAGCAAAACCTGATATGAACATCAACTTTGGAGGGCTGGAAAGATGGTTCATTGGTTAAGAGTGATGGCTGCTCTTCCAGAAGACCCAGAGTCAATTCCCAGTACCTACGTGGTGACTCACAAAATCTGTAACTCCAGTTCCAAGAGATCCAAAGCCCTCTTCTGGCCTTTGAAGGCACCGGACACATAAAAAGTGCATAGATTTACACACAGGCAAAACACCCACACAGATAATAATATAGTAATTAAGTGGGGTGGGGGGCAACTAAAAGGGCAATAATCCATGTTACCTCCAGCGTAACCGCTAAACCTGGAAGATTAAGGACTAGGAAACTGAAGAGTGTCTACCATTCAGAGTGGGAAAAAAAAATGGAAGCAGAAATAGTTCCTGCTTACAAATGTACTTTCTATGACCTAGATCCATCAAGCTTCCCACACAGAACCAACACAGAAACACTCCAGAGAGTAGCCAGCTGCGTTTGTCCTGTCCCACCCGGGGAAAGGCTAGACTCACACATCTTTGTACTCCTTGAGGACTCGGTTTGTGTAAAACATGGCAGCATCAGTCATCTCTTTCACAAAGGGGCCAGGTTTTGCAGCCTGTGGAGGAAGAAGCAGTTGGTGACTGAGAGCCTCTACAGCCATAACTGCTCGCCCTTCTTAGTCCTTCCCTTCCGTCTTACCAGAGCCACCCAGCCCAGGGCCTGGATGCTTTCACTGACAGCTGACAAATGATTGAAAAACTTGCTGCCTCGGTTCTTCTCCCGGAAGGTTATAACTTCTTGAATCTGCTCTGAGATAGGTGCCAACAAATCAGAGAGCTTATTCTAGGAGAGATGGGAAATGTCTGTGGTTAGTACTTCTACAAAGGCTACATGCGCTGATCAACTCTTGATTCTGAAGGCAAGCTTCTCCCTCTTTATGGAGACTGTCTATGTAGCCTAGACGCCAGAATACTCCTGCCTCAGCTTCCCAAATGTTGAAATTATAATCATGTGCCAAAATACCTGATAATGCAAGAATTTGTTCTGGTCTACAATGAGCACACAGGTAATCTCCGTGTCCCTCCTGCCATGAATCACATGACTAAGATATTGCTCACATCCTTCTTCTGAATAAAGTTTCAACTCCTCAGGAGAGAATTTGTGCTCAGGACCCATATTCTATACCAGAAAAGCCACCATTCAGGCCACTTGTCTCTCTTCTGACCCGCTAATAGAAGATGCCACTTTATTTTTGTCTCTTATGTTCTTTTTTTCCACAAGCTTCTATGTCATGTGTCACTATAACCAATCTTGGCACCTTACCACACACTACACTGTAAAGTATCACTAGACCCATGTATGTTCTTCCTTTCCTTTGTTTCTCGATGAGAGTCTTATGCAGCCTAAGCTAGTCTTTATGCAGCCAAGGATAACCTTAAACTCCTCCTGATTTTCTGTCTCTACCTCCCAAATGCTAGGATTAAAGGCATACTAACAAGCCTGGTGTGAATATGCTTTTCTTTTTCTGTTAATTTTTTAAGGCAAAGCCGGGCGTTGGTGGCGCACGCCTTTAATCCCAGCACTCGGGAGGCAGAGGCAGGCGGATCTCTGTGAGTTCGAGGCCAGCCTGGTCTACTAAGTGAGTTCCAGGACAGCCTCCAAAGCCACAGAGAAACCCTATCTCGAAAAACCAAAAAAAAAAAAAAAAAATTTTTAAGGCAAGGTCTTGGTCTGGGTTCTCCTTTGTCCTTAATGCACCCTGACTCACACAGCAGCTGCTGAATAGAGATCGGGTGTCAAATGCAGTCAGTGATGCTGTCATTCCAAGCTGCTTAGCAAAATGAATGAACCTCATGTTTCCATGTGTCAATTCTCCCTTCAAAACTAGGTTTCCTAACCATGTCAGTTCTCAGATCCTACATACACACACAGTCTAACAAGAAGTGTGAAAACTTCTTTTCTAAAGGACTAGTCGGTAAGCATGTGTTCCCAGAAAACTTCATTTCCATCCAGGTGGTGGTGGCGGCCCAGGCCTTTAATCCCAGCATAAGATAGGCAGAGACAGGTAGATCTGTGAGTTTGATTCAGCCTGATCTATAGAGCGAGTTCCAAGACAGTCAGGGCTGTTTCACAGAGAAAACCTTGTCTTGAAAAACCAACAACAACAAAAAAAACTAAACAAAATACAAAAAAAACCTTCATTTCCATTCATGGGGAGCAGGTCAGATTGGCTTGCACCCTGTGGCTTTGCTAACCCTTGGGGAAAACACTCTCATCACTCAAGACATGTATTTAAATTACCCTGAGTTGTTTTTACGCTACTTAGGCATGACTGGGTCAAGCATTTTATTTTAGCTTTAAAAGGAAGACCTGCTTTATAATCATCTATGACTAGGAAAGCCTAAGACAGAAGAATCTTTCCTTCTGAGAAAACTCTCCACATCTTGTAGCACAAAAATTTGAAGTAGGAGTCGAGTTAAAGGGAGACTCCGAGATCAGTAAAGGACACTGAGAGTTCCAGAGGCTTGAGCGCTCGCTCCACCACAACCTTGCCCACTCATCATAAAACACAAGAGCCACCTCTTTTTGTTAACAGAAGCAACGTCCCAGGGGCAACTCATGTTGTGGACACAATGACAGAAAACAAAAGCCAACAGGGCCCAGTGAGTACCCAAGGCACATTCCCAAGAGGACACATGATGTGGAATGACTATATATTACTATGAGTATGATAGGTCTATTATAGCATGTTGTGACAACCTCATGGAAATTTCTCAGTTTGTCTTGAGCATCAGAACAAACTAAACCATCTAGTAATGAACTTACACCGGCCGGCTGCTGGCACTGAGAAGCTGTAACCAGGAGAGCTCGCTCCAACTTCAGGCCTGTGTGGACCATCTCTGCCTGCAGGAGAAAGCCATCAGCTATCCATGACATGACAACTGGAGAGGTCCTGATAAGCATAACCCGAAACTTCCATGTCCACAGGCCCTAGCGGGATCCAAGCCCTCCACACTGTCTGCCTCATGAACTGATACCAGAATCACATTTACTATTGTTCTTGTTGGAACGAACTTTCAAGGACAAACCACCAGAACTGGAAATGAGGTCAATCACAACTTGTCTTAGGTGAAGGCAGCTTAGCGAGTTCATAAGAAGTGTTTTAGGATTTGTTTGGTGAGGGGCTTGGGATAGAACCCAGGGCTCTATGAATGCTAGGCAAACGCTCTACCACCGAGCTAATAATACATCCCACCCTCACATGAATTTGTTGAAATTTATTTTTGTTTTTATTCATGTGTCTCTGTGAGCATATACTTCATTGCGTACAGATCCCGATGTAGCTCCATAAGACAGTATCACACTCCCTGAACTGGAGTCATAAATGGCTGAGAACCACCTGAAGTTAGCACTGGGAAGAGAGTTCAGGCCATTTCCAAGAGCAGCATCTCTCCAGCTCCTTATTTTATTTTTGATGTTTTAAGATGGTGTCTCATTTTATAGCCTACCTAAGTAAACCTTAGAACTGTGGCATCCTCCTGCCTTCGTCTCCCAAGACTAGGATGACAGGTGAGCGCTACCACATGCAGCTGGAGTTGTACTTTCAAAGATAAAAGTGACATATGTTTTGAAAATTTTTTCAAGGGGCTGGAGAGGGCTCAACAGTTAAGAGCACCAGTGGTTTCTTCCAAGGGAACCAGAGTTAATTCCTAGCACCCACTGTGGCTCACATCATCTGTAACTCCCACCTGCGGGGGATCTGATGCCCTCTTCTGGCCTCTGAGGACACTGTGCACACCAGTGGTATGAAGACATGCAATGCAGGCAAAACACCTGGACGCATAAACTTTTTTAAAATCTACAGAACTGTCCGAAGTAAAAGATATACCATCACTCCCCCACCACTTTAAAGTCCCAGAACTGCTCAAAATTCCTTAGAGCTCTCATACCCTGCCAACAGCTAATATATAAGGGGCTCAGGGCCAGTTGGAAAGATCCTAAATATGGTTACTATTTGTAAATGATCATTCAGCACACCAGCAGGAAGGTGCTGGGCCCTAAGAGACGTAGAATGTATATGTGAACGTGGGATGCATGTGGTAGGGACAATGTAGGAGGCAGTCATGAAGACACGTGGGAGGACAGGCATCTGTCACTGCTACACAGGGGACTAAATGCAAAAGGAACCCATATTAGCATAACTAATAACTATCAAGCATGCTTTTATAAGTGCTAAGTCAGGACAATGATTCTTTTGATAAGCCACCCTCCGCTTGGTTATATAACATTAAGACTGCTAGCACATTCTTTACTCCAAAGATGAACACAGCTGTATTTTACTAACAAACGAGCTTTCTCATAAAAGAAACATATAGAATATGTAATAACAACAGGAGGCCTAGAAAAATGAAACCATTTCCAGGCCTGGACCAATGAAGACAGAAGGAAAGGAGTCTGGAGGCTCCCGAGGAGGGCTCCTAAGCTAGGGGTGAAGGAAGGGAAAGAAAGGCCCCCATCCTTACATGTTTCTGCACGTCTCCCCCAATCTCCTTACTCATCTTCAAGTACTCTGCCACGGGATTGGCAAGCAGCGAGTCAAAAGCCTGCACATATGGAACTGCTCCTGGGGAAGGCAGACACACAACAAGAAAATTCAGTCATGCAGCACAAGGATTAAAAACATCCGTGGGTGATGTGTGGGCTGGCAAGTATGTGGACGTCAGAGGACAACTTCAGGTCTTGGTCCTTGCCTTCTGTTTTGACACAGCATCCGTTCTCATTCACGACTGCACACGCCTGGCTGAGGAGGCCAAGAGCTTCCAAGGAGGCAGCCTCCTGTCTCTGCCTCTTCAACACAGGAGCACCGGGATCACAGACACATGCTACTGTGTCCAGCGCTAAGTGGGGTCTGTGGATCTGAACTCAGGTTCTCAAGCGTGTTTGGTGTTTGGCAAGCACTTAACCTGCAGAGCTATCTCCCCAGATAGGAGATGGTTCTTGAAAAGCAGAACGCCAAGGAGACATAGTGCAGCAGTCGGACAGCGGAGCTCTGCCTCTAACATCTCCACTCACTGCTTCTGTGACACCCGTACTCTCCAGGCTTAATGTTCGCCACCCATAAAGTGAGAATGCATGTGATGATCCTCCAGGATTCCTTTCGGCTTAACCATATGTGTCTGTTACTGTATATGCAAATGGTCAACTGGCCAAATCATTTAGAAATAAGGAACTTTAGTATCATTTGTTGTTTGACAGAATGACTAAAGTCATTCTGATAAAGGACAGGAAACAGCACACAAGCAGGAAGTTCTTGTGTTAAAATGACTTAACCACACATAAGCTTCCCTGTGCCAAGTCATTTCCTTCCTTATCTGCTCACAGGAGATGAACTACCTACGTTAAGTCTAGGAGGTGAGTTCCACGTTCACCAGGACGCAAAAACTGAGGCAGGGACAACACAAGGCGCCCCGCTAGGTCTGGCTTACCTTTTGAAGGACTGTCTCCGTATCCACAGTGCATATCAGAGGTGTGTGACACCGCCTCCAGGCGGCCCACTGCCCTCTCCAATCTTTCTACAAGATTTTGCATGTCAGTCATAATGTTCCACCTGCTGAAACAGATCAAATGGCATGTGTTATTTTAATATGATACCCACATGGAGTGAGGAGGATGCCAGTTCTGTGGAACAGGATAATTTAGTAATAAAATACAGTGGAAAAGTCATCTAGAAAATTTGCAAAACCATACAGACTTTATTATATAGGAAAACTACTCAGGAAAAAGTGTTCACTAATGCAAACCTAATTCAAATGCCTACTAAGTACTTAGTATATACTAACAAACGTTTGTGTGGGAATTTAGAATTTACAAAGTACGTATTTTCTCAGATTAAGCCTCCCTACAACTATTTGGGATAATTAGTATATTCCTTTTGGGGGATGGGAGGATGAGTCCAAGTCTTCATCAATACTAGGCAAGCACTCTACCACTTAGTCATACCCTCAACCCATTACTATCCTCTTAAAGATAGACATTTACTTTTCAGTAACATTCAATGACTTGTCTCTAGTCACACACCAGTAACTACAGAAGCCAACATTCAAATCTCCAAGCTTTATGTTCAATGTGGTTTCAACCCTGCCCCCAACTTCCTGCTGTCTGCAATGGGACATCACATACCAGGATAAATACCATCCTTGCCAACTTTTTATTAAAGGTGAGGAAAGGGTACTTAATGTGTATCCTAACAACCACCCAACAAACAGGGAAAAAAGCTGAAGATGACATAAGTTGCAGACAGAGTGGCATGGGGTTTCAGAGAAGGGCTGTATGCATCAGCTGGGAGGATCAGATGAGGGGATCATGAATGAAGCTGCCATCTGAGCCAGGCTCAAAAGAGAACGGGTAGGGTATGGATATGCAGCCAGGAAGAAGACGGCAGACCTGAAAGCTTGTTACAGACTTGTCAGAGCCTCTTACTGAGCCAGCCTCATTCACTATCTTAGCTCCTAAAGAAAGTAAGCTCCAAGACAGGAGAAAGGGTTGGTTATCTAATTTGATTCTACTCTACTCTTCCATCTATCTAGATCACTCACTACCTGGAAGGTTAGGTTGAAGGTGTGCAGTATGTATTTATGAAACCACAGGGAGACAAGGGCTCTGACAGTTGCTCTAACTACACACCCAAGTGTGAAATGTTACCTATCTGCACCTGTATAAGGTAACTGTGACTGCAGAATTTCAGTTAAAGCCTTGATTTATATTCCGATTCATCAAAACATTAGGTAGTTCAAATAACTGAAGCTGACTTCCACACAATGATAGATAGCAAGCTGATATCTCCTCTACCACACTGGCCTCCCTGTGCAAGAGATAAGCAGCTCACTAGACAATACAATCCCTGTTCCTTCTTCTCTGCATGCAGCTCCTATCTCTGGACCTGGTCACTTGTTACCAAATATTATTTAAGAGTGTTAGTGAGAAAAAAGTAAGCCTGAGAAATCAAAGCAACCTTTATGTTTCCTGACCTGAAGAAGCCTAACCCTACTCACAAGCAGAAGAGACCAGGGACAGCAGACACCTACTCTCCCTCACGTTAGCAAAAGCATCAAGCAATAGCCATCCTGCTTCCCTGTTCCTGGGCACTGGTCGGGGCACTCACATATAATCCACATTATAAATCTAGGAGAAGAAACTAAACCCCAGTGCTATCCTCCATGCACAGCACCCAGTTGTACAGCATGCGCTGTCCCACACAAAGGCAGCCAGTGAGGCCTACACACAAACTGTACATACTACCACAGCTGTGAAAACTAATTTCATTTAATTTCAAGATTTGCTTTTATTTTACATGACTAGGAGCTTTTCTTATAAGTGTGTCTGTGCACCGTGTATGTAGATGACCCACAGGCCAGAACAGGGGGTCAGATCTCCTGGAACTGAAGTTACAGATAGCTGTGAGCTGCCATGTGAGTAGATAAATTGAACACAGGTCCTCAGGAAGTGCAGTCAGTGCTCTTAACCACTGAGCCATCTCTCCAGCCCTGAACACTCATTTTAAAAGTTCAATAATAGCAGCTTTAGAGGCTGGAAAGATGGGTCAGTGGTTAAATGGGTGTACTTCTCTTTTAGAGGACCTGAGTTCTGTTCCGAGCACCACTTCAGATAACTCCCAATCTCCTTCATTCCAATTCCAAGGGAACTAATAACTTTTGGTCCCTGTGGACACTTATACTCACATGTAGATACTCACACAAATACACTAATTTAAAAAATAAAATAAAATCAATCTTCCTTCAACTCCCAAGTTGCTAAAGAAGACTTTGAACTCCTGTCTGTAACTCCCACATGCTAAGATTAGACATGAACCACCCTACCTGGATAAAGCTGCTATTTATAGCTGATCTCCTCCCACTAACCAAATATAGAGCCCCAGGGCCTGGGGGATGTTTTTGTTTTGTTTTGTGGGAATGGAGTGAGACTTGATATGTATGGGAAAGAATGTCCAGAAGCAAAGGGACTGAAAGACAAACCAAATGATACACCTCTCTCCTCCCAAGGGCTCAGATGACAGGTGTGAGCCACCACTTCGGGCAGGACACGATTCTTACCCTATACACACTCTTCAGGGAGGTCATGTCCACTTCGCCCTAGCCTTCAACTGCTGTAGAAACACACCCAACCCACTCGCAAGCACCTATCTCTTAAAAACTTCAGAGCAGCAAGTCCAAGTCAAGCCGTCCTTCTGGGATTCAGAATCTTAGATCCAGCTTCCATTTAGACATCTACCCATGGCTGTCCTGAAGCACCTCAAACTGAAATAGAATTCCTCATCTTGCACAGCAAGCCCTGTCCACACTGTCTCAGTGGTCCAGTACTGCTAGCTAGCAGTTACACAAATACCCAAGCTAATAATCCAGAAACTGTCAGCCACAGAATAGTGAACAAGAATGGTCTTTCTGGTTTGTTTTGTAGAAACAGGGTCTCAAGTAGGGCAAGATGGCCTCAAACTCCTCATTCTCCTGCCTGTAACTCCGAATGCTTCATGAAACACTGTAAAATAAATACACTACAGTTTTTATTTTGTGTATCTCAAGGATAGGTATCCTTCGCCTTCATCCTGACTGAAGAAAGAAAAGAAAAAAAAATCACTAAGGCTTTGCCTTAATTACTGCCATAACTTCCTAGCTAGTCTCCCCTAAGTTCAGCAATATACCATTTCTTCATCCATCTCACAGGCAAATGTAATTAGGATGTATTTTTTATTTTGTGGGGAGGGGTCGAGGACAATTTCCGGGTGTTGATTCTCTCCTAGATAGAAGGTTTTGAGGCAGGGTCTCTCAGTGTTTCTTGTAGTTGCATTGTGTATCTGATCTTTGGTTGATCCTCTTGCCTCTGCCTCCCATCTTGTTGTAAGAAAGTCTGGATTACAGATGTGAGCTCCAGCATTCAGCATCTGGGTGTCTGTTCAGTGTGGGTTCCAGGAATTAAACTCGAGTTAATAGGATTGTGTAGCGTGAGCTTTTACACTGAACTATTGCCCTGGCCCATAAAATTAACATGTTTTTATTTAATACCATTCAGTATTGCCCATAGCATTCAGGATAAAGTCCAAATAAGCCTTTCCATAAAGGCTCTGCATTCTCCCCTGTGCTCGCTTGCTTTAATCTCTCACTCCACCATCTCAACCACACCACAGCAACCAGGACATACTTGTATTTCCATAAAAAGCCATGTCTTCATTTATTAGCTTGGCTGCACTTCGCCCTATCTCAGGAACTCCTATTGCCCTTTAAGACTCAGGTAAGATATTAGCTACCTAAAAACCACGTCCATTTGCTCTTTCATGATACTGTGCACTTATCTCTACCACCACACAGAGACTTAAAATCATTTCATAACCAACAGGCAGGAACTGGTGAGGTAGCTTACCTTATAAGGACACTTGCCACCAAGCCTAATGCCTTGAGTTAGATCCCTGGAACCCACATAATGGGAAAAACACTCCTGTAAGCTGTCCTTTCACCCCCATGCTTCTGCACAGATGGACAAAGAAGCCTGAAGAGGGCGTCAGATCCCCTAGGACTTGAGTATAGACACTCATGAGCTGCTATGTGGGTCCTGGGAGTCAAACCCAGGTCCTCTGGAAGACCAGCTAGTGTTCTTAACCACAAGCCATCTCTCTAGTCCTCTAAGATTTTGACAGGTAGGGTGGGGTGGGGTGTGAATAAACTGAGCCACCTCTCCAAGCCCACTTACAAGCCCATTTATTTTTTGTGGGATCTATGTGAGGCTAGCCTGGTCTATACAATGAGTTCCAGGCCAGCAAGGGCTACATAATGAGACTTTTTCTCAAAAATAATAAATTAAAATTAAAAATAAATCCTTTTAAAAAGTGATAGAAATAGGCTATATTAAAAAAAGAAAAAAAGAGCTGAGTGGTGGTGCACGCCTTTAATCCCAACACTTGGGAGGCAGAGGCAGGCGGATCTCTGTGAGTTCAAGACCAGCCTGGTCTACAAGAGCTAGTTCCAGGACAGCCTCCAAAGCCACAGAGAAACCCTGTCTTGAAAAACAAAAGGAAAAAAGAAAAAAAGGAAAAAAAAAAAGGACCCTAGATTGATAGGGTATGGTGTAAGAAAATAAGGCTGGCTAAGCAAGCTAGGTCAGATATCCAGGGATAGCCAGATAGTGTCTGGCTTGATATAATGATGAAATGAAAAAAGGAATAAAGATAAAGGAAGCAAAGTATTTACGGGTACTATCTGGTAAACGAAACAGGGTTTGAATGAAAGAGGAAAAAGCCAGAAAAAAAAAAAATGAAGGCTACCACAAAGACCTTCTATTTGTTTGTTTGTTGTTTGTTTTGAGGCAGTGTCCTATTATGGAGCACTGGTGGACCTGGAATTCACTGCGTTGACTTGATGGCCTCGAACTTACAGAGATCCACCTCCCTCTGCCTGGACATGAGCATTCAAACTGAATGAAAACTATCAATTAGCCTACAAACAACCCCCTTGAGGCAACTGGGTAACTACACCTAAATTAAGGGCTGGGATATTTTCTCTTAAAGGATACAATAGTTTCCCTGCCCAAAGGGAAGAGGCAAAGCTACCTTCCACAGAATCAGCTTCTGTGGATTAAAAGTAACTGTAGAAATCACCTTCTGATGCCAGAATAGTTCTTTCAGCAGTCTTAGCAACTAGCTGGACAGCCTCTGATCAAGCACCTTCAGTGACAGAGGAGCCTAGACTTCTGAGACAGTCCATCCTATTCGACAGCTCAAAGTATTCCTTATATGGAGTCAAATTTGCCTCCCTGCAACTTCCGCCCACTGCTCTCAGTTCTGCCCTTGGAGGGCATACATATCAAGTGTGAACTAGACAGAACAAGTGTAACTGTGTGGCCCTGACTGAAAGCATAATAGCGTTCAGAGGGGAGACAAAGACAATTCTGGAGTTACACGAGGATGGGACCTCAGAATGATGACGTTAAGGCACTAGCAGGTTCTAACAGGCTCTAGTTAGGGCAAGATGATGTCCATTTTGGATGTATGGAGTCTGAGGAGAAGATGAAGCTTTTGAATAAAAAATGTCCAGGAAGTATTTAGACAGAGAGCCTGGGAAAGGATCAAGACTAGAGATAATGTTTACAAGTCACTGGCAAGAAAAGCTTCATGACATCATCAAGCAGAGTAGAAGGAAACTATGAGCTTGATTCTCCAGCAATTTCTTTTGCAGCCTGAAACCAAGAAAATCTAGAAATGGCCAGAGATCCTTCCTCATTCTGTATTTGCAGAACTGGGGATAGAAACAGGGGACTGGCCTCAGCCTCATACATGCTACACAAACACTGCCACTGAGCTACGCCAGCAACCTCTCAATCTCTTCATTTCAACAACCTCTTGCTATTCTTTAACTCACACAGAAGGCAATGGGCTGGGTTACTTCAGCAGTCCTGGTCATGGCCAAGAGGACATTGAGTCAGTAGTAAGAAATGGTTTCTACTCTGCCCCATCATCAACTCAAATAAAACGGAAATGAAAGCAACCATCCAAGTCAGCCTATATTCTTAATAACCCAGCTGACCTTAAAATGCTTCTCTCTTGGACTTTTCCTTGTAAGCCTGTTGAGATTTTATCATAAGAAAGTAAACTATCATAATGTAGTAAAAGTGATAACATGACGATGGTTACTCAGTGTTCCGTATTTATCTACCCATCTAGAGTGAATGGGTAGTGAATGGGGAACAGCTAAATGCACTGAGGAGAAAAAAAACAATAAAGTAGCGGGTTGGAGAGATGGCTCAGAGATTAAGAGCACTGTTTGCTCTTCCAGAGGTCCTGAGTTCAATTCCCAGCAACCACATGGGGGCTCACAACCATCTGTAATAAGATCTGGTGCCCTCTTCTGGCCTGCAGGGATACATGCAGTCAGAAAACTACATAATAAATACATCTTTTTAAAAAAGAGATTTACAGTAACTATCACATTAAAATGATGATCTTTTCAGCAAATTCCCCTTTTTCCAATTATATAGAAGTATAATTTTTTAGAATGAAAACAGGAAAAACATCTTTAATCCCAGCACACAGGAAGCAGAGGCATGGCTGATGTCTCAGTTTGAGGCCAGCTGATCTATATGAGACCCTGTTTCAAAAAGGGGTTAGGGGATGAGGGCGAACACTATCTCCTGGGATATCTCTTTCAAGCTACCACAAAGTTACATATTAGTTACCTCTATCCCTAACAGTAGAGAAACTCTTAAGGACTAGGCTCTAGACATGCTAATAGGAGATAGTTACATATAGACTGGTGTTATGGTTGGTTTTATGTCAACCTGACACAAGACAGAGTCATCTAAGGAGAAAGGTACTTCAATTAAGAAAAGTGTCTCCATAAGATTCAGCTGTAAGGCATTTTTTTAATTAGTGATCAATGCAGGAGGGCCCAACCCATTGTGGGTGGTTCCATCCCTGGGTTGGTGGTCCTGGCTTCTATAAGAAGGTGAGCTATGGGGCCAAGCTACTGGAGTAAAATAGAAGTGAGGGAGGAGTGATAATATGAACAAAGGAGTCAAGACCATGATGGGGAAGCCCACAGAATCAGCTGACCCGAGCTAGTGAGAGATCATTGACTCAGGTCTGACGAATGGGGAACCTGCATAAGACCAAACTAGACAATGGTGTGACTGGGACAATATATGAGGTCACCAGCAGTGGGTCCAAGATCTAACTCTAATGCACAAACTGACTTAGTGGAGCCCATTCTATATGGAGATATCTTGCCCAGTCTAGACACAGGGGTTTGGGGGGTGAGGCCTTGGTCCTGCCTCAACTAGATGCTAGGACAGACTTAGACTTCCTAGGGGAGGCCTTACCCTCTCAATGGAGCAGATGGGAGATGGGGGGGAAGGAGGAGAGGAAAAGGGATAACTGGGATTGAAATGTAAAAAATAAATTAATAAAAACAATTTTAATTAAAAAAAAAAAGGTGAGCTGAGCAAGCCATGGTAAACAAGTCAGTAAGCAGCATCCCTCAATGGCCTCTGTGTCCGATCCTGCCCACACCAGGATCCTGCCCCTTGAGTTCCTGTCCTGGCTTCCTTCAATGATAGACTATGATCTGGAGTGTAAGGAATATAAACTCCCCAACTTGCTTTTTGGTCATGGGGTTTCATCCAGCAACAGAAACCCTGACTAAGCCAGATGGCTTAACCCAGAAACTAAAGAATCGACTCTGTGAGGAAAGATGTCATCTAAATCTAACCCAAAGGAGGAGCCACTGTTCTTCCCTAAGATTTTGGTTTCACTGATGAAACCAATGGCATTTAGTGCCCAAGTCACTGCCACCTGAGGATTAGATTAAAAGAGAAAAGAAAGGCCTATCGCCTAGGGAGGGAAAGAATCCAACCCAATATCAGTGCTTGTCTCCTATTCCCTCCTTCCATGGTCCTCTATCTGAGACTCCCGGAGTGTTAAGTGAAACCAGTAATATCGCCTACAAGCTGAAGTCAGACTTGGGCACCAGCTGTGTCAGTGGGGTGGGACTAACAGATATCTCTGTGTGGCTAAGGGATCCTCTCTCACTTATACTGAAAAGGGTATTATGAACAACATGGGACTAACAGATATCTCTGTGTGGCTAGGGATCCTCTCTCACTTACACTGAAAAGGGTTATTATGAACAACATTCAGCAGGCCCTTGTTACTTCCTTGTTTATACTGTGTATCGAAGAACTACATGGCCGATTTCTGCCTGGATGGTTGCTCTAATAGAACAGCCTTCTCTGCTCACAGATATAAAGACAGATTCAAAGATGAAATCCATCCTTAGCCATGATTCAGCTACAACTAGAGATATGAAAAGATCTGAGTCTAAGTCTATAATTAACTTAAATATAGGAAATGTAATGGCCTCTAGAGAAAAAGAACTAAAAACACTCTCCCCAAAAAAAAGAACCTCAAACAAAAATAGCAAGGCTGCTTATTCCTTCCATTAAACATTTCAACTATTTTCCAGCCAAATGGAAAAGTTTGGCACATGTCTGGTAATAGAAGGCAAACAAAGCTGCACTGTAGCAGAGGAATATTTTCAGAGCTTTGGCTGTTTTTTTAATTGGGTTTATATAATGGTATATCAAGAGGAAATAGTTTCATGGTGAGTACTAAAGTTATATTAATTTAAAGGCAGAGAAACTACAAGCCTATCAACTCTACAATCCCCATCCACTAGACCCAAGCAAGCCAACTGTATGAAAGGAACAAAACATGAGTTTACATGACCACAGTAACGGGAGAGGCAAATCTGCTAAGCTGCCAGGTAAGCAACACTAACTCTGCTGCTAGTACCTGCCAATCATTGGCCTTTCTCTATGAAAAGATGCAACTGAGGCCGCTGGAGAGATGGCTCAGCAGCTATGAGCACCTGCTGCTCTCAGAAAGGACCCTGAGGTTCCCAGACCCACATCAGGCAGTTCACAACTGTTTGTAACCGGTTCCAGGGGATCTGACGCCACCTTCCGACCTCCAGAACCAGCACGAATGTGTGCATGCATACACTTGGGCACACATACACATAAAATAGAAAAGTAAGTGTTAAAAAAAAATAACTGAAATGGGGAAGGCAGGAGTGTGGCAAGTTCTCTGAAGACAACCAGGGACTTCCGTGAAAGCACAATAACGTCCTGGTGCCTTGATGAAAACAAATGATTCCTTCGTTGAAGAGTACAAAATGCTTAGAATGTGCTCAGTGCAGCTACAGAGCCTCCTCAGAGATCTTAACTGAGGAAACAAATCCCTGCAGAACCCGTTAGGCTGTCGATTACTCTCATTTACTGTTTGTGGATGTACCCATACCACAGTGTGAGAGTGGAGGTCAGAGGACAACTTGCAGGAGTCAGTTCTGTCCTTCCACCAGGATATGCCTCGGGTGGTCACGATTAGCAGTAGGGGCCTTTGCATTATGAGCCATCTGGCCAGCACCTATGAAGTTGTCTTAAGAAGTTCTCCACCCGGCTGGGCGTCGGTGGTGCACACCTTTAATCCCAGCACTCGGGAGGCAGAGGCAGTCGAATCTCTGCGAGTTTGAGGTCAGCCTGGTCTACAGAGTGAGTTCCAAGACAGCTTCCAAAATAACACAGAGAAACCAAAAAAAAAAAAAAAGAAGTTCTCCACCAGGAGAAATTCTGTCCTCCATGGAACATTTAGCAATGTCTGAAGACATTTTTAGTTGTCACAACTGAAGTGCTACCAGCATCCAGTTGATGGAAGCCAAGGATGCTGCCAAACATCTTACAGGATGTCCCCGAATGTCAACTGTGCCAAGGCTGAAAAAAACCTGTTCTAATATAAGAAGCATAAGGGGAGAACAAATGACTCACATAAAATGCTAATCTAAATTAGAAAGTCAAGTCTGAAAATTAGTTTAGGTAAGTGTCTGAGTGGAGCTGTGCTACAGCTCAGTGGTAGACAAGTACAAGGCCCCGGGACTAACACTCACCACTTCCAAACAAAACAAAATATAACACAATACAGCACAATACAACTGTAAGAGTCTGGCTGTGGGGACATGGTACATTGGAAAAGGAATTTAGATTTGATTTTTTTTGGGATTTTGAAGTCTGTGAGAATTAGGCAAATGATGGAACAAAGGATGGAAAAATGATTAATTTTAAAGAACTTTAATAGATTCACTATGGTTCAGAAACTGGGATATTAGGTATAGAAGAGAGGTTAATGGTAGATAAACTGATGATGATATCTATAAGAATAATCACAACCTCTGGGCGAGATCCAGTGTATGGTCATCAGATTTCAAACCTCAACATTAAATTTCAAACCAAAGGGTTTTACTTCCAATAATACTCTGTATTTGCTTTTCTAAGCAAAGTAAATCGTGTACTTATTGTTTCACAGAAAACCAAAATGAAGAAGTCGTACCTTCAAATGTCCATTCTCTGTTTAAAACAAAAAAAAAAATTAACTAAAAAATGCATGCACTACCAAGAACATGGACGAAAAGGTCCCCCTCAGGATGGAAAATTTCACAAACACTGCCTCCTCCATGCCAGATGCACTCAGGGAGTCTATAGTGCTATCTACCTCTTGGTCTGCACGGAAGTTATACTTTTATTGCTAGCATTTTTATTAAACTTCTCTGAGTCATCAGTTATACTCAGTTGACTGTCTGGAAAAGTACCTATAGAAAGCTCTTCATGCTGGACTACCTATTACAACCCGATTAGCAACTGACAACTACAAAATAAAATCCAAACACATCTGGATTAGATACTAAAAGCCCCTAACAATCTGGCAGACACCGCCACCCCCCAGTTTCCGCCAAACTCCTGGTTTGAGTACTTCCCTAAGCAGTACAGACCAGGCCCTCTTCTCCTGTGGGCTTGCAGTCTGCTCTGGCTGGACCACCATATTAGATGGCTTGGCCTGGGTGGACTACAAATGCTTGGAAGGCTTCAGAGTTTGTCTGCTTTGTCCCTCCACAATTTTACTCCTCTTTCCAATGAGCCTTTTATATTCCTTGTCTGAACCGTATGTACCACCCAGCTCCTTAGGGCAGAACAACAGCCATTTCAAGACTACAACTACTTCTTCACTCCCATAAATAACAAGGCCCAGTTCCTTGGATTCCAGCCTTGATATTTGCCCCAGGCTAGCCTTCAACTCGTGATTCTCCTGCCTCAAACTCCAGGTGCAACAAGACATGAACTACCACATATGGTCAAGTTTCCAGTTTAGTACTGTTCAAACACAACCCCTCCTGGTCATTTCCACATCCCTCTCTAGTTGAAGCCATGGCACAGCAGCATCTTTTAAATACTGATCTACTCCAGTGTCTGGTCGCTTCCCATTCGCCAAGTGAGAAACCCCACAAACCCTTCAGAGCTTCCAGGCTAAAATCAAGTTCTTTAGCATGCTTCCAAGAGCCTCCATGGCTGACTCCACCACTTCTCCAGGTATTAATACTGGAACTGCAACAAGGCTGACTAGCCATTGTCTTTCCCATGGCCAGGTCTCTATGTCCTTCCACCTACAGCAGTCTCCGCCTAGAAATCTGTTTTCTAGGTTCTTTACATGCCTAAGGAAATCGTGAAAGACTTAAGTCTTCCATTTCTACCTAGAAGTGTGCCTCAGATATTTCTCCTCTACGCACTCACACAAAGCATACATTCAGTCATCCTGAACTTACTGGCCCCTTCTCATGCTGTAAACCCCACAAGTGTATTGCTAGCTACAAGGGCTAAGTGCCTCATCTAATATGTGTTTCCCATAGTAAGGTCCAATGAGTGCCTAGCAAATGATGAACGTGCTGTCCTAACCCTGGAGTTTCACTGCAAGGGAAAGCAGTACAAAGAGCTACAGCTTACAGTTCTGATACTAGCCTCTGTCTAAAACATTCTCATTCCCTCTTGATCTTTCAAAATGTTTCTGACTCTCTGGCTACATCCTTCCACAGCAGCCCCCTCACATTTATAGCTACTTCCTTAACCGTCTTCGCAAGGTTAACTCCATGGAGGCAAGGACTAGACTTTTCAAAGCTGACACAGATCTTCCACAGCGCTGACACAGAATAAACACAATTTTGTTCTACGTTGATTTTAATCCCGTGAGGAGAGTAAACACCTCCACTTGAAAGATGAGTAAAACAAGGCATAAAAAAGTTAAATAAGGAGTCCTACGGCTACAGGGACTGCGCAACTGGGTCAGACCCAACCTGAACCATCTGATTTCGGATCCAGAAGTCAACAGTGCCTCCCATAAAGTTAGCTGGACTTCTTCGTAACAGCGGCAGTCTAAGAGTAAGGCGAGCTCTCTGAATGTAAACGCAGGACTTACTGGACTATTTTAAACTCAACAGGCATTCCAAAAAAATTTTTTTAGTTCCACATAGCAGGTAGCCTTTAACCAACCTGCAACTACCCAGATCAAAAGACTACCCCCAAGTTAGAGTAGTTCCCAGGAAATGAACATGGAAAGGATCTGGGACTGGAAACCTCTCTCTAAAACCGGACTCTTTTCTTCTCCGAGATCAATTTACCCATCCGTGCAATGGGAACGAAACCTGATCAGAAGGAAATTTTAAGGTCTCCCAGAGTCAGACCTCAGCGGACGCTGATAGGCAGAGCTGTGAAATCGAAAGGAAAGTGGCTTCCCCAGAATCTCCCGGCTCAATCTGGTACCCCGGCCCCACCTTACGAGACCGCACCCAGGAACCCAGGATCGCCGAAGAACCTCTGCCCTCTCAACGGGGCTCCCCATACACGAGTAAACTAGCAAGGCCATTACCAACGCCAGGAACCGGTGGACCCCAAAGACCACCCCAATCCTTAACCAGACACCAACCCTCACCTTAAGAGTTCCGCCTCACCTCCGGACTGCGATCAGCCGCTCTCCACTTCCGGCAAGAACCGCCCAGCGGTCTTCGCGCGACCCACTTCCGGGCCCTCACTGGGCGCGGCACCCCCACCGGAAATGAACCGCCGGCTGAAACGCTAGCCCCGGAGAGAGGAAGAAGTTTGGCCGCCCGGCTCGTGACTCCGCCTTCATTCCCCGCCACCGGAGAGATTCTGGCCTAGGAACGCTTGGGGAAAGGGCTCCGCCCCCAAGGCGGGGGGTGACTGGGAGAA
Source organism: Mesocricetus auratus (assembly GCF_017639785.1). NCBI lineage: Eukaryota > Metazoa > Chordata > Mammalia > Rodentia > Cricetidae > Mesocricetus > Mesocricetus auratus. The sequence continues at coordinate 20,145,875 of NW_024429197.1, read as the reverse complement.
GGGGCGGGTTTACGGATTGGTCACGCCCCGAGGCTCAGACCAATGAAGATCTGGAGTCCCCTCGCCAAGCCCCTCCTCTGCAAAGGAGGGCAGATGAGTGGCTGCTTCTCCTGTCAGTTTGTGCTCAGTGTCTGAGGCTGGTCCATGTCTAACCTCACTCCGGAAGCGGCTCAGGGAACAACAGTAACACTGAAGGTTCTGAGAGGCAGCCTCTGACGGTGGGGATCGGGGCCAAATTCCGCCCCTCGCTGGGCGTACAAGCCTTGGTTTCCCTGTCTGTGGTGCGGAAAAGCACTGGATTCACAGAGGCTGAGCGTAGCAAGCCCAACTTTGAGCGTTTAGGCAAGCCCGCCCTTGCTCGGGTCTGTGGCTAGGGCTGGGAAGGTGGAGAAAACCTTCCACTCGCGCCCCACTTCCTGTTTGCTCTGTTCGCTTTGTGACCATAGATGGTCAGGTCTGTGGCCGCGTGAAAGCTTCCGCCCCGAGGCTTTGGAGTCCTTCCTCCCATCCAGCGGGGTGTGGTCCCTGAGAATGAAATGGGCAGAATTAGAGATCCTGTTCCACTCCAAAAAATCTTGCTTTTGAGGCGTCCTCGCTCCAGGCTACGTATGCTCAGGTGGCTGCTAACGAGTCCAAGAGCGACTGAGAACTGTAACGGCAGCCTGCAGGGCAGTCTTCGCCTCCCTGCCTCTTAGAAAGGAGATCATGTCTTTGTTTCCTCCGGACTTAACACTTTCCAACCGCTCATTATCCTCCCACAAAGATTTATTTCTAGAAGAAAAAAAAATGGCCAGTGCTGTGCTATGGTTCTTACCCCTTAGACTGAATGACTGACAGCTCTGTGTTCAAGTTGAATGCAGGTGTTATATGCCAGAGTCAATCACTCAATAAATACAGTTCTTGTAATAATAACTACCATTTACTGCGCACTGACTACATGCCAGGCTTGCGCTGAGCGCTCAAACCATTTTCATTTAAACCTAATAGCAATTCTCTGCGGTAGGTGCCATTACATCCTCGGAGCTTCAAATGAGGAAGCTGAATAACTTGCCAAGGTCACAAAATAGATGTTGGAACTTTGAAGGGAACATACATCTGACTCTTAAAACCAGTGGGTTTAATTAACCCCAGTGATAGATCGATCTGGGATCATTTAAGACATTTGGATGCCTCTGAGTCTAGACGCAGGTAGGTTCCATTCCTGACTTGAGCCCTTTACTAGGGGCCTGACTTCGGACAAGTTGCTTTGGACAACTTACTGGCCTCTACCAATTCTATGATCCTAGTATGTTTAAAAGAGAAATAGCAACATGACAAACTGACCGAATAAAAGTATATTTAAAATATGTACATTTGGGGAACTGGCATAGTGACTCTTGCTTTTAGTTCCAGCACTCGGGAGGCAGAAGCAGGTAGATCTTTGTGAGTTCAGGGTCTGCCTGATCTACACAGAGTTCCAGACCAGCATGGGTTACACAGTGAGACCCTGCCTAAACAAACAAATACAGCTGGGCTGGAAAAAACGACTCAGTGGGGTGGAGACTCCTGCTGTAAAGGCTGTGACTTGAACTGGATCCCCCAAGACCCACATGATGGAAGGAGAGAAGACCCCCATGTAACTTCAGTGCCCACATACAACTTCTCATACCGTTGGCTGACCTGGAGTTTACCATGTAGACCAGACTAGCCTCAAACTCAGAGACTTGCCTACCTCTGCCTCCCAAGTACTGGAATTAAAAAATGTACAGCTCAATATTTTTTTAAATTTAAAAGTATATATGTACATTTAACTAAAACTATCCTTTTTTGTTTTTGTTTTTTTCAAAATAGGGTTCTCAGGCTGGCCTTGAACTCACAGAGATCTGCCTGCCTCTGCCTTCCAAGTGCTGGGATTAAAGGTGTGCTGCCACCACCACTGGATCAGAATTACTGTCTTAGCATCAAAAGGTTAGACAGGTATGGTGCATACCTACGGTCTCGGCTCTTGGGAAGCTAAAGTAGGAAGATTCTGAGTTTGAGGCCAGCCTGGGCTACATAGCAACAACTCGTCTGAAAACAAAAAAAAAAGGGGGGGTTAAATTTAAGTGTGTATGAAGCTCAGAACCAACAGCCCCTCCCCCTAATCTATTTCACCCTCCTGCATCTCTTCCTTGACTAGGGACAAGAAATGTACAGAGCAATACGTGCATCCAAGAGCAATAGGAGAAAGAGGAAGACAAAGGAATGAAAAGGGGCCAGTGAGATGGTTCATGGGTTAAAAGTGCTTTTGTAAGCCTGAAGATCCACATAAGGGAGGAAGGAGAGAAGCATACTCCCAAAGCTGTTCTCTGACCTCCACGTACTTGAAATGGCATGTATGCCCACATACATACATGCATAATACATAAATAAAACACCATTTCCTTACCTATAAAACTGGAATGATAATTCATGAGCGTGAAATGAGAAGTAGAAGCAATGACTTTTTTGAAGTCATTTTATAAAATGATTATAGAAAATAATCTGGGTGATAGTGATACATGCCTTTAATCCCAGCACTTGGGAGGTAGAGGCAAGAGGATCTCAGAGAGTTCAAGGCAAGCCTGATCTACAAATAAAGTCCCAGGACAGCCAGGGCTGCACAGAAACCCTGTCTTGGGGGAAAAATTATTATAGAAAATGAACATACAACTTAAAACCTATACCCTAAGAAACTTTTGAATGCATATATAGATGCATGCACTTGTAACTCCAGTCACAGATAGAATAAAAAACATTACCTGCTATGTATTTGTCTATATCTTGAAGGAAATGTATTCAGGAGGACAAATAAATATGATCCCTTACAGTACATTTGGTCCCCTGGGACTACCACTGGAATGCTTGTGTTCCTCTAAAACGCACATGAAAACAATCTCAGCCAATAGCAAGTGATGGGATTCTTAGGATGTGATTAGGCTATGAGGACTGCCCTTGTGGATAGCATCACATCAAAGCCTTTAAAAGGCTTGAAAGTTATGTACACTTTGCCCTCCTACCTTCTACCCTAGAAAAACTTGGCAACAAGATACCATCTCAGAAGCTGGGATTGACCTGTGAAGCAAGCTTGTTTCTAATTTAAATTAAAAAAAAAAGAAAGAAACCATCTCAGAAGCCCAGAGCAGGACCTTTTCAGACATCATGAGGACTTCCAACCTTCCTCCAGAACTGTTAGAAATAAATGTATATGATTTATAAACTATCCCGTCTCAAGCACTTTACTATAATAGCTGGGAAAGGGCTGACATCACTTAATATTGCATTCCCTCCTCAGTGAGCACTGTTGGGATGTCCTTGCTTGTTTGTTTGCTTTGAGACAGAGTCTCACTATGTAGCACCGCCTAGCCTGGAAATTACTATATAGACCAGACTGGCCTCAAACTCACAGAGGTCTACCTGCCACTGCTTCCCAAATGCTGGGTACAGTTATCTTTGAATGTCTTTCTCTCCCTATTAATTTCTTGCTCCCTGTAATTCCTTGTGTGTCTGGCACAGAATTGATAATAAATATTTATGGGAGAAATCTGGCTAAATGAAAAGGATAGGAAGGTGGCTCTGCGACTTGGGGTGTAGGTGATGGGAAATGAGAGCAGGACAGGATTTGGGCTTGCAGGCTTTGAGTTTCAGACCTCAAACTCTAGCCTGGGTAGGAAAGGGAGGAAAGACATGTGCTCAATGAGTTTACAGGGAGGAGTTGCAGCACTCTAGATGTTATCACCTTTTTTTTCTTTTTCTTTCTTTCTTTCTTTTTTTTTTTTTGTTTGTTTGGAGGGGGCTGGGTTTCAGCACATTCTAGATCTGCAGGATCACTTTGTCTCTCTGGGGTGGGAGGAGGGTGGTACCCAAGTCTCCTTGTCTCTCAGGGTTTCAGACACAGAATTCTGACAGTTCATCTGGAGCACTTCCCAGCCTGGCTCACAGGACAGCATGGATCCCTGCAGCCTGGCTCAGAGGACTGTGCATCTGTGTAGCCTGGCTCAGTGCCTTCGTGCATTTGGGCAGATCCTGTATCCTCTGCCAGGAGGGGCTGATGGCAGACAACAGTCTTTGGAGACTGTCGTCTTTCTCCCCTTCCAAAGGCAGGGGCTCCAGGCTGCAGCTTGAGAAAGGGTCCCAGGCTACACTTAGGAGTTGCCAAAAGAAATAGCAAAGATGAAATGTGGTGGTTAAATTCTGACTTTGGGGTCACATTTGACCTGAAGATGAATCCCAACTCTGCCGCTTACTATATGATCTCAGAATTATCCTCACTTAACCTCCAAGAAGGAAATTCATCCCCAACTAATACGAATGATATAAATTAAGAAAGAAAATTTATACAGTATATAAAAACAGTTGGCTCCCAGGAAACAATGAATGCTAACAGTTAGTACTCAGAACAAAGGACCCATTGTCTGTACCCCTGGTGAAGGCCACCAGAGAGCAAAATAGGATCTGAAGTGTCAACCTACTGGCTGGTGCCACCAGAACTGCCACTACTATATCACCAGAAAGATTCTCTACAGTCCCTACTTACTTTTATGGCCATCTTTTGGTTCAGGGTCAAGGATTGTGGCTGCAAATGAGACTAAAATAAATCAGGAATCTAAAATGCCTTTGCCTACAAATAACAGAAAACCTGGCTGCAATAACATTTTTTCAAAAAATAATGTTTTAATGGTTCAATATCAAAGCCAGTATCTTCTGACCCCTCCCCCTTGCCATGCTTTTTTTTGTTGTTGTTGTTTTTTGTTTTTGTTTTGTTTTGTTTTGTTTTTGAGACAGGGCCTCATGATGTAGCCTTAGCTGACCTGGAATTCATCTACCTGCCTCTGCCTCTGGAGTACTGGAATTAAAGGCGTGTGTCTCCGTACTCCCTGGCTCCCATCTTACCCTTTTCAGTTATAAGTAAGATACTGCAGCCGAAGCTGTCATACTTAAGGAAAGAGGAAAGGGAAGAGGCAGTGTCTGAAATTGGAAAGCTAAAGTTTTCTCAAGAACCCACAAAGCATACCCTGTTTCCGGTCTCATGGCCAGATCTCTTGGTGAACCGAGTTCAACTTCCCTGTCTGTTAGAGGGACCTTTCTGAGTTTCATTTCACAGTGTTTCCGAGGGTCCCCAGAGGTCCTGAGTTCACTGGCCCATAGTTATAACCACTCACTCACTATCTTAGTCAGAGTGTCTATGGCTGCAATGAAACATCATGACCAAAAAGCAAGGTGACACGGAATGGGTCCTTGCGTTTCCATATTGCAGTTCATCATCTAAGGAAGTCAGGACAGGAACTCAAACAGGGCAGGATCCCGGAGGCAGAGGCCATGAACAAGCGCTACTTACTGACTGGCTTCCCATGGCTTCCTCAGCCTGCGTTCTTATAGAACCCAGGGCCACCAGCCCAGGGATGGAACCTTGTAGCATTTCTCAATTAAATTTCCCTCTTTTTAGATACCTCTGGTTTGCATGTCAAGTCGACATAAGACCAGCCAGCACACTCACAAATTCTGTAATGACTTTTCTCTCTTCTTTTGTCAGGCTAAAGATGTAACCCAGTTGGTAGAGTGCTTGCCTAATATGACTGAAGCCCTGAATTTGGTTCTCAGTACTGCATAAGCCAGATGTAGTGGCACAAGCTTATAATCACAGCATTAGAGAGCTAGGGGAAGGAGGATCAGACATTCAAGGTCATCCTGGGCAACAAAGTGAGTTCCAGGCTAGAATAACATGCATGAGACTGTCTGTAAACAAACAAACAAACCGGACAACTCAAACTCATGTGAACTCACTTGTCTTTGGGAACTCCAAGAGATGGTTTAGTGGGCAAACATACTTGCTGCGGAAGCCGAGTGATCTGAATTTGATATCTGGAACCTACGCAAGGGGGAAGGAGAGAACTGACTCTACAAAGGAGTCCTCTGACCTTCACATGTGTCCTGTGGCACGTGTCCTGTGGCACGCACCGGTGTCCCTCCAACCTCCAAATAGACCCACCACTAGTATAACGGTAATTATAGTTCACTTTTTAAAAGAAAATGGAGGGGCCAAATAAATGGCTCAGAGATTAAAAAGCACTTGCTCATCTAACAGAGGACCTGTCAGGGTTTGGTTCCAAGCACCACACTGGGTGGGTGGCTCATAAGCATCTATGGTTAAATCCCCTTTGGTCCCTAGTTGTGACACTATTTTGAAGACTGTGGAGCCTTTCAGAAGTGGGTCCTGACTAGTGGAAACGGATGAGAAGTGGATCTTTGAAGCTTATGTTCACCCATGGTTCTAATTTGCCTTCTCTGCCTCTTGGGTGGCTGCCATGTGAGCAGCTCTGTCACATGATCCTCCCCACCATGACGGCCACAGCACGTTCCTGTCCCTTTCTGTTATGATGGACTAAGATCCCTCAGAAACTGTGATCCAAAGGGAATCTTTCTTCCCTTAAGTTGTTTCTGGCGAGCAGTTTGTGACAGCAACGCAAACACATTGCCCAAACATATGAAGGGGATGCAGGGGTTGACAGTCCAGTGAGGATGACAGATGTACGCTACGCTAGACCTTTTTGGGTGCCCAATATCAACATATACCCTTCTCCCTATTCTAACACTTCAAGAACCAAAACAACCCAAAAACTGCAAACAATTCCTTTATAATCTAAATAGCCTGTCCCACGCCCACTTTCTACCCTACATGTGGAATCAGTGAAAAGCCCCTTCCACTGTTCATCCAGCAAGGAGTCCAGGATCTCCAGATAACAACCATGCTTCTTCCAGTTCCATAATGACCCCTCTCCCCATGCTCTGTCCACTACGGACTTTAAAGTTAGCCACTCCAGCATGCCACATGTGCTATATGGGCCTAGGGAAGGAGGAGAGAGTTAGGTACAATACAAAAATATTAAGCAAAATACCAAGACATTTTCCTGTGACTGATCTCAAGGCCTCAGTCAGTAGCTTTAACTGCACATCCCCTCCTCATTCTATCTTCTCTTTGTCTTCATCCAACACCTCAGTTCAGTGAGGTCATAGCAATGGAAACAGAAGGAAGGCATGAAATAGGCGTGTCATGTCCTAGGAGCCCCAATTCCGCAGTAGTACATATCCCTGTGTTTATATTGGATCAAATAGGATGCATTCTACATAGCTTCTAGTTGGGACAATAGCTGAGTTTTTCATATGTGGACCAAATCAGTCTTTATCCATACCTCCCCCTTCTGTCTCTCTCTCCCGCTTCAGGTGTTTGTGTGTATGAGGGAGGGGAGGATGATGGGAAGGTCAGTGTCAGGAGTCTCCATTTTATTTGCCTATTTATTAATACTTTATTATTGTTGTGTGTGTATGGGTGTTTTGCCTGCATGTATGTGGGTGCACTGCATCCATGCCAGATGCCAGAAGAGGGCACTGGATGCCTGTCAAGAGGGTGTTGGGAACCGAACCAGTGCTCTCAGGTGCTGAGCCATCCCTTAGCTCATCCACTTTCTTTTTTAACACAGGGTCTCTCACTGAACCTGGAGCTTGCCATCTTAGCTAGGCTGGCTGATCACTAAGCCCTGTGATCTGCCTACATCCAGCCTAGGGCTTACTGACACACACCCAATGTCCAGCTTTTATCTGGGTGCTAAGGAGTGTATAATATTCCCATGTTCTTTCGTTAATTTTTTTAAAGATCTATTTATTATGCATGCAGTGTTCTGCCTGCCTGTTTGCCTGCAGGCCAGAAGAGGGCATCAGATCTCATTATAGATGGATGTGAGCTGTGTGGTTGCTGGGAATTAAATTCAGGACCTCTGGAAGCTCTAAGTCATCTCTCCAGATCCAAAAGTTCTTTTTGTTTTGTTTCAAGAGTCCTGGAACTCACTTTATAAATCAGGCTGGCCTTGACTGTGTGTGCCACCACTGCCCAGCCCATTAACTTTTTAGACAAGGTCCCACTGTGTAGCCTAGACTAATTTCAAGCTCACTACGCAGCTCCTGGAATTCATGGCAGTCACTATGCAGCTACTGGAGTTCATGGTAGTCCCTCTGCCCAACCTGCAAAATGTTGGAATTACAGGTGTTAGCCAGCATGCCAGCTGACAATTTCTTTGTTTGGTAATACACCTGCCCTTGTAACCAGAGGTATGAACGCAAGAAAGGTTTTGCAGCCGTTTTTCCAGGAGATTTGCAACATTTTCTAGTGTGTGTGTGTGTGTGTGTGTGTGTGTGTGTGTGTGTGTAAATACTCTCAATGTGGCTAATTTTAACCCATCAAAGCTTCATCACTAAATATAAAGCTAAGAGATTGCACTGTGATACAGTGGAATAAGGGCTCCCCAAAAATGAATTCTAGAAGTTGTCACCATGCTACCTTTTGTGGCAAACCAGAACTTGCAAATGGGATTAAATTAAGGTGGGGAGAGCATCCTGGATTGTCCAAACAGTCAAACATAACCATATGGACCGGTAAAAGAGAAGGAGGGAAGACAGATTTAGTGATGGATGTGGCAAACAGCACTAAAGGTATAGCTCTGTGGTGGAGTAAAGCCTTGTGTTTGGGTTCCAGCAGGAGGTGGGAATGAGTGAGGATGGGGTGGGGTAGGGTGAATAAAACAACAAAAAACATCAAAACAAGAGCCGCGGTGGCGGTGCACACCTTTAATCCCAGCACTAGGGAGGCAGAGGCAGGCGGATCTCTGTGAATTCGAGGCCAGGCTGGACCGACAGCCTCCAAAACAATACAGAGAAACACTATATCGTAAAAAAAAACAAAAAAAAATCAAAACAAGAAAAGGAAAGAGAAGTCAGTCTTGGTGTCAACAAGCCTTTAATCCCAGCACTTGAAGGCAGTGGCAGGTGGATCTCTGTGAATTTGGAGCCAACCTGGTCTACAGAACGAGTACCAGGATAGGCTCCAAAGCTACACAGGAAAAGGACAGGAGCTGGCTGGTAGTGTTGTCTGGCCCACTCAGAGTTCAAAATTCAATCCAGTGTTGAGGGGGGCGGTGTGGGGGGAAGGGCACAGTTGTTTGGTTGGTTAGGGAATGGAGCTGACACATAATTACCTTCCTCAACTACAGCTTTATTGGGAGAAGGGGCCTGGATCCTCTTCTCAGGGTGGATGCTGAGGTGAGACAGCTTTAAAAAGAAAAGTACAATGTATCAAAAACAGGAGGAGAAGACCATAAAGGAAAGGAGAGGATTCCCTTTAAAACCTGGAGCTCTACTAAGCTAGACAGCTGAGAGGAAGTAAAAGGACAGCCATCATGATGGAACGATGGGGAAGGCCCAGAGAAGGAACCTTCAGAGAAACCCCCAGAACAAAGGAAATATTTGACTTTTGTATCTGTTCTGGGAAGCAGGAAGTTTCATAACAAGAATAGCCTATGTGACAGGGAGAATGGAGGAGTCCCCAATGGGTAGGACCTTGGATTAGGAGTTGTAAAATCACAGGCTTGGGGCTGGGAAGATGGCCAAGCAGTTAAGAGCACTTACTACTCTTCCAGAAAACCCAAGTTCAATTCCCAGCACACAGGTGACTTTAACCCCTGGAAAGGGGGGTGCACCCACACACACACATACTACACACACACACACACACACACACACACACACACACACACACACACACACACCACGATGGAAAATAAATTAAAACGAACCAGCAAACAGCACAGGACAGATTGAAGAGACCACACCCTCACCCAGCCGGCTGCTTCAGCAGCCATGACACGCTACAGAAAAGACCCAGCAAAACAAAGGCCCCCAGTGACATGCGCCGAACTTCCAACCTTGCCCCTCACTAGGAAGCCAGATACCGTCCATGTGGCAAGGAACCAAACAGAAGTTAGCTGGCGGACTCTGGAATGCAGAGCATAGCAACCGCCCTGGGAGGGCCTATAGGCCATAGCAACCTACCTGTTGCAGTTGACCAATCAACTCAGGACAGGTTGTCCAAGCCCAGAAGTGCACCAATCCTGAGATTGTTGTGGACCCCCAGGCACTTCCCTTGCTCACCCCAATAAATTCCCTGCCTGTCAGTCTCTCTTCTCCCCCCACCCATTGCATCAGATGGACTGAGGAACCCAGTTAAATACAGACTCTTTGCTTTTGTATAGGATTGTATCTCTTGGTAATTTGGGGGTTCAGAATTTGGGCACAACAAGATGAACTTCTTAACTCTCTGTCCCAAGAGACCTGCAGGAGAGATCTGGCCCTCTAGAGTGACCAGCACCTTAAGGGGGTGGCCCATGGGAGGGGGGTGGCAAGAAGGGAGGAGGAACAGATTTCCCTACAGACCTTCAGAAGGAGCCCAGGAAGGTGTGGTTTGGATACAACAGTAACAAAGATGATCACAGCGGTCAAATTTGCTTAAAAAAAAAAAACTTTTAAAGTCTTTAAAAAGAAAGGACAGGATCAGCTTTAGCTACCGGCTCAAATACACAGCGCAGCCTTGAGTATGTACCCGCTTGTTTTGCCTTCTTTACCTGCCACTTCACGTTTTAGATTTTACATTTTATGTGTATGAACATTATGCCTGAATTTTGTTTGTGCACCACCTGTGTGCCGGGGACCTGTGGAGGCCAGCAGAGGGCGTGGACCCCTTTGGAAATGGAGTTACAGGTGAAGGAGCTCTTCTGGCGTGCACTGTCGTAAGATCGGCAACTTCTGTTTTCCCAGTCATCGCTAAAGTTGGAGACTGCTCGATGCAATCGAGTCTCCTAGCCACCTGTGCTCACGCCTGTCCTTTGCTGACAGTCATCCAGTATTTGAGCTGCCATGTGGGTGCTGCGAGTCAAACCTGTGTCTTCAGCAAGAGCAGGAAGTGAGTGTTCTTAACCTCGGAGTCATCTCTCCAGCCCAAATCAACGGTTTCTTCCCCTTTTCAGAGCTCCCTATAGATGTACGTATTGTTGCTGTGGGGGTGGGGGTGTTTTGTTTTGTTTGTATTTGGTTTGGTTTGACTTTTTGTCGTTTTGTTTTAAGAGTAAGCAGTCAGGGTTTATTTCAGCAGGTGAGGAGGTAAAAGCAGAGGAGGACATACTCCCAAGCCTGAGGGCAGAGCAAGTCAAGAAACTGACTGTGTAGACCAAGCAGCCTTGAGCTCACAGAGATGGGTCTGCCTCTGCTTCCCCACTGCTGGGATTAAAGGAAAGGTGTGCGCCACGGGGGAGGATGGGACGACTCTTTTTGTTGTTTTGTTTTGTTTTTTGAACCGGATTTCTCTGTGTAGCCCTGGCTGCCCTGGAACTCTGCTCTGTAGGCCAGGCTGTGCTCGAACTCAGAGATCTGCCCACCTCCGCCTCCCGAATGCTGGGTTTCTTTTTTTTTTTTTTTTTTTTTTTTTTGGTTTTTCCATACAGGGTTTCTCTGTATTGTTTTGGAGGCTGTCCTGGAACTTGCTCTGTAGACCAGGCTGGCCTCGAACTCACAGAGATCCGTCTGCCTCTGCCTCGCGAGTGCTGGGGTTAAAGGCGTGCGCCACCAACGCCCGGCTCGAATGCTGGGTTTCTTAAAGGTTCCTTCTTAGGTCCTTTATTTCTTGTTCTTCCCAGTAATGGCGCAACCTTGTTTTTAATTATTATCTTTATCCCAACATCTCTCTCTGGAGTGTCTGACTTACTTAGGTAAAGCTTTACTTTTTTGAACATCTTTTCGTTGCTGGGATTGACGTTAGCCAGCACACACTTAAATTGCCACAAGATGGCAGCCTTGCCAATTCTGGCTTCAGGGAGACCTGTAACCCGCTCCTTCAAGATGAAAGAAGTTTCTGAATAAGACTTAAATCTTAAGACTTTTTGAGATCCTGCTCAATTTTAATATATTAGAAGCTTTTTAAAATTTTTGCAAAAATTGGATTTATCCCCTTTTCAGATAAACTGAAGTTGACCTTAGTTTACTTGCTCAGTCAGGGTCTAAATTTGAAATCAGAATTTCTGATTCCAAAAATGGGTGATAATCCTCCCATTAAGTGAGTAAATTTTGTTCTGCAATGGTGTTACTTAAGTTTTTGTTTTAAATTACAAGTTAGAGAAAATTACTGCTGGTCTGACAGAGCAAAGCAGCCAGACTAACAAGAACAAAGATGGACTAAAGACCCACTTGTGGGGCTGGAGAGGTGGTTCAGGGCTTAAGAGCACTGGCTGCTCTTCCAGAGGACCTGGGTTCAATTCTCAGCAAGAGGCAAGGGCAGGCGGATGCCTGTGAGTTCCAGAGCTGCTCTACAAAGCGAGTTCTAGGACAGCCAGGGTTGTATAGTGAGATCCCTTCTCAAGAGAGGGAAGGGGAAGAGAGTAAGGAGGGGGGAGGGAGGAGAAGAAGGAGGAGAAAGAAGGGAGGAGGAGGAGGAAAAAGAAAATGGCTCTAGTGTGTACTCTCTGCTGATTAAAGATTTAAAAGGCAAAGAGAAAATCTCAGACACAGCAATAGGCAACAGACTTTGTTCACATGAAGAAACATACACATACAAGCACACATGCTCTTAGAATGTGACAGTATGTAGAAAGTATGCTCAAGAAATTGAGATCAGGGGCTGGAGAGATGGCTCAGAGGTTAAGAGCACTGGCTACTCTTCCAGAGGACCCAAGTTCAATTCCCAGCACCCTCATGATGGTGGCACACACCTTTAATCCCAGCACTCAGAAGGTAGCAGCAGGTGGATCTCTGTGAGTTTGAGGCCAGCCTGGTCTACAGGGTGAGTTTCAGGACAGCCAAGGTTGTTACACAGAGAAACCCTGTCTCAAAAAAACAGAAATATGAAAAATAAAAATAAAAACAGGACTCAGTGTTCGGCTCAGTGGTAAAACCCTTGCCTAGCATGAGTGAGGCTCTAGACTCAATTCTCAGGGCTGCAACTAAGGAACAAAACAGGAAAAAAATTTAAAAGACAGACTGAAGTCAAAGAACCAGAAGAAACCAGAAAGCACAAAGTCTCACATACCAGATTATGAATTTTGAATTATCTTTTTTTTTTAAAGACATGGACTCTTGCCGGGCGTTGGTGGCGCATGCCTTTAATCCCAGCACTTGGGAGGCAGAGGCAGGCGGATCTCTGTGAGTTCGAGACCAGCCTGGTCTACAAGAGTTAGTTCCAGGACAGCCTCCAAAGCCTCAGAGAAACCCTGTCTCGAAAAACCACACAAAAAAAAAAAAAAGACATGGACTCTCTGTCTTAATCCTGGCTGCTCTTTTTGTAGACCAAGCAAGTCTCAAATTCAGAGCTCAACCTGCCTCTGCCTCCTGAGTGCTGGGATTAAAGTCATTCACTACCACCATTCTGTGAAACCCTTACAGAGCTACTCAGTTTGATCTTGAACTCACTCTTTAGCCAAGGCAAAGCTTCAGTTTTCAATCCTCGTATCTCAGCCTGGGATTAAAGATGTGTACCACCACCGCCAGGTTGATTTTGGACTATCTTGCAAGGAAGATCATTAATGTGATGCGTCTTTATTTTTCTAATAAAACATTTGCATAGAACCCCAATATATAAAAGGTATTAAAATGGGGTCATTTTCACAGAATGGGAAATGAATGGACATTAATCTCTTGGGTTTCCTGGTTTTTCCTCTCTCTCTCTCTCTCTCTCTCTCTCTCTCTCTCTCTCTCTCTCTCTCTCTCTCTCTCTCTCGTCCTGAAGGTGGTTTACTTCCTGGTTTTCTTCTCTTTTCTAAAGCCATCCCATGGGGAAGGGGTACAATAAACGCAAAGCGATAGAAAAGGAAGCAGATGCAGAAGTTGGGTAAGAGACATCAATGGCTTAGCCTGTGATACAGCAGTGGGAATGAAAAGAAATGAAGGGATTCGAGGATGAGACAGAACATAATATTATATATAATAAATGAAAGTATTTTTAAAAGTGAGATAAGAAGGGATCACTCAACAGTGAGTTAGAAGAGAAGACAGAGCTTTTTCTGCTGTTTCTCTGAGGAGGCTGCCGTGTCTGTCTCTTCCCCTTCTCTCTTCTCTCTCACTCTCTCTTCTCTCTTCCCTTCCCTTCCTCCCTTCCCTTCCCCCAATAAACTTTCCACAGGGGGAAAAAAAGAGAAGACAGGAAGAGGAGATTTAGAAGGAGCAACTAGAGCCGGTGCTTTAATCCCAGCACTCGGGAAGCCGTGAGTTCAGCTTGGTCTACAAGAGCGAGTTCCAGGACAGCCTCCAAAGCCACAGAGAAACCCTGTCTCCAAAAACCAAAAACTAAAAATAAAATAACAAAAATAAATCTTAGAAAGAGGGCAGTGTCCACTTGTATGAAGCAGCACATGGCAATCCTGTGGAAAAGGGAATGGAAAGGTGTGGCATGACAGTGGCCATCGACAGTGTCAGCAGCATTGTTTGTAGAGGGCCAGCAGGCGGAGACCACGTGGAGCGCGATGAAAAGTGCAGAGTGACAGAGCAGACAGTGGTCACTCCTGACATTCTTCCTCTGAGAAGAAACAGTCAAAAGGTCACAGAGGAGGGGCTGGAGAGATGGCCCAACAATCAGGAGTATTTGATGCTCTTGGAGGACCTGGGTTCAGTTCTCAGTCCCCATATGGCAGCTTCTGTCAATCCAGCCCCAGTGAATTCGATGCCCTCTCCAGTTGCCTGGACACCAAGCACACAGACTGATGTACATACATACACGCAGGTAAAACACTCATATACATAAAAATAAATACATCTAGCTAGGCATGGTGGTGCATGCCTTTAATCCCAGCATTTGGGAATATCTAAAATGTTTAAGGAGTCACATTAGGAATGTTCACTTACCTAGTTCTCCAAGCTAAAGATTGTGGAGTCATATTCAATGTCCCACCCCACCAGGTATCATTTCCAAGAAACCAACAAAGCCTATGATCTCTAATTTCAAAATGTATTCTGAGTCTCATCCCATAGCCATTCTACTGACAGTTATCCACTCCAACCCACTGTCCTCTCCTATTCAGACTATCATAATACTCTTTGATTTATCACCTAAATGGACAGCCCTTTCTTACACACAGGGAACAAACAGGCAGGTTTCTGCCTCTTACACAAACCAGAAAGGCACTCGCAAAAAAACAGCAAAATGGGAGCTGAGATGATTCTGAAATCCTAGAACTTAGCTCAGCTGCCTGAGGGTCACTCACTGTGCTTTTGACTCCAACATTCTTCTCTTCCAAAAAGAAATTGCGTTTACAAATGACTAGGCTGCTCAGCCCACTTCCTGTTTCTAGGAGGGTAGGGTGCAAAGGCCTCTCTCTTTTCATCTAATTTGCTTATGACCTTGTTGGCCCTTGATGAAAACTGTGCCAGAGTAATTCTCTTTAAAGTTTGGTTACAAAATGTTCCCTCCCCAGGTACACGTCTGAATGTTTGGTACTTGGTCCCAAATGGTGACAGTTCTGAGAAGGTAGGAAGCTTTTTGCACGTGGGACCTAGCTGGCCATGAGGGTTACAAACTGGCCCCACTTCCTTGATCTGCCAGCACACTCCTGCTGCCACAGTCGGGGGCTGCTCTTGGCTCTAGGAATGCCACCACACCTTCATCATGATGCGATGAATTACCCCCTGGATGGTAAATATGAAATTTGGTAATGACAATGGTTGTGCAACCTTACCGATCTTTTTTATTATTTATTTATATAAAAAGGTTATTTTAGCCAGGTGGTGGCAGCACATGTCTTTAATCCCAGTACTCAGGAGGCAGAGACAAATGAATCTCTTGAGTTTGAGGCCAGCTGGGTCTACAGGACTAGTTCTAGGACAGCCACGGCTGTTACACAGAGAAACCCTGTTTCAGAAAACAAACAAACAAACAAAAAGTTTATTTTATTATATACTTGGAAAGGCGAGTTTTATTGTATGTGAATCATATGTCAATAAAGAACACCAGGAATGATAGCAAGGTGATTTGTGCCACTATCAAATTTAGTTCCCACATAGAGCAGCTCACAACCTAAAACCAGGGGATAAAACACTCTCCCAGACACCTGTACGTGCTGCAAACACACACACACACAAAAACAAAGCTTAAAAAGAACTTCAAACTATTGCAATCCTGTTTTGGATTTTAGATTCCTAAAATAAAACAAGGCTGACAAGATGGTTCAGCAGGTAAAGGCACTCACCGACAAGACTGAAGACCTAGGTTCAATCCCCAGAACCCACATGGTAGAAGAACAGAACCTGACCCCACGAGTTCTCCTGTGACTGCCACATATGTGCTGTGGTACACATGTTCCCACACACTTACATATTCACCTATACAAATAAACGAATACATAAATGTAAAAATAAAATATCTACTATGCATTTGGGATACTAAGATTGATATATTAAACTATGCACATGTCTTTAATTTCCACAGTAGAATTGAAGGAACGGCTAGCTTTCTATGCTATGTGTGCAGCACTGTTTGCATTTTGCAGGCCTTTGTGTTGCCTTCATAATTAGCACTGTATATGCTTTTTAAAGTTAGAGGCTCATAATTCGTACTCAGTTGTTTCTCTTGTTCTATCAATAACTTTTTTGGCAGTGGTGGAGATCAAACCCATGCACATGCTTGAGGAAAGCGCCGCTACTGGCTACACTCCCTAACCCTTCGACATTCCTTCTTCCTTAACATTTTGCTGGAAAACACGGAGTTAGATGGTGTTGCTGACATCTACAAGTATTGAAATCACCTTGCTATCATTTCTGGTGTTCTTTATTAACACATACTTCACACACTATAAAATTCACTCTCGCAAGAATATAATATGTGCCTTTCCTAAGGTTGCCCAACCATTGTCACTACCAAATTCCAGAAAGATTTTATTGCCCCCAAGAGAAGCCACACGTTCATTAGCAGCCGCTCCCTATTCCCTTCACCTGGCACTTGGCAAGCTCTACTCCATGTTCCCACTCCACACTTCATATAGGTAGGACTGTGTAGTACGTGGCCTTTGTTGCCTTCACACGTCATCCATGTGTAGCGTCTGTCACTTCACTTATTAGGGGCTCAATATCACTTATGGGCAGCTTGGGTTTCTGTACATTCATCAGCTAATGGACATGTAGGCTGTTTGTCCCCCACCCCCACCCCTTCGGCTAGTTGAATAGTCGTGGTTTTGTATGAACACGTTTTTAATCTTCTTGGGTATATACCTAGGAGTAGTAATAAGTCCGTTTTTTGATGTTTTCAGAAACTGCCAGATTGTTCTCTGCAGCAGAGGCAGCACCTTATTGTCCCACATTGATGGCTCAGGGTTCTCAGCTCAAGTTCTCTCAAAGCTTGTCTCTCACAGTTACAGCTATCCTAGTGAGCAGAAAGCTGTTCTCTGTTACACGTTTTTGCTAAGGCTTGTTTTTACTTCTTTTAATTTTGTGTGTGTGTGTGTGTGTGTGTGTGTGTGTGTGTGTGTGTGTGTGTATGCATAGGAGTGTAGGTGCCCACCAGGCCAGAGCCAGAAGAGGGTGTCCTCTCTCTCCTTTTCTCTTTTCTTTCTTTTTTTTTTAAGACAGAGTTTCTCTGTGTAACAGTTCTGGCTGTCCTGGAACTCAGTTTGAAGATCAGGCTGGCCTCAAATTCACAGAAATTCACCTGCCTTTGCCTCCCAAGTGCTGGAATTAGAGATGTGTGCCACCACCGCTCTTTGAGGGTGTCATCTCTTGAAGCTAGAGTATAGGTGGTTGTGAGCCACCTGAAGCGGGTAGTGAGACGTGAACTCAGGTCCTCAGGAAAAGCAGTACATGTTCTTAACCACTGAGCCATCTCTCCAATCCTGCTTTCTTTGTTGTTTGCCTTTCTTTCTTTCTTTATTTCTTTCTTTCTTTCTTTCTTTCTTTCTTTCTTAAGAAGGAAAGATTTATTTGGCTACATCATTATGACCTAGGTTTGCATTTTCTAATGGCTAATAGGATTTGTGTTTTATAGTGTGTGTGTATTTTGATGGTATGACAATTACCTTGCTATAATGAACAATGTATTTATAGATAATTTATTGAGGAAAACAATAAAACACCTAACAAATGGTTCTATACTATATCCTCATATCTTTTATTGATTAATTCTCTCCACAAGAAAAAAAAAACCACTCAATTTTCATTTTCTTGTGAAAGCAAGATGGGGACAGTCCAGGAGGCAGTGCTCTTAAAGACTAAAGTAGCCTTTCTCCATCCATATGCCTATTTAATCTGCCTTTGCTTGGACTGCACTAACAATGCCATGGACCACGTGGCTTAGACAACAGAAAGATAATTTGCCCACAGTTCTGGAAGCTAGCAAGTTTAAAAGCAAGGTGTCAGCTAATTTGGTTCTTGGTGAGCCATTACATCCTGGTTTGCAAATACGTCTTCTTCCTGTGTTCTCAGTGACCTTGTGAACCTGTGTGGAGGTGGGAGGAAGTGGGAACCTGTGTGGAGGTGGGAACCTGTGTGGAGGTGGGAGGTCTGTTCCTTCGGTGTCTCACAAGAACATTGATCTTACCAGATTAAGGCTCCAACCCTAAGAGACCTAAATTAATTCCTTATAGGATTTATCTCCAAGAACAACCAACCACATTGGAAGCAAGGGCTTCAACTTCATATATGAATTTAGGCTTCTAAACCGTTTTAGCACATTTCCTGAAACCTTTTTGTTGTTGCTTTGTTTTGTTTTTTGTTTTGGAGATGAGGTCTCTATATGGAGCCCTGGCTGTCCAGGAACTGTCTACATAGACCAAGCTAGCCTCAAACTCACAGAGATCTGCCTGCCTCCAGAGTAGTGAGATTAAAGATAAGTACTACCATATCCAGCTCTCCTAGAATCTTCTTAAGAAAGCCTTTTTTTGTTCTGTTTGTTTTTGAGATGAAGTCTTGTATTACCCAGGCTGGCAGCCAAGGATACCCTTGAATCCTGATCCTCCTGTCTCTATCTCCCAAGTGCTAGAATTACAGAGATGAACCCCCAGGACCAGCTGTAAGAAACTCTCTCCACCATTTGATTCAGAACCAAAAAAATCAACCTGAGGAATGGAGTGAGTCCTGTTCTTGAGGGGTGTGAGTTTGGTTTGTGAGTACTGTGTGACTCACACGCTAACTCCAGCTCCAGGAGATCTGATGCCCTCTGCTGGCCTCCGTAAGCACAAGCACACATACTTACATAGACATACACACACACAAGCATAAATAAAAGTAAATTAAAAATAATAAAATAAATCTTTTTTTAAAAGAAATTATTCTCAATTGATAATTTTTTCTCTTCAAGAAACTAATCTGGATTTTCCAGCTCTCTTCCTGCTATTCCCCTGGGGCAGACAAACAGGACTTTTCCTGTCTCCCTCCTCTCTTCTGTTCTCTCTGTCTCTGTGACTTTACCTCTCTTCTCTTTCCTTCCCTTCCTCCCCTTTCTAATGAAACTTCTCACTTCAAAAAAGAAAGAAATGAAGAAAGAAAGAAGGAAGGAAGGAAAGAGAGAAAGAAAGAAAGACGCAATCTGACCAGTGGTGGCACATACCTTTAATCCCAGCACACACTGGAGGCAGAGTCAGGTAAAATTCTGAGTTTGAGGCCAGCCTGGTCTACATTCACACCACAGTCTACACAAACAACATCTCCTAGAGGGTTTTATTTTCTTTGTTTTGTTGGGTTTGGTTTATCAAGACAGGGTTTCTCTGTGTAGCTCTGGAACCTGTCCTGGAACTCACTCTTTAAACCAGGCTGGCCTCAAACTCACAGAGATCCTCCCGTCTCTGCTCCCAAGTGCTGGGATTAAAGGCGTGTGCCACCACCTGCCCACTACCTAGTACATATTATTATTATTATTATTATTATTATTATTATTTTGTATGTATGTATGTATGATGTATGCTTGTGTGGAGCCCAGAGGACAAGTTTCAAGAGTTGATTTTCTCCTTCCACTACCAGTTAGTTCCAGGGATCAAACTCAGGTCCACTTGCCTGCCGGTGGCACCCAGCTTACAAAGGCATACCTTAGGGAGTAGTTCTGAGTACAATGTGTCTGAAAGTTCTGGCATCTTCCCAGAGAGCTTTTTTAACCTTACACACAGAGGAGGTATGCCTGGGGAGGAAATTGCCATGCGCATATATTGGAAAAGCTCAACCATTATGATTCCTCTCACTTGTACATCCCCTTTGCTGTGGTATTCTCCCAACTGAGCTAATGCCAAAGGAGCAACCGCGAATTAAAACTCTCTGGCTGCAGCTCTGACGAACTCAAGAAGGAACAGCAAACTGAGTGTGGTTCCTGCCCTATCTAATCCCATCATTTGGGAGGTTAAGGAGAGAAGACTGGCCTGGCCTGTGTCAAAAATTAAAATGTTTGTTGAAAGAAAATTGTGAAAGATTCATAGACTCAAAACAGTCTGGAAAAAATTGGCCGTCAGAGCAGTGGAGTATTATATTAAAATATCAGGGATCACAGCGGTTCTGGATATGTGGCCCTCAGACAAATCCCTTCATAGTGCTGCCTACCCTGGAGTAAATCAGCTCCCAGTGGGTTTTGCCTTCTTATCTCCCACTATTTTTCCCCAAGAGGAAGCACTTCCAATTGGCCTGGTTGTGATGGGACATCATCCTTTGACAAGGGGGGCTTTGAACCGTGACTGACAGCCCCACCAAGTGTGCAGTTGGGGGAAGGGCTTCTCAAAAGAAAGCCATAGAAGGCTGATGGAGGAAAACAACAGATGTCCTCTGCATTCCAACCGCGGGTTGCCAAGCAACATCTTCCCACGTTTTAAAATACCATATACGATTTTTTAAATGCTTCTGCCTCACATAATATGATTGTTTCAGAGGCAAACAAAAGACGCACTCAGCCCCTTCCAAAATGACACAACCCATGCCCAGTAATGGCATCCACCCCCCCCCCCACACCCCCCAGGGTTGATTGCGATCCTCCTCCATGTAACCTGTGGGCAGATGACAGATTTAACCAACACCAGCCCACAACACACATAATTCTAGGGCAAGAGAGGGATAATTACCTTTTTGTTGGGGTGGGGGGTGGGGGCAGTGGGAGGGGTTTGAGACAAGGTTCTCTGTGTAGCCCTGGCTGACCTGGAAACTCTCTAGTAGACAAGGCTGGCCTCAAACTCAGAGATCCATCTGGGATTAAAGGCATGTGCCAGCACCACCTGGTTTATTGCCTTTCAAATATATCTAACTTTGTGCATAGTATTATATGTAACTTATACTTCAACCAAAAAAAAATCAAGATACTTTTAAAAAATCGATATGCTTCCCATTTACAGTCATACCTGATTATTTGTGGGGTTTGTTTGTTTGTTTGGTTTTGGGTTTTTTGGAGTGTTGCTGTTGTTGTTTAGTTTGGTTTTGTCTAGGAGGGAGGTGTTCATTTGGGGCTGGCATGAAAGTTGGTTTGTAGACTAGGCTGGTCTTGAACTCATAGAAATCCTCATGTCTCTACCTCCAGATTGCTGTGTGACACCACACCTGGCTTTGTTTTTGTTTTCATTTGTTTGGTTTTTTTAATAAATTATATAATGTGGGGGAGGGGGAAGTGTGCACATGAGTGCAGTGCCTCTATAAGCCAGAAGAGGGCGGCAAATCCTTGGAGCTGGAGTTACAAATCTGTGCGAGCTCCTCCCCCCACACCTCACCTTCGTATGTGAGTGCTGGGAACCATACTCAGGTCCTCTGGAAGAGCAACAAGCACTCTTGACTGCTGAGGCATCTCTCAAGCCCCTCCTCCTGGCTTTTGTAATTCTGTTCTCCCAGCCCTTATCCAGGCTTTCTGGCCATTGGCTGGCCAGCCTCTCACTTGGTTTAGTGCTTTGCCAGGAGGCTTGTGGAACTCAGTCATCAAGGTAGAATCCAATGATTCCCACCTCCCAACAGTCACACCCGTGTGTAGCTCCTCCCACGTGGAGTATGCCCTAGAATATTTCCAGATGTTGGAATAGCACTGTCGTCTCCTCTCACATCCACCCTAGAGGTCAGCCCTGAATCACTCTGGACCTGGAGATTTTTTTCTACACCACAGATCATTTCCGTATTGCTTTTCTTTTTAGCTTGAGTGGAACAAGGACTTTTTCATCTTATCTAGTCTACAGGATTACCGAAGTTGGAAGACACATGTGTCCAACTAGAATGAAAGCTCCCTCAGAGCAGATGCTCAGCTCACAGATGAGTCCAGGTTACCTAGCACTCACTGTGCCTGGTTAGTGAATGAATAAGTGAAACCACGGAAGGAAGGAAGGACATCACTGGGCAAGTATTGTCTCTGGTTGGAGAAGATAAGCACATTTCTTCTCACGAAAGAGATCACTACATTAACTAGCTAATTAAGTAATGGGAGGACACTCAGTGGACAGCTCTCCACAGGACATGATTCTCTTTCAGAACTGCTGGTAATTTATCCTCGAGACTTGTCTTTTAAATATCATCGTTTAAATCGCAAATAAAGTAATCCTGAGTGTACTTCTTATATTTATTGCTTTATTTGCTTGTTTTTTTAAGACTGAAAAAGCTTCCAGGGGATGTGAAATTTGGCTATGCTGACTTAATTATGATACTGACAGGGCAAGAATATCTACATGTTAGGGTAAGAGGTACAAAATTTACCTGCACACATATGTTCTTTGCATTGGTAATTATAGAGCCCTCTCCTTGACTGACTTGAAAATTCAAATTGTTTAGATTCACATCCCATA
Organism: Mesocricetus auratus; assembly: GCF_017639785.1. Lineage (NCBI taxonomy): Eukaryota > Metazoa > Chordata > Mammalia > Rodentia > Cricetidae > Mesocricetus > Mesocricetus auratus. The sequence continues at coordinate 20,123,304 of NW_024429197.1, read as the reverse complement.
GCATTGGAGCTGGTCAGTTTTGTGATCAAAAGAAATTCTTGGGTCTGGAAACATGATTCAGCAGTTAGTGCCTGCTGATCTTGCAGAGAACAGGAGTTCGGTTCCGGCATCCATATTGAGTCTCTGCAACTCCGGTTCAAGAGGAATCTGGTGTTTCTGGTCTCTACAGGCACCTGCACAGACATGCAGATACCTATACACAGACACATACCCACTCCCAAATACACATACCCACACACAGGTATACATGCACATATCACATATAGACACACATGCATGCATCCACTCACAGACACACATGTACATACCCATGCACAGACACATATGCACATATCCACACACAGACACACATATCCACACACAGAAGCACATGCACATACCTACTCATAGACACACATGAACATATCCACTCCCAAATACACATGCCCACACACAGGCACATACCCACTCACAGACACGCATGCACATACCCACATGTGGTAGAATATTATTTTAGGGTGTGTGGCTTTTGTTTATGCTGCATTTGTTTAACTCCGTGAAGCTGTGATTCTTTGCCCATCTAAATCATCTGATGGTTTAATTAAGAGCTGAAAGGTCAATAGGAGGCAGGAGCAGGGATAGGCAGGACAGGCAGGCAGAGAGGACAAAGAGAAAGAGAATTGAGGAAGAGGAGAGCAGTGAGAGAACAAGGAGAAAGTCAGAGGTCAGCCACCCAGCCACCCACCTAGCCACCCAGCCAGCCATGCAGTAAGAAGGAAAGATATACAGAAGTAAAAAGGATAAAAACCCAGAGGAAAAAGGTAGATGGGTTAATTTAAGATAAGAAAAGCTGGCTAGAAATAAGTCAAGCTAAGTTCAGGCATTCATAAGTAAGAATAAGCCTCCATGTATTTATTTGGGAGCAGGGTGGCAGGGCCCCCAAAATAGCCAAAAGAGTAAAGCATTGCATAACACCCACACATAGATACACATGCCTATAACCCTAACACTGAGAGGGCTGAGGCAGGATGGTGGTAATTTGGAAGCCAACCAAGGCTACATAGGAAATGAGGTCTCTTGTTTTTTAGATATTTCTTTATCTGGGGGACCTGGAGAGACAGATCAGCAGTAAAGGCATTTACTGGTCTAACAGAGGATCAGGGTTCAGTGCCCAGTACCCCACATGGCAGCTCCAGTTCCAAAAGGCCTATTGCTCTCTTGTGGAAAATGTAAACAAAACACACTGTCCTTTCTATCAAAGGATTAAATAAAACAAAACTCCATTTTAAAAATGTAAATAGGAGCTGGGCATTGGTGGGACACATTTTTAATCCCAGCATTTGGGAGGCAGAGGCAAGTGGATCTCTGTGAGTTTGAGGCCAGCCTGGTCTACAGAATGAGTTCCAGGACGGGCTCCAAAACAATACAGAGAAACCCTGTCTTGGAAAAAAAAATGTAGAGACGACACTTGGCAAAACCCCAAATTTCTCCAGGGACAGCACTTCTGGAAATCAAAATATGTGCTCAAGGTTGTGTCCTGTTCTCGAAAGTTTTCATGGCTTATCAGTTTACTAACTTTGAGTCAGCCTGCCAAGTGAGTGGCTGAGCTCTGACCCCACCCAGTGAGGCACAGGACCCTTTGCTCTAGGAATAAAAAGAATTTCTTTCTTTTATGTGTATGAATGTTTGCATGTTGGTCTGGCCAGCACATGCCCATGGTAGCCAGAAGATGGCCCCAGATCCCCTGGAAGTAGTTATAGAAGGTTGTGAGCTGCTGTGTGGGTGCTGGGAACTGAACCGGGGTCTTCTACAAGAGCAGCCATCTCTCAACAGCTGAGCCAGCTCTGTAGCCCTACCTAGTCTTCATACACAAATCAGGACTGGGGACGCAGCTCAGTGGTAGACTGCTTCCCAGTCTACACAAGGCCCTGATGTGCAATAATAAAAAGTAGCATGCCAGAACTTCCTGACCCTGTCTATCATGTACCACCCATTGGTCAACTTTCTCTTTCCCCACTTCTCCAAAAGAGAACACTTGTCCTTTTCCAAATGTGCGCTTAGCTTCATCTTCGCCTTTTCTGGAATTTCTTTTAGTCGTTCAGGGAAAACCAGAGACAACCTTGAGCTCTCTTTTCCCTTTCATCCCTCGGGCTCCACCCTGCGTCTCATCCATCATGTGTCCTGTTGACTCTTCCTTTCAAAGATACCCAGAGTCTGCTCAGAGGCCCTCAGTACCAAGACTAAACTAACATCTCTTGCTGCCACTGCTGTAGCCCCAACTCATCCACAAGCTTTCACTGTTGTTCCATGGGAGCTCTCCAAACCACGGCAAAGGTCCTATCAGATCACATGAGGTCCACTCATAGGTAGTTTGGAAGGTAACAGGTAAACGTAGTTCTGTTGCTCCTGGCCACATTGCAGGAAGCCCTGAGGTTGTCCTATTAACTATCTACCTATCTATTTATTAGCTACCAGGAATTGAAGCCAAGGTCTCATATACGCTAAGCATAATATACTTACTCTACCCCTCAGCTGTACTCCCAGACTCCATAAAATGAAATTTTTAAAAAGGTAGGGTGGGGCGATGTTGCTATAGAAAGTTATAAATAGCCGAGTTTGGCTCTTCTCCACGCTGCATTGTACGCTGTGAACAACTTCTGAGCAATCAGTGTGAGAATGCTTGGAAAACAGTCATAATAACCCGGATGTTTTCCAGATAGGTTCCTGCCATGTCCAGTTGCCTCTCTCCTTTCAAAGTTGGCCTTTGATGAACTAAAGAGGCTGGAGTCTGTGACCCGGGCTGCTCTGATGTTCTGCCATCCATTCAGCAGAAATGAATGCCATGGGCTTTGGTTCTTTTCCATGCAGTCTTCCAAAAGAATAGATGGCCAGAAATACAGTGGGCCGGAAGAGGCTGTCTAAACCTCGGGCAGACTTGGAGGCATACTTGCTGTGAAACTCATGGAGCCTAATTTATGACCCCTTTCTTGTGTGACACCCTTCTAAGACCATGCACTTAATTTTTATTCATATTTTAATGGTTTTTTATACAGATACTTATGAATCCTGGACTGATTTCGACTTACTATGTAGTTGAGGATGGCCTTGAACTCCTGGTCCTCCTGCCTCTACTTCCCACATGCCAGGATCACAGGTGTGTACAACTGTGCCAGGCTTCTGCAGTGCTGAGAACTGATTTACCAAACCCAGGGCCTCCTGCATGCTACAGAAGCTACATCTCCATCCCCTCTACCCATCCTTTTGTGTCCTTTTCATTATTGTGTGTGTGCACGTGATGTGTATGTGAGGGGTTGTGTGCTGCATGTATGTGGGGGGTTGTGTGTGTGCTGCAGCATGTATGTGGGGGGTTGTGTGTGTGCTGCATGTATGTGAGGGGTTGTGTGCTGCATGTATGTGGGGGGTTGTGTGTGTGCTGCAGCATGTATGTGGGGGGTTGTGTGTGTGCTGCAGCATGTATGTGGGGGTTGTGTGTGTGCTGCAGCATGTATGTGGGGGGTTGTGTGTGTGCTGCAGCATGTATGTGGGGGTTGTGTGTGTGCTGCAGCATGTATGTGGGGGGTTGTGTGTGTGCTGCTGCATGTATGTGGGGGGTTGTGTGTGTGTTGCATGTATGTGGAGGGGTTGTGTGTGTGCTGCAGCATGTATGTGGAGGGGTTGTGTGTGTGCTGCAGCATGTATGTGGGGGGTTGTGTGTGTGCTGCTGCATGTATGTGGGGGGTTGTATGTGTGCTGCAGCATGTATGTGAGGGGTTGTGTGTGTGCTGCAGCATGTATGTGGAGGGGTTGTGTGTGTGCTGCAGCATGTATGTGGGGGGTTATGTGTGTGCTGCAGCATGTATGTGGGGGGTTGTATGTGTGCTGCAGCATGTATGTGAGGGGTTGTGTGTGTGCTGCAGTATGTATGTGGAAGTCAGGAGGACAGCTTTGTGCAGATGGTTTCTCTACTTCCTTTTTTTTTTTTTTTTGACCTGGATCTCACTATATAGTCCAATCTATCCTGAAACTTGCTATGTACACTAGGCTGGCCTTGAACTCACAGAGATCTGCCTGCCTCTGCCCTACTCTCAGTGCTGCAATTAAAGGTGTGTCCTACTTCCACCATAATGTGAGTTCCAGGGATCAAACCGGCCACTGGCCCCAGTATTATTCTCTTTAGAAGAAAATTCCCCTCTTGACTGGAGAGATGGCACAACGGTTAGAAGCACTTACTGTTCTCCCAGAGGACCCGAGTTTTGATCCCAGAACCTACATCAAATGGTTCACAACCTTATTTGTAACTCCAGCTCCAGGGGATCTGATCTCTGAGGGCACCTGCACTCAAGGACACACAGCCACACGCAGGCACATACACTGACATATAATTAAGATTAGTATGGGCTGGAGAGAGGGCTCCGTGGTTAAGAGCACCTGTTAGTCTTTCAAAGCACCTGGGTTTGATTACCAGCACCCCCTCTACCCCCCCACTCTTACCCCCCACCCCTACCCCACTCCCACCCTCAGCAGCTCCCAACTGTCTGCAACTCCAGTTCCAGCATATCCATCTCCTGTGGCCTCCATGGGTATTGTACACACGTGGTGCACAGATACACATACAATCAAAACACACATACAATCAAAATAAAATAAGAACTTGTTTCCCAGGTTGTGCTTAAAATAAAAAAGAACTTATTTGCCAGGTTGTGCGGCTGCTCCCAGGAATGGCAAACCCGGATCTGAGAAGCTTGAGGACAGAGGGGAAGGGAGCAGGGGGAGCAGAATTCCTGTGACTCTCCAACTGTTTGCTAGAAGTTATCAGTCCTCTGGGGAAGCTTCCGTCTTAACCATTCCAGGTCACTTAGCACCCACATCTTAACTCAGCAAACCCAAAAAGGGCTTGCTAAGGATTCTGAAAGATGTTGTTGGGCATGGTGGGGCACGTTTTTTAACCCCTGCATTTGGGAGGCAGAGGCAGGTGGATCTCTTCGAGTTCGAGGTCAGTTTAGCCTACAAAACAAGTTCCAGGAAAGTCAGAGCTCTGTCACACAGAGGTCTGGAGAAGAAAAACCCTGAAAGACTAGTCCCTTCAACATTGGTAAGGCTCCATTAAGATAATTTCTTTTCTTTTCTTTCTTTTTTTTTTTTTTTTTTTTTTTTTTTGGTTTTTCGAGACAGGGTTTCTCTGTGGCTTTGGAGGCTGTCCTGGAACTAGCTCTTGTAGACCAGGCTGGTCTCAAACTCACAGAGATCCACCTGCCTCTGTCTCCCGAGTGCTGGGATTAAAGGCGTGAGCCACCACCGCCCGGCTCGATACTTTTTTTTTTCTTTAATGTGTGTATTTTGCCCTCAGGTATGTATGTGTACTATGTGCATGCAGAGCCCACGGAGGACAGCAGAGGGTGCAGGATCCCCTGAAACTGCAGTTAGAGCTGGTATTAGCTGCACTGAGCCTTCCCTTTGGCCCCGTTTCTAGATATCTTGATGAAACTTCATGTTAGTTTACTGGTCTCATCTCTATGGAACAGTGAGATCAGTGTGCAAACAGTAGGTTTACTTAGCCTTGCTTCCTCCCCACTTACCTGGAATCGTGATTCACAGATGTCTGGCATGATGCAGTTAAACATGCAAAGAGATCTCTGGCTTATTTAACTTGCTTGCAAGTGACGCCATTTGCTTCCATCTCTACTCTAATTCCTGAATGATCAAAGCATTTAGAAACTGTAGCTACAGCGGTAGCTCTACCCCCATTTTTAGGTAAGTTATACCCAAGTAATTATACTGTCATGGTTCAAATGAGTGTCTCCAAAATGTCCCTGAGTTATGGGCTTGATCCCCACAGAATGGCAACGCTGGGGAGGTGGGAGAACCTCTCAGCAGTGGGGTCTTGTGAGAGCTGTTGAGAGTGAGCCCCAGCTACCTCTCTTTCTGCTGGGCTTCCTCGCTTAAGAGATCTACGCGGCTTGGTGCACGCCACACCCTCACCAGTCGCAGGGGGGCAGCTCCGGGGCTGCGTGCTCCAACAGTCTCTTCTCTTCATAAGCAATACCACAGTCAGCTTCTGATGTCCACGGACACCACTCAGGAGTCACACAGGAGGAGGGAACCTCAGCTGAAGAGTCACCTCCATCCGATTGGCCCACGGGCAAGACTGTGGGCACTGTCACACAGTTGGAGCACTGTCGCACAGTTGGATTTTGATTTGATCTTGTAGCTGTGCCCTGATTTTTTCCCTCTTGGAATAAGGAAATATGTAAAGTGTCTTGGATTTTACAAGAATCTCCAGTTAAGAGTCTTTGCATTTCTAAAGAGACATTGAACTTTAAAACCACTAGCATTTTTTTTAAAGACGGTGCTTTTTTTTTTTTTTGGTTTTTCGAGACAGGGTTTCTCTGTGGCTTTGGAGGCTGTCCTGGAACTAGCTCTTGTAGACCAGGCTGGCCTCGAACTCACAGAGATCCGCCTGCCTCTGCCTCCCAAGTGCTGGGATTAAAGGTGTGTGCCACCAACGCCCGGCTAAAGACGGTACTTTTAAAAGTTGTACTGTCTTTTAACCAGAGAAGCCAAGCTGGCGCCTACTAAGGGCCTTCACCCCTACGTGCTGGAGTCTAGTACAGGAAGGTGCTCTGCATACCACCAAAGGAAAAACACAAACCCTAACCCAGCCACAAACCTTCCATCTACAACGGTGTCCTGCCTGTAAGATTCACTAGTGCAAAGATGGCATGGCACGAGGCTTGTGGCTGTGACCAACGACGTGTGATTTAACTTAAGGCCCGCTCTAGGAGATGCAACTCATGTCTGATCCTGCGACCAAGGACCTGAGACCAGATAGCACAGGGACCTAAAGCAGAGCCAAACATTGGTGTACTGCTAAAAGAACATAGCAACAGGGGATTGGAGAGATGGCTCAGTGGATAAGAGCACTGGCTGCTTTTCCAGAGGTCCTGGGTTCAATTCCCAGAAACCACAAGTGGTTTACAACTATCTGTAATGAGATCTGGTGACCTCTTCTGGCCTGCAGGCATACGTGTGGCCAAAACACTGTATGCATTATAAATAAGTATATCTTTAAAAAAAGAACATAGCAATAAAATACTCCTAAGGACATTCTGTTTTACTCATAGTTGAGTGTTCTGCTCAACCGTCCTCAGAAGCTTCTTCCTCCTGCAGCAGATTGGAACAAATACAGAGACCCACAGTCAGACAACATTCAGAGAGTGGGAGACCTTGGATCACTCAGCCCTGAAGGAGATGTCTCCCTCAAAGCCCTCCCCCTCAGGACTCAGGGAACCACATAAAAGAGGAGGCAGAAGGAGGGTAAGAACTAGAGGGGATGGAGGACACCCAGAAGACAAGACCCTCTAAGTCAGCAGGATGGACATACATACGAACCCACAGAGACTGAAGCCACCTGCACAAGACCTGCAGGGATCCCCACCAGCTGGGGTCCTGGTGCCAAACGGAGAAGTGGACACATGCCCCCATCCCTAACCCAGAAGCTATATCCAGTTGATAACCACTTGCCAATGGAAGTTTAGTTTTCTCCAAAGGTGTCTCACTGGGCAAAAAACTACTCTTAAGGGTAGACTGCACGGTCAGTACTAGATGGCTAATAGACAATGAACCCAATGGCATATTCGGAGGTTCCTTGGTCTCATATATCTTTTTTATTTTTGTTTTTATTTTATTTATATGTTTCTTTCTTTTCTCTCTCTTTTTTAACCCGACTGGTTCTTTATATGTTTATTATAGCTTCCAGTTTGGGGTTTTTATGGGATTCCTGGATGTGTGAGCGAGGGGGTCCTCTCTGTCTAGGTCTGTTTCTTGTGCCTTATCTTGGCCTCTTTTCCTTCTGCTTGTCTGATCACATTCTGATGTGCTAGTTTTGTTTTATCTTACTTTATTTTAGTATTATCCCTGAGAAGCCTGTCTGCTTTCCTATGAGAAACAGAAAGGGGCAGATCTAGATGGGAAAGGGGGTGGCAAGAACTGGGGGAGCCCAGGAGGGGACAACCGTAGTCAAGATGTCTGACATGCAAACTGAAAGGGTGAACTAAACTCAAAGGCTTCACTTCCAATAATTTAGAAATAAAGGGACCAGACCCTCACTCAGTCCGGCCCCATGCTTTGGTAGCCATGACAGGCTGCAGAAAGGACATGTAGGCCTCTGACTCAACACATGACACAAAGAAACTCCAGATCCTCTGGACTCTGGAGCCTAGGGCCAAAACTGAACAACCAGACTCCCCCAGCCTCTTAGATACTTGGTTCCTGGGAACTGTTTGGCCACAAAAGAAACTCCAGGGGAGACCAAAACCTCCCCTGTAGTCTCCAGGATACAGTTCTGAAAACTATTGGTATCTATGAACAACAGGCCACCTGCAAGTAACAAGACAAAGCCATAGAAATCACAGAATGTTCCCTCTCAGCACTGACCAATGAGAACAATTGGTACTAAGGTATTTCATGCCAAAATATGACTGAAAAATTCTAATTCCTCCCAAATGTCAACCAATCAGAAACCAACCCGTACCTACTGATGCAATCCTGTAACTTTTGTCTTTAAAGACAGGGAACTTCACTCCCTCTGGAGGCTGCTCCTCAGTTTGCTAGACGGGGTCCCTGTCATGGGTGATGAACAATTAAAACCTTGCTTTTGCAGTTTGGTGTGTCTGTCTCCTTGGTGGTCTCTGGGAATCTTTGCAACTTGGGCACAACAAAAACAATCTATTTTTAACATAAGCGGGGAAAGGGTGCCCTGTGTTCTATGCTATGATAGGAGCATGAGATCTTCTGGACAGGAAATGAAAAAGATATGGCTCAAAGCGGTGTGTTTGTGGGTCAAAGCTGACAAGGGTTGGAGTGTCATAAGTAGCTTCCTCTGTCAACGTGATACAACCCAGAGTCTTATGGGAAGAAAGACCCTCAATTACACAATTACTCAGTTACATTGTCTCCATCAAACTGGTCTGTGGGCATGTCTGTGGTGGGGGTATATTTTTGCATTTTTTAATTTGTTTATTCATTTTTGGTTTTTCGAGACAGGGTTCCTCTGTGGCTTTGGAGGCTGTCCTGGGACTACTCTTGTAGATCAGGCTGGCCTCGAACTCACAGAGATCCGCCTGCCTCTGCCTCCTGAGTGCTGGGAATAAAGGCGTGAGCCACCACCGCCAGGCTGGTATTTTTTTTAAACTACTAATTTTGTAGGAAGGCTCAGCCCACTGTGGTTGGTGCCATCCCCTAGGCAAGTAAGCCTGGGGTCTCTAAGAAAGGTAGCTGAGCAAGCCGGAAGAAACCTTCCTCTGTAGCTCTGCCTTGAGCTCACCTGCTCTGGCTCTCATCAGTCATGGGCTGTAACCTAGAAGCTGAAAGAAACCCTTCCCTTCCCATGTTGTTTCTGGTCATGGTATTTATCACAAGAACAGCGGGGAAAACCCAGGACAACTAAGTTCTTCAGTTATTTGATTATAGCAATGGGAAGCTGTCTGCTACAGTGACTTCTAATCCCCCCACTCCATCATCTCCAACACAGAACATTGGAGACTGACAAAACTGTGGTTGAAGAAACGTCTTAGTCAGTTAAGTGCTGCTCATGCGTGGAGACCTGAATTTGATTTCCAGTACCCATGTTTTTCAAAAAAGGGGAAAGAAAAACCCAAACCTGGGCAGGCATGTGCCAGAAATCCTGATGCTGGGAGGCAGAGACAGACAGTTCCCCATGGTTCATTAGTGAGCCAGCCTGGCCTAACCATAGAGCTTCAGTCCTGAGAGGGACCCTGCCAACAAAGAAGTAGATAGCATTCCTGAGGATGACCCCCAAGGCTGTCCTCTATCTCTCACACGTATGAGCACTCGCATGCACATGCACACACATGCAAAAGACTTGCAGAAGCACATTTTCACTAACTGCCGGTTTTTTTTTTAATGTGGTTATGTGTGCGTGTTCATGTGTCTGTGGGTGCCAGCATGTGTGTGCAGAGGTAGGGGTCAGAGGACAACCTCAGGTGTCCATCTCCACCTTCCATGTTCTTTTGAAGCAAGGCTCATGCTCACCTCTGCAGATGCTAGCTGGCCTGAGAACTTCAGGACACTCTCCTGTCTCCAACTCCAGTCTCACCGAAGACATACTGGGATTATAGACAGGTCTAGAGAGCGGACCTCTGGGCCTCACTCTTTCGTGGCAAACACTTTATCTATTGAGCCACCTCTCCAGCTTCGTATTTGTTGACTTTATAAGTGTTTAGGAATCATTAGTAAGGAGGTGGGTGTGGTAATAACACACCTTTAATCCTATCACTTGGAAGGCAGAAGTCAGCTTGGTCTACATAGTATGTTCCAGACCAGCTGGGGCTACTTAGTGAGACCCTGTCTCAAAAAAAAAAAAAAATCATTAGGAAGGACATACAAGATCCTGTCTCAAAATAACAAGAGACAAAAACAAAATCCAAAGCCTAACCTAACTTCACCCCTTCTGTACTCTAAGGAGTGGCATTTTAAAGTGTTCATTATTGAGAGACTTTGGTTTCAATGTAAAGAAAAGTCAACAAGGCCAATATACTCCCAATTAAAGCAGATACGCAGAACACCTGTCTTTCCTAGAAGTACGGAAATCAATGCTACAACCTGGGCTGCTAGTCTGGCTAAAACTCGTTCTCCCAACTCTATGTGTCGTCCTGTACTTCCTCTGTTATGTGTTATACAGCCCAGAGTCACCAGAAGACTGCAGCGTTCAGTGAGGCTTCATCGGTTGTTTGTCTTTGTTGACTTGACACAAGCTGGATAATGTAGTAGGAAGAGGGCCCTTTCCACTAACTATAAGACTACACTCAGTGCGTGAAGTTACTGCAGCTGAGGCCCAGAACAGGGGAAAACTGAACTGTTCTGTATGTTGGCGTGACGTAAACTTGGACCACAGAAGGCAGTCCTAGGAAGGAGATGTGAGGGGAAGAAAGGGAAATCAGAAAATTCTCGAAGACGGGGGAGTGTGCAAAGCAGCGAGGGATCTAGGATGCTTGGATAACTGAGAGGAAATTTAAGATGGGAGTTCCTCCTGCTGCTAAGGCTAAGTACACCTCACCTATTCCAGACATCTGTTTCAGGATGGGATGGACCTGGGGGGTAGAGAGCTCATTTTATTTGCAAGAAGCCTTGGGTTTGAGGCACACAAACAGACAAACAATACTTCATTTTCCTATCACTGATCCTCAAATATTTTATTTATTTATTTATTAGGATTTATTTGGTTTTAGTTTATGTATGGGGTTTTTGCTGAATGTATGTTTGTGCACTAAGTGCACACAGTGCCCATGGAAGCCAGAGGAGGGTGTTGGACCCCTTGGAACTGGAGTTAGAGATGTCTATGAGTCACCATGTGGGTGCTAGAGATCAGTAGCTAGTGCTTTTAACTTCTGAGCCACCTCTCCAGTCCCCCTCAAATCTTTCAGAATACACTATACCCGCATGAATGTTTAGAATGAGTGGTACTTGTGAAACGAGGAAGAAAGGCATGGGTTCATACTTGTAGAGTGAATCCCAGGGAAGAGCATAAAACCCAATGGTAGAGTACTTGCCTGGCACAAGCCAAGCCTTGATTTCCATTCCCAGCACCATAAAGAGAAAAAGAAGTGCTATGGAATATTCCTTTATAGTGTGTAAATATATGTCACTGTGATTGGTTTAATAAACAAGCTGACTGGCCAATAGCTGGACAGGACACAATTAGGCAGGAAAGCCAACTAAGAATGAAGGGATGAGGAGGGGCGGAGTCAGAGGAGTCACCGGCAGACAAAGAGGGGACAGGAGATGAATGTGCCATGCAAATAAAGGAACCCACATGTGGCAGAACATAAATAAGGAATATGGATTACAAATGTAAGAGCTAGTTAGTAATAAGCCTGAGCTACTGGCTGACCATTTACGATTAATATAAGCCTCAGAGTAGTTATTTCAAAGCGGCTGCCAGACGGGAAAATTCTGCCTACAGAGAAGGAATCTAAAACAACAACAAAAACAGACAAATGCTGGGTGTTGGTGGCCCACGCCTTTAATCCCAGCACTTGGGAGGCAGAGGCAGGTGGATCTCTGTGAGTTCGAGGCCAGCCTGGTCTATAAGAGCAAGTTCCAGGACAGCCTCCAAAACAATACAGAGAAACCCTGTCTCGAAAAAAAAAAAAACCTAAAAAACAAAAAACAAAACAAACAAAACCCAAAAGAATGACCCAAGAGTGCAATCCCTGGGAATTGAGGATTCTTGTGACAGTGTAGACTCCCGGAGACGGTTTAGGACTGGAGTTAGAGCTGATTTGAAGTGACCTCCGAGGGTAAGGAGCTTTTCCCATTCATAGGTGTGTCTGCATGCGAGGATGGGTCCCAGGCCTCAGCCTTGTTCTTCTCCCACTTGTTCCCACTCCTGTTGGAAGATGTTCCTTGCACTTGTCAACCATGAGGGCTGCCACTCAGGGATGCTTAGCATAGCCTTGAAGTTACACCGCCCACACTCTTTGTTTTGTTTTTTGAGGCAGGATTTCTCTGTGTAGCTTTGAAGCCTGTCCTAGAACTCACTTTGTAGAGCAGGCTAACCTCGAACTCACAGATGCACCTGCCTCTGCCTCCAGAATGCTGGGATTAAAGGCGTGCACCACTATTGCCCGCTAGCTGGACTCAAACTCTTCTAACCAGACAGGGAGAGACACCACTCAGAGAGCAAGCACACGTTTAAAACTTGCACCCAGCAGCCCTGTGGTATAGAGGTAGCCCCGATGTCACCGACTCTGTCAGAACAGGAAGGGAAGCCTGAACCTCCCACTTTTGGCCTATATTGAAGTTCCTTGCCTACTTTCCCCTAGAGGTTTCTACAATTCCCTGCTGGGGCTTCTTGCCCTAACAGCCTCACTCTCATAATTTGCAGAGCTGCCCCTCTCTCAAAGGACTCAGGACTTCTCTGTGCAAGGAAGAACAGTTTTCTTTCTTTGATCCTGTCCTTTCAAATCGTGCTTTTAGGCCTGCTGGGAATACCAGGCAAGTCTATTGAAGAGTCAGGTACCTCTTAATGACTTCTCCCTTTCCTATACAATGGCATAAAGGCTCTGCCAAAGCTTTGAAACTAAACCCTGAGAATCCTCCAGGCTGTGCCTGTGCCATTGTATAACCAGGAGCCCAGACAAAAGGAGAAGGAAGGGGACAAAGCCTGTGGTTTTCTTCCATCACGTTACCATTGCTTGTGCTTTCTGATTTCTCTGAAACAAGTGTACAGAGGCTCAGGGAGGTTATATGGATTGCCCGTGGCTACTTGCTTGTGAGCTGGGAGTCCATCAAACTTGGAACCTCGAATGTGCAAGGCAGGCTCTCTCCCTCTGAGTCACAGTCCAGCTGCTAAGGTCTAGGTGGGATCCGTCCTTGTCATGCCCTGCAATCAACCACTTACCTAGTGTTTTCTGGGAAGAAGGCTAGAACTGAAGTCCAGAGGTGTCTCTTTTTTTTTTTTTTTTTTTTTTTTTTTTGGTTTTTTCGAGACAGGGTTTCCCTGTGGCTTTGGAGGCTGTCCTGGAACTCGCTCGGTAGACCAGGCTGGTCTGGAACTCACAGTGATCCGCCTGCCTCTGCCTCCCGAGTGCTGGGATTAAAGGCGTGTGCCACCAACGCCCGGCCCAGAGGTGTCTCTTAATCTGTTTTGTGCAGCTATAATAGAATTCCTGAGGCTGGACAATTCATGATGAATCAAAATTGATGCAGTCTATGGGTCTGGAGCCTAGGAAATCCAGGAGCCCAGGAATCACATTCAATGTGGGTTTAATGTGGCGAAGGTGCCACTCAATAAGAAAACAAGAGAAGGCTGGGCATGCATTAGCAGTACCCCTGCTCCTATAATACTGTTGATACTTTCATGACAGTTCTGTTCTTGAGACATCGAGTTAAAAGTGTTTACTTCTTATTGCTGTTTTGTGGGGATGCTTGATGTCTGTTGGGAAGGCACATGTGCAGATCAGAGGCCAGCGTTATGGCGCTGGCTTTCTCCCTGCACTTTTACAGGTCATCAGACTTGAATAGCAAGTACCTTTATCCCTAAAGCCATCTTGTCAGCCCTTTAAAGGTTCCACGTCAACACAGACACATCAAAAATTGAGTTTCTTTTTTTGGCGTTGTTTGTTTTTGGTTTTTCAAGACAGTTTCTCTGTGTAACAGCCCTGACTATCCTGGAACTCACTCTGAAGACCAGGCTGGCCTTGAACTCTGAGATCCGCCTGCCTCTGCCTCTTGAGTGCCGGGATTAAAGAAATGGGCCACCAAGCCCAACAAGAATTGAGTTTTTCTTTCTTTTCTTTTTTGAACTTTATTTTATGTGCATTGGTGTGAAGGTGTCAGATCCCCTGGAACTGGAGTTACAGACAGTTAATGAACTGCCATGTGGGTGCTGGGAATTGAACCTTGGTTCTCTGAAAGAGCAGCCAGTGCTCTTAACCACAGGGCCATCTTTCCAGCCCAAGAACTGAGTTTCTAACACATGCACTTTCAGGACACATTCCAGCTGTGTTAGGGTACTAGGAGATCTAGTGTAACTCCATGCCTCTACGCCAGATTGGAAAATGGGGCCAAGCTGCCCTGGCCTGCTCAACTGGGCCTCCATGCTGTGTGACTAAAGAGGGAGAACACTTAGTAATAATAGATGTGAGAAGTATTTTGAAGTGAAAAAGAATCTCCAAAGATATTTGTTAATGTTTGGGAACCAGGAAGTATGGAGCTCATGAGGCCTAACCACCAATGATCTCATCTGCCAGAAACACCAAAGTGGGTGATTCATGGTAATGCCTGGAAGCTGCACCCTAAATTCCTGGCTGCTGGCTGCTGAAGGCCCCGGGCCTCCCCCACCGTCCCCAGCTCTCATATGGGAAGGGAAAGCATGGGAGGAATGAGCTTGGTCCTGAAATGTCAGCAGTGTAATGTTATCTACACCTCAGGTGAGCTGGTTACATTCGTACATGCTCAACTTTTCTTTAAAAAATATTTATTAATTTTAAACCTCTGTGTGTGTGTGTGCGTGTGTCACACATGTACATGAACAAGGGTGCCCAAGGAGGTCCAAGTGTCAGACTTCCCTGTACTGGAGTTATGGGCTGTTGTGTGTGTGTTAGGGATTTGAACTTGGGTCCTCTGCAAGAGCAGAAAGAGCTCACAGATGAGTGATCATTCTTTAGTCACCGTAAGGCCTTCACCAGAAGCCAAGCAAATCTTAGCTGTCTAGTACTTCTAGCACTGTATACACAACTAAATACCTTTACCAAAAAAAATTCCAGTCTCAGGTATTTTGTTATAGCAGCAAGAAACAGAGTGAGACACAGGTCCAGCAAACTAAGACCACCACCTCACCGTACCTCTGAAGGAAGATGAAAAATCCCATCAGTAGCTGAATCAACCTCAGAGTGGCATGAGTTGCATACTATTTCAGTGTCCTGTAAGAAAAAGATTAAGTCACAAAGTTAACTCCCACTAATGCCTGTAAAGACACCGAAGGAAGAGAGAGGCAAAGTAGATTAATATAAACAAGTATATGGGCTGGGGTTGTAGCTCATGGGTAGAGTACTTGCCTAGCTGGGTTTGATCCTGAGCAATACAAAACAAACTCTGCCACTGGGAGAGCTGTGAGTGGCAACAGAGAAAGGGAGCAGCCTCTAAAGAAAAACTTTTCTTTGGAGGTGGGGGTTCGAGACAGGGCTTCTCAGTGTAGCCTTGGCTGTCCTGGAACGCCTCTGTAGACCAGGCTGGCCTCAAACTCAAAGAGATCCTCTCAAGTGCTGGGATTCAAGGCATGCACCACCACTGGCTGAACAACTTTTCCTTTTATTAATGAGATGTGTCTCCATGATTTCACACCCATCTGGGGAAAGATAATGTTGCACAAAAATAGTAATGATAAAAGCAATAGCCTTTATCTTGACTATGGAGGAGGAAAGAGATTCCAGTGCACAAGTAGAGATATTGGCCTAAGATTGGAGCACACTTTGTCTTAGTGGAATGCTGCGGGCAAAGTCTGTGGGGAGGGGCCCTCCTCTAGAAAGGGGGAACTGATGACAAGCTTAAAATGGGGGGAGCCTCTCAGTCATATCTGTGCTTAACAATAATCTCTCAGGTAGATCATTTGGCCGGCATGCATGGGGGCAGTTGGTTCCATCCCTAACCCCCAAAGCAAATAAAAAAGAGAAATGACAAGTCTCTATGGAGATCTCATGAAAAATAGATTGAAGTGGTCAAGACAGAAGGGAAGGAGACTTTAAAGAGTCAAAGAAGATCAAAACTGAGAGCAGTCTGGACCAGAGAGAAGGGGCAGTGAGCACACAGGGAAGATGACAATGTGAGAGATGACAGTGAGAGAGGTGACAGCATGAAAAACTCCTAAACGTGAGCTGGGTCAGCTCATGGCTGCAACAGTTTCCTATTTCACTCAACATTAGAGTCAAAGTTTTTTCCATGACTGCTTAGACCCTGGGCCATCTGCTCTGATTTCTGATCTTGATTTCAGTTTATTTTTATTTTCTCTTGACCCATTGAGCCAAAGAACCATCTCCCCAGTCCAGGTCTTTTGGATTGGTCCACATGCACAATTATTGTCATCAGTAGCATGACTCTAGGAATAGCTTTAAGCATCTGACAGTGATGTCAGGGCCTCTGATGAAGCTGTGCATAGTTTGTACTTGTTTAAATGTATGTTTTGTACAGTTCATTAGTGTGAAAGTTCACTTGTAGAGTTGTTTGTGGGTGTTCTCAATTTGTCCCTCCTGGTCCACTCTGTTCTTTTACACTCCACTCCCTGCCCTCAGGGACTCTATTTAAGAATGACATCAACCAGCTCACTTGCTTGGTGGCTTGCAGCTGGGTTCAGCCAAAAGCAGTTACTACTCCCTACCTCGTCCTTCCAGGCCTGTGGGCAGCCGAGACTCTCTGGCGCTTCCTCGTTCCTTGATGAGTCCCATAATTTTGCCAATATTTTTTGACAATACTCCCTTCATTACTCAGGTCTCAATCAGAGTGGGTTAGAGTGTGCCATCTGTTTCCTGCCAGGCCCTCACCAACACAGTAGACATATTTATTATCTTTGCATTTCATTGCAGAACGGTACTGAGCCAAGTTACAAAGGACATGTTATAAAAAAGGGGAGTTGGTCCAGAAAGTGGAGCATTTGACAGGTCAGTTGTAGTAAATCTGTGGTTTAAAAAGTAACCAGGGAGGAAGGACTACTTACAGATTAAAGAAACTGCAGGGTTCACTTAAACACGTTGTAATATATAGACCTTTCCCAAATCTAAATGTGAACAAACCCAGTCATAACGGGGCCTGAGATACTCAGCAATGATGGACTAACTTAAATTTTGTTAAATTTGACAGTGTCACCATAGGTAGGTAAGAAAATTGTCTGTCTTTAAGAAACGCATACCGGGCCGGGCATTGGTGGCGCACACCTTTAATCCCAGCACTTGGGAGGCAGAGGCAGGTGGATCTCTGTAAGTTCAAGGCCAGCCTGGTCTACATGGAGGAACCTACTGCTATTCTTTTGCTAGACAAACATGTTATCAAACCACCTTCTAAATATTTGTTTGTTCCTCGTCTTGTTAGGGCTTCTATTGCTGTGAAGAGACACCATGACCACAGCAGCTCTTATGAAACATTTAACTGGGGCTGGATCACAGGTTCAGAGGGCTGGTCCATTGTCATCATGGCAGGAAGCATGGTGGCCTGCAGGCAGACATGGTTCTCAAGAAGGAACACACATGTGGTGCATGTACATACATGCACACGGGAAAATCCTGCATATACACAAAATAGCTTTCGAAAAGATGTTCTGGAAACAAAAAGAAAAATAAAATAAGTTTACAAAATAAAAGAACATAGATTAAACTTTGGTGTGATAGAGTTGAGAGTCACTAGCAAACCAAGGACAGAAACATGTATGAGAAAGGCACTTGAGATAGGGACCTAGAAATTTCAGGTAGAATTGGAAAAATGGGAGGTAAAGCCAGGAGACAGTGAGATTTTGAGGAGGTTATGAAGGTAGGGCCTCCATGATAGAATCTGTGCCTTATAGCAAGTAGAAGAGAGACCAGAGTGCTCTCTGTCTCTGTCTCTGTCTCTGTCTCTGTCTCTCTCTCTCTCTCTCTCTCTCTCTCTCTCTCTCAGATACACACACACACACACACACACACACACACACACACACACACACACACACACACACTCCCTTCTCTCCCCTCTCCCTTATACAGACACAGAGAAAAGGTGGCTATCTGCAAGCCAGGCAGAAGATCCTGACCCAGGAGCAAATCTTGTCCTTTTCAGCCTTTAGAACTATGAGAAAGAAATAGCTATTATTTAAGCCACCACATCCATGGCATTTTGCTATGGCAATCTCAGAGAACTAAGAAAATCATGTTTAGTCCAAGATTTGAATTTGAGCAAGAGGATATCAAACATACAGACTTAAAGAGCAATAAAAATGTGTTTCTAGCCAGGCGGTGGTGGCACATACCTTTAATCCCAGCACTCAAGAGGCAGAAGCAGGTGGATCATTGTGAGTTCGAGGCTAGCCTGGTCTACAGATCTACACAGAGAAACCCTATCTCGAAAAGTCAAAAAGAAAAAAGAGAGAAAAAATGTTTTCTTTTTAAAAATGTGGAGGTTTCACAGAATCACAAAGTGAATTTTAGAAGTCTACTGAATATGCAATTAGGTAAATATATTTCTATGTAGTAACAATGAGTAGTTGGGATATGAAATTTACAAAACAATATCATAGTTGGGTGTGATGGTACATACCTGTAATCATAGCATTTGGAGATTGAGACAGGAGGATCATATATGTGGTAGTTTGAATAAGAATGGCCCCCATAGCATATAGATTTGAATGCTTGGTAACCTGGGAGTGGTGATATTTGAAAGAATTAGGAAGTGTGGCCTTATTTGAGGAAGTGTGTCACTGGGGATGGACTTTGAGGTTTCAAAAGCCCAAGCCAGTCCCAGTATGTCACTCTTCCTGCTGTCTGTGGATTCAGATGTAGAATTCTCAGGCACTCCTCCAGCACCATGTCTGTCTGCATGCTGCAATGCTCCCCACCATGATAAAGGACTAAACCTCTGAAATGATAAGCAAACCCCAATTAAATGTTTTCCTTTATAAGAGTTTCTGTGGTCATGGTGTCTCTTCACAGCAACAGAACACAGACTAAGACACCTTGTTTCAAAAACACCAAAAAAAACTTATGTATGTATGTATGTATGTATATGTATGTATGTATGTATGTATTATACAACCACACCAAAAACATCAAATGCTAACTGGATGCAAACTCATGGCAAAGTTCTTGCCTCCCACGACCATGACTAAGGCCTCCTTTAGGCCAGCTAAAGAAAAAAATGACAAGTATTTAGGACAAAGTCCATTGAAAAACCATGTGAGATCTCAATGCTGTTCAAAGTGACACAGTGGTATAAAGAGTTTACCAGGAAGAATGAATTGAAATACACTGCAGGAAGGCAGCAGGTGCATTCCCAGACAGGAGGCCATGCCTCTGAGAGGGGTGGAGGCTCGTTTGTAGCAGTTAAGGGGAAGTTTCTTGGTCTAATCAGCAGGAGACTTTGTGTGTGTGGGGGGGGGGGGGGGAACCGGCAACTGTATCCAGGTAGCCTGCCTCTGTCAACTGGCAGAATACACTCAAGAAGTAACCTGGTCAGCCCAGGGTTCCAAGGCTGCTACATCACTATGTAGTCTGCACATGGATGCAAAGGACCCTTTAAAAGAACAAAACCCCACCCACTTCCACAGTCTTCCCTGCTGTTCCTCTGAAGGGGCAGACAGGACTTTTCCTGTCTCTGTCTCTGTCTCTCTCCTTCTCCTTTCCCTCTCCACTCCCTTCTTTTTCTAATAAGACTTAGTACTTGAGCTCTGTCTGCCTGGCATGTTAGTCCCTCGCTGCCATGGAATCTGCCAAGGTCCCACTCCAGCTTTATCATAACAACATGGACATCCCACTCTCTCATGAAATTGTAAATTTAACAGCATAAATTTTTTGGGGTTACACTTCAGATGCCTATGTAAAAAAAATCATAATATAACATTATATTACAGATCACAAAACATCCTAACATAAGCTGGGTGTTGGTGGTGCACACCTTTAATCCCAGCACTCGGGAGGTAGAGGCAGGTGGATCTCTGTGAGTTTGAGGACAGCCTGATCTACAGAATGAGTTTCAGGACAGCCTCCAAAACGATACAGAGAAACCCTGTCTCGAAAAAAATCATAACATAGAATAGACATTAAAAAAATTAGTTGTTGCCTGTTAAAGTGTGGGAACCTTGCTTTGTCTCTACCCCCAATGCTGAAAACAATAAAATATTCCCTTTCTCTCTTAATTTTTTATTTTATGTGTATGGGTGTTTTGGATGCCTGTGTGCTACTTGTATGCTTGGTGCCCATGGAAGTCAGAAGAAGGCATTAGATGCCCTAGAATTGGAGTTATAAACACTGTGAGCCACAATATGGGTTCTGGAAACAAAACCTGCGTCCTCTGAAAGAACAGCAAGTGCTTTCAACCCCTGAGCCATGTCTCCAACTCTCAACAAAACATTCCTGAGTAAATTAAGCGTGACCTAAATAAATGCACAAACTTTACATACTCAGCAGTAGTTAGATATCATCTTGTTTCCAAAATGGTCAATTCAATGCAATAGTCAATCAAACTCCCAGCTGGCTCAACTCAAATGCCTTAGCTTTTTCTTCTCCATCTTCCTCCTGCTAGCATTTGCCAAGATGTGCAGGTTGTTCTTTTAAATTTTAATAAAATTGTCCCCGAGCTTCCATTTGAGTCGGCCTTTTTTTTTTTTTTTTTTTTTTTTTTTTTTGAGACAAGGTTTCTCTGTGGTTTTGGAGGCTTTGGAGGCTGTCCTGGAACTACCTCTTGTAGACCAGACTGGCCTTGAACTCACAGAGATCTGCTTGCCTTTGCCTCCTGAGTGCTGGGAATAAAGGCATGCGCCACCACCTACCCAGCCTGAGTTTGCTCTTAAATTCTCTTAGTAATGAGACTAAAAACCCTATGAGGGAACCCTGATTTCCCAAGTATTAATGACTCTAAGGGGATTCCCCCCCCCAAGTTTTCAAGTAACAGAAAAGGTAATACTCAAGACAGGAAGGTCTTTTTAATACCACTCTCCAAAAATAAAAGTCAACCTTAGACCATAATGAGCTGTCTGCCAATGACTCATGCAAATAGAGCCAACCAGCCACCAGGAAGGGATGTTTCATCAGGCGAAGGTCACGTTAGACAGCCCAGGCCTGTTCCTTGGCCACTTACTGAATCCGTTGAAAGACAATAGAGCAGGTTCAACTCCTCCCAAGAGACCAAGCCCGTTTGCTAGAAATCAGACTTCTGGGAATTAACTCAGATGTCTGGGTCCTGAAGGAAGTGAATGGTTGAGGTGCATTAGGTTTGGGAAGTGGGGGTCAAGAGGACACTAAGATGGGGCTGGGGAGTAAGGAGTTTATCAGAAGAGTTATCAATGCTGTGGACCGAGGGCGACAGCACGGCAGAGGCTCTGAGAGAGTTCAGGCCCCAGCACCGCAGATAGACGACAGGCGTGTCTCTGAAGTGAGGCGCTAGAGAGCCCCGACAGAGGAAGACGCCTTTTCGTCCAGCCCTCTAAGGATGGTGGGTGTTTCACAGCAAGAACGCAGAGCCAGGCTCTGCCCTCCCAGGCCGGAGGCAGGGAAGGCAGTTGGAAGCAGGATGCCTATCCCCCCTTTGCTGTCGTTCGGAAGAAATTCAGGGTTGTAAAGGAAGAGCACACCACTCCAATTAAAGTGTCTCAACAGAGCAAAGTCGCTTCTGGTCCAAAGTGAACCAAGCTGGGCATGGCTGTGTATGTCTTTAATGCAGCACGCAGCAAGCAGAGGCAGGCAGGCAGATCTCTTTATGAGTTCAGGGACAGCCTGGTCTACATAGGGAGTTTCAGGCCCTCCAGAGCTGTATCGTGAGACCCAGTCTGGGAAAAAAAAAAAGTGCTGACTCGACTCAATTTACAGCAGAGGAAGGTTTTATTTTAAGGTAGTAACCAAGGCTTTTCTGCTTTGGCTGGGGTCTGACCTCACAGTCTTTCCTGATTGGCTAGTTTTAAAAGACTCTGAGCAAAGAAGATGAATGAAATCAGGAAGGAGTCAGACAGGAGCTCTGAGAATGCTGCAGGTTCTCTGTAATATAAATTTTACGGGGCAGGGGGATTAAAACGTTTAATGGAGGTATTACAAGGTGGGGGGGTGATAAAAAAAGATTTGAATTTGTGCTACAAACAAAAAGGTTTGCAGTGTTTGACAGAAAAGGTTAATAGTTACTGTTTCTTACAACATGATCGCTCTTCCCAGGTGAGATATCTGGCGCCAGGACCATCTTACAGGCAGATATTAGTGGTGAGTCTGTTTTGAGGGTGGAGGATGCTGCCGCACACATTGTGGTCTAAGCGTAGACTGCCAGAATCAAAGGAAACTCCAATTCCCCAAACTCCAAAATGCAGTCCAAATATCCAGAAATGTACTCAGCTAGGACTATAGGAGGATTTCTGGTGGTTAGATCAAAGCCAGCACACCTCACAACTTGTGAAGCTGGTTCCTGACTACAAAAGAAGTCATTTCCCTTAGCTCTGACAGAAGGGTCATGTGGCACCTGTGGCACCTGTCAACATGTCAAAGCCCATGCTGGCCTCTAGGTTCCTGCGGTATCACAAGTACCTGTTACACATTTCAGAGTCCATGTGAGCTAGCTAGCATCCTATCCCTTCTTACTGAATGTGTGTGTGTGTGTGAGAGAGAGAGAGAGAGAGAGAGAGAGAGAGAGAGAGAGAGAGAGAGAGAGAGAGAGAGAGAGAGAGAGAGAGAAAAAGGTAGAGAAGAAGTTTTGTTATAGATACCTTGGGAGAGCATATCCAGAGGCAGGAAGGCAGGGACATCTGGGAGAGTCCAGTGTGGACTTGACCAGACTGAGCTGTGCCGTGTGAGGAGAGGAGGAGGGGAAGGGAGAGGGAGAGATAGGAACCAGGTAAAGCAGCCAGGGAGCTCAAAGGTGCAAAGGGAGTGGGTAAGAAAAATGGTTGGATTACACAGGGGAGAGCAGCCCAGCCCCCTGGACGGGAGAGTTCAGGGTAGGGGGCAGGTGTGCCGTCCAGGAGGACCCTGTAACGGGTAGGGACTGAGGGATGCAGACAGAACCTAGTGGCCAGTATCTGCTTTGATATGTTGAATAGGCACCTCAGCCATTTGTTCCGGTTTTGAAACCTAAGGCTTACCTTCTCCGTACTCTAAATCCCTCCCCCTCAGCTACTCATCTCCTTATAACTTTAGAACCTGCTATTCTTGCTACGTTCTCTTTGCTCTGCTCCTGTGTCTTCACTATGCTCTCTATTCTCTATCCCCCCCTGCTCTTCTCTCCTCTCACAGAAAGCCCTGGCCACGTCCAGTCTGCTTCTTACGCTCTCTGCTCTGGATGCTTCCAGATGCCTCTGGCTGCTCTTTCCCAGATGTGCAATAAAGACCTTCCTTCCAACCACACCATGGACTGGTCATATTATCGGTTTATGCACAGACAAGATGCCAGTGTCACATTCTTACAAGTAAGACACAAGATAAGTCTTGCTTGGTACTCAAATAAATAGCAGACATAGGGAGAAAACACAAAATTCTAGTGAAAGAACTGGGTTAGCTTTGAACATGGATTCTCCCTGCTCCCTCCAAACTATCTGTCATTCTATTCGGTTTCTGTCCCCCTTCCCCTCTTAGAACCTGGAGGCTAAGATGGGTGGTCCTAAGGTTTTCCAAGTTCTGGGATCCTTTGATGTTTTCTGGGAGGGAGATCCTGAAAGGAAGGTATTAGGACCGTGGTTGTTGTGACTATCCTGAAAGGTGAGAGCCACAGAGGCTCTGAGTTTTGTGTCTCTCAGGAAACCACCAGGAAGGCAGACACTCCTGTCACTCTACACTTCCCTGTCTTTAGCATATCTAAGATTCTTCTCAAACCACTTGACCACATTGGATCACCTAGTTGGCAAGGACCTGGCACACCCACCTCAAGCTAGTTTTAAAGAGATTTCTGTCAGAGGAAGGGCAACTTCCCTGGGAGGTGAGTAGTCAGGGCTCACCCAGGGCCAGGCCCCTCCCGGAAGCAGCCTGAGGCCACAGTAATCAGGGACTTCCTTGATTGCTCTGGAGATATGAACCCTATCCAGTCCACTCTGAAAAGAAAGGGGCTGGGCTCTAGGACCTGGAGTCTAGGTTTGATCCAGACACACAGCCTAACTCCCCACCTCTCCTCCCCTATCACGCTGCTTATCTTTCTCTCTCTGCCCTCACACCTGTGCCAGGCACTGGTTTATATCCCAAGGACAATTTCCCTAGACCTTGCCCTAAGGATTGCACACTGCAGCAAGAGACACAGACCTGCACAATTGGTTTCATTACTCCTCCTGGCTATGTTCTACAGTCTCCACAAATAATAAATTAGCAAATCCTAGACTATTGATTTCTGGAGAAACACAAGGTTAGATTCCTGAAAGCCTCTGTTTGCAGCATCATTGCCAACTGATCAATGCATAACATGTGTGCTTCTATTTAAAATCACTATTGAACATGTATTGTTGACTCATTAACATTGATTGTTTGAATGAAGCTTACTTAACACATGAATTCTCTCTGGAAGGCATTATCACAAGCTTCTTGTCAATAGCCTTTGCTATTGTAGTAGAGAACCATTTTAAATAAGTGAAATCACCAAGATAAGCACAAAGACGCAAATCACACCATGGCACTAAATAGACCACACACAGGACATTTGTTAACAAGAAGGGTCAGAAAGAAAGACATCCAGAGAATGGCCTTTTTCTTTTTCTTTTTCTTTTTTTTTTTTTTTTTTTTTTTTTGGTTTTTCGAGACAGGGTTTCTCTGTAGCTTTGAAAGCTGTCCTGGAACTCACTTTGTAGACCAGGCTGGCCTCAAACTCACAGAGATCTGCCTGCCTCTGCCTCCCGAGTGCTGGGATTAAAGGCGTGCGCCACCACCGCCTGGCGAGAATGGCCTTTTTCTATTGTAGCTTGTTACTAAGGTCAGGTGTATCTAGTTGCCACTCAAAATCCAGTACACAAAAATGTCCTGTTCTTTCTCATATGCATGTATAAAGTGAAGATGGGACCACTCGAGATAGAATTGGAAGGGAAGGTTTTTATTGTAGAAATGAGGCTGAGGGAGAGATCAGCCAGAGGCATCTGAAAGACTCCAAGCAGGGAGAGAAAGTGAGTGGTGCCCTAAACCAGGTGAGCACAATGGAAGAGATCACGGGGAGGGTTAGTAAGAGAGGAAGACAGAAGAAGACCAAGAGAGAGCATGGCCTGGGAGGCAGCAGGGTTAGACAGGAATGAGAAGCTGGAAGAAGATAAGCTAATGAGCTGGAGAAGTTTAGGGGTAGGGACAGGGTGAGAAGAGCCACAGGTAGTTGTGACACTGACAAAGCCTGGAGGCCAGTGTATGCTTTAGTATGCTAATATGCACCACAGATAGTCATTTGTCTGGAGTTTCCTTTGGACCTAATAATGCAGATCCTGGTTTACAATGTCATATATTATGTCTATATGCACGTATATAAATGAGGGTGAGAGTGGGCATAGAGTGAAACCAGCAAGGAGCCCATGAGAGAGTTGTTGAAGAAGGGGATGTGTGGGCGTGGCAGTTAATTTTAATTGTCAGTTTGACACAAGTAATCACCTGAGAAGAGACTCAATGAAGGATTGGGCTGGCCTATGGGCATATCTGTTCAGGATTATCTTAATTAAATTAACTGAGATGGAATGTGCTGCCACTGTGGGTGGTAATTCCCTAGGTACATTCCCGACACCTGGCTAATTTATTTTTAATCTTTAAAAACTTATTGACTGAGCCAGGCAATGGTGGCAGTGGTAGTGTATGCCTTTAATCCCAGCACAGCAGAGGCAGAGGCAAAAAAAATATTTTATATGTATGAGTGTTTTGCCAGCGTATATGTAAATGGACCACATGTGTACCTGGTCCCCAGGGAAATCAGAAGAGGGAGTTGACTGTCCCAGGACTAGAGTTGAGATGATTGCCTGTTAGTCACCATGTGCATGCTAGGAATCTGACCCAGGTCTTCTGCAGGAGCAACAAGTATTCTTAATCACTGAGTCATCTTTCCAGCCCAACCAAACAAATTTTGCTTGAAAATATCAGAAAGAAAGTTGATACACTATATGCTAATTTAAAAATGTTTTTGAAGCCAACACTAGAAAAACGAGAATTGCGTAGGAAGGCGGCTTTATTCAAGAGCCAGAATTATGAAAATATGGAGGCATGCACCGACTAGTGTTATGTCAGCTTGACACAAGCCACAGTCATTGGAGAGAAGGGAGCCTCAATTGAGACAATGCCAGGGCTGGAGAGATGGCTCAGAAGTTAAGAGCACTGACTGCTCTTCCAGAGGTCCTGAGTTCAACTCCCAGCCCCCACATGGTGCCTCACAACTATCTGTAATGAGATCTGGTGCCCTCTTCTGGCCTGCAGGCATACTTGCAGGCAGGATACTGCATACTTAAAGATTATTCCACAACATTCCAGCCTTTTTAGCTGGGCATTGGTGGTGCACACCTTTAATCCCAGCACTCAGGAGGCAGAGGCAGGCAGATCTCTGTGAGTTCGAGGCCAGCCTGGTCTACAGAGTGAGTTCCAGACAGTCTCCAAAACAATACAGAGAAACCCCGCTTGAAAAACAGAGAGAGAGAGAGAGAGAGAGAGAGAGAGAGAGAGAGAGAGAGAGAGAGAGAGAGAGAGAGAGAGAGAATGCCTCCATAAAATCAGGCTGTAGACAAACTTGTAAGGCATTTTCTTAATTAGTGATTGAGGGGAGGCCCAGACCAATGTGGGTGATGCTATCCCTGGGTGGTCCTGGGTTCTATAAGAAAGCAGACTAAGCAGTTCATTAGGAGCAAGCCAGTAAGCAGCATCCTTCATGTCCTCTGCATCAGCTTCTGCCTCCAGGCTCCTGCCCTGCTTGAGTTCCTGTCCTGACTTCCTTCATCAATAGACTACAATATGGAAGTGTAAGCCCAGTAAACCCTTTCCTCCCTGTCTTATGGTTTCTATTGCTGTGAAAAGATACCACAACCATGGTAGTTTTTATAATGGAAAACGTTTAATCGTGGTGGTTTACAGTTCAGCAGTTCAGTCCATTATCATCATGATGGGACATAGTAGAGTACAGTCAGATGTGGTGCTGGAGAAGTAGCTGAGAATCCTACAGCTTGCAGGCAACAGGAAGTGGTCTGTCTCACTGGGAGTAGCTTGAGCATAGGAGACCTCAAAGCCCAATCCCACTGTGACACACTTCCTCTAACAAGACCACACCTATTCCAACAGTTCCTACTCCCTTTGGGGCCATTTACTTTCAAACCACCAATGCCCCAAGTTGCTTTTGGTTATGGTATTTCATCACACATTAGTGACCCTGACTAAGACAAGGGACTATCATCCTCACCACTTCATTTTGCAGAACTCTAGTACAAGAAAACCCTTTTATAGAAAGGAAAGAGAGACCAGGATGAGAAGACTAATTGTTTAGAAAGATACTTATCGTTCAGGGCTTGTCTAGCTAGAAATTTTCAATTGCCCTTGGCCTTTTGGGGCTGGTTCATGTTAGACAAACACAGTAGTTTTCTGCATGTTAAATGTTTTATTTTATATGTTTATTTATTTATTTGGTTTTTCGAGATAGGGCTTCTCTGTATTGTTTTGGAGGTTTTCCTGGAACTTGCTCTGTAGACCAGGCTGGCCTCACAGAGATCTGCCTGCCTCTGCTTCCCGAGTGCTGGAATTAAAGGCATGTGCCACCAAGCCCAGTGTTAAATGTTTTAAATGCTTTCCTCCCGTTGATGTCCAGAACTGAAAAATAGAGAAAGTTGTTACGCATCCTGATGCTATTGAAGGTCTTTTGCCTAGATTCTGCATAGCTGAAGAAAGATCACACAGCAGTGAACATCTTAATCTCTTTGGTACAGTTTCTCTTTAGAAGTGGGAATGCATCCAAATGGTGGTGGCTCAGTCCTTTAATCCAAGCATTCTGAGGCAGAGGCAAGCAGATCTCTGAGTTCAAGGCCAGCCTGGTTTACATAGTGAGTTCCAGGACAACCAAGGCTACACAAAGAGACCCTGTCTTGGAAAAAAAAAGTTAGAATACTAGGCAAAAGTAGTGAACATAACCTTGCAAAAAGACAACTCATCAAGGAATGGCCAGTGATACAACTGGGCTGTGCACATCAGGCTGTGCAAAGGTGTGGCTGTTTTGTGCCCGCCCATGAGTGGCTATAAGTATTGGTTTGGGACTACACAGAGAAACCCTGACTTGGAAACCACGCCCCCACGCACAGAGGATTGATTTTGGAATTGCCATTAGTTTTTGCAAGTAGGCCACTTCACGAACATGGAATCTGTGAGTAGTGAAGATCACTGTGTATCTCCCCAGACGGATGCCATGAGTGAATGCAAAAGGCACCTGGTAAGTGTGTGATGCTGTCCAGGAGGCTGTGGGACCTTGCAGAGGTGTGCTTAGCTGCAGGAAGCAGGTGACTTGGGGTATGCCTTCTGTCTCTCTGCTTCCTGTCCATCATGAGGGAAGTATTCTGTCACTTGCTCCCACTGCCTGAGTGTTCAGCTTGATCACAGCCCAGTATAAACAGAGGAAGCAACTGTGGACCGAAACCCTGGAGGAAACAAACTCTTTCTCCCACAGGTCGTTTATGTCAGGTATTTGTCATGGTGATAACTAGTCTGACTAATAAGGGCCCTGGAGGAACCTTTCACCCAGGCTGAAGGAATCAGAGAAGAATCTCAAAAAGATTGCACTTTGACTGTGTCCCAACACTCAGGGAGGTCTGTGCATGAAGTCCAAAAACGAAGCCATGTGGTACAACAAAGAACTATTTCTTTCCTGTTGTTAGGTGATGCCTTGATTTATTTTGTTTTTTTTTCTCTCTCAGAAATGATGTCTTCTATTTACCATATCTTCTCCCTCGATCCTATAAAACTTTCTGCAAAAGTAGAAATGTCCAATAAGGAAATTTCCAGAGATCCACAAAGATGACCCCAACTAACAATCTAAGCAATAGTGGAGAGGCTACCTTAAATGCCCTTACCCTATAATGAGATTGATGACTACCTTAAATGCCATCCCAGAGCCTTCATCCAGTAGCTGATGAAAGCAGAAGCAAAGACCACAGCAAAGCACTGAGTCGAACTCCTGGAATCCAGTTGTAGAGAGGGAGGAGTGATGAGCAAAGAGGTCAAGACCATGCTGGGAAACCCACAGAACAGCTGACCTGAGCAAGTGGGAGTTCATGGACCCCAGTCTGACAGCTGGGGAACCAGCATAGGACCAAATAGGGTGTCAGCTAGGAGGCCTGGGCAGTCTATGGGGCCTCTGACAGTGGAACCAGTATTTATCCTTAGTACACGAATGAACTTCAGGAGCCCATTCCCCACGGAGGGATACTCTCTTAGCCTAGATACATGGGTCCTGCCCCAAATGACTTGACAGACTTTGATGATCCCTCATGGAAGGCCTCACCCTCCCTGGGGAGGGGATGGGGGATGGAATGGGGGGTGGGGGAATGGGAGGATGGGAGGGAGAGGACACTGAGATTGATATGTAAAATAATATTATTTCTAATTTAAATAAAATTTACTTTTTAAAAAAAGTGGAAATGTTCTTATTACATAGCCCATAGCCTCATGAGAACTTATAAGGTGACTCTGTGTAACTGAGGAAATGAATTCTAACTTTAATTGTGTTGAATTTAATTTAACCATAATAAATTTAAGAGCCACATGTGACAGTGGTTATTCTTATTGCATTTTATATATGTAAGGGCATGACTTTGTACATTATTTTTAAAACCTATTCACTTTTTCAGTGGTAATGATGGAGCTCTGTTAGCATGAGTTTTCTGTCGGAGCAAGTCCTGCCACCCTTCTCTGCCCCAAAGAAGCACACAGATGCTATATTAATTATAAAACTGTTGGCCATTATCTAGGGTGTCTTATTGGCTATCTCTGTCTTAATTATTAACCCATTTCTACTAATCTAAGTATTTCCATGTGGTCTTATCTTACTGGAGAATGCTGGACCTGCAACTCCTTTGCCTGCTACATGATGACTGCTCAACGGCTTTGCAGAGAGGAGAAAGATTTCCTGTTTGTTCCTGCTTATATCCTGGTTCTGCCCAGCTGTATCACTTCCTGTCTGGCCAATAAGAAAAACAAATATACAGAAATACTTCCCCCATCAGAGCTCAGGTATATTCATTTTATAACCCATTTCTTATTGAGTTTTCTTGTTGTTTAATTGTGGTTTTTCAGTTAATTTACTTGAATTCTCTTATAATAAACAAATAATTGACAAATGAAGGTAATTTTACCTATTCTAGTTCACTTTTTATTTTCTTTTCTTATCTAGTTGCATTGGTCAATGCAGTTATTTACATGTTTGTTTTAGTGGTCCTGTAGATCAATCCCAGAGCCTTGTCTATGCTAAACAAGAGCTCTAATGAGCTTCATCTCCAGGGTCTTACTGTGT
Source organism: Mesocricetus auratus (assembly GCF_017639785.1). NCBI lineage: Eukaryota > Metazoa > Chordata > Mammalia > Rodentia > Cricetidae > Mesocricetus > Mesocricetus auratus. Next base: position 20,092,674 of record NW_024429197.1, on the reverse strand, counting down.
AGCCCAAGCTGGCCTTTAACTCATGATCTTCCAGCCTCAGCCCCCTCTGAACTGGGATTACAAGCTTGTGTCATATTACATATTTCTAATGGTAATAGACAAGACTGGTTATAATTATCCTTGTTCTCACCAGTGAGTTTCTTCCTTCCCAACCCTCCCTACCCTGCATTTTTTTCAGTGTACTGCCACATGTACTGTAGGCATAGGCATGACTTCTTTCTCAGCTATATGAAAATGATAGAAACAAGTGGCAGATAAATTTTTCTTCCTTCTCTGCTTGCTGCTCTTCTGGTGACTTCTGTGTTGCTGAATAGGGGTGTCATTCACTGTTTCCCAAGTTAGAACTCTAGGCACCACCTTTTCCCTATCATTCCCCCTCTCTTTGCTCCCTCCATCTGTTCCAGGCTAAATTGCTGCCAAGCCATCCTCTCTGTTCTCTCCTGCCAGTACCCAGGTGGCATGTTAGAACTTCACTGAATCTGGGAACATTACGCAAACAGCTTCTGCATTTAAAAAAAGGTGGTGAGAGCCGGGCATTGGTGGCGCACGTCTTTAATCCCAGCACTTGGGAGGCAGAGGCAGGCGGATCTCTGTGAGTTCGAGGCCAGCCTGGTCTACAGAGCGAGTTCCAGGACAGTCTCCAAAACAATACAGAGAAACCCTGTCTCAAAAAACAAAAACAAAAAAAAGGTGGTGAGATGTGTGAGCAGGTAAGGGCAGAAGGAAAGAACAGACAACACAAAGTTGCCCTCTGACCGTCACACACATGTACACATGCACACACACACACACACACACACACACACCATGATCAGCGTTATCATCATTTTAAAACTTATTTTAAAAAATTTGGGGGCGGTTCCTGCTTTCTATTCTTGTACTCTGGCTTCCTTGAGTCTTTCGTTAGAAAGTAGTTTGGGGTCAAAATGAAAAAGATGACAAGAGCATACACAGAGAGACAGGATGGGTAAGTACTTGGTCTTTAGTCTGACGCAGGGTGTGACCGTATCTTTCTTTTCCCCATTGGCTGTCATCCACCTTACAGTCTTATCGGATTGGCTAGTCTGAAAGCAACAGGAAATGAAGGAGGAAGGAAAAGGGATCTCTGCTCCGAAAGAGAAAGGGGTCACTGCTCTAGGCCATCAAATTCCTGGAATACAATAAGGATGAGAGAGAGTAAAACAGCATTTAAGTCTTACAAATTACTTGTCCTAAACACAAGTTTTATAGTACTGTGTTTGGTATTTCTTACATTCAACTCTCAGAGAAGTCGATACAGCCTGTCTACAGCCTTCACCTGCCACATGGCTCATCTGCTTAGAATTAACAGCACTGTGTTCTCCTTGGAATAGGACTGAAAGTCGTGCATGTGTGTGCCCACGCCCATCCTCTTCTGCCTTATAGGGTTTCCCTGCGTGACAGTTCTGGCCGTCCTGGAACTTGCTCTGTGGACCAGGCTGGCCTCAAACTCAGATCCTCCTGCGTCTGCCCCCCAGGTGCTGGCATTAAAGGCGTGCGCCACTATTGCCTGGCCTGTCTTGGTACTCTAATCACACTCATCTCATCCCTATGCCCCATCCCTGGCCTCCAAGCTTTGGCACAAGCTGTTTGTCTGTTCTCCCTCTTTGCTTTTCTTCAACCTGATCTCATCCTGTGCTTCCACACTTCCTTCCTCTTCCTGGTAACACGCATGAGTATGTTCACTCAGTCCCAGTTTTCCCAAGCATGGAAAAAGTCCACAAAGGGCCAGGCATTGGTGGCAGAGACAGGAGGATCTCTTCGAGTTTGAGGCCAGCCTGCTCTACAGAGCAAGTTCCAGGACAGCCTCCAAAACAATACAAAGAAACCCTATCTTGAAAAACCAAAAAACCCCACAAAAGTTCACAAAGGTGGGATTCTGCTGTAATCCCTACTCTTAGCACAGGGCCTGGCAAAAGGAGGGCTCATTCATTCAATACTGTATCCAGTAAATTAGCGCGTTTGCCCTTGGAGTCCTTGCATAAGCAGCTTTGGCACATACTTCCTCTGATTTCATGGCGGCAGGTCTAAGGCCCACACTTAGGAACCTTCAACTGGTGATGCAGGATATATATCACACATCCATTCCATCCTCATGGTCTCATCCCCTCAAGATTCCTTCCTTCCTCCCTTCCTTCCTTCTGTCCTTCCTTCCTTCCTTTCTTGGACAGGGTCTCTCTATATAGACCAGGCTGACCTCAAACTAAGAGTGCTAGGACTAAGGGCATGCACAGCCACCATGCCTAGCAAGGTTTACTCTTTTATTATGCAGTGGTCAGGGACCCAGCAGACTTTATTTTCAAATGTAAATAGATTTCTTATTTGAATGTTTTCAATGGTATTTTGACAGCTCTTGGAATTAAATTCAAATTCTCACATGGCTTTCAAACCCTGGGGGTTCTGAATACACACACACACACACACACACACACACACACACACACACACACACACACACCTTAGCTTCCCAAGGTCTGGTTCCTTCCACTCTGAAGCACTAGGCTTTTTGTCCTTCAAATAGACCAAGCTTTTTTGTAGTGCAGGGCCTGTACTAGCTATTTCTTCTCCCCATACTACTTCACTCCAAACTCTTTAAACATCTGGCTAATTCTCATTCTTGGTTTAAGTCAAGTGTCAACAAATGTTTCAGAACATCCTATCCTAATCTTCTTTGGTCACATCTCTCCTTTTTTTTTTTTTGTCCTTAGTACAATCTAAAATTATTTTTTGTTGATTTTGCTTTAAGACTTTTTTTCTTGACATAAGGTCTCATTAAACAGCCCAGATTGACCTTGAAATAGCTATGTAGACCAAGCTGGTCTTAAACTCATAGATCTGCTTGCTTCTGCCTCCTGAGTACTGAGATTAAAGGTGTGTGCAACCACACCCAGCTAAAGATTTATTTCTCTTAATTCAGGTGTGTATGTGTTTGTGTGTGTGTGTGTGTGTTGTGTGTATGTGAGTGAATGCCATGTGTGTACAGGTATCTGAAGAGTACAGAAGAAGGCAGTGAACTCTGTGGGAGCTAGGATCAACCTTGTGTCCCCTGGAAGAGCAGCAACTGCTCTTAACTGCTAAGCCATCTCTCTAGCCCTCTAAAATTGTTTATTTCATTTTATTTTTAATTAATTGGTTTATTTGTTTGCTTTTTAATGTGTACTGTGAGGGACACACACCATGGCACATATGTAGAAGTCAGAGGACAACATGTGGCAATCAGGTCCTATCTTCCACCATGTGGTTCCTGAGGATCAAATTCAGGCCAGGTTTGGTAGCAAGAACCATTACCCACTTAGCCATTTTTCAGGTCTTACATTCTGAGATTATTTATTGCATTCTGTTTATTCACTGTGGTTCTCCACCAAGAATTCAAGCTCTGTGGTTGTCCACCAATGTCCTCAGAGCGTAGCAGGTGCGTGACATATGACAGACTCACTATGAATATGGAATAATATCTCAGATCGATGACTGATCTGGACTCTTTTTTGCCTAAACAATGTTGAGGTCTTGTCCTTATCTCCCAGTAGGTGGCACCAAAAGCATACATGGTCCTCTGCAGTGGTGGGAGTTGAAGGGCCAATGTAAATAGCTGAGGGCTAGGACGGTGGCAGCGATGGCCGGGTCCAGACTGATTAAACGGATGTGGAAGCAAGCAAGAGGGAGGGGAAGTGTGAGGGATCTAGAAGGGACCTGGTGTATAGTCAATGGCCCTGAAGGTCATTAGTGAGATTTGAGGAGTAAGTAGGGCTCTCTGGAATCCTAGATCCCTTTCCCCTTTTCACTACATTCTGTATTCGGCCAAGTAACTCCTATGAATACAGAAGAGGCCTTTGAAGAGGAAGGCACTTTTCTATGAGCACAGAACAGAAGAGAGGCAAGGCTTATCCGTTTAAATCTCCATAGGACATTTGGGGAAATCTCTAGACAGGACTAAATCAGAGGGTCAGTAGGAACCAGGTCTGGCCTCAACTAAGCATTCCCCAGTTAGCTCTCATTCATTTAGTTCCACATGCCCACCCCAGGTGGATCTCTGTGAGTTCGAGGCCAGCCTGGTCTCCAGAGCAAGTTCCAGGACAGCCTCCAAAGCAATACAGAGAAACCCTGTCTTGAAAAACAAAACAATAATAACAACAACAAAAAATCCCTGAGCAGGGAGAGTGGGGAAAAAATCCCTGAGAACTCAGATGCAAGGGCCAACCTAGGCCCCTGTGGCTCCTGTCTTGTCAGGCAGCCTCTAACTAAAAATGGCAGTTATAAAGGCCATGGGATTGACCTAGTAGGATCAAACCAGTTATCATTAAAATGGTGAAAGATGTAGGGCCTACAGCCAAACAGCTTGGAATTAACCCACCCACTTACTAATGACCTTTGTCAAGTAGCTTTCCCATGCCTTGGTTTCCTTATCTATAAAGCCAGAATAGTAAAAGTACCTTCCTTGTAGGGAACTCATGACTAAAAAATTAGTATGTATGAATATGTATAGCAGTGTCTGCTAGAAACGCTGTGAAGCCGGGCAGTGGTGGCGCACGCCTTTAATCCCAGCACTCGGGAGGCAGAGGCAGGGGGATCTCTGTGAGTTCGAGGCCAGCCTGGTCTACAGACTGAGTTCCAGGACAGCCTCCAAAACAATACAGAGAAACCCTGTCTTGAAAAAAACCAAAAAAAAGAAAAAAGAAACACTCTGGAAATTACCAAAAGTTCATCTGAATTCAAAGCAATCCCAAATGGTCCCAATACTTCTCTCAGGGTCTCATCTGGGTGTAAAACAAGGAGACTGGACTAGTCATTTCCCGTCCCTGCCAATTTTACTTCCCTGTGTGTTTGGAGCTTGACTAGGGTGTCTGCAACCCAGTGGTATGGTAGGGTGACCCTGGCGAACTTGTAAGAGCCAACTATTAAATTCTCGGGAATTTACAAGATGGTACAAGCAAGAGTAACTTGAACTGGCTACAGTGGGAATGTTTATACTGCAGGAATGGAACCAGGCCTTCCCCCACCAGAGACTCACCACAACCCAACACCCACACCTAGACACATACAGTCTCCACCTTCAACATTACTGACAACAGTTATGGGATAAGTCTCCAGGGACAGTACAGACCCCAACCAGTACACCTAGCCCTACCAACTCAGATGGTAAGGGACAGAAAACAGTGGCCTTCTGTTTCCTTGGCCTTTCTTACATGGGGACATGGGGAGCAGTGGTTAAACACAGAGGTGAGATGGAGCTCCGCTTACGTCATTCTTTACCATGTGACTTTACCACATCCCTTTTAACGCTAGAGCTTGGGTTTTCACATTTTATCTTGAAGACGGGGCAGTCCTGCTATGACACAAGGGTTCCACAGGTTCAATGAGATCACCATGAACTGTGTGCCAAGCCAGCATAAGGCACTCGGTACAGAGTAAATGTCAGGCAAGGCAGCCATCGTGTCCTCAGGTGCACTGTCCCACCCACCTGTGGCTTTGTGAGCCCATTGACTATCTGGACCTCATCAAAAGGCTCCATGGATGGCTAAGAACATAGATGGAGAGGAGGCAGCCTTGTTCTCCAGTTTTTATGAAAATTAATAACATTAATAGCTCACAGACATATACATACACACATCACTATATACATAGTCATTAAGTTATTAATTAGTCTCTGTATAAAACGTTTCTACATTAGTGTTCTGAGCTAGGCCCAGTCAGTCCTTGGCATATTCACAGTAGCAGCCCTAGGGCTTGGCCCTGTGGGCAGGCAGTGAGGAGGCTACGGAGCGGCCAGCCCGTCAGTGGGCACAGATGTCCTGGGCGGCTCACCCTCCATCCAGTCCTTGGCTCCTGTCTTGACACAGGAAGAACAGCTGTTCAGTGCGAGGACAGAAAGATCCCACGCCTCATGCTACCTGGTGCTTCAGGTCCTTTGAGTGGTGGATGTGGGTAACGTGGCAGGTCCTAGAGAATGCTGGCCAGCTCTGTGGAGTCTGTGTCAGAGCAACCTGAGCTGCTGGCTTCGTCTCTGCAACAGAAAAGACAGGTTAGAGGAAACAGCTCTACCGTCCTCTGCCACCGCCTGCCTTAGCAATCTTGGCCCTGGAGTCCGAGCCAGCTGTCAGTCATGTCTACACCACAGGACAGTTTGCTCACTCCTACTGTCGGCCCAGAAACTGCTGGTCGCTGTCCCTGTTGAACTTCAGAGAGCCACAGGCTCTGGCGGGCTGACAAGGTGCCATGAGTCATTCTACCCTGTCCTATCATTTCTGGCCACACCGGAGGGCCTGTGTGCCAGGAAGGCATCAGAGTACAGGTTGCAGCTAGAGCACAGCCTTATCCACATCTCCTGGCTAAACTTCAATTTTCTTCATCTGCAGGCTAGAAATCATAAGAATCTTGCCATGGGAGTGGCTGTCATCCCAGCACTTAGGAGGAGAGGCCAGGTTAGCCTTGGCTACACAACTAGTTTGATAACAGCCTGAGTTAAATGAGACCCTGCCTCAAAAAACAAAAACAAAAAAACAAATCACCTCAGCTGCCTAGGATGGATTTGTTAGAAGGCTGGGGAGAAAGGGGTGTCCTGGAAGCAAACTTCTAAATACAAGCTCCTTCAGAACAGGGAGTTTGGTTTGGTTTTACAGATAGGGTCTTTCTACATAGTTCTGTCCTGGAACTCACTATGTAGACCAGGCTGGCCTCAAACTCACAAAGATCCACCTGCCTCTGCCTCTTAGAGTTCTGAAATTAAAGCCATGTGTCACCAGGCCTGGCCATTTTCTGTTTGCCATTTGTTTATGTGTGTGTGTTGTTTTGTTTTTGTTTTTCCTACCACAATGCTGGCACTCAGAAAGTGTTTGTTGCTTGTTGAGTAAATACATACAAAGGCAGTCAGTATAGTACCTAGCACATAGCTAAGAATTGTCTGGATGTGTTCACCAGTGGCACAAGTTAAGAACTTAGACGGCACACACACACACACACACACACACACACACACACACACCCTCCCCCACTCTCACCGTAGAGCCTGCAGAGCTTTCTTATTCTGCCGTCGCTTCTCCTCATCAATGGGATACAGCTTGAAGAGTAGCAAGCCCAGTAGAATGAGGATGATGGGAGCCATGGTCACCAGCATCTTCAGTGTAAACTTGACCTGTTCTGGCTGGGAGCACCCCTGCGTCTGGTACTCAGCAAAGCTGTGGGACCCAGTGGGCAAGGAGTGGTGAGGATGGAGTGCTTGGACCCTGCCCCTGTCCCCAGCCTTGCCCAAGACTCACAGGCCACTCACTCAAGACTGAGGGTAGAGACACCCAGTGAGACTCCAGAGGCAAACTTGGTGAAGAAGACATAGAAGGAAAAGAAGATGGGCTCGGTGCCAGGGGAGTGAGGGTGCTTCAGGTGGAAGTCATCGATGACATCAGGCAGCATGGACCTATGCAGAGTGGGTAGTGGTAGCCATGAGTTACCCTCACCTAGCCACCAGCCCACATGGTATCCGTGTCCGTGAGAAGGAACTGCCTTCTGGGAACTTGCAACCCACCTCATCCCAGACCCATAGAAAGACAGGGGAGGAGCCACCAGAGCACAGACCCCGCATGGAGGCTGTGGGCTGGGAAACAAACTCAGTGACTCCATATATACCTACCAGGGTAGTAAGAAAGCAGCTGCTACACTGACACCAGCGGCTATGGCCACCACGTAAGTGACGATTAGATTACTCTTCATGAGGGCCACCAAGATGAGAAAAGGAACTGCTGACTAGGACAGAGAATGAGGAAGGTGGGTCACCTGGGAGGTCCCCATCTGTAACCCCACCACACATAACCAGCGCAACCCAAACTCTACCCCTTGAGCCCCACTCACTGAGATCCCAACATAGACAGCTGTCTTCTTGCCAAACCGGGTTAGGAACCACTGCCAGATGGGGATGGTAAATGTGGCCGAGAGCTGTGAGTGGCAGAAAAGGTAGAGCAGGTGGGTGACTGCAGCAAAGAACCTTCCTGCCCTTCCCAGGCCCCCAAAGATGCTCCCAGGTCAGCCATCGGCAGCGAGGAAGTTGACAGGTATGTCTGAAGGCTTCCCGGGGGAGCTGAGAACAAGCCATCCCCGAATGTAAAGCTTCTCAAAGTTGTTGGCATCCTTGTTTTTGCTGTACCGGCCTCTGTACCCATCTACCCTCAAATTCTCCTATCCCTCCCTGAGCGATTTTGTAGGGGAGGTCTAGGGAAACCTCCCTCATCCCATTATGACTAGGGACCAGCCTGAAGGTGTCCTCGGACAGTCCAAAGACCCATTCATCAGCCAACCATATGCCCTGTACTCACCATGATGGCCAGGAGGAGGTTCTGGAATTCGTTTCGGAAGCCCAAGGTATAGGTACAGAACAAGGCAAAGTTGCCCTCCACCAACTGAGAGATGGAAGGACAAGGAAATGAAAGGGGGAAGGTGACTTGGGGTTCAGAGACCTCTACTTGCCCCACTCCTATCAGACCTGCTCAGAGGATGAGCCTCTCAGGCCCCACTCACCATGAAAGCCAGGGAGGTGAAAAGGAAGCCTGCGATGAGCTTGACATAGGGGCCATGACTCATGACCAGCCGGAGGCCCTGAAAGAAGGGCATTGACTCGGCCTGCTGGGCCTCGTAGGATTCTAGGGATCAGAAAGGATGATGAAGAGGGAGCAGAAGTCCGTCCCAAAGTCCAAGGAGCAGGCAGAAGGGGCCCACCGCTCCCCTGGGCTGCGGGCTGAGCCCTCCCCAGCACACTTCTCACCTCTCTGCTCCCGCACGCCTAGAGCCAGAATGATGGCGCAGATGACGTAGATGGAGGCAATGATCCCTGCTGCCAGCAGGTATGCATTTTGCTATGACATACAGAGACAGGGTCAGTCTGATCTCAGCCCAGCAGCCCCACTCCACGATCTCAGGCCAGGCCTCTCCTGTGGGGGCCTCACTGTCTCCATCTGTGAACCAGGAGGGTCATCCTGGACCTGCTGTTGCTTCCCAAGGCTGGGCTAAGTCCAAGTATACAAAACGTTATACGGCCAGACTATGTAGTGTGTGAGCCCACAGCACAAGTCTTCCCCCATCTCTGCAACTCGCTGGGACCCTAGGCAAGTTACTCAGCCTCCCAGGCTTCACTTTCCGTGTCTATAAAGTAGGTATATGCACATGCTAAAATTTACATTTACCAGATGCCCACTAATTAATAAACACTAGCCACTATTACAACTTTTAGGATAACTGCAAAGCACCCCATTTATTCTCCCTCCCCCCAAATCCCTGCCCCACCAGGTGCCTCACCGTTTCTTTGAGGGAGGCGGTGCTTTGTGTACGATTGACAATTGCAGAGTCATTCTGGTCCTGGAGACAAGGTGCATTGGCTTGGCCCACAATTTGTCCTTGGATTGCTGTGCCTATCACTGTACCCAGCACCTCCACCGTCATCCCTAGGCAGGGAAAAGGTCTTTTTGGATGTGACTCATGGCCCATAGGCCTGGGGAGGAAGGTCAGATGGGAACCACTCTTGGCTCCAGGTAAGTGGGCTCAGGGGTAGGGTGATGACATTTCAACCTACATTCATGGTCTTTCTCTATGCAACCTTCAAATCAGTCTCTATATCCTGCTGGGGCCCACTTGAGCAATGAAGGGGTTGAGTTATTTTTTTTTTAACATGCTTTCATGGATGGGGATATAATTCAATGGTTAAGTGACTGCTTAGCAGACACAAGGCTCTGGGGTCAATCTCCAGCATCACAAGAGACAGGGGACAGAGGGAGGGGGGTTTTACACACACACACACACACACACACACACACACACACACACACTGAAGAGTAGAGCAAAGAGCTAGGCCCACAAAATACAAGGTATGGGAGGGGGGCTAGGAGCAAAAAGGTTCAGGGCCCCCCTGTGGGCAGGGCTGAGCTGATGGGGGAGGGACTTACTGTAGGCAGTGGCGGAGTCTCGCTCACTTTGCTCTGTGCTGATGAACATGGTGAGAGCTGAGTAGGGAACGTGGAAACACTGTTGTGGAAGAGAAGCTCTCAGCCAGTTAGATGGATGGAGAGACATGCAGAGGCCCCAGGGGTCACCCTTGACCCTGCCCCTTGCCAAGGTACCAAGGGGAGGAGCGCACACTCACCGTAACAAGTGTCTCAAAGAGGCAGTAGAAAAGCAGGTACCAAAGGAACCCATGTGACCTTCCCATCCCTAGTGGGAAGTCAGGCACGAACCAGATGAGGAAGTAGGCGATGATGGCCAGGGGAGTGGAGAAGATGATCCTAAGGAAGGGAAGGGTCTGAGTGCAGGCAGGAGACTTCTAAGAGCCCAAATCTGTTCCTCAGGTGCCAATCAATGGAGAAGGAAGTTTCTGCTCTGAACCCTTCCAACCCACAGCCTCAGGGGAAGAGACTGATGTCCATGCCTGAAGGACACACTGGGGGCAAGCTCCTGGACCAAAGTCTTGAGCAAGGAGCATGAAGGGGTCAGAGAGCAGGGAACATGAGGTCAGATTCCAAGTCTCATGCATATCTTTCCTGGAGCAAGAATCCCAGTGAAGCGGGAAGTCCCAACACCTGTCCTCAACCTTCATGCTTCATTTGTACACACACTGGGAAGCTAGAGTCGGGGGGAGAGGCCAACTTCAGGTGAAGGAGGAGAGAGGGGCCATGGGAGAGGAATGAACCCAGTCACAGAACTCTAAGGAGGGTGGGGGACAAAATCTGGTCTACATGTGAGTCCAACCTATTATGAGAGGTTATTCCTGAGGATGGATCAACTTCACAGTATTAGCATATGAAGCTGAGGACAAAGGTTAAAAGGCAGAGGCCCCAGGCACTTGCTGCCAGTCCTAACAACCTGATAGTTTCTCCTGGAACACACACCTGCTCCCACAAATTGCCACATGGACTGTGGTATGCGCACGTGTATGCGCACACGCTCACACACATGCACAAGAAATATTTTCTAAAAAGAGGAAGGCTGAGGTGCATACACTTCTGGGATCCAATTCTAAATCTGTCACGATAAAAACTTAGTCTTGGGCAAGTTATTTAACTTCTCTGAGATTCATTTCCTCACATATAAATGAAAATAAGAAAAAGTACACTGCCTGGAGCTGGAGAGATGGCTCAGTGGTTAAGAGCAGTGACTGCTCTTTCAGAGGACCCCAGTTCAATTCCCAGCACCCACATGGCAGCTCACAACTGTGTATAACTCAAGATCTGACACTCTCACACAGACATACATGTAGGCAAAACACCAATGTATACAAAAATAAGAATAAATAACTTATAAGAAAAAGAAAAAGTACCCTGCCTACATTCAACATTCACCCAAATATTTATGAAGCTCAAAGATGTGCTAGAACTATTCTGACTGTTGAAAATGTATCCATGAAGAAAAAGACATCATCGCTCTCGAAGAACTCATACTCTAGTTGGTAAACATCATAAATTACATGTTATTCAGCCCTGAAGATGAAAATCTATAACACAGAACCTTGAGGAATGGCCAAATGAAATAGGACTGTTTCTAAAAGACAAGCATTGCACAGTTGGACTTATGGGAGTGGGGGGGTCACCAAATCAGATACATCAACTGCTAAGGGCACTTACTGTCTATGCCTGATGACCTGAGTTCAAATTCACCAAACCCATATGGCAGAAAGAATGAACTCCTGAAAGTTGTCCCCTGACCTACACCCCCCCACAATATTTCACCCTTGAACAACAACAACAAAAAGTAGTTAATGGGAGTGGGGGAGAAGGAAGTATCTCTCTCTCTCTCTCTCTCTCTCTCTCTCTCTCTTTTTTTTTTTGAGACAGGGTTTCTCTGTATTGCCTTGGAGGCTGTCCTGGGACTCACTCTGTAGACCAGGCTGGCCTCGAACTCATAGAGATCCACCTGCCTCTGCCTCCCGAGTGCTGGGATTGATGGTGTGTGCCACCAACGCCCGGTGGAATTCTCTCTTGATAAACTCATAATTTTGGTTTGAAAGATGAAAAAGTATTGGAATGCACGAGGCAGTGGTGGTGCATACCTTCAATCCCAGCGTTTGGGAAGAAGAGGCCGAAGATCTCTGTGAGTTTGAGGTCAGCCTGGTCTACAGAGCAAGTTCCAGGATATCTAGGGCTGTCTAGACCCTGTCTCGGGGGGAAAAAAAGGTTACAGTGAGCTGGGCGTGGTGGTACAGGGCTGTAGTCCCTAGATTCAAGAGACAGAGGCAGAAAAACACAACAAAACAAAACAAAACAAAAAAAACGTGAGTTCAAAGTCAACCTGGGCTACATAGTGAGATCTGTTTTTTTTTGTTGTTGTTTTTTGTTTTTAAATGAAGGGCATGGGGACTGGAGGGATGGCTCAGCACTTAAGAGCACTTGTTCTTGCATAAGACCTAGCTTAAATTTTCAGTATCTCACACCCTTTCTAACTCTAGTTTCAAGAGATTCAACATCCTCTTCTGACCTCCTCAGATACCAGGCACAAGTGGACATGCAAGCAAAACATTCACACGCTAATATACGTATGCATATATGTGTATGTGTGTGTATTTTATATATATGCGTGTATATATATATTTGTTTGCTTTTTTTTTGAGACAGGGTATGTCTATGTAGCCATGTAGACCAGGCTGGCCTCAAATTCAGGGAATACCTGTCTCTGCTCTCAAGAGATAGAAGCAGGTGAATTTCTGTGTGTTTGAGGGCAACCTGGTCTACATAAGAAGTTGTAGGGCATCCTGGGCTACATAATGAGACCCTGTCTCAAAAACAAAACAAGCAAGGGTTGAGCTGGAGGTGTTGGTACACAACTACAATCTGAGCATTTAGGAGGTGGAGAATCAGGAGTTGGAGGCCAGCCTGGGCTACAGGAAACCTAGTCTGCAAAGAACAAAACCAAAGATCAAGGCTATAGAACAATTGGCTGGCATGTGTAAGGCCCTGCGTTTGAATTCTACCACAGATAAGTCCATAAATAAGGTAAAGTTTATATACACACATGCATACATATACACACACACACATTGTCATGGTCTTTATACAGATATATAACATATTAAAAGGGGGAAAATGCTATGAAGAAAGCAGGCTAAAGCTAAAGCAAGCTAAGTGTGCACCACACTGAGGTTGCAGCTCACAACTGGCTGAGAAGGTGCGGAGCTGGTCAGGGAGTCTGCATTGCAGACCTCTGAGGCAAGGGTGGGCCCAGGCAGGGGACAGTCAGTGCAAAGGTCCTTAGGCCAGAGTGTGGACAGCAGGCAGGGCCCATGGGCTGTAGTGCGGTGAGCAAGGGAGATGGAATTAGGAGATAATGTGGGGAAAATGGGACACCTCACAGGCAAGTGTAAGGGCTTCAACTCTGTGGGTTGAAGTAGGCTCCAATCTTAAGTAAGTTGACAGAAAAAATGTTGAACAGTACTTGGGACATTAAGTGTTTGCTGTGATCATATCAGGAGGACTCAGCACGAGAAGTGGCCTTCGGGAACCACTACAGGCCTGGACCACGAGTGGACAATTACTGGAAATCTACCTCAGGGGCAGCCTGCTGCATCTCAGTCTCTCCTGTGTGCCCCTGATGACTGGGTTTCCTAGGAAGTCCCGGGACACAGAATGTTAGCACCCTTGTAGTTTGTAGGAGGGGCTTGGAGTAAAAACTGCCCCGGCTAGGGCTAACACTAACCAACCCGGGCAGATCCAGCCTCTTTATTACGGTGTCTGGACTGAGGAGATGCAACCTGGGATAAATACAAGGGCCCCTCTGCCTATGAGCCATCCATGTGTATTCTGACACATACCCAGGCACTTGCCACCCAGAAAGCAGCCTAAGGAGTCCCCAGCAACTTTCATGGAGTAGCTGACCAAACAAAAGTCCTCAGATCTCCCTCCCACAGGGAGGCCTTGCTGGCTCTCCTTCTCCTTCCACCCCTCCACGTTGTCTCCTCAGAGAACAGGGCTCCTCCTCAGCCTTCCTCAAACACTCCATCCTCTCAGGCGGGCAGCTGAACAGCGATGCTGGCCCAGGAACCCGATGTGACTGGGAGTAACCCCGGGCGGCAGCGCCGCAGACAGCGGTCTCCTATTGGCTGGGCCTCATGAGGCGATGTGGGAGCAGGGCCCCGCCCTCCACCAGCTGCCAGGAGGCCGGCACTGGGCCAAGTCTCACAGGCTGGCGCTCAGGACTCCCTGAGCAGCTTGTCCAGGTAAAGGAGGCTCTTCTGTCCTCCTCCATCCCCTTGGCCGTGAAGCCTGGATCAAAGGCTCCAAGCTGGGCTTTTGCCAGGGGCTGGCAGGATTGGGGTGGGTGGGGGGCCTCGTGGGAAAGGAAACTGTGGAGGTGCAGAGGCTGCTGGAATAGCTTTGAAGGCCGGAGACCAGGTATGGGCGCCCCTGGGGCAGGAAGGCGCCCACTTAAGCTTGGATGGGCCGGAGATGAAAGGGGTACACTCCCCCACCCCCTGAAGCAGGATGTCCTGGAGGGAACCAGAGCCCAGGCTTGGCCTGTCTTGTGTGTCTCCATCACTGACTGATCTGTGGCAACTGCCTCCCCCAACCTTGCCCCACCGGCTGAGGCTGAATAGGACCAAGGGAAGAAATAGACCCTTCACTCTCAAAGCTTTGGAAATGATGGCTCTGCAATTCCATTCTCAGCGTGGCCCCTGCAGGAGGCCTACCATTAACCACCTTGAAGGAATGTCAAATTGGGTATCAATACCTGCCAGGCACTATTCTGAGTGGTTTACATATTAAAACCCTCACCATACCTCCATCTTACCTAAGGTTCAGAGCCTTTAAGTAACTTGCTCAAGACAGCACAGCTGTAAATAGTGAAGCTGCCATTCAAACCCAGGCAACCTCTGACCTGTTCTGAAGACCAACTTCTGCCACTGCAGAAGTGACCAATGGGAGAAATGAGGATTCCAGCTTCACCAGAGTGGATGGACCTTGGGGAACCCTGAGGCCTGAGCTGAGGGAGGGTAGCTGACTCCACACGTTGGCCAGCCCACAAATGAACTGGTTAGGTGTCCCAGTGCCCATGTCTGGGGCAGGTAAGGCCTCAGCTTCGTTTCCAACACCTTTGCTTTTGTGTCACCCTTCCCCTCAAGCCCCAGCCTGTGGCGAGCGAGCGCTGGAAGGGCGGAGGGAAAGATACACCAGAAGCCTGGCCATCAGCGTGTCTAAGAGTGTCTCTACTTACCAGGGCATGAGGCGGCCCAGGCGGGTCCAGGAGGATTTGCTGATGCAGAAGCCCACCAGAGGGTCAGTGAAGGCATCCCAGGCTCGGCCCACAAAAAGGATAATGGAAGCGGGGAGTGGTTCCACCTGCCATGGGGAAGAAGACGGCCTTCAACCTTTTGTTCACCTTCGTGGGCTTCCTTGGCTGCTGCAGCCAAGCCACTGTGACTGGCCCCACTGGATCGTTAACATTTTCTCTCACTCTTTCCCTCTTCGAGGCAGGGCTTCTCTCTGGAGCCCTGGCAGTCCTGGAACTCACTCTGTACATCAGGCTGACCTTAAAACTCAGAAATCTACCTGCCTCTGTCTTCCGCGTGCTGGATCAAAGGTGGAGTCCCCACCCCCCAATTTCACTCACTTTCTTAAGAGTGACCAGATCCGGGAGGTAGCATGATTGATTGCTTGCCTGGAATGGATGATTGCTTGCCTAGAATGGATGATTGCATGCCTAGAATGGATGATTGCATGCCTAGAATGGATGATTGCATGCCTAGAATGGATGAGGTGTTGGGTCCAATTCCCTCACATTGTGAAAAACAATAATGACAGCAGCAGCTGGGAGTGGTAGTTCATGCTTTTAATTCCAGCACCCAGGAGACAGAGGCAGGCAGATCTCTTTGAGTTCAAGGCCAGCCTGGTCTACAAAGTGAGTTCTAGGACAGTCAAGACTACATAGAGACACCCGGTCTCCAAAAGATAAAATAATAGTAATAATAATAATTAATAATAATGATGATGGCTGAGCATTAGTGGCACACGCCTTTAATCCCAGCACTCAAGAGGCAGAGGCAGGTGGATCTCTGTGAATTTGAGGCCAGTTTAGTCTACAGAGCAAGTTCCAGGACAGCCTCCAAAGCAATACAGAGAAACCCTGTCTCAAAAACAAATAAATAAATTAATTAAATAATAATGATGATGATGATGGCGCAGACAGCATTTCTCTGATAACTCTATTATCAGAGTAAGACTGTCCAAAGCTTTTCTGAGTCTTTTCTTCCCCTCTGCTATACTTAAAAACATCTCACCAAACAGAATGAACACAGAATCATTTCCTTCCTTTCATCTCACAGTTCTGAGCCCCTGACCCCCTGATAACAGAGCTAGTATTTGTTCCCTGGGCAACCACAATGAGCCTCAGTTTCTCCATCTGTATAAGAGTTATGGATTGTGGTGTGTTTTATGAGGTCAGGCTTTATCCTGGATAGGGAAAAAGGAATGGATAGATGTTTTCTTTCATCATCTTTTTTTTGGGATTCATTTTATTATTTTAAATTATGTGATTGATTTGTTGGGGAGGTTGAATGATATAGGAGGCCAGGAGCCCTGGATCTCCTATAGTTGGAGTTGTAGGTAGCTGTGGTTGTGAGTGGCCTGGCATGGGTACTTTACGACCATGGTGTCCTCAAAAAAATCATAAACCCTTAACCACTGAGCAGCCTCTCCAGTGACTTCCCCCACCATGACACATGTATGTGTGTATTTGTGTGTGTAAGAGAGAGAGGGGGAGAGAGGGAGGGAGAGAAAGGGAGAGGGGGAGAGAGGGAGGGAGAGAGAGGGAGAGGGAGAGGGAGGGAGAGAAAGGGAGAGGGAGAGACAGAGAGAGGGAGAGAAAGAGAGAGGGAGAGAGAGAGAGGGAGAGGGTGAGAGAGAGACAGAGAGAGGGAGAGAAAGGGAGAGGGAGAGAGAGGGAGAGAAAGGGAGAGGGAGAGAGAGGGAGAGAAAGGGAGAGAGAGAGAGAGAGAAGGAGAGAGAGACAGACAGATAGACAGAATCTCATTTGCAATCCTGACTTGCTGGTGCTGGGGTTACAGATATGTGCCACTATGCCTGCCCTATAGATGTTTTTTAGAAAGTGGTCGGTGACCTCTAAACACTCTAGGTTCTAAACACAGATTTTTCTGGCTTCAACCTCATCCATAAAACATTTATTTATTTATTTATTTACTTTGTTGTTGAAACAGAGTCCTAGCTTGGTTTTGAAATCTCAATCCTCCTGCCTCAGCCTCCTAAATGCTGCCTTGTCCAGTTGTCAAAGCCCTGCACTGGAAAGTTGGCGACCCTTCCTGACCTGTACTCCCTTACCCTATACTCACTTACTCTAACCCCATTTTATGCTCAACTGCAGGTTCCTCTTAATTATAACCCCCTGGAGACCCAGCCATGGGAACTATTTGAAACCTAGTTACTGAATGAGTCTTCTGTTCTTTCTGGGGCTCAGTGTTCCACACCTGCAAACGGAAACCAATATGCCTCACTTGCCCAGCGATGCTACACAGAGGGCACCCTGAAGCCATGGTTACTCAGTCTCCCACTCTCTCATCCAGACAGGGCGAATTCTTTGGATGCCAGGCTTCTGGCCAAGACTTCTCAAATACACACAGTAGCCCTGCTTTACCCAAATTACCCCTCCCCAGCAGAGACCCCAAGTAATGGGGCACTCTAACATGTCTATACCTTCAGGTTTCCCTACGCACCACCAAGCTGCCACCTCTCAGGTGAGGGTGAGATACAGTTTTTCCAAGAGCCTGGCAACATCCATTAAAACCCCGAGCCAAGCCAGCTGACTGTCTTTCAGCCAGGGACATGGTGTGCCAGTCTCTTCTAAGAACAGCGTCACCAACGGGTCCCATTCTCCCTCACAGCCGCTTAGTCCTCCAGGCTCTATTGCTCCTGCCAGGCAAGGGAGAGTTGCCAGCTATGGTTCCTGGGGCAGACAGACTCCCCCAACCCCCCAGACACTTCCTAAAGCCTTAATTCTCATCCATTGTGACCCTGAGTGGCAGCCAAGGAATGTGTTCTGGTCCTGTTTTACCATAAGGGAAAACTGAGTGAAGCCACCAAGAGGAGCCTGCCACTTCCACTTCTGGATACTGGTGGCGCCTTTGGCGCTCAGGCACTCACCTTAGCCACATCCAGCAGGTAGATCTGCAGGAAAAACCCCAGGGCACAGCCTGTCAACTGGTATGGGGCCCCTCCAACTGCATAACAAAGCTTGTTGCAAATGGACAATTGCTGCTTCTTCTTTGGTTCCTTCTGGGGAGAAAAGGAAAGCCTGGATATAGCAACCTAGAAGGTGCCAGAGGCCAACTGGGTCAGGAGGGACAGCTCCACCTTGCCCAATTCCCACGTAGGTAAATCCTACTTTCCGTATCCCAGAGGAAGTTGCCCTTAAACTTAGACTTATCCTCCTACCTCCCCCAGACTCTGAGGAAACCTATCACCCTCCATCTTTAAAGATTTTCTCCCAGGCCAGGTGTGGTATCACATGCATTTAACCCCAGCACTTGGGAGGCAGAGCCAGGCAGGTCTCTGGGCTAGAGGCCAGCCAGCTGGTCTACAGAGAGAGTTCCTAGACAGCCAGGGCTACACAGAGAAACCCTGTCTCAAACAAACAAAAGCAAGCAAACAAATAGAAAAATCTTCTCCCAGGCCCCCAGCCATTGCTCCTTTCCAAGTTACTCAGAGAGAGCATGTTGTAGCAGTGGACCGGTTCCCGCCCCGCACTGGCTGCCACAACCTGAAAATCCTCTTGCTGTCAAAGGCTGCCTGAGCCCAGCCCAGGCTCCCTCCCTGACACCCTGCAGGAACCAGGATCCACCTGCCTACTGGGTGAGGGCACCAAGGCTGCAGGGAGGCCCCAGCATAGCCCACTGCAGCCACAGCTGCTCCTTCCATCTGTCTCAGTCCTCGGGCCCTATAGACAATCTTCAGCTCTAGGCAAACCCTTGAGCAGTCCTACCCTCCGGCTCCTAGGGGACCTTGGAGAGGGGTGAAAGGGCTCCAGGTGCAAGGCTCGGCCTTCTCCGGGTGGAGCAAGCACTAGGGGAGGCTGAGGTTGCCCGGGGAAAGTAGATTAGTCATACATGGCAATAGCATAATTGCTCACTCACTCCTTCCAAGATCAGCTAATAAAATTAAAAGGAAAAGTTAAGCACCTCCCAAGTAGATCTATTGTCAGCGACCCCTTTCCTGGGGGCCCGCACGGTTTCATGGGGTTGTTAAATAGATCCACAGAGATATGACCAATGAGAGGAGGGAGGGGGGAAGGAGGGAAGGAGGGAGAGAGAGAGAGAGAGAGAGAGAGAGAGAGAGAGAGAGAGAGAGAGAGGGAGGGAGGGAGGGAGGGAGGGAGGGAGGGAGGGAGAGAGAGAGAGAGAGAGAGAGAGAGAGAGAGAGAGAGAGAGAGAGAGAGAGAGAGAGAGAGAGAGAGAGAGAGAGAGAGAGAGAGGTGTCGGAGTCGAGACACGCGGAACGCTGTGCATGTGAACCCTCATAGTCACACAAATGCTTTCGGCATGCGGCTCCTTTAAGAGCAGAGCCCTTGTTCTTATGAATGAACTTGAGCGGCCCTTCTCAGAGTTAAAGCGTGAGAGTGGAGGGGTGAGAGATGGAGAACCAAGGGGACTCTCAGATTTTGGGGTCTTTCCAGATCTAAGGAGAGAAACTAGCGTGAGAGCCCCACGCCATGAAGAGTTGCCGGCACTGTTCTTGGAGCAAACTCAGTGTAGGGGGTGAGCAAAGGGGCTACAGACTTTCTCCATCACTCCCCGGTCCCGGAGCACCCCTTGGACTTTCTTCTTTTCCAAGCCTCGCTGTACCCTGCTACCCTCCAGTATCCCAAGACCAGGCCTAACCCCAGAAGCCCCTGTGCCCACCTCTCGGCCTGCCCACCACCCCTTGTCCTCCTCTCGGGACCTCACCTTCACCTGGACCGGCCGTTCACTGGCTTGGAGGATGCCGGTGGGGAGCAGCCCCGCCGCGGAACCGCTCTCGGCGCCCTCTCCTTTGGCCATGACCCGCGGGCCACGCCGTCTGGAACCAGGACGCCGAGATGCTCCTGTGTTCTGCTGGCCCGCGCTCGCCTGGGGCTCCCGATCCTAGGCGCAGCCGCAGCTACCAGCACGTTTGCCAGCACTGAGCAAACCAGAAACGCCGGCAAGGAAAACTCCCTTGTATGCCCCCTCCGCGCCTCTTAAAGGTTCGGTCCTGAAACTCCAGCCAATCCCCGTACGCGCCTGCCCTATTGGTCTGACGGAGCCTCACTGCTCAGCCACGTTCTCATAGCCGGCATCCAGCAACGCGTGCTCCTTACCACCTAAGGAAGACTGAGAAACCCACCTGCCTCGCCCGAGGAAACTGAAGCCCAAGGCTGAAAGTGACCTGCCCGAGGTCCCCCAGAGTGAGTTCTCCCTGAGTCGAGCCCGCAAGCCTATGAACCCCGATCTGCCCCCTTTAAAATCTGGAGTCAGGTGGCTTATCCCCTCCCCCAAATCTGAGGTCATAGGCTACAACTTTCACTATCAATGTTCCTCTCTCATGTCTCAAGATTGGCCATTCCTTGTTTTTGCCTTTGATATTTAGGGAGTCTTTTTGAATGGGACAGAAAAACCAGCCAGCCCAGTGGCTGCCGTTTCCAATAGGGAAGCTCTCAAGTTATACGAAGGAGTCATGGCCACAGCAGCCTTTTATGGATAGCTTCTAACAGGCTTGACACGATCTCATTGGGTGCTCAGGAACTCCATCTGAGGGTGGTACTATTATTATCCCCATTTTACAGCCGAGGAAAAGGGGACACACAGAAGAAGAGCAGCTGTTATGACAGAGTGTACAGGCCAGGAAGGTTTTGTCCAGTTCCTAAGTCTTTGCTCATGACTCTCCTGCTCCGCCACTTAGCATAAATTACAGGAGGCTGCACTGGGTATAAGTGCTCCCAGACAGGAAGCCCTGGGAGATACAAGACTCCAACAGCCCTCGGTGTCAAAAAGGGGGGGGGGGAGGAAAGCTTTGAGAAAGAGAATACAGAGGAATGTGGTCCTTGAAAGAAAGAAGGGAGGACCTTCATCTAAACAGGGCAGGCATAGCTGCCAGCAAAGAACAGCCTTTTCTTCCACCTCTGCTTCCCAGATCCCCAGCAGCCTGGGAGAAGTCCAGCTTCTCCCTCATCAGTGAAGTTACTGCTGAGATTCTCAGAGGCCACTCACACAGGACCTGTGTTTCTCCATGCTGGGCTCCCTTTTGTTTTGTTTTCCTTTTAATTCAAATTACAGGGAAGAGATATTGAGATCTGACTCCCCCACCATAGCCACAGCACGCTCCCTGGTTCGCCCTGGCACATCTGGGCACATCGCTGTACAGAAACAAGCCAGTCAACAGTGGAGACCATCGGAAGGTATGTGCAGGCGCTGTGTCCACACTGTGAGCTGTGTGACACAACACTGTCCCATAAGAAGGCACAGGTGGGCTCCACGTCCCCACTGCAAGCCATGTGACACTACCCTGTCTCTCTTCCCTGCTCTTGTCCTAAGATTTGACTAAGGAGTCCTCTCTGGTCCCTTCCAGCCCTAAATTCTTTACTCCCTTGAATCATAGCATTCCATAAATGATCTGAATCACCATGCCCTCCTTGGAAATAAAAACTATATATCTCTTTACTTCCACCTCCCACTAACACAGTGAGTGAATGTTGAAACACCAGAGGAGCCCATTCAGAAAAGTCACAGGCACCTCTCCATGTACAGTTGGATCTGGACATTCTGTTAGCCTCCCTCTATACAAAGTAGGAACCCTACCTACTAGGGTTGCTTGGGGGACATGACAAGAAATTATACAGGAAGCATTTAGCACAAGAACTTGGGAGCTGAGGCTGGGCTGGTCCCCTCCTGGCCTGATTCCAGTCTGTCAGTGTAGCAATACAAGATTCCAGATATGGCCTGACCAAGCCAGCACAATAGGCCTATTATTTCCCCCAGTCTGGACACGACACATTGTTAATACAGCCTAAGACTGCTAGGCTTCAGAGCCTTTCTCTCCCATGATCAGTTCCCATCAGGTTGTGGTTAACTAAATCATTCAGATCCTTCTCACCAGAGCTTGAGGTCAAGCTAAATTTCTTCACCATCCTCCACTTCGTGTAATGCCGTTGAGCTCTCGGCAGAATAATGTCATCTTGCTTATTTCAGCCTGTAGAAGCTGTTTTGAATTCCGCCTCCACAATTTCCTTCCACTCTAAATTCAGGTCCAGCTTGCACCTTACTTCACCTCTGTCCGTATTGGTCAGGACGGAGCATGGTAATGCAGCGCTAGAGACACGCGTGTACCGAGAGTTGAGCCAGAGCAACACCAACACAACAGTTCCGAATTACCATATACCCACCGTGTGCGCACTTCGCAAGCACTGTGCTTTGAATGGACCACCTAGTTACTTCTCCCAACACTAACTAGGATGTTTTTATCACCTCCATCCTAGAGAGAAACTGAAGACTAAAAGAAGAGAAGCCAGGATTTGATTTTATAATCTTGGTGACAGACTTGGTTGTTATCCATCAGGGACTTACATTCCTGATCATGTGACTCCATTAGTCCCCGTAGACATTCTCCTCTCTACCTCCTCATATCCGTACCACCAGGCCCAGAGCCCACGTAACTTTGCTGAAGCTCTGGAAACGTCACCAGCCCTATTAGCCTCAGAAGACTGGAGCATAAACCTGGGCCCCTTCTTCACAGCCATCAACTTCTCCTTAAAGAACTTCTCCCTAGTGGGCAGGAGCTTCCCCTCCAGTGGGAGGATTTTTGGGTCTAGCTCAGGCTCTCAGTTAAGGACAAATGAGTGTACATTCTCTATGCTGCTCTACACCTCTCTGAATCCACGCAAAGCTGCCAGTGAGTTCTCCCCCAGAGAACTTCTAGGTCCCCTGACTTTTCTGGAAGTAGAGAAGTAGAGTATACAAATGTCCCAGAGGGGTTAGGAATATGGGCCCATTGGTAGAGTGCTGGTCTAGATGCATCAAGTCCCAAGTTTGATTCCCAGTAACTAGCATGGGGGTGCATGCCTGCTATCCTAGCACTTAGGAGACTGAGGCAGGAGAATTGTTCAAGACTAGCTAGTCGAGCCCAGGAGGGGGGAATGGAAGGTTGTGCACACCTTTAATCCCAGCACTCAGGAGGCAGAGGTAGGTGAATCTCTGAGTCCAAGCCTACTTCAGAGCAAGTTCCAGGACAGCCAGAGCTACACAGAGAAGTCCTACCTCGGAAAAAAAATGGGGGGAGGTAGAAAGCCCTTCAGGAACACACCAGATGTGCACATGGGTAAATGTACACTCTCCTTCCACATGCATGCACAAACACACGTGTGCATGCATACATACACATGTAGTGATACATTGCTTATGATTTAATAAAGCAATGGGGATCAGAAAGCAAAGCCAGCCACACTAGTTAGCCATAGAGCCTGGGCAGTGGTGGCACTCAGCTTTAATTCCAGGACACTGAGACAGAGGCAGATAGATCTCTGTGAGTCCAAGATCACACTGGGCCATCCGAGAGTGGATCAGTCTAAAAGAAAAACAGAGCTCAGGCCTTTAATCCCAGCACTAGAGAGGTATACAAGGAAGAAGCAAAGGATCTCATGTGAGATTCAGTTTCCAGTCACAGGGAAGTCAGGATCTCCATTTCAGCCTTGGTAGAGGTAAGAGCTACTGGCTGGCTGCTTTGTTTTTCTGATCTTCAGGCAAGCTTTACTAAATCATAAACAATATATCAACACACACACGCACAATACCTACCTCATTGGGTTGGCAGGAGTATATGAAGATTAAATGGAATGCTTAAAATAGTGAGCTTGACACACTGTAAGCCAGTGGTTCTCAACTTGTGGGTCATGACCCCCTTGGGGGTCACATATCAAATATCCTGAATATCAGATATTTACATTACAATTCATAACAGTAGCAAAATTACAGTTATTAAGTCACAACAAAATAATTTTATTGTTGGGAGTTATTACAACATGAGGAACTGTATTAAAGGGTCTCAGCATTAGGAAGGTTGAGAACCACCCATGTAAGCACTTTATAAAGTGCTTTGTTGCTGCTGTTATTGTTATCATTATTTCTATACAGGGCAAAACCTCACCAAGTAAGACTCTTTTTGCTAAGGAGATAAAATTTGCTTGTAACTAGCTGTATATCTTTAATCCCAGTACTGGGGAAGCAGAGGTAGGCAGATCTCTGTGATTTTTGATGCCAGCCTGGTCTACAGAGTAAGTTCCAGGACAGGCAGGGCTATAGAAAGACCTTGTCTCAACAGGAAAAAGCATTTTTTTTTGTAAATGGTTGGGGGTTAGATTACATCTAATGACTCAGGGTGGTATTTCTGGCCCAGTGGGATGCTGCCAGGGCAAGTTACCAGGAGGAACTACTTGGAAGTTGGTACTTGCATGTAATTGTTGAGGAAAACTGTTGTTGAATACTGTTGCTACCAGCTGGAGTATTTGCAGTCTGTCACTTAGTAGTAAGATTGATCTATAGTCCCAACCTGTCATATCTATGACCCTGATTTCTAGAGGAAAGGGTCAAGCCCATACTTGGCTCAAAAATTCACTGGCCAATTTACATCCTGGGTGGTGATGCTCTAGGGAATGGGATAGGGAATGGGAAGGTTCTGGAGCAAGGGCTTCCTGGAGTAGATGCTAGGATGGGAATATCTCATCTTTTTTCTGATCTTGTGTCTTTATTTACCTTGTGAAGAGGAAGTGGGGCAGAAAGTTAGGAGGAGGCAACTATGAAGGTTCCAAGAGAGGCTCCTTGTAAGGAAGTATCTGAGGGCCCTTGAAGTCACTTGAGGCTGCCACTTCCTGGAATATTGGTTAGGTAATTATGGATCAGGAGAGGCCTCAAGACTGATCCATCTGATCTCATGAGGCCGTGGACCACTCCACAGGAATACTTCCTAAGCTGGATGATTGGTGATTCTAACCCCCAGTTCTTGGGAAACTGAGGAACGTGGAGAGTACATAGAGATTCTGTGGGTCAACTGGTACCCCTGCTTCCAACTAGTTCTTCAGGGTCATCTCATTCTGCACTCTCACAAGTTCAAGATCCCTGTCTCCAGACAAAAGAGACTCCCTGCTCCCACTGCTGAGAAGATGTAAAGATGAAGGAAATTAGAAGCTGGAAGATGTCACCCTTGGCTCACAAGGCTATGCTAAGACCATACAGTGCTGGGGAAGCAACAGTGATCTGGACCAAACTACCAGGTGCCCTCAGGGCTCATGAGATCAAGTGAAGAGCTCCTTGAGCAAGAGCCCAGGCAGGTAGCGTCAGAAGAGAGGGCGAGGATGAGTGCCTGAGCAATACCTCTCCTTTCCTGGCTAGCCAGTCCGATGCCCTCCTCATGCTCACACCATGTTTCTGCAAGGAGGCCCTGCCCTACTCCGATAGCCTTGACCCATTCATAGTTGAAAGAGCCTAGACTCAGGTTAACAGACAGGAAGGAACAGAGCTTGCCTTGTTCCCGGAGTCCTGCCCCCTCTTCGAGCTTCCTTTTTATCCGTCTGAACAGATAGCAGCTCCACATCTCCACTGTGGCATGCCAGGACCTTATGATAATGTTTGATCTCATTCACATTGACTAAAGGCAAGAAGAGATAACAGCATAGCTGGGACCTAGCTAGGTTCATCAGGATTCTGTCTCTGGTTACATATGTGATTTGGGGCAGGTCACACGTCTCTGCATTTCATATATGTTAGTATTCAGGCATCTGTACTGACCTGATCTTGAGTTCTGACAGTCCTCAGGTGCAGCCACTAAGAACACCACCTATGCACATTCACTATGCTCCCTTTTAAAAGGGCCCTGCCCACTCCCATCCTGTTTCTTTCTCCCTCCCTCCTTCCCTCCCTCCCTCCCTCTCTCCTTCCCTCCCTCCCTCCCTTCTTCCTTCCTTCCCTCCTTCCTCCCACCTTACCTCCTCCTTCTCTCTTTCTCTGTCTCTCTTTCTCTGTCTCTCTCTGTCCCTCTTTACTCTCTCCTGCTACTCCTGTCCCCGGAAGCTGGTCTCCCCACTCCCCTTTCCTCCCCTTTCAGCTTTTTATGATCCCTTTCTCAAAAAAGAAAAAACAAAATAAAACAAAACCCTTTGCTTGAATCCTGTTGCATGGCATCTTTCTCTCTCACACTGCTTTTCTTATATTACAACAATGTATCTAATCTGTATTACACGCCATGGTGCTATCCTGATTAGTGAGACAAGGTGTGTATTCAAAACAAACTTTACAGGTCACAATGCATCATAGTTTCTTTTCTTCACCTGCTCCTGATTGTCAAGAGGCATGCTTTTGCTGAATAGGCACTGGGAGAATGTAGAACTTAAAGCACCCTGCTGTGGATGGGTGGATAGAGGTGGGAGGCGAGGGAGCCGGAGCCGGAGAGCACAAAAGCATACTCAAGGGAATCAGGGAGCCCTTGTGGACGCAGTCATGAAAGCCTTCTTTGGACCAGCACAGAGATGAACAAAGTATGGTCCATCTTGTCTTTTGAAGAGATCACATCTAGTTGTGGAGGGAGATACAGGCAGAATATGACCACGTGATATGACCAAGTCCTGTAGAACTACATCTGCTGCCCAGAATTGAGAAGCCCAGATTCAGTTTGAGGGACATAAGTCTTGAAAGGCTTCACGGAGGAGGTAGTAACAGAGCGCTGTAGGATGAGGTGAGGAAGTAGGATGTGAGACAAAGGGAATGCCTGGGACATAGAGGTGATGGGGTCAGAGTGCAGGAGCAGTGAGCAGCTTGCACTGGCTTGTGCGGAAATCGGTGGTCTGTGAAGCTTCAATAGTAGGAGCTTTGCAGCTTCATCTTACAGGCAGAGGGGAGCCCTGGGAAGAGCTCTGAGCAGAAGAGTGAAGTGAATAGAGGCTTTCTGTGCAGAGTTTGGGACCTGAGCTGGGTGATGGGGACTTACTTGTGTGCTCAGTAAAGACAACATTTGCTCATCATTCTCAGACTCCCATCCATCCTCCCAAACGATAGCAGCAGCCCTTTAGTCCCTCTAAGTCAAATTTTCTTTTCCCCTTTTTGAGACACAGTTTCCCTGTCTAGTCCGGGAACTCACCCTGTAGACCAGGCTGACCTCAAGCTAACAGAGATCCACCTGCCTCTGCCTCCTGAGTCCTGGGACTAAAGGGGTACACCACCACTGTGTCCACCTCAATTATTAATAATAATCAGAGGATTAAAAATAAAATCTGGAGCCAGGCGTTGGTGGCGCACGCCTTTAATCCCAGCACTCGGGAAGCAGAGGCAGGCGGATCTCTGTAAATTCGAGACCAGCCTGGACTACCAAGCGAGTTCCAGGACAGCCTCCAAAGCCACAGAGAAACCCTGTGTCGAAAAACCAATAAATAAATAAATAAATAAATAAATAAAATAAAAATAAAATCTGGCCTGGGCATTGATGGCACACACCTTTAATTGCAGCACAAGGGAGGCAGAGGCAGGTGGATCTCTGTGATCCAACTTGATTTATCTAGTGAGCTCCAGGCCAGTCAGGGCAACATAGTGAAACCCTGACACAAAACAACAACAAAAACAACAAATTAAAAAAAAAAGTGGACTGGGGGTATAGCTCAATAGCTAAAGAGCTCACATATAAGGATCTGGATTCAAGTTGAAAGACCCCCTCCCGACATAGCCCAACAGGAGCTGTCTGAGTTCACGCTAAGGTCGAGGGCCCCTGGCCCCCTACCGACATAGCCCACCAGGAACTGTCTGAGTTCACGCTAAGGTCGAGGGCCCCTGGCGCCTCGAGGGCTTGACAAACAGGATATTAGTGGTCGGCCATCCAGAACTGGGGAGTTAACACCGGGGAGTTTCCCATCCACAATGTGCCCGAGATGAAAGCTAAGTCAACCTCCTGCGACTTCCTTGTATTCAAGCCAGGTGGCCCCAGTCTAAATCTCTCGCCCCATTAAATTTGACCAACGAAAATCCTGTGACCATGCATCCGCTTTTGTACCCACGCTTTTCGCTATATAAGGCACCCCCGTTCCCCATCTGGGCGCGCTTGGTTCCCGAGACCAAGACGCCCGGGTACCCGTATGTGTGATCAATAAAACCTCTTGCTGATTGCATCCATACGTGTGGCCTCGCTGGTCCTTGGGGGGGTCTCTCAGATTGAAAGTATCCCTAGTACGGGGTCTTTCATTTGGGGGCTCGTCCGGGATGAAGACCCCCGCCCAGGGACCACCGACCCACCACTGGGAGGTAAGCTGACTGTGCGGATCCGCTGTTTGTCTGGTGTCTTGTGTCCTCCAGTGTCTGCCTGCCCGATCGTATGTGTCTCTGAAACCGCGCCTGCGTCCGTAGTACTCAGCTGTGTACATCTGTAATTGGCAGTAGGGGGGGGACGACGGGTTCGTAAACCCCCCCCTGAGGCTCCGGGAGACGTCCCAGGAGCGTCTGATTTTTGGCTCTCACGGTCTATGCCCAGGCATTTTTCCGTCCTGTTTGGAGCCGTCCCTCAAGGGGAGGGATTTTCAGCCCTACTGAGGGAGGGAGAGAGGCAGGTTGCCCTCCCATCTGAGAGTTTGCTTTCGGTCTTGCGCCGAGCCGCGCCGCGCGA
This sequence comes from Mesocricetus auratus, assembly GCF_017639785.1. Lineage (NCBI taxonomy): Eukaryota > Metazoa > Chordata > Mammalia > Rodentia > Cricetidae > Mesocricetus > Mesocricetus auratus. Next base: position 20,064,046 of record NW_024429197.1, on the reverse strand, counting down.
CTTCTTTGTCTGTCTCTGTGTTTGTTTCTTGTAACTGGTATTTGTGTCTTCATCCTTTCGGAAGAAATGGGACAAGCAATTACCACCCCTTTGTCCCTCAGTCTCGAACACTGGAAAGAAATTCAGGAATATGCGCATAACCAGTCCGCTGAAGTGCACAAAAAGAAATGGGTAGCTTTCTGTGCCTCCGAATGGCCCACCTTTGACGTCGGGTGGCCGCGGGATGGCACATTTAGCCTAGACATCATTAGGCAGGTAAAAGAAAAAGTCATGGACTCGGGGCCACATGGACACCCTGACCAGGTGGACTACATCATCACCTGGGAAGCTCTGGTTCAGAAACCGCCTGCATGGGTCAAGCCGTTTCTCTCTGGAGTGGTCCCTCCCTCCCCCAAGTCTGCCAAACCATCCGCACCCTCTCTCCCTCCTCCCTGACTCCACTCCCAGCCCCTACCCGCTCCCGATCCGCCCTATACCCAGCTCTTGTGCAAGCCTCTCCTAAGGCGCCCCCCCTCCCCAAACCTAAGGTCCTGCCTGCAGGGGAAGAGACTCTACTTATGGATCTCCTGTCTGAGCCGCCTCCATATCAAGAGGCACCCCACGAGGCGGCTAATGAAGCAGAGGCCATGCCTGCCGAACGCCCCGCTGCGACTGATGAGGCAGCCCCCTCACCTGTGGCAAGCCGGCTCAGGGGGCGGCGGGAACAGGCCCCTGCGGACTCCACCGCCATGCCTCTGCGTACCGGCCCGGACGGCCAGCTGCAGTACTGGCCGTTCTCCGCCTCCGATCTCTATAATTGGAAAAACAATAATCCTCCTTTTTCTAAAGATCCCTTGCAATTGATCTCCCTTTTAGAATCAGTCCTAGTGACTCATCAACCCACCTGGGACGATTGCCAACAGCTTTTACAGGTGCTACTGACTACTGAGGAGAAGCAGCGGGTCCTCCTCGAGGCGCGGAAGAATGTGAGGGGAGCGGACGGACAGCCTACCCAGCTCCCTAATGAGATCGATGCAGCCTTTCCCTTAACCAGGCCGGAATGGGATTTTAGTACTGAGGCAGGTAGGACTCATCTTCGTCTCTACCGCCAGTTGCTCATAGCAGGTCTCCGGGGGGCAGCTCGGCGCCCCACCAATTTGGCTCAGGTAAAACAGGTTTTGCAGCGAGCAGAGGAAACGCCCGCCGCGTTCCTTGAGAGATTGAAGGAGGCATACCGCATGTATACGCCTTACGATCCGGAGGACCCAGGACAAGCCACTGGTCTTGCCATGGCGTTTATCTGGCAGTCCGCCCCAGATATCCGTAATAAGTTACAGAGGCTGGACAATTTACAGGGGTATACGGTCCCTGATTTGCTAAAGGAGGCAGAGAAGGTATTCAATAATAGAGAGAGCCAGGAAGAGAGAGAAGAGCGTTGGAGGAGAGAAAACATTGAGAGGGAGGAAAGGCAGCGAAAGGAAATGGAAGAGAGAGAAAATGCCAGGGATAAAAGGAGACAGAGGGAGCTTTCACGGTTGATGGCCACTGTAGTGTCAGGACAGAGACAGCGGCAGGATAGACAAGGAGGAGATCGAAGAGGACCCAGGGTAGATAAAGATCAGTGTGCCTACTGCAAAGAACGGGGCCACTGGGCTCGGGAGTGCCCAAAGAAGCAAAGTCGGAACAGAAATACAAGACCCCAGGCCTCAGCTTCTCTCCTAAACCTAGAAGACTAGGGGAGTCGAGGCCAGGAGCCCCCCCCTGAGCCGCGGCTAACCCTACACGTAGGGGGGCACCCCGTCACCTTCCTGGTGGATACAGGGGCACAGCACTCCGTTTTGACCAGGTCTCCTGGCACGTTGAGCGGCCGCACGGCCTGGGTCCAGGGAGCCACAGGAGGAAAGACCTACCGCTGGACCACCGACCGGCAAGTGCAACTAGCGACTGGCAAGGTAACCCACTCCTTCCTCCATGTCCCAGACTGTCCATACCCATTGCTGGGTAGGGACTTATTAACTAAACTAAAGGCTCAGATACATTTTGATAAGACTGGGGTCAGCATCACTGACCCGTCGGGAAGGCCGTTGCATGTGCTCACCTTGTCCATAGAAGATGAGTATAGACTACATGAACGAAGCAAAAAGGCCCCAACCGATATGGAGGGATGGCTACTCAAGTACCCCCAAGCATGGGCAGAGACCGGGGGCATGGGTCTCGCCGATAGCCAGCCACCCATAATTGTGTCCCTGAAAGCGAACGCCATCCCAATCGCCGTAAAGCAGTACCCAATGTCCAAGGAAGCCAGAGAAGGCATAACTCCTCACATCAATAGACTGTTGGATCAAGGGATCCTCGTACCCTGTAAGTCCCCCTGGAACACCCCTCTATTACCCGTCAGAAAACCAGGAACGGGGGACTACAGACCAGTCCAGGACCTCCGAGAGGTTAATAAACGGGTTGAAGATCTACACCCCACAGTGCCCAACCCCTACAACCTCCTTAGTGGGCTATCGCCTACCCACGTCTGGTATACGGTCCTGGACCTCAAGGATGCCTTCTTTTGCTTGAGGCTACACCCCAACAGCCAGTTGTTATTTGCCTTTGAATGGAGAGACCCAGCTCGGGGAATCTCCGGTCAGCTGACCTGGACAAGGCTACCCCAAGGGTTTAAAAACAGCCCCACTCTCTTTGACGAGGCACTACACCGGGATCTGGCCGTTTTTCGGGTCCAGCACCCCTCTCTGATTCTGCTCCAGTACGTAGATGATTTGCTGCTGGCGGCTACGTCAGAGGAAGACTGTCGCCGGGGCACCGAGACCCTACTCCAGGTCTTGGGGAGTCTGGGGTACCGGGCATCGGCCAAGAAAGCCCAGCTCTGTTTAAAACAAGTGACCTATCTGGGCTACAAAATAAGGGAAGGGCAGAGGTGGCTAACTGAGGCCAGAAAGCGAACCATTCTGAACATTCCCGCCCCAAGAACCCCCCGTCAATTACGGGAATTCCTGGGAACCGCAGGCTTCTGCCGCCTCTGGATCCCGGGTTTCGCTGAGTTGGCCGCTCCCCTCTATCCCCTCACGCGGACCGGCATCCCCTATAACTGGGGAACGGATCAGCAGCAGGCCTTTGAGAATATCAAACAGGCCCTCCTACACTCCCCGGCCCTGGGACTGCCCGACTTGCTGAAGCCCTTCGAGTTATACGTTGACGAAAGACAGGGCTACGCGAAGGGGGTGTTAACCCAGAAGCTGGGACCATGGAGGAGACCGGTGGCCTATTTATCCAAGAAACTGGACTCAGTGGCCGCAGGATGGCCACCCTGCCTCCGGATGGTAGCGGCGATAGCAATTCTGGTTAAAGATTCTGGCAAACTGACCATGGGTCAACCCCTTACCGTTCTGGCCCCGCATGCTGTTGAAGCAATCATCCGACAACCTCCGGACAGGTGGCTCACCAATGCGAGAATGACTCATTACCAAACCTTACTATTAGATACCGACCGAATCCGGTATGGGGCCCCGGTGGCCTTAAATCCAGCCACCCTCCTACCTCTCCCTGGCACCCCCGAACACCATGATTGTCAGCAGATCCTGGCCGAGGTACATGGCACTCGCCCAGACCTCTCAGACTTGCCCCTCCCCAACCCTGAACACGTCTGGTACACGGACGGGAGCAGCTTCATGGAACACGGAGAGCGGCGGGCCGGTGCGGCGGTGACCACGGAAGATCAGGTAATATGGTCCCAAGCTCTACCTGCAGGAACCTCCGCTCAGAAAGCGGAGCTCGTAGCTCTGACCCAGGCTCTAAGACTGGCGGAGGGAAGGAGATTGACGGTGTATACCGACAGCAGATATGCCTTCGCCACGGCCCACATCCATGGCGAAATATACAGAAGGAGAGGTTTACTTACTTCGGAGGGAAAAGAGATTAAAAATAAAAAAGAAATACTAGCCTTGCTACAGGCCATTCATCTGCCGCGAGCTCTCAGCATCATCCATTGCCCAGGGCACCAGAAAGGGGACACTCCAGTTGCAAGAGGCAACAGGATGGCTGACTGGGCGGCGAGGGCGGCCGCCACTGAGGAAAAACGGGTCGAAGTCCTATCGGTTGACTCTAGACCTCATCATGGTGACTCCCGATGGGAATACACGGAACAAGATGTCAAGGCTCTGCACTCCCTGGGAGCACGGGAAGATCTAAAAACTGGGAAATGGGTGTACCAAGGAAAGGTAGTGTTGCCCTACGAAATGGGCCGCCATTTGATCTCCTGGCTGCATCGCCTCACACATCTCAGCTACCAGAAAATGAAAAAGCTTCTGGAACGGGAAGAAGAGGTCTACTTCTTTCTACAGAAGAACGATCTTCTCAAAGAAATCACCGAACGTTGTGACGCCTGCGCCAGAGTGAATGCTTCTAAAATCAAGCTGCCTCCGGGTATAAGAACCAGAGGTCACAGGCCCGGCACTCACTGGGAAGTAGACTTTACTGAAATAAAACCGGGCAAGTATGGATATAAATATCTACTGGTTTTTGTAGATACCTTTTCAGGATGGCCGGAAGCATTCCCGACAAGGCACGAGACTGCCGCTGTGGTGGCCAAGAAGCTATTGGAAGAAATCTTCCCCCGATACGGGATGCCCCAGGTAGTAGGGTCAGATAATGGTCCCGCCTTCATCTCCCAGGTAAGCAGAACAGTGGCCACCTTGTTGGGGATCGATTGGAAATTACATTGTGCATACAGACCCCAGAGCTCAGGACAGGTAGAGAGAATGAACAGAACAATTAAGGAGACCTTAACCAAATTAACGCTTGCAACTGGCACTAGAGACTGGGTCCTCCTGCTACCACTTGCCCTGTATCGGGCTAGGAACACGCCCGGACCACATGGGTTAACCCCATTTGAGATCCTGTTTGGGGCCCCGGTGCCCATTATTAATTTCTTAGGCCCCGATGTTTCTGACTATGCTAATACCCCTTCTCTACAAGCCCATCTACAGGCCCTCCAGCTGGTCCAGAAGGAGGTGTGGGAACCTCTAGCCCAGGCGTACCGGGACCAGAGAGACAATCCGGTCGTGCCTCATCCGTATCAGATCGGAGACGCTGTCTGGGTCAGACGCCATCAGACCAAAAACCTCGAACCTCGCTGGAAGGGACCATATTTGGTTCTGTTGACCACCCCTACCGCGGTAAAGGTTGACGGGATTGCCGCTTGGATCCACGCGAGCCACGTCAAGCCAGTCCGATCAGACGACCCTCAGCCGCAAGGAACATGGACAGCCCATCGCACCCAAAACCCTCTAAAGATAAGACTCTCCCGGGTTGTTTAATTGTTTTACTGTGCCTTGTGCGAGTAGAGGGGAGCCCTCACACCCCGCAGCTCTTAACTTGGCAGGTGTTCTCCCAGACGGGGGAGGTGGTCTGGTCTCTCTCAGGCTACCACGCGCCGGGTACCTGGTGGCCCACCCTCACTCCCGACTTCTGCCACCTGGCCGCCGGGCTGGAGACCTGGGATATCTCCACAGTCGGGGCTCATGAGATGACTCAAAATATACAGTCCCCCCGCCACCCCTAGGAAAGACCTGGCCACAAGGGTGCCGCAATCCTAGAGCTAGATGTCTCCTGGCACAAATGGACTTCTACGTCTGTCCTCAACAAAGACAGTCTCGAGCCTTAAGATGTGGGGGATACGAGAGTTATTTCTGTGCCAATTGGGGCTGTGAGACCACGGGGGATGCCTACTGGAAACCCAGATCATCCTGGGACCTGATTGAGATACACCGTAATTATTCACGGCCCCCTCTGGGCCGCTTTGATTGTGATCATGGCCCTGGTAGATGGGGCTCTTGGTCCTGTAAATCAGCTACCTGTCTCCCCCTCAACATTACCTTCACCCAAAAAGGCAAACAGGACTATACTCAGTGGTTAAAAGGAAAAACCTGGGGACTGAGATGGCACATGCCATGGGAAGATAGAGGCGTTATCCTCAGAATCCGTTTAACCTCCCAAACTAATTCGGCCCCTATCGGGCCAAACCCCGTGCTGGCGGACCAACGACATCCCTCCGACCCATCCGGCCCTAAGCCCGAACGCCTTCCCTCACCGAACGCCACCAATTCGCCCCCCACCAGCACCACTGAGGCTGCCCAACCCGGCACGGGGGACCGGCTTATAGGCCTTATCCAAGGGGCCTACCTAGCCCTAAATGGGACTCAACCTGACAAGACTCAGGATTGCTGGCTCTGCTTAATGTCAAGCCCTCCCTACTATGAGGGCACTGCAGTGGTCGGGAACTACTCCAACCACACTTCCCCACCGCCTACGTGTACCGAGGGATCCTCACACCGATTGACCCTAACTGAAGTCTCAGGACAGGGTACATGTCTAGGGAAAATTCCTCCCTCTCATACCCTCCTCTGCAACTCTACCCAGACCTTGGGCCCAGGAGCATACTATTTGGCCGCCCCTAATGGCACTTACTGGGCGTGCAGCACAGGTCTGACTCCCTGTGTATCTACCGCCGTTATGAACATGTCCCGGGACTACTGTGTCCTAGTCCAGCTATGGCCGAGAATTACTTATCATACCTCAGAATATTTTGTCAGCCAGTTCGAAGAAAGATCCCAACTTCGAATTAGAAGGGAGCCAGTCACATTAACGCTGGCCCTCATATTGGGGGTTGGGGGAATAGCGGCCGGGATAGGCACTGGTGCTAAGGCTCTCTCAGAAACCACCCAGTACCACCAACTGCAGACAGCCATGCAGTCGGACATTAGAATCCTTGAGGAATCAGTAACGGCCCTTGAGAAGTCACTCAAGTCTCTGTCTGAGGTAGTCTTGCAGAATAGGAGAGGTCTGGACTTATTGTTCCTTAAGGAAGGGGGATTATGCGTAGCTCTAAAGGAAGAATGTTGCTTCTACACCGACCACACTGGAATCGTAAGAGACAACATGGCCAAGCTGAGGCAGAGATTAGATCGGAGGCAGAAATTCTTAGATGCCCAACAGGGTTGGTTTGAGGGCTGGTTCAATAGGTCACCCTGGTCTACTACCCTAATTTCTGCCATAACAGGGCCCATAATGGTCCTCATTCTCATTCTGATATTGGGGCCCTGCCTTCTTAACCGTTTAACCCAGTTCGTGAAAGATAGGTTCTCTGTCATACATGCAATGGTTTTAACACAACAGTATCAACAACTTAAACAGATGGATCCAGAGTTAACTAAAGCACTTGAATGAAGGATTCCATTCAGTCACAAGAGAAATGGGGGAATGAAAGACCCCCTCCCGACATAGCCCAACAGGAGCTGTCTGAGTTCACGCTAAGGTCGAGGGCCCCTGGCCCCTACCGACATAGCCCACCAGGAACTGTCTGAGTTCACGCTAAGGTCGAGGGCCCCTGGCGCCTCGAGGGCTTGACAAACAGGATATTAGTGGTCGGCCATCCAGAACTGGGGAGTTAACACCGGGGAGTTTCCCATCCACAATGTGCCCGAGATGAAAGCTAAGTCAACCTCCTGCGACTTCCTTGTATTCAAGCCAGGTGGCCCCAGTCTAAATCTCTCGCCCCATTAAATTTGACCAACGAAAATCCTGTGACCATGCATCCGCTTTTGTACCCACGCTTTTCGCTATATAAGGCACCCCCGTTCCCCATCTGGGCGCGCTTGGTTCCCGAGACCAAGACGCCCGGGTACCCGTATGTGTGATCAATAAAACCTCTTGCTGATTGCATCCATACGTGTGGCCTCGCTGGTCCTTGGGGGGGTCTCTCAGATTGAAAGTATCCCTAGTACGGGGGTCTTTCAAAGTGGGGCAATGGTGGCTCCCGCCTTCAGTCCCAGCATTCGGGAAGCAGAGGGAGGTAGATTCCTGAGTTCAAGGCCAACCTCTTCTACAGAGTAAGTTCCAGGACAGCCAGAGCTACACAGAGAACCCCTATCTCGAAAGAAAACAAAAACAACAACAAAAAAAAAACCTTGAGTTCAGATCCCAGGCTCTCATGTAAAAACCTGAGCATGTTCCTCTAATCCCAGTGCTGAGAAAGGAGGCGAGTGAGTCTAGCCCAGTTGACGAGTTCCAAATTCAGTAAGAGACAGGTCTCAAAAATAAATTGGAGGGTCAATGAGACGGTTCGGTGAGGAAAGGCACTTGTTGACAAGCCTGATGACCTGAGTTCAGTCCCTGGGATCCACGTGGTAAAGGAGAGAACTAACTCCTGCCAGTTGTACATTGATTCACACACACACACACACACACACACACAAATAAATGTAAAACTTAAAAATAAGGTGGAGAATGATTGAGGAAGACCTCTAGCATTGACCTCTGGTCTCCACGTGTATGTTCACACATGTGCACATGCAACTGAATACAACACACACACACACACACACACACACACACACACACACACACACACGAAATGTAGTTGTTGGTAGAGTGCTTATCCAGTATGCCTAAAATGCTGGGTTCAGTCTGCAGGGCAGCATAATCTGGCCAGTGTGGTACACACAAGTAATCCCAACATTTGGGAGGTAGAGGCAGGAGCAACAGAAGGCCATCCTCATATACAAATCAAGTTTGAGGCCCGTCTGGGATACAGGATACCTGGTCTAAAAAAGAAAAAGAAAATCTATTTTATCCCCATTTGAAGCAACCTATTTTAAACAGTCAATAAGTGTTAGTAAGGAATATGTTATGTGGGGCATGGTGGCACACCCCTATATTTCCAGCCCTGGAAAGCCAGAAGCAGGAAGATCAGGAGTTCAAGGCCTTTGCTGGCTACCCATCAACTTCAAGACCAGACTGGGCTACATAAGACTGAGAACCTCCAGACCCCAAGAGAAGGGTCTTCAGTGGTAGTCTTGTCTCCTGCTTCTGGGTTTCAGACTCAGTAAGCATCTCCTAATTTCCCATGAGTGCTGAGGTCAGAGAGAGACAGGACTTGCCCAAAGTTAAACAGCAGCAGCAGAAGCAGCAGCGGCAACTTCCCAGCCCATCCTGTCTGCTTCTGAGGAACAGCCCTTGCAGAGAAAGCCTTCTGCTTTGCCTGGTCTCTGAATACTCACAGAGGATTATCCAGACCACAGAACACCCACCTGCCCTTCTGCACCTCCCTCCCAGGAGCTCTCGCCAGGGGTTATCTTGGCATCTGAAACCCCCTCCTTAGCATCTATCCTTGCACTGTTTTTGGACAGTGCTAAGGAGAGCGTCAGGGAGCCAGTATGGTATCCTCTGGGCTGCGTGCAGAGTGCTAGGTTGGAATCCCATTCAAGTTTCACGACAAGGTTTCCCTGTGTAGCCCTGGCTGTCCTGTAACTGGATCTGTAGAGCAGGCTGGCCCCAAACTCACAGAGATACACCTGCCTCTGAGTTTGGGGATTAAAAGCATGCACTAGCATGCCCAGCTGAAAGTTGGACTCTTCTTTTTCTTTTTTCTTTTTTTTTTTTGTTCTTTTGGTTTTTCAAGAAAGTTTCTGTGTGGCTTTGGAGCTAAAGTTGGACTCTTAAATCTGGAATTAAGATAGGGCCTGGCAAGCCTGGAGGTGGTGGCACATGCCTTTAATCTGGAGGCAGAGGCAGGCAGAACTCTGAGTTTGAGGCCAGCCTAGTCTACAGAGCAAGTTCCAGGACAACCAGGGCTACATACACAGAAAAACCCTGTCTCAAAAAACAAAGATGGGACCTGGCCTGATCTGGGTTCTAGGTTTCTGGGTGTGTTCTGAGCTGGACTCCACTGCTCTGCTGTGGTTTAGCTTTGGTCTGAATGCTAACACCAGAGTTTAGGCCTTCTGAGCCCTAGGCTTTGAGCCTCTGAGCTGGGTCGAGTCCTGGGATTGAACAAAAGTTCTGAGCCTTGGTCTTTGGCTCAGGCTGGACTTTGGGCCTAGTACAGGTGGTTCTCTGAGTTCTGCAAGCTGAGGTCTGAGCTTGAGACTTTGGACTAGGGTTGGTCTGGCTTGGGCTCTGGGTTCTGGGCTCTGGATTATACATTAGCACTGGGATGGTTTTGAGGTCTGGGCTCTGGGTCTCATCTCTAGATGAACTTGGGTGCTGGGCAGGGTTCTAGACTGAGCAGGTCAACTGTGGTCTCTGAAGTGCAGCTTATGTGGGTTACAGTGGAATGTTCCCTCAGAGAGCAAGGCCCTTCACCCCACTCATCCTCTTGGGAGCTCAGCTTTGCTCTTCCTGGGGCAGTGGGGACAAGCAAAGGTACTAGTAGGTTCACCGAGTTGCCAGGAGGAAGTGGCATGTGGAGTGTCCTCGGGTGACCACAGGCTGTCCTGCCTGCTACCAGGGCCCTGTCCCTAAGCAGGGAACAATGAGGAAGTCATCGTCTAGTCTACAGCCTGGCTTCTTAGGGCCAGCATGAGAGAGAGGCAGTATGCTGGGCTTGACTCTGAGTCTGGGGAGGGACGGGTATCCATCCCCAACCTCATTCTCAGAGATGTTGCCCTTGTCCTACCCTTTTGCCACAAGTGGGGGTTAAATCTTTCAGGCCTCACAAGAGGCTATTCCCAGGGCATACTCATGCCTGGATCACTTCTCCCTCATAACAGACGTGTGTGTGTGTGTGTGTGTGTGTGTGTGTGTGTGTGTGTGTGTGTGTGTGTGTGTTGGGATGTGCAGGCACATATGCAGATGTACTTATGCACACACATGGAGGTCAGAGGGCATTGGTGGGTGTTACCTTCACCTCGTTTGAGATGGGGTCTCTTTGTTGTTCACAGTTCTGTGGGGCAGGCTAACAGGTATGAAAGTTTCAGGGCAGTTTCTTGTCTCTGCCACCTTACCATGCGAGCACTGTGATGAGAGACACATGTCACAGTTGCTGGCTTTTTGTTGGTTCTGGGTTTCTAATTCAAGTCCCATGCTCACACAGCCATCACCTTGCTGCTCCTAGCCCCACTTGGTGTTTGTTCCCTTAGCTGTCCCCTCCACCTTCAGGTGCTCCAAAGGCTCCTGCAGTGAGATTCCCCTTCACAGTGACTTCCAGAGACGCTAACAAGGAGTGGAAAAGCTAGCCTCTTTGCTAACCCTACTTTCATCTGCTCCCTCAAGCACGGGAACCTGAGGCAGCCATCTTCACTGCAGTGACAGGAGTCGCTGCAGGGAAATGCTATTAATAAGAAATCTCAGAGCGTATGTGTCAGCCAGGTGTAGTGGTGCACACCTTTAATCTCAGCACCTGAGGGGCAGAGGCCGGCAGAACTCTGTGAGTTTGAGGTTAGCCTGGTCTACATAGTGAGTTCCAGGACAGCCAGGGCTTTGTAGAGAGACCCTGTTTTGAAACAAAAACAAATGGGACGTCATTCCTCCCTAAGGGGGTTACAATAACATTACCTGGTCAGTTTTTTCACAGCTGCCTCTTTAGATGTACATTCAGTTACTAACTTGATTGTCCCCTGTCCCAGACTTCCTTTCAATCCCAGAAAGAAACCACCTTCCAGTTCTCCACCAGCAAAACCTCCAGTAGGCTCTGTACAGAAAACCATACTCCCCGAGACATAAGGGGCAAGTTCATCAGAAGAAGAAACAGTAGAAAACTCCCACATTTGTTAGTCAGTCCAGAATCATATGGAAGCAAGATGGAGGTATGTATGGGACAGGTTGCAGCAGACAGCTTGGTGCAGGTGCGGCAGTTCTGAACCTCAAAGTTCTGTCCCTTTAAAGTCTTTCTGCCCATGAGAAGTGACAAGCTGTGCCTGCTTCTCATTGTTCAGAGTTGGTCTTTTAGAACAAGTGGGGATGGCAGTGAGGCGGCTAAATGTGGATCAAACACACTTCAAAAGTAGTTATTCTGTAGACAGTACAGTCTAAATCCATACTGAAGAAGAGGTACTTTCTGAGAGGCCTTACGATCCTGGTACCTGCCTACGGCGTTGCTAAGGCTCCAAGCATTTTCACAGCAATGTCAAAGCCTCTGCCTGCATCCTTCTGTTTTGAGTTTGTGCCACCCCTACCACGCAATAGCAAAAGACCTGGCAGAGAGCGTGAACCCATGATGGTTTATTTCAGGTGCGTAGCGTTCCTATAGGAGCTTTGAAGTGATTATGTCTTTATCACAGACTAGGTGTAAGTCATGGGTTAGGACTGGAATTCTTTCCAGCCCTTACACAGAAGTGTGGGCCTTTGATTGTCCAAGCACATCTCTCTTCCTTTTGCCTCTGCTCCAGTCCCCACTGGGTTCCATGGTCTTGGCAGCCTTGTTTATATGTTCTTTAAAAGCCTCAAGGCTGTGAGCTTTTGTTCTCGTTTTGTTTTTCTTCCTCTTTCTTTTTTGTCTTCCTTTTAGCATCGGGATTGAACCAAGGCTTCACACATGCTTGGGCAGGAACTCTATATCCCAGAGTCCCCTTTCTTTAAATTACTTTTATTTATTTGCTGCCTGAAGAGTGCACATGCCACTGTATGCAAGCAGAGGTTAGGGGACAACTTGTGACAGTTGGCTGTTTCCACTCATGTGGGTTTCAGGAATTGAACTCAGGTTGACAGGCTTGGTAGCAAGCGCCTCTACCAACTGAGCAATCTCACCCTTCTTGGCCCTGTTTAACTTCACACACATGTTAGAAGAACACACATGTGTCTTCCACCTTGTTTGCAGAGTGTCTTTTGTTGTTCACAGCTGCATAACCAGCTGTTGTCTCTTGAGTTTCAGAGGATTCTCTAGCTCTGTCTTCCATCTTGCCATAAGAGTATTGGTTATGGATTTGGGCTACTATGCCTGACCTTACACGGATGCTGGTCGTTTGAACTCAGGTCCTCGCCCTTGTCCACAAGCACTTTACCCACCGAGCCATCTCTCCACCCACACCCTTTACTTTTACCTTTTGTTTTGAGACCACCTTAGTAAGTTGCCCAGGCAGGCCTTGAACTTTCTCCTGTGGCCCAGGAAGTCTTTGAAGTTTCCCCTGTGGCCCAGGAAGTCTTTGAACTTTCTCCCGTGGCCCAGGCAGGCCTTGACTGTCATCCCTTCTGTTTCCACCTTTGCAGTAGCTGGGATCACAGGCCCAGATTTTGCATTTAGTTCTTGACATGTCTCATGTTGGCCATTCTGTCTTCCCAGCTAGTCTAGGAGCTTCACCATGCAGTAACTAATCGAGGATGCCTTCACTTCAGACAGCATTTGTTGAGCCATGTGTCAGCCAGAGCCCCTCAGTTCAGAGTCTGAGGGAGGGTAAGCTTGTTAATAAATCACTAAAGTAAGAATAATAAAAATTATGACAGAAGGAAACAGGAGTGACACAGATAAAATTGCTATATTGTACAGCCCTGTGGGTCCATATGAATGGTCCCACTGCCCCTCCAAAAGCTTGCAATGAGATGGCCGTCAGTATGTGGGAACCCAAAGAAGCCATCTGACTCAACCAGAGGAGTCCAACCAATTGCCTTGAGGAGACCAAGCATTTTTTGAAGTTCCAAATGCAAATTCTCCAGGTAGCTGAGGAGTGAAGGGTTGTCAGAGCAGAACAAATTACATGTGCAGTGCTACAGGAGAGGTCTGAGGGGACTGAGGGAATGTTTACAATACCAGGAAGTCTTCAAAATGCTCATGCCTGGGGAGGATGCCTAGCGCTCACATGCTGAAAGAGCTAATGAATGCAAGAACTATAATAATAGAAGACATAATCAGCAACATTCGTTAACCACTCATTCTATGCCCAGCACTGAGCTAAGGGACTCAGCTGCATTTTCTCATTTTAATTCATAGCAACCCCATGAGTTACACACTTTATTATCTTATCTCTAAAGATAGGGAAACTGAGACTCAAAGAAATTAAGCAACTTGTTGCTCACAGAGCTACTGAACTACAAAGTCAAGATGCAAACCCAGGCCACCAGATTCCAGAATCCCAAGCCTTTCCCTCAACACCAGTGCCCTTGACTTTGGACAGTAGCGTCTGTGCAGACCAGAGGTACACCAACTATCTCATTAGGCTTCTCAGCTGCAGTGTTCCCCAGGGAGTATTGGCACTGACCAGGCTCAACTCCATTGAGAGTTTCAGTAGAGAGAGAAAACAGTGAGGGGATTGTGGAAATGCCCCTAGGATTCTTGGAGCTCTACAAGAGAAATCTGAGAGAGGCTGGAGTTCTGCATAGGACAAAACAAAACAAACAAAATACCCAACAACTACTTGGGAAGTTGATTTTGAGTCCTAGATGAGGTGAGATCTCATGGCACTTGAAAAAAAAAACTGTCCAGTTCTCCTCAGCTCATTCATGTGTGCATTCCTTCCACATCACCTGCTTCCTAAGTCATTCATGGCTTACCAGCCCTCTGTCCCTCTGTCTTCAAGTTTTTGGGGTTTTTTGTTTGTTTGTTTTGTTTTGTTTTTCCAGACAGAGTTTCTCTGTATAACAGCCCTGACTATCCTGGAACTCACTTTGTAAACCAAGCTAGCCTCAAACCCAGAGATCTACCTGCCTCTGCCTCCCAAGTGCCAAGTGCTGTGATCAAAGGCATGCGCCACCACACCCAGCCTATCTTCAAGATTTTTGTCCTGTCCTTTTTTCCCAAGATGCTGACGTACTTGCCAGCGCCTTCTTACACCATCTCTGGCAGGTTCCAAATGATTCCTTTCTTAGCTCCAGGCCACTGTGACCTGCTAGTAGAGATAATGGGCCACACATACTCTGTAGCCTTTTGCCTAGTCCTTGTTCACTCACTGGCTCCCCCCCGACCCAGCCTCATTCAAGGGCTTTTCTGCCTCAACATGTCCTTAAATGATAGACAGCATTCAGGGGGGGGGCTTCTTCTCTTAATCCTCATTTGTGTCATCATCTTCCACTACTTCAATGACCATCTTGACTGTATGACTAATGACCAGATATAAACATAGCCTGTTCATACCCAGGTGCTTAAATGTGTATTTTATACTTTTAGTCATACAATTAGCATGTCCTTTGATAGGACATGTTGTCTAGAAGACAAGAACCCTAACATTGTGAGCTCATGACCTAATAAACAGATATGTAACGTGCATTCTTCCTGCCAGCCTGGTCCCAGAGCTGCATAAGTCCCAAATGAACACACAGGACGCTATATTAATTATGAAGCTGTTGACCGTTTGCTGGTCCTTATTGGCTAGCTCTGACTTAATTATTAACCCATAACTGCTAATCTGGGTATTTCCACGTGGTCTTCTCTTACTGGAGAAAAGGGTTCGGCCCTCTTACTTCTCCTGCGTCCTACATCGTGACTGACTGTGCCTCTGTTTCCCAGAATCCTCCTTGACTCCCAGTCCCACCTATCTTGCTTCCCTATTGGCCAACAGTGCTTTATTTAATCAGTCAATAAGACAACATATACACAGAAGGACTTCCCCCATCACAGTTACCTCAAGCAATTAGAATACAGAGTGTCTGCAGAGAAAGCTGGGGAACACAAGAAAAGATGGTTAATCTAAGAGACTTATATCAGTTAGATTTGGCTATAGGTGACAGAAAAGCTCAAAACCAGGCCAGCCCACTGGCTCTATGGGTTAATGTGCTTGCCAACAAGCCTGACTGATGACATGAGTTTGATTCCCCAGAAATCACATGGAAGAAGGAGAGAACCAGCTTCCAAAAGTACACTCACATTTCCACATGCATGTGCACACACACACACACACACACACACACACACACACACACACACACACACTTCACCTAGTTGTAAGTCTGAAAATAATTGGTCCAGAACTAGTACAATAGATCCAAGGTCATAAAAGCCCTTGTGCTTTTCATTATATGTCTCTTCCAATCCCGGACATCCTGAACGATACTTCTACCTCCATGGCCCAATATAGTCAGTCAGATTCCAGGCAACCTAAAGGAAGATTGAGTGAGAAGCAGCACACTCCCTCCTTAACACCACTTCCCCACAGTGGCACAAATTACTTCTGCCTGAGCTGTTAGGCAGCACTTAGTCACACAGCCACACCTAACTGCAAGGGATTCCAGAAAATAATTTTTTTACTCCAAGTCAGTCATGGGAATAGCCAAAAAAACAAGCCTCAGTGACAAGCACTGTAAGGGACATTAAGGGACAGGGAGTAGTTGCAGTTTCAGAAAGCTCTTGATGAGTTGAGTCTTGCCCTGAAACTGAGATATGAGTCCAAGTTAACCAGGCAGAAAGGGTGTTTGGTCTACACAGAGCATGTAGGTATTTTGTTTTCATGGAGACAGCCGCATGCATCCCAGGCTAGCCTTGAATTAGATCTGCAGCCGAGGACGACCTTGAACCGTTGATCCTCCTACTTCTGTCTCTCCAGTGCTGAGATTACAGGTATGTGCCACAACACCCTGTTTGTGCTTTGCCACGGATCCATCCCGGGGTTCTGTGCATGTTAGAAAAACACTCCACCAAGAGTGCCACAAGCCCAGCCCCAGGGAGTGCTTTTGAAAGTGCTGTTGCTTGAGAGGTGGTGGCATGTGCACACTAGGATGGTGCCAGGGGTCCCACCCTTTCCCTTTCTGCCTTATTCCCTTTAGGTAGGATCTTTCTCTAATCCTGGAGCTAGGCTGGCATCCAGAAAGTCCCAGTGATCCCTGTCTCTGTCCCCAACACTGCTGGGGTTACAGGAACACATGTGGCCACTCCAGCTTTTTATATGGATTGCTGGGATTGGTGGGGGGAGGCCCTCATGTTTGAGCAAGCATTCTTACACTGAGCTATCTTCCCAGGCCGCAGAATCACACATTTCAGTCATCTTGAGAAGGGAGGAAGGGTCCCTGCTGGGAAAGAGGCACACTTAGGGGTGGAGTAGAAGGGGACAGCTCAGTTAAAATTAGTCTTGCAGAAAGCAGCCCATGTACATTTTGACCCTAAAAGTGTTCTTGGACTTCGCTGGCACAGGCTTGAGTTCCAAGAGATGTCAATTCACAGTTAGACCAGGTGCCCTGGGCAAGGAAGCTCTGAAAAGCCTGAAGCTGGCCACAAGCACTGAACCAAGAACCCAGGACTGGTCATTGGCAGGATGGCCATTGGCCCTAACACCTCAGCTGCTGGTCAGTGGCAGGGCAATTTGTGGGGTGCTGAGGCCACACAAACTGCCAGCTGGGGCCTCCTCCCCAGACATATCACAAGCCTTCCAAAGGTTGTGTTTATTTCTCTGATGTGGCTACAGACGCGGTGGGAGGAGGGAGAAGCAGGGCAGCCAGCTGGGCATGGTGACTCTGACTCTGGAGGGATGAACTCACTGTAGGAGTGAACTCAGTCCCCACAGCTCTGTCTCTACTGCCTTCCTTGTTTCCATGGCAAGTGGACAATGACTTTGGCCCAGGTCACCTCAAAGAGTTCTACTGGAAATCTCAAATATTCCAACACCTGCTCACTACCCACAATTCACTGTTCCCCTGGCCCCTTTCTACAACAAACATGCATTACATATAGACTTAATGCACATGGACACACAGGTCCTCATCTGTCTCCATATACATACTTAATCTCACATATAAGTCTCATCTGCCATCTACATGTGACATATAGGCAGAGTTCTCCCACTACACGTGACATACAGACCCTATATACTCTAACCCCCGGCACACACATTACAGATATAGGCACACTAAATACAGGATATTCTAACATGCCTGTACTCTCTCCACATACATACTTAATCCTATGTGTATGCATAGCACACATGCACTTTTAACTACTCGTTCTCCCATACCATACATCATACCAGGCCTCCACCAATGTTGGTTTCTATGTTTTCGAAGCAAGGTCCCCAAGTTTTTTTTGTTTTGTTTTGTTTTCTGAGACAGGGTTTCTTTGCGTAGTTCTGGCTGTCCTGGAACTTGCTGGCCTCAAACTCACAGAAAAGCACCTGCCTCTGCCTCCTGAGTGCTGGGATTAAAAACTTGCACCACCATTGCCTGGCGTTTTTCTTTTTGTTGTTTTAGAGACAAGGTCTTTTTGTGTAATATGTAACCCTGGTTGTCCTGGAACTCAATATGTAGACCAGGCTGGCCTTGAACTCACAGACATCCTCCTGATCGCTGGGACTAAAGGCATGCGCCATTACTGCTGGCGCCAAAGCTTTCATATCCACAGGAATCTTTGCCTTTTGAGCTATAAGGAGACAGAGACTCAGAGAGGAAGTTGGAGAAGAGATGACAATGTCTCTGTTACACCAACCCAAACACATCTACATGGCCCATAGGAAAGAAGGAAGACTGACCTTTCCCCTACTGCCCTATGAACCATTGTGTGTTTCTGACGTCAGGGACATGGAGTTCTGGCAGGAGATTCAGCATGATGGCCGGGCTCTGCATCTACTACACAAGATACTCTGGAGACAACAGTCCCAGCCAACAGCCTGGAGTCAACCTGTGCCAGGCCCACCAATGCCACGGGGCAGAAGAAGCCCTTGTGCAATAGCAGTTGACCCAGGGGACCCGAGAAAAAGGACAAAAGGCCTCATAGGCTTCATGTTCCGGGCACTGAACCTGGACATCCACAGCTTTGTTTCCTGTCATTCTCATATCAGATGTCCTTTTCATCTTCTTCCTTAAGGCATCAAGGATAGAATCCAGGGCCTTGCATGTATGAGCCATAGAAATACACCCCTTGCCCTCCCGTGTTCTCTCAGACATGGACCCCAAGGAGGCTTAAACCTCACAGTCAGTAAATGGTAGCCCCCCTTTTTAAGTCAGGGTCTCTCTATGTAGCCTGGCTGATCTGGAACTCATTATGCAAACCAGGTTGGCCTCAAATTCACAGAGATCCACCTGCTTCTGTTTCTTTAGTGTTGTGTGTGATTAGAGGTACCACCAAGCCTGGCGATGGTAGTTTCTTGCATTAAACTAGGGATTGTTGGCTCCCATAGCACTTACCAAAAGTGTCCTGAGGCCTAGGATGCTGCAGCTGGGTGGTCCCAGGCCAGGGTAGTGATTGCAGGCTGAGGGAGGCACTCTTTTAGGCTTCCCACTTTCCCCTCTCTCAGACTAGGAATACCAAGGCAAGAGCCTTCTCCTAAGGGAAGTAAAAATGAGGACCAGGAGAGTGGGGAAACACTTGGCTAAGTTAAGCTCCTAATAGACTGGGATGTTGAGTCAAAGCTGGCAGCAGGCCAAGAACTAGAGCCACAGTTTGAGGCAGGTCAGGGCTAGAATCAGAGTTGGAACTAAATCAAGAACCAGACCTGAAACTACTGCCACTGGCTGGGAGAGATACAGGCCAGGACAAGGGGCTGAACCAGACCTGGGAGGGAGGAGATGGAGGCTGAGAGAAAGGCAGTCAGTCCAGGGAGTGTTAGCAGAACCTGACTGGTACGGAAGGTGCTGCGGTGCTGGGCAGAGGAAGGAATGCGGGTGCTCTCCTGTCTGCAGAGGTGACAGGTTATTGTGTTCTGGCAAAGGACCCTGCAGGGAACTACGCTTAAAGGGTGGGCCAAAGTCAGTTGGCAGAGCTGGGTAAGAGATCAAAATAGGGAGAAATTGTGGTAGGTGGAGTAGGGGGTGGGAGCAAAGACCCAAAAGCAAGAAAGCCCAAGACAGGGTCTGTTCAGAAGAGGCAGGCGAGCTCTCTGACAGACTGATGTGCACAGCTGGGCTCAGGACAGCGACACTAGCTCTGGTGATACGACTCTGGTGAGTTGGTTAGGAATGTGAACTTTATTCAGAGGGCAAGGGGATATCATTGGCAGAAGTTAAGGATGGTGACGTGGTCGGAATTGTGTTGTAGAAAAGAACTGTGGCTGCTGATATAAACAAGAGACTGGAGGTGGGGAGACCAGAGAGGCAGCCAATGGCACAGCCAGGCTAGGAGCCCCAGATGGAGAGTGACCCCCAAGCAAAGGGAAAGAGGACAGATGCTGGGTCTGTAGAGGGGCAGGATCCACAGAATGTGGTGATCATCTGGAGGTGGGGTGTGAGGGAGAGGTGGAGCCTAGCAAAACACCAAGCAGGCTGGAAGACTGAAAGACCATTGCAGAACGGGGCCACTTCAGGAGAAACCAGTTTGTCCTTCCAGTTTGTCCTTCCAGTTCTGCCTTTAACCAGCTGTGTATCCTTGGAATGTGTCTTCTATTCTCCGAGTCTCAGTTTCCTTTCCTACAGGATGGGGGAAAGTTCTACTTCCTCCAGAGGTAATATACCAGGGCTAGACAAAACATTTCTGAGGGTGAGCAGTTCACAGCCGGTTGTCGCATCTGACCTCCGGCTCCCAGGCAAGATGCTGGCTGACTTCAGCGATGGTTCTGGTAGCTCCAGGAAGTGAGGCAGGAGCAGTCTGAGGAGCTGGGATGGCAGCCCTGTCACCCCTGGACGGGAACAACGTCCTGGAGTCCTGTGTGCTCACTTTCCAGACAGTGGGTCTTTCCTCCTCCTCCTAGCAGCGTCCCAGGGGCCCACCAAGCGGCCCTGGAGAGCAGGAAGCTGCACTGAAGGGTTCTCAGAGGTCTTGAACTTGCCTGGAACCTTTCCTCACCTCATCCTATATCTGACTACAACAGGATCCAATCAAAGTCCCCTTGAACTCCCTGATCTCAGTCTACCTCTGTGGTGAGATCCTGGGAGCAGCTTGGAGGTGAGTTTTTCAGATGCCTTTTCTCTTCTGACATCCTTCCAATTCCTTAAACATACATTCGTAGCTATAAACGGATCCCCATAGCACACAATGCTGGGGCTGGTGGTACCCCTCCCCAGGTCTCTTGTCTCACCAACAATGAATCTTAAACCCAGTTCCCTCCCTGGGCCATTAGAAGGCTGGTGGCCCATCAGTCTCCTTGTGACTGACCCATACTCTTGACCCAACAGGCTTTAAAAGACAGACCCTTCTCTAGTCCCTCGAAACAGTGAATGGGACCACCTCCTGCCATTCTCCCACGCCAGAAACCCAAACATTAGTCTCGTCTCTTTCCAGCTCCATGTTCTGTCAATCCTATTGTTTTAAGCAACTGCCACCTGTCTGCACCACTCCACCCACGAGAGATGGCCACATCTTCCCAGTTACTGACTCCTGGCCTCAGGCCCATGCGCCAACTCAGACCTTTTCATTGGTTTGGGGTACTCCCATGGGCACACACACTGCCCCATTTGACATATTTTAAAATTCTTTCATTAGAAGATTGTCCCAGAAGGCCACTTTTGAAAAAGATCAACCAATCAAGGATCCCAACAAAATTAAAAAAAAAAACTTGTTTCAAAATAAATTTGTCTTTCAAATCATTGCAACAAGGAATTGCCCAAGAAGTTTTCTTTAAACTTATACAACAATTAACACCACTTTGCAAGAGGGAACACAAAATTACAGGAGAGAGAGGGAGAGAGAGAGAGAGACAGAGAGACAGAGATAGAGAGAGAGACACTACCTCTAGGATAATCGAACAGTTTATAAAACACAGCCTCCCATATTATCAATTTTTTTTCAAAAGACCCCAAACTCGCCGGGCGGTGGTGGCACACGCCTTTAATTCCAGCATTCAGGAGGCAGAGACAGGTGGATCTCTGTGAGTTTGAGACCAGCCTAGTCTTAAAAAAAAAAAAAGACCCCAAATTCTTGAGTTGAGTTTCACAACTTTTAAATGTTGCATATCAATTTGAAGTTCTTTTGTTTTGACTTTCTTTTTTTTTTTTTTTTTTTTTTTTTTTTTTTTTGAGACAAGGTCTCTCTGTGTAACAGCCCTAGCTATCCTGGAACTCAGTTTATAAACCAGACTGTTCTCGAACTCACTGAGATCTGCCTGCCTCTGCCTCCCAAGTGCAGGGATTAAAGGCATATGCCACCACCGACCAATTTGAAGGTTTTTTGTTTGTTTGTTTTTAACTAGGATTCCAACTTGCAGTTTTGAGCTCTCCCTCCAATGGTCTTTTGTCATAATACAAATAAAACTTAGTTTTTAAAAGTCCTTCACTAATTTACTAGCTGCCGATATGTACTTCACAAAGAGTTCATTGACTCCAGCACTCTCCAGAGCAACTGAGCTCCCTCCATGCTTCTAATACAAAACAGAGAAACTTCGAACAGCTCAGAGAAGTTCAGCTGTCAGTTGCACGCACTAGTTGGTAGAGAAGGCAAGATTCCAACCTACTCTCTACAGAGAGCGCCTCCAATTTCGAAAATCTATGGGCTGTTTTACTAGTGCCTCTGCTCAGTGATTGATGGGCAAAAGAACAAACGAATACCTCAGTGAGTGAAAGCATAGAAATCCTCTTCTGGTGCTGTCTCTATCTGCTTGAGAACCACGGCCCTGACCAGGGAGCTGTCGCCAAGAATGTTCTTAGGGGGGTCCTCGGCGGCTCAGCGGGGAGCGGGGCTCTCACAATGCAGGTGCTGGCTGCTCCCTCCCTTCCGTTGCTTTGAGGCTCAGGACAGCCCCGGTCGCTGCTTCCTGCAGCGCAGCCCTGGGCCTGCCACATCCGGCTGCCTGCATCCCAGCCCCAGAGACCCAGGCAAAGGTGGCCATAGGAAAGAGGTGTGCCTTAACAGGCATGGAGGAGCTTGGCAGTGTCTTGGGTCAGAGAGCTGGTATCCAGACGGGGGTGCACTTTCCCAGCCGTGTGACCTTCACTATTGGATTTGTTAACTCCTTGTCTCTAGCCCCACCACCTCCCTACTTCCTTCCTTGACACACAAAGTCAGGGTAGTGAGGCGTGCCCCTTAAATTTAGCACCATTTACATCACAGGACACCTTCTTGGGTACAGAAATAGCCGGCTGAGAGTTTGGTTGGATGAACTCATTGTGTCTACCCAGAAGGCAGACCTGAAGATAAAGAAGTATTTACCTGGGAGATGACTCAACAGGAAAGGGTGCCTGACTTCAAGTCTGCTCACTTGAGTTCATTCCCAGGATCCCACAAGTCTCTGTCTGTCTCTCTCCCTCTCTTCTCCATCTGTCTCTGTCTCTGTGTCTCTATCTCTGTCTCTGTCTCTCTGTCTCTCTCTGTCTCTCTCTCTCTCTCACACACACACACACACATATTTTTTTAATCTTTTTTTTTCTTAAGACTTATTTATTTATTACATATACAGTGTTCTGCCTCCATGCCAGAAGAGGGCACCAGATTGAATTGTAGATGGTTGTGAGCCACCATGTGGTTGCTGGGAATTGAACTCAGGACCCCTGGAAGAGCAGTCAGTGCTCTTAACCTCTGAGCCATCTCTCCAGCCCTAAATAGAAGTGTTGGCCTTGTTTTCCAAGCTAAGCAAAAAACAGATCTGTTGGTTAAAATGCCTTTCTCTGGTCATACTGCTGGAAGGTGGCACAGGCTAGTTCCCACTTCATTGTCTCCTTGTATGCTGTCTGGTTGTTTTTTTGTTTGTTTGTTGTTGGTTTTTTTGGGGAGGACGGGGTTCAAGACAGGGTCTCTGTGTGTAGCCCTGGCTGTCCTGGAACTCACTCTGTAGGCTGGCCTGGAACTCAGAGATCTGCCTGCCTCTGCCTCCTTGGTATTAAAGGCACACTCCCAGTACTGCTGTGTTTTGAAGCCAGCTTGGAGGCAAAGATGAAGGTGGAAGCCAACCCTGATCCTCTTGAAGCTCCCCTTCTGATGAGGAAACATGTTCCATCCCAGGAGACAGCCGAGAGCCAGGCAGGAAGGCATGGTTGAGTCCAAACAGGTCTCTGGAAAAGGCAGCAACTGCTATAGAACCCGAGCCTGAGGCTAGCACCTTCAGGCCAACCTTGGATAATAGCACAGTGGTGATGCATCCAAGGGGCCCCCAACAGCCTGGCCTGGTGAAATGGACCAGTTCCTCCACAGGGATATCTGTGCATGTGTTTCTGGCCAGATTTGGAAAAGCCCAGACCCTCAATGCAGCAGCTGGTGTGAGCAAGACCTAAGCAGGGATACTGCAGCAGGCATTTAGATCAGCCTGCAGTGGAAAGTAGTTAGGGATGGGAAACCTTGGTTTGTAGCATATGTGAATTTCCATACAATAAATATTCTTCCATGACCAATTCCAAGTTATCAGTTTTGAAGACAGACAGACAGTAGCATACTACTATATAATATGCCATGAATAAGAAGAGAGAGATGGTACCAGCAAAACAGTAAAAACTGAAATTTTATGTCTGGAGTCATTATATTATTTATTTTGAGATAGGGTCTCACTGGGTGGTGGTGTATCACACCTTTAATCCCAGCACTTGGGAGGCAGAGGCAGGTGGATCTCTGTGAGTTCAAGACCAGCCTAGTCTACAAGAGCTAGTTCCAGGACAGGCTCCAAAGTCACAGAGAGATTCTGCCTCAAACCCCACCCCCCCCCAAAAAAAAGATAGGATCTCATGTGGTTCAGGCTGGTCTTGAACTCACTTCGTGCCAAGAAGGACCTTGAACTCCAGATCTTCTTGCCTTTACCTCCCAAGTGCTGAGATAACAGGCATGTGCTACCATGCCTAGCTGCAGTCATTATTAATACAGTTGATTTAAGTGTAAGCTTGTAAAGCTTAATTTTTAATGACTGTGTTTAACAACCAGCTCCCATGAGCTCTGAAAATGCAACAAGTAGCTCTCATCAAGCAGATACAAGCCAACTTCCACACAGCACTGGGCTTCCATCATCACTCGGCTCTCAGCTGTGGTCTGTCTCCCTGGCTTTATCAGCCACCTACTGGTTTGTCATCTCTCTAGCCTGGGTTTCCCTCTAGTGGACAGAAGAGTCATTTCCACGTAATTCTTCACCTCTGCCCAGAGCACAGCAACCATGACTCATGGGCAAGAGTTCCTTTCTTTTAAAATTTTACTTAGCAGTTCAAGATGGCTACTTTCAGTCTTGGGGGCCCGCCCTCCCTTTCCAGTTATCAGGCCTCTCTAAGAAGGCAAACTGGAAGAGCTACTTTGGGAAGCAAGGCTGAATGTCCACACAGAAGGGAAAGGTGCCAATCAAATACCAAACTGAGTTCAGAACACCCTTCCCTCACTGTGCTTGGAATATTAGGAAGTGATCTTCCCAAGGTGGAGAGCCACCTGGCTTCCTTTGTCCCCAAACCTGTGGCTGCCCATCAATTTCCTTTCAGCGTCTCTGCCAATGAGTCAAGCCTTGACTGGGACATCAGCAGATCAATTGCCTCAATGCCTCCAGGAAAAAAAAAAAAGGAGCAGAAGCAGACACTTTGGAAGTCCTATGGGCTAGACTGAGCAGAGTGCACCTTAATCCTGCATTGCACAGCAGCTGGAGGTAACTACCTTACAGATGGGGAAACTGAGGATAAGTACGCACTGGTCTAGCGGGACACAGCTTCCAAAGGGAGACATCTTCTGCACAACACACTTCTCTTTAGGAAAACTGTTGTCCCGCTAGGCCTGGCTGCCTCCTAGGGTTGTCTACAGAGCTAAGCACAAAGTCCCCAGAACCCTTTTCCCATTGGGCTTAGGGCAAGGCCACATTCCTTAGAGGTTTCTAAGGGAAGAGGGGCTTTGCAGTGAAACCCAAGCAGAGATCACAGCCGCTGATACAGT
Organism: Mesocricetus auratus; assembly: GCF_017639785.1. Lineage (NCBI taxonomy): Eukaryota > Metazoa > Chordata > Mammalia > Rodentia > Cricetidae > Mesocricetus > Mesocricetus auratus. Next base: position 20,038,680 of record NW_024429197.1, on the reverse strand, counting down.
ATTTAAAATTAGCCCTTAATCTGGTCAAATGCTTTAAATGCTCCTTCTTTATCCTCTCCCACCTTTCTCTTCATTTCTGCTGCAAGATTTGGGTCTGGGGGGTTTGTTTCTGTGTGTGTGTGTGTGTGTGTGTGTGTGTGTGTGTGTGTGTGTGTGTGTGTGTGTGTGTGTGTGTTTTGCAGTGCTAGGCCTCAGACTGGAGCCTTACCCTATCCCCAGCCCTGGAATCCTCGACATCTCCAAGGCTCAGATTGAATTTCCCTCCTCCAGAAAGTCCTCCATGCTCCCTGACCCAATCTACGGAATGAAAGTAAGAATTGTAGTGTGAAATGAAGAGCAGGTTTCTAGCTGAGCACATGTTTTTATCTCTACTCACTCCTGCAGTTCCACGGATGCCACAAATAGTTTAAGAAAACGATATTTAAACTCACGAGGTTCAAGTCCCACCTGGTCGACAGAGTGAGTGCTACACAGAGAAACCCTGTCTTAAAAAAAAAAAACTCATGAGGACAAAATGAAAGAAAGACAAGAGGAAAAACAGTTGGGCACACACCTCATATCATATATGAAAGCTAACTCATACTGGATGTATTGTCTAATGCCTGGAATCCCAGAACCCCAGAGGCTGAGGCAGGAGAATGGAAGGTTTCAAGCCGACCTGTGCTACATAGTCAGACCCTCTCAAACAAAAGAGAGGATAGAAGAAAAGAGAGAAAGAAAATTCAAATGGATCTAAATATAGGGCAGGAGAGACCCCATGTTCAAGAGTACTTGTTCACAAGCACACGGGATGGAGGTCAGGTCCCATCCAGGGGCCAGGTGCAGTCTCACACAGACCTGGAACTCCAGCGCTGAGAAGGGGGACACAGGACGAATGTTGAGGCGTGTTGGCTGGCTGCCAGCCTATCAAAATTACAAGCTCCAATTTTAGTGAGAGACCCTTCCTCAAAGGGAAGGAGGGAATGATAGAGGAGGACACCCCATGCCCTCTCCCAGCCTCTGTGCACACCTGTGCATACCACATACACACACGCATGCACACAAAGATCTCAGTCTAAATAGAAGAACTAGAACGCTACTCTTTAAAGGCCATACAGTGAGTCTATAAGGCCTTGGATTTTGCAGCTGATTCTTAAATATGACGCCAGTATTAATAAGTAACAACAGCAAAAAAAAAGCAAATTAGATTTTATCAAAATTAAAAACTCAGATAGCCATGATGGCTCATACTTGGTTTTATTTTGTTTGTTTGTTTACTTGTTTGGGGGTATTTTGTTTTGTTTTTTGTTTTGTTTTGTTTTTCCGAGACACGGTTTCTCAGTGTAGCTTTGGAGCCAGTCTTGGAACTTGCTCTGTAGACCAGGCTGGCCTCCAACAATGGTTCACACTTGTAATCCCAGCACTCTGAAGGCTTAGGAAGAAAGATTTTGAGTTAATGACCAGTCTGGGCTACATGGGCATTGCTGGCTAGCCTGGGCTTCATGGGCATTACTGGCTAGCCTGGGCTACAGGGGGGGCATTTAAACTTTTGTGCTAAGGCTCCTTTAAACTCTTTCCATTCCCAACACGTTTCTCCTAAGTTTTTGTTTTGAGACAGGATCTTATGATATAGCCTTGGCTAACCTGGAGCTCACTGTGTAAACCAGGTTGACCTGCCTCAGCTTCCTAAATGCTGGGATTAAGGGCATGTGCCATCACACCTAACTTCATCTGAGAAATGTATACATGAATGACCCTGGGTATGTCAGTCTATAAAATATATAGAAATCAAACACTGGCAGACCAAAAATCAGAAGAAAAACACACACATGTAATTTAAAAAAAAGATGAACAAAAGCAGGGTGCAATGGTAGGTGTCTGTAATCCTAGAATTTGGGAGGTGGAGGCAGAAGAATAAGGAGTTCAAGGCCAATGTCAGTCAGGACCCTGTCTCAAAAGTCTCAAAATGAAAATAGATTTTAAAGAAAGAAAGAAAAACAAAGAGAGAGTAAAAGATAAGAAAAAGAAAAAAAAAAGTCAGCAGGTCATTTCTTGCCACACAAGTCTGAAAGCCTGAAATTTATCCATTAAACCCACGTGAAGGAGGGAGGAGAGAACCAACCCTGATCTCCACACATGTGCTCTGGCACACGTGCTCTGGCACACGTGTTCTGGCACACGTGTTCACCCACTACCACTGCCTCACTATTACACACAGTGAAAGGGGCTACAGAGGTGGCTGAACAATTAAGAGTTGTTCTTCCAGGCATCAGGGGTTCAATTCCCAAGGCCCATGTGATGGCTCACAAACATCTGTGACTCCGGTTCCAGGGGATCTGATGCTGTCTTTTGGCCTGTAAGGGACCAGGTACACACACACGGTGCCCAGAGAGACATGCAAGCAAAACACCCACAGACTAAAAATAAAATTTAAAAATAAATAAAAATTAAGCCGTGAAGTCAATTTTTCATAATTAACAACACTTTTATGAATCCAATGCACTATCGAGAAAATGGGGGAAAAGGGAGCTAGAGAGATGGCTCAGCGTAAGGAGCAATCACTGTTTTTGCAGAGGACCCAGGTTCAATCCCCAGCATTTACATGGTAGCTCATAACCATCTGTAATTCCAGCTCTAGGGGATCCAACCTCTTCTGACGTCTTTTGGGTATGAGGCATGTATGTGGTGCATACTCATACACACAAGCAAATGCTCATATGCATAAAATAAAATCAACAAATCTAATTCTTTTTCATAAATTTTGAAAAATCAGTCAGCAAGAGGGAAAAGAAAAATTCCAAGCTACAAAAAGAGCATTTAGAAAAATGTAGCATTATGTTCCATACCTGTAGTCTCAGCATGTAGGGAATCCCAAGTTCAAAACTAACCTGGGCTACACCACCAGTTTGGTGTGAGCTAAGATTATAAAGTCAAACTCTGTCTGAAACAAATCAAATCAAAAGAGAAATAGAAAGAGGAAGTGGGGAGAGAAGAGGAGAAGGGGGAACATTTAGGAAATAAAGAAAAACATTTGGGAAATAAAAACTATAATGATTAAAAAAATAATAACTTTACAAAAATCCTGAACTTCAGTGTTTATAAACTATAGGGTGACATCCATGATGTGGTGAACATGATCACTGCAATTATTATCCAAATGATTGAACTCAATTCTAGCTCTATATCACCTCCTCCAGAGATCAGACTGATACCATATGGCTCAAAACACCAATTTTTAATCACATGGTTGGTCTCTCCAACATGAGTCATCTTAAACTATATAAGGGTGATGGGGGAAGTCCTGTGTATATGTCAATAAAGCACTGTTGGCCAATAGGGAACCAAGATAGATGGGACTAGGAATCCAGGAGGACTCTGGGTAGGAGAAACACAGAAAGTCAGTATGCAACGCCATGGGGGTAGGAAGCCCGGAAACTTCTCCGGTAAGAGACATACTTAGATTAACAATTATGGGGTAAATACTTAAGTCAGAGCTAGCCAGTAAGAAACAAGCAAGGCCAACAGTTTCATAATTAATACAGCGTCTTATGTGTTATTTGAGGACTACAATGCAGCAGAGCCCAAGAGACTGGTGGGGGATAAACCAAAGCTGCTGGCAAGGAAAAGTCTTCTCTTTACATAAGGATCTACCACCAATCACCTTATTAGAACAAGCTATTGGGGCCACTGTGAAAAATGAAGACACTTCTGATACTTGGGGAATTCAAGACTCACCTCCTGCCTCTCAAGGACAAAGTCTAGTCAAATTCTTCATTACAATAGACTCACACAAGAGCATTGTTGAACTCAGAATGCCAGAGACAGAGTACAATCTCAAAGTGTTCAGAAACAGGTGACATACAAAGGCTTGTAGAACAAATGATGTCGGTCTTCTCAGTACACCACTGGTTGCCAGGAAACCAGAAAGCAGCACCTGCACAACTCTCAGGGAGAAGTCTAAAATTTTATACCAAGCCAAACTATGCACCAAAACTGAGGGTATGATAAGCACCATTTCAGAAAGGCTGCGTCTCAGAATCTTTTCTTTTCAAGTACACTTTCTCAGGCAGACGTTAGAGGACATGCTTCACCAGAGTGAGGAAGTATATCAAGAAAGAGGAAGAAATGGGCCCTAGGTGACAGGCCATCAACACAGGAGAGAAGCAGCGGGGATTTCCAGGATCCAAGAGAAGGGAAGTTCTAGCCTGAGAGTGGTAAAGCTGGCTGAGAAACCACTAAGTTCAGATTCCAATAGGAAGACAAATGGTTCCCAGACAGTGATTCCAAGAAAAGAGAAACGTAACTGACAGATTGATAACCTGGTATGTTGAACCAAATGAAATAATGTTTGTAGCTGTTGTGAATGGAAAGCAAGTGTTTCAATACCTAATAGGTACATAGAAACAAAAGAAAAATGAAGCAATTCAGTGCTGAAGAAATGTTTAAAAATAAATGATAAAGTTGGGTTGGTAACACACACACACACACACACACACACACACACACACACAGAATGCTGATCCAAGTGAGCCAAGATAATTCAGTAGTTAACAATACTCCATTCAAACCTGACCACCTGAATGTGATACCCAGGAGAAGAAGTAAACTGATTCCCAAAAGTTGTCCTTTGACCTGCACACTCAGAAGTAGGAGCAATCATGCCAACACTCACACAAATACCCCCAACTATACAGGCAATAATAAAATTAAATTAAATTAAACTAAATATAGTCCTCAGGTCCTCAGACTTGAAGGCTAATGCTTTTACACTCTGAGTTACCTAACCAACCTTCAGTTTTTAAGTAAACAAATAGTCAATATCCATACTATTTTGACTATATAGCTATATACTTTCCTTAGGATTGCCATGAGTTCAAAGCCAGCCTGGGCTACAGAGTGAGACCCTGTCTCAGTAAATGATAGATAATTCCAGTACTTGGGAGGTTGAGACAGAGGATTGACATGAGTCCCAGGCCAGCTTGGATTAAATAAGATCCTGTTTCAAAAACAAAACAAACAAAAATCCCACCTAGATAAATAACATTTTTAAAGATGCAGACCATGCCAGCACATGAGAGGTAGAGGCAAGGGGATCAGGAGTTCAAGACAGTCTTTATTACATAGTGAGTTCAAAGGACAACCTGTGCTAGATGAGACTGTGTCTCAAAGAAGTCAAAACAAAACATCAGGGCTGGTGAGATGGCTCAGTGGGTAAAGACGCCTACTGCCAAACCCAATGACCAGAGTTTAATCCCTGGAACCCACATGGTGGAAAGAGAGTACTGACTCCCCCACAAGTTGTCTCCTGACCTCCACATCCTCCCCCCATTTGTGTGTGTGTATACATGTGTATGTATATTTTTTAATGAATTAGAACAACAGCAACAGCAAAATTGCAGATAATTTGGATGTCTCTAGGGTAGCATTTGTTACCTTGGTGAATGTATCACCATTCTGGGTGCAGACATTAACTCAGAAACCATAGTTGATAGTCCTGAAAGCAGCAGCGTCTCCTCAGAACAGACACTCATTAACCAGACTCATGAGACTGATATTTCAAATCAGATGCCAATTCATTAATTTATAAGGGGAAGTGGGGCTTTGGAACAGACTGGAGTTCTCTGTTTGTTGCTGAGTGCATTCTCTCCCAGTGGGCGGATTTACATGGGAGCAGAACGGCTTTCAGAGAATTGCTGGGTGAGCCAAAGCCTAAGTGAGGTCGGGGATGAACTGGGTGGCTTCAAAGCATGATGCCTCCATCTCCCTGGCCTCTGGACCAGCATTTTTGTAGCCAGAAACAATCTTGATGGATTATGTTGGTGATTACCGTGGCAACTCTCCTTGGTCTCTGGCTTTCCCTGGTGCTCAGGCCTCTTTAACTAGCATCAATATTTTCTTAGCTATAGTAATCATTTTGGTCTGGGAATATGGCTCAGGGGTAGAGTCTTTTCCTGGCCTATATCAGGCCATAGGTTCAATTCCTACCCCTGAAGAAAAATCATTTTATTTTTGAGACAGGGTTTCAATATGTTGCCCAACGCACAAGTGATCCTCCTGTGGTTAGCTTCCCGAGTAGCTAGGATTACACGTGTGTGCCACTGGGCCCTCATTACATTAAAATCTTTAAGCAGGCAACAGTCTAGATTGTCTCAGCAAGGGAATTGGCACATCCTTGTGTTACAGCATTAAAAGTTTGTGTTGGCATTATAGCATATGTCACCATACCTAGCCCTATATAGTCAGTTCTAGGCCAGCCTGGTCAACAGAATGAGATTCTGTTTCAAAAAATGAAAAAAGAAAAGGAAAGAAAGAACAAAATGAATAACCAAGTAGACCCATTTTCCAAACATAGATTCTCAGCCTCCTATGAATACTATGCAACAAATTCTCCCTACAAAGTTTTTGTCCTGCTTATGTTGGTTTCTGCCATTGTAACTAAAGCCCCTGGCCAATATTACAGCCACCTCAGACAACAGCAAGCGTGAGAATGAGACACCAAAAGGCAGTATAATCCCTCTGCACCAGGTTTGCAATCAAACTTGGAGCCTTTTCTGGGCCTCTTGGTACAGCCCAGAACAGGATTCACAGTCTCAATAAAGTCTGGTTGGCTAGGTCACTCGGAAGTCAGTGCGTAAATATTGCCAGGAGTCATTCTAGGTACAGGGATTACAAAGCAACTAAGAGCCAATTACTGCTTTCAAGGATGTCCCACACACACCTTAGACACAACAAATGGAAAACAGAGTCACACACATCACCCAGCTCACGGGTCATCTCACACCTCCTGTCCCCTGCCGCAAAACAGTGTTTGTACTTCTTTCTGGCTTCAGTCTGTGAGGATGGCAACAGCGTGGAGTTTGGACTAGTAAGACAAAAGGGGTGGGAGGAAGAGAAAGATGGCAGAGGACCAGACGCCAGACCTTGACGCCAGGTGGAAGACTCTAGATGTATTGGCTGCTATCCTAAGTTCCTTGGACCTAAATCTCAGGCTGTACAGTTAGTTTCTTCCTTTCTCCGAAGGTAACCTGTGTATGATAACACAAAGGAATTATATAGCCATCATCTTGGTCAGGAATTCCAAGCAAAGCTTCAAATACCTTGGTACCACGGCTAAGAAGTGCAAAACAGGGAACAGAATGAATAGACCCTAATCTCTAGAGCAGCTCTTAGGAGAGTTTTGTGTAGAGGATTACTATTGGGAGTCAGGGCACTGAAGGAAGGGTCAAGCACCACCTGTGACCTGGAGGGGGCGTCTCACTACCCTCCCCATGGCTAAACCGGTGCTGTTCGCATTCTCGCATATCCCTTCCTAAGATGCTTTTTTTAGTAAGCAAATTCTCCCAGGTGACCCTATGAAGTTATGATCATCCCTTCATCTCACATGTGAAACCGAGGCTCAGAGAGGTTATGTGCTGCATGCTTCATAACCTGGACTCCTCTTCCCTTGCTATTCAGGTTTGAGTCACCGAGCTAAGAAATGGGCTAACGGATGGGTTGAAGTTCGGGTTCAGTGCCGAGGGCCGCCAGGTGGCGCGGTGGAGGTGTAGTGTGTCCTTCCCCCACCCCTACCCCACCTCTGTCAGGGGTGGGACGCACCTGAACCCTTTGGGGTGCGCCCTGGGAAGTAGGCTAGCAGGGTGGGGCGGGGAGCAGCTCTAGTCCCTGGTTCTGGGTAGGCGGAGAGAGCGGCTTTAGTTAGGTCGCCGGAACCGCAGCAGCCTCTCTGAAGAGTCACGCCTCCACCGGGAGACTGCAGGGCTGGCTGCATCAGCTCTTCTGCTCTGCGCTCCCCAGCGTGCAATTTATTAGGGGGGGCTTCAAGAAATAGAAAAAAAACGACCAGTACAGCCAGGAGGTGGGGCCGGCCCCACCTGTCGCCAGCAGAGAGAGGGGCGGGAGGGGGAGGGGCTTGTCTCCTAGGGACCACCCCCCCTCCTGGTCCCCAAGCCCCGGGCACGAGACGAGATATAAAGCAGTCGGGAAACAATGCGCCTGCAGATCGCGCTCCCGCGTCGATCCCGGGAGCGTCCTGGCTGCCGTGTGCGAGCGAGGCGGGGGGGAGCGCGCGCGAGGGGCGCGTTCGTGAGTGCGGGGCCGCGCGCTCAGTAGCGCGCATGTGTGTGTGTGCGGGCTGCCGGGCTTCCCCGAGCCGGCGGGGAGCCGCTCCGCTCCAGGTGGCGGGCGGCGGGAGCGAGGTGAGGCTGCGGGTGGCCCGGGCGCGGGTCCCCGAGGGACGAGCGGGCTGCAAGACTGCAGACTGCCTTCGAGACAGCGCGCCCCCGCCCGGCCCTGCTGTGCCCCGGGAGCTGCGCTCCGGGCGGCGCTGGCAAAGTTTGCTTTGAACTCGCTCCCTGCAGCTTGGTCGGCCCTCTGCGAGCTGCCCTGAGCGTGCAGACTCGAGGCCAGGCTTCCCTGGATCAGGGGCGAGGGTCCAGGCTGCAAGCCGGTGGGCCTGGGGAGGGACCAGAGCCCCGCAGCCGGCTGCGGCGAGGGGCTTGGAGCTGCCTCTTCCCTCGGCCGGTACCACAGTCATCAACGTCTCCCCTTCCCTCCCGCAGGGAGCGGACATGGACTTCGACTCGTACCAGCACTATTTCTACGACTATGACTGCGGAGAGGATTTCTACCGCTCCACGGCGCCCAGCGAGGACATCTGGAAGAAATTCGAGCTGGTGCCGTCGCCCCCCACGTCGCCGCCCTGGGGCTCTGGTCCCGGCGCCGGGGACCCAGCCTCTGGGATTAGTCCGGGGGAGCCATGGCCCGGAGGGGGTGCTGGGGACGAGGTGGAATCTCGGGGCCATTCAAAAGCTTGGGGCAGGAATTATGCTTCCATCATCCGCCGTGACTGCATGTGGAGTGGCTTCTCCGCCCGGGAACGACTGGAGAGAGTAGTGAGCGACCGACTTGCTCCAGGCGCGCCCCGGGGGAACCCGCCCAAAGCGCCCGCCACCCCGGATTGCACTCCCAGTCTGGAAGCCAGTAACCCGGCGCCCGCCACCCCGTGTCAGTTGGGCGAGCCCAAGACTCAGGCCTGCTCCGGGTCCGAGAGCCCCAGCGACTCCGGTAAGGACCACCCTGGGCTAGCTAAGAGGGAGGCACCCCATGGGTGGCCAGAGCTCTACAGCTGTCTGAGGTCAAGCGTTGGGTCTTAAACCTTCCCATCACCTCCCCATTTTCTGACTGGAGCTGTCGGTGTAGCCCCCAGCTGTGTCTGTCTGGCACGTGGGTGTGTTGGTAAACAGTTTGGAGAAGTGGGGAGGGAGCCAGCGTCCCTCTGATGGTGATTGGAGCCCCAGGGGACAGGGGCGACATGGTGAGGGTTGGCGCTTCGAGAGGACAATACTGGGGTTGGACTGTAGGGGATTTCTGTCCTTGGGAGGTTGAAAGGGTTCCCTTAAGAGTCACTCCAAGCTTGAAGCTTTTTTGTTGCTGCCTCTTTCCCTGGGAAACTCACACTTCCCTAAGGGAGAAAAGACTGAGGAACCTTTTGTGCAGAACCAAAACCTTCATCCTCTCAAAAACCTCCATCTCCTGCCTGCTTTACGTTTAAGTTGCTAATTCTCTAATCTTGTTCCGGTTCCTCTGTTTACCACTTATGCACCCTCACCACCAGTGACCTGTGAGACCGGTGGGGAAGAATAAACCCTCCTCCAAACAGATGGGAAAACCAAGGCTCAGAGGCAGGAAATGAAGGCGGGCGAGCCCCAGACTCCTGCTGTCTAGCCAGCCTCTTTTCCCCACCCTCTACCCCAGTCTTCCCTGATACTTAGAGGGTCTTCCTCGAAGCTTATTTGAGAAAAGCTCCACCATGCCTGTTGCTTTCGATTTAGCTAGTATCCAAGCTGCCTCCCAATACATCTGTGGGCTTCAGCTGTTTGTCTAAGTTCAACAAATGTTCAGTGGTTCCTACTTTGTCCCATCTCTGGGAGAAGAGCTGGTGTTGAGGTAATGGTCATAGTGCTCCAGGCCTGACTCCATCCTGATGAAGGGCAGGCTTCACTGAGGTCAGACCACCCAGCCTCTTAGCCCCTACTCATGAGAAATACTGGAGAGGGTGCTATTGCATGTGCAGACAGAGGCTTTGGACACATTCACTAAGAGTGAAAAGTCACTGCAGCAATAAAGAATAACTTATGTGGGTATTTGAGAGGGAACTGGGGAACTGGCTATGGAAGGTGTTGTACCTTTATGGGGGAAGTCAGAAGAACAAAATTAAAAGTCACCTTTTCTTCGATGCATTGTGTTAAAGTCATTTTTAAACTGCAACAAGTGCTTGTGTTTGTCTAACTGCTCAAATGGGAATCTTGAAATCAAGAAACTAATGAAGATTCACCTTTACTGGGGGGGGGAGGATGGTTACAGTAGAAAGATCATCATTTTTGAAGTTTGGAGTTCTTTATTTGCGGTCCAGACCAGTATAAAAGTGACAGGGAGTGAGTCTGATGTGGGCCTCCGTTTCTTTTGAAAATGAGGCGGGGAGAACTTGGTTGACCAGCTTGAGGACATCCCTTATCTTGTAGAATCTGATACTGCTTTCTGCAGAGGAGAATGGTGTCTTAAATGATACCTTCCTTAGAGGCAGCCTTCTGTGTGGTGAGATTTAACATTGAAAATTAAAGCTTTGGGATGTACACAAACTTGAATCATTTTCTGACCTACCCTTTAACCTGAAACTGTGGGCTCCCTGGTTCACTCTCTGGCCACATGGCCTAGAACAAAATGCAACAGATTGCAAACAATGAGGGGGTGGGGTGGGAGCGTGACTGACGGCAAAGTTCAGCCAATAGTGGTTAGGGGCTGGGGAAAACAGCATTCCAAACACTGCTTATCCAGCCAATCACAGGCTTTGAGGCCAGGGGGCTGAATGGTCAGGTTTTATTAATGGAGAAATAATGCGATTGTCCACACAATGGAAACCTTCCTGACAAAGGGGCTCAGGCCTCCTGATATGCAAAAGAGGTAGAGAACGGTGCTCTTCTGTTGTCGGCCAGAATGCTTTAAAGGTGGCCTTCTGTGTTGAGGACTACAAAATGTGAGGAGCAGGAAGTCTTCCCCTAATTGCCCGGCCAGGTTGGGTTCATCTCACAGACCTTCCAGCTGGGGAACAGTGCAGATACTTCTTGGTGTCTCTTGAGTCCCTGGCATGCTGACCCTGTTATCTGGGTCACTCTGCTGTTCCGTCTCTGCCCCTGGTGCAGCTCGTTGGGAAATGGTCGGGATTTTTTTTTTTTTTTTGTACCTTTGTGAAGTTCCTGAGGCTCTTGTGACCTGTGATTATAAATCTAACCCTCTTCTGGTCCAGAGGTGGGGGTGGGGCAAATGACCTATAAATGATGGATGGCTTCAGAAACCCATTGAACCCCGGGACAAAATGCTCCTGAGGGAAGCCCTTCCCCTCCCCTCTGTGGCTGAAGAGAACCGGTTGTAACCCTCCTCTGCATCTTCAGCTGAAAGGGCGGCAGAATAGAGAGGTGGGGGAATAATAGGATTTATAACTTGTGAAAAGTAACAATTCCCAAGCGCAGGCTGTGCTGGGCAGGAACAAAGGGCAACTCTGCCCACAGACCCCTCATTTACAATTCTGATGGGGCATGAAAGAGCCCGAATGGGGAAGATCTCTATAGCTAAACTTTGTCCCAGGCCAGGAGCTCTTTCCCTCCCCTCAGAGGGGGGAGGAGGGAGCCTGTGCAGACTGGGGGCTATTGGCTTGGGTCTGCCTTTTGTTCTTATCCAAGCCTTGTTGTACAGAAGGAAACTGGAGACTATTTTCCTTGTTTATTTCCCCTTCACTCTGCCATTTCCCCAGTATAAGTGAATTGGCGGTCTCTCGTGATATCTAAATCACCTACTCTCACAGGCTGAGACATGAGAAGTAGGACTGTAGGGTGTGTGCATATGTGTTCCTCATGGGGTATGTTTCTTCTCTTCCTATCTCTTCTTGGGCAGAAGGCGAAGAAATCGATGTGGTGACGGTGGAGAAGAGACGATCTCTGGACATCCGCAAGCCAGTTACCATCACAGTGCGAGCAGACCCCCTGGACCCCTGCATGAAACACTTCCACATCTCCATCCACCAACAACAGCATAACTATGCTGCCCGCTTTCCCCCAGAAAGTTGCTCTCAGGAGGGGGCTCCCGAGAGGGGTCCCCAGGAAGAGGTTCCAGAGATAGAAGCTCCCAAGGAGAAAGAGGAGGAGGAGGAGGAAGAGGAGGAAGAAGAGATTGTGAGCCCCCCACTTGTAGAAAGTGAGGCTCCCCAGTCCTGCCACCCCAGACCTGTCAGTTCTGATACTGAGGACGTGACCAAGAGGAAGAACCATAACTTCTTGGAACGGAAAAGGAGGAATGACCTCCGTTCACGGTTCCTGGCCCTGCGGGACCAGGTGCCCACCCTGGCCAGCTGCTCTAAGGCCCCCAAAGTCGTGATCCTAAGCAAGGCCTTAGAGTACTTGCAAGCTCTGGTGGGGGCTGAAAAGAAGATGGCTACAGAGAAAAGGCAACTCCGGTGTCGGCAGCAGCAACTGCAGAAAAGAATTGCGTACCTCAGTGGCTACTAACCGACCAAAAAGCCTGACTTCTCTCTCTCTCTCTCTCACACACACACACACACACACACACACACACACACACACACACACTTATTTTTTAACCTCTCTCTCCCTTTTAGTAATTTGCACATTTTGGTTACAGCGGGGCAGTCTGGACAGTAGATCCCAGAATGCATTGCAGCCAGTGCACACATAATAAGGGCTTGCATTCTTGGAAACCTCGAAACCCAGCTCTCCCTCTTCCCTGACTCATGGGAGTGCTGTCTTCTCTGGCGCCTTTGGCTTCTCAGCAGGCAGCTGACTGAGGAGACTTGGGGTCTGCCTCCCTCACTAGCACCAGAGAGAAGGCTGACAGATGCTATGCAACAGGTGGTGGACGATGTCAGGGGCTGCAGCCTGCATGAAATCTCACACTGTGCTAGATAGAGCTTTAGGCTAGGAAAGGATGCTGCTCCCACTGGTGTCTCTGGGGATGATGCAAGGACAGCTGGGCCTGGATACTGTCCCCAAGGCTCTGTTTTCCAGGAGACAAGCGAGCTGTTCTAGGTGAAGACAAGCTCGCAGACTTGATCAGCATGGACCATTACCTCACTGTCAGACACTTTACAGTAGCTGAGAAGTGGAAACCTTTAGGATATATTAGGATATCAGGCCACAACCCTCCCTCCACTCTCATTGCTATGACTTTGAAAACATTTAAAGGGCTTGGCCTGTAGAGTCTTTGTCTCAGAGCTCTCTGGGCCTTCTCAGAGAGAGACCTGTCTATCCTCACAAGGGACTTTTTTGTTTCTTTCTGCCTTTGTTATGCAATGGGCACCACAGCACTCTTCTATACAGATCAGAACTATTTCTCCAGGATGTAGGAAAATGGGTCATGGGGAAGGCTTAGCATCCTGGCCAAGCCTTGGGTGTTTTCTTGCAGGGCCATTTGAAGCCCAGCTTAGAACCTTCTCTCAAGGCAGATATAAGGCACCTCAGAAGGAAGTGCCTAACCACTTCCTCTTTTCCAACTGCCTCTCGAGTCAGTCCTTGACTTTTGTCTAAATTCTGCTGGAACAGTGCAACCCTATCCTTCTCAAGCAACTTCAAGGAGTTTGCTGGCTCTGCAGCCATCATCCTGGCCCTTTCCCTGGAATCTGGGCCTTATAGGCACTCTGAGGAGTGCTGCTTGGATTCATCGGGTGCCCCAGAAGGTACACTCACTTCCCCATGGGTTGTTAAGGTGCCTCTAGGAGCACTGCTCAGCCAGCTACCATAGGTTTTGCTCCAGCTGCGTTCTGCAGCACCAGATGGAATCTAAGTATGGTCCTCAATAGGAAAAGTCACCCAAGCTAGCAGTGGTCCCATGGGCATCCTCGGGCGATCCTAAGCTTTGCCTGAAAGAAGAGTCAACCTTCTCAGAACTCTGCCCAGGAAGGCAGATTCCTTCCTGCTGGCCCTGGGTTTGGAAGTAGGGAAACAGTGTGGAGAACAAACAGATAGTAAATGCTACCTGTGGCTCTCAAAAACCAACTACCACTTCCAAATTTGCTGACCATGATGGCCTCACCTTGCTTCCTGGCCTCAGAGAGTCCTAGAAGAAGCGTTGGAAGTAGCTGTTCTGCCTGCTGGGGCAGGACTTTGAGGCACCGAGGGACTCCTGGGACTATGTTGGGCAGACAAGTGGGGAGCAGGCTCCTGAAGACTCATCTGAATGACTTGTGTTTTATAAGCTGCTGTTGGGTTATGTGCTGCGGGAGTCTTTTTTTTTATACTGTATTTTTGTATGCTTTTTGCAAAGTGGCGTTAACTGTTTTTGTACAAGAAAAAAGCAAAAACAAAAAAACCTCCTGTTGCAAGGGTTTGGTTTATTTTGAAAGGCAAGTTTACCTGGAAGTTTGTATTTAGTTGTAATCATTAATTGCTTGATTTTAAACTGTTGCCTTCTGGGACATCTTCTAATAAAAGATTTCTCAAAAATGTCGGAGTGGAGGTAGCATATGCCATCTGAGTCCTCCTGAACCAGAGAAAACTATTTCAGAGTAGCCACAAGCAATCTGGGTGTCTGCATTTTTCTACCATGTTGCTAACCTGGTCATTCCACTCTGGGTCCCTGAATGCCCTTCCAGACATGTCTAAACAATGTCCTGTCGGCTCAGGGCTCAGTGAAAACAAAATTCTCTTGTGAATTGCAGAGTGCTGAATTGTACTACAAGGCTTGAAATCCCAGCTCTGCCACTTCTGTGGCCTTTTATTTTTGCATTTCTGAATTTGGTGATGTCTTATCTGTGAGATGAGTGGAAATATTTCACTGGGTTTTTTGCAGGTTTCAAGTGAAGTTGTAGATTTTGAACTGTTAGAATTCTAAGTTATACAGCTTTAATATGGGGGCTGTTCTCATAAAGTTCTTGTTTTATTTGGTTTTCATCTCTTTTGCCTGCAAGGGTTGTTATTTTATTTTATTCTGAGATAGGGTCTGTCTCTCTACATAATCCTAGCAGTCCTAGAACTCACTATGTAGACCAGGTTGGCTGGAATTTTCAGATATCTGCCTGCCTCTTCCTTCCATGTGCTGAGATTAAAGGCATGAGTCATCATGCCCAGCTTGTTTTTGGTCTTTTGAGACCAGGTCTTATTATATAGTCTTATTAAATCTATGTAGACCAGGCTGGCCTCAAACTCAGAGATCTGCCTGCCTCTGCCTCCTGAGTTCTGGGATCAAGGGTGTGCACCACCACCGCCCAGCTGTAGGATGGTTTTTAAAACAATTCTCTGAGAATTTCTGCTGTAATGATTTTTTGTTTTTGTTTTTCTCACATTCAGTTAATGAAAGGAAAATTAAGGCTCTCCGGAGCTCTCCCATTAATTTGATGTAAATGAAAGGTGAGAGAATTTGTCAATGGTCCTTCCTCCTGGGGCACTGCTCATTGCCTCACAGCGTATTAAGCCAACCCCATTTTGCTAGGGCTACAAATGAAGATGATGAGGTTCTACAAGGAAACAGCTAAGCAAAATCAGCCAGCTAGTAAAGGAGTAAGTATATTAGGGTTTGAGTGGAGTTCAGCCTATCCCTAGAACCAGCTAGTAAAGGAGTAAGTACATTAGGGTTTGAGTGAGTTCAGCCTATCCCTAGAACCAGCTAGTAAAGGAGTAAGTACATTAGGGTTTGCGTGAGTTCAGCCTATCCCTAGAACCAGCTAGTAAAGGAGTAAGTACATTAGGGTTTGAGTGGTGTTCAGCCTATCCCTAGAATCAGAGATCTTTACCATTGCATGAATATGATCAGCTTGTTTGATTAAAATGGGATGTGCTGAGAAGCCGTCAGGAATTCCACCATTAAGTTGCTTTTTGGAACTGCCTGTTTGGAGCCAATGTGCCTGGCCCTTTCTGGAAGGAAGTGCAGCAAATGTTCCATGATGAGCCAGCTATACCACAGCATCTGTGGACTGGGTTGGGTAATTTTACTCCAAAGATGCCCTCTGGGAAAAGAAAACAGTTGCTGTTTAAAATGCCACGAACATCATGGTGAGAGAAGGCTGCTTGGGTCTCCACTAATCCTACCTTACAGTTGGGGCATTGTCTGCCTGATGCCTGGATGCCTGCGGAGCCAGGATAGGGTCAAGCAGCTTCTAGAAGCTTCTCCTGGGGCTTGGGCCATAGTTCAGTAGTAGAGCACCTGCCTGAAACGTACAAAACCCTGAGTTCAATCTCAGGCAGCACCAAAAATTAACAGAAAAGCTCCTAGCTCCTCAGATCTCGGCGGTAAGCAAGCAATGGTAACAATCACGGCCATACTGCGCTGGGACCCAGTGCTTTCTTGCCCAAAGTCAGACAGTCAAATAAAGTTTGCAAACCTGACCTTTTGTCAAGTGAACTTTCTACGTGACTGCCTCTCTGTCACTCATCTAGAACCTAAGAAGACATTTCAGAAAGCTTTCCTCTCAATTCTTAAAAGATTCATTTATTATCCTTATTTGTGTTTGCCTGCATGTATGTCTGCACCACATGCAGGTTTGAGTCCACAAAGGCGAGAAGAGGGCTTCGAACACCCTGGAACTGGAGTCACAGACAGTTGTGAGCAATCATGTGGGGCTGGGAACTGAACACCGGTCCTCTGGATAAAGAGCACCCAGCATCTTAACCACTGAGCCATTTACCTCTCTCTCCAAGCCTTGGGATGGTTTATGAAATAGCCCAGGATTACTGAAACGTGTTCCCTGCTTTTCTTTTTTCCTTCTTGTCTTTTTGTTATTGTTGTTATTTTGTGATAGGACCTCATATAGCTCAGGCTGGTCTTGAATTCACTGGGTAGTCAAGAATGACCTTGAACTCTTGATCTGCCTCCACCTCTAGAAAGCTGGGATTACTGGCATATGCTCTCATACCTGACAAAGATGGAGTTTCTTAAAAACTCCTAATTGCTTCTTTATTTGTTTTGGTGTATTTGATGGTGCTAGGAATGGATCCCAGGGTACATTCCAGGTATATGCTCTTCTGAGGCCATTTGTCAAAAGACTGATTTGTAGGATGACCCCCCCACACACACACACACCTTGAAAGAATCACTGGGCATTCCTAGACTAATAAGAACCCAGGGGAAAGGTGACAATGCTAGCTTCTTTGCAGATCTTCATCTTTACAGTAAACTAGAGAGGAGGGGACAGTGGTGGCTCCATTTCACAGAAGAGCAAATTGGACAATTCCGAGGCAGTAAATTATCTAAACTCTCACACAATACCAGCTGGATCTATCCAAGTTTCAGCTCCTGAGTCAGACTGAGAAAGGGGCGGGAATAAAGCTGTCTCCTGGTGGAGGGGGGACGGGGCCTGGAATGTGAAGTATTTTAAGCTCCTTATTAGCTCATTTCTGCAAACTCCTACCTCTGTCTTTGTCTGAGAATAACTCAGAGTTTATTCCTAGATTTCAGAGAGCGGTTCCTACAAATTAGGTTTGCCTCTGAAAGGTGTACCCTCAAGGACTGCACATCCATCTTGGCATGCACACATTAAGGGGTCATGGAAAAGCTACACTCGGCATAGTAAACAGTTCATCCTCTTTTGACAATACAAGACTAAGGCACATGCCACGCACACATGTGTAACTCCTGCTCCAGTTGGCTGTTATAGGGGAACTGAAATGCCTTAGACTATCTTATTTGATCTGAGTGGTCAAAGGTGCACCTGAGATCTGGGTGTTCCAGAATGTTTGCTTTAGAGGGGGAAAGGGATCAGGATGTCTTTAATGATCTGAAAGGTGACAGGGTGCTGGAGGTGTTTCTAAGGATAAGATAGCCAGAGGTCATTGATGACTGAGTGATTATCAGGGAAAGCAACGTATCTAAATGTGTCAGTTCCCTTACTGGTGGACATTGCTACTGCAAACTCAGTGGGCGGCCTTTTGTTAATGTCTGTTTATTTAGAACTACTCTGCCAAAGGGATCAACTATATTAAAGTTACCATCCTCTTGGCAAGGAAATGTAAATATGTTCTTAAAGTTTCTAATCAGGTGTGCTATTAAACGATTAGGCTCAAAGCCAGGGGTCTACTGGGAGCCTGGCAAATACTAGATGGCCTTTAAACTTGAGGAAAACAGAATAGTTAAGGGGTCACTCAGACCCAATGGTTAGGTCTGCATTTTCTAGCCATATGAATGTTGGCAAGTTACTCACCTCACCTGGCTCCAATTTCCCCAACTATTAAAATTTTAAAAAGGTAAAAATAATAGCACCTTCCTAATTGGGTTGTTGTGAACAACGGTAGCTATTCAGTAAATGATTGGTATTGCTGAATCTATATTAACAAGCCAATTTAATGGGGTGGAAAGATAACTCAAGAAGTTAAGAGCACTGGCTGCTTTTCCACAGGACCTGGGTTGCAGTCCCAGCACCCACATGGCAGCTCACAACTGTCAGTAACTCCAGTCCCAGGAGATCTCCCGGCTTCCAAAGGCATCAGGTATGCGCGCACATCGTGCTGAGACTGCATTCAAGTAAAACACCCGTATACATAAAATGTTTTTTAACAAGCCACAGTTAGACAACAGATTAGTCATACTTGAAAGGTGATGGACAGAAGGGATTTGTAAAATGAGAAATCTTTCCAGCAAAGGATGGGGAAACGGCTTAGTTGGTAAAGCATGTATCCCACATACATGGGGATATGAGTTCAATCTTTAGAGCCCATTTAAAAGCAAAAAAAACATGCATTATGGAGTCTGTTTGTAATCCCAGTGCTGGGGTGGGGTGCATAGAGACAGGTAGGTGGCTAGGCAGCCTAGCCTATTATCAAGCCCTAGGTCCCAGAGAGACACCCTGTGTCAAAAGAAAAAGATAGATGGTGTCTGAGGGGAACTGACCTCTGGTCTGTACACATTGTCAAATATCTCTGCTCCCTTCCCCCACACAAACATGCACCACCCCTGACATAAATTTTCATGAATGAGTTCTTAGACTGTAGCGCCCACATGGGTACACTCATGTGACAGTGAATCACCACAGAAGGAGCATCAAGGCTTTGGGAGAGCGAGGCAGTCAGAAAAGGGCGAGACCAAAGACTGGAGACTCTGACTGGCCCCAGCATCTAGGGCCCATGGTGGGCAGATGCTGTACGTCTATAAACCTGATTTAAACCTCCATCATACCTCATAGGACATTGTGGTGCCTTTAGACAGGCATAGCAAACTGACCCCTTCAGTTATTCTGTCTAGACTCTTTTCATTTGTCTGAGGCAAGGTCTTGTTCAGTAGTCTGGGCTAGTCCAGAACTTATTATTAGACCAAATTGGCCCAGAATTTTCAATAATCTTCCTGCATCAGCCTCCCAACGTGCTTTTATTTTGAGATAGATCCACCCAAGTTGCCTGGCCAGGTCTTTTGCCATTCCCCTGCCTTACCCTCCTGAGAAGCTGGGATTGCAGGCCTTATCAGGCCTGGCTGAAGCAAATGGTTCCCAAACTTCTGTGTTTCTCCTCACCTCCAAGACCTCACAGAAGGTCGAGGTAGGGTCTGGAATTTGTCTCTTGTCACAGTTAGAATTTCTATTACTGCAACAACACACCATGACCAAAAAACAAGCTGGGGAGAAAAGTTTTTATTTGACTGATGCTTCTCCATTACTGTTCATCACTGGAAGAAGTCAGGAAAAGAGGTCAAGCAGGGCAGGGACCTGGGGCAGGAGCTGATGCAGAGGCCATGGAGGGTGCTGCTCACTGGCTTGTTTCCCATGGCTTGCTTGACCTGCTTTCTTACAGAACCCAGGACCATAAGCACAGGGATTGAACTACCACACTGGGCTGGGCCCCCCTCCATCAATAACTTTGAAAATGCCTGATCTTTTTTTGTTTTGTTTTGTTTTTGTTCTTTGAGACAGGGTTTCTCTGTATTGTTTTGGAGGCTGTCCTGGAACTAGCTCTGTAGACCAGGCTGGCCTCGAACTCACAGAGCTCCGCCTGCCTCTGCCTCCCGAGTGCTGGGATTAAAGGTGTGCGCCACCAACTCCTGGTGAAAATGCCTGATCTTATGGAGGCATTTTCTCGATTAAGTCTCCCTCCCTTCAGATACCTCTAGTTTGTGTGACAGGTTGACACAAGACTAGCCAGCACATACTAACATGCAAGCAAGCTAGTGGACCTGAGGTGAATCTTAGAAGAACATTGGTACAGGTTCACGGAGTATCATCTGCCCTGTAGTAAAAGCAAAAGCAACTTGGAATAGAAAGAGTTTGTTTGCCTTACATATCAGGAGTCATAGACCATTGAGGGAAGTCAGGACAGGAACTCAAACCAGGCAAGAAACTGGATACAGGAGCTGATGCAGAAGCCATGGAGGATGCTGCTTACTGGCTTGCTCATCATGGCTTGCTCAGTCTGCTTTCTTATAGAACCCAGGACCACCAGCCAGGGTAATACTAACCACAGAGGCCTGGCCCTCCCCCATCAATCACTAAGAAAATGCTCTACAGGATTGTCTACAGATCAATCTTTTTTTTTTTTTTTTTTTGGTTTTTACGAGACAGGGTTTCTCTGTATTGTTTTGGAGGCTATCGGTCCAGCCCAGCCTCAAACTCACAGAGATCCGCCTACCTCTGCCTCCCGAGTGCTGGGATTAAAGGCGTGTGCCACCATCGCCCGGCTACAGATCAATCTTATGGCAGCATTTTCTCAATTTTGAGGTTCCTTCCTCTCAGATGTCAAGTTAACAGCCACACTGTTCAGGAGCCTGGGTCACAGGGTCACAGACCAGGGCTGCAGACTCTGAAAGAGAAGAGAGTGTCAATGGTTATCTTGTCAATAAAGTCCTTGTGCAGGTAGTGTATTTAACTATACTTGTAGATGAAGATGTTCTGGGATCAGGGAATAACTTCAAGAGAACAAATTGGTAAATCTGTGTCAGATCTTGGTAGAGGGGAGCAATCTGATCTGATTTACCAGGTAAGCACTCCCATTTTCACAAATTAGAAGTCACAGGAGGTTTCTGAAGGAATCCTGTCAGCTGCAAGCATCCTCTTGAGATTCTTTGAAAGGGAATCAGAGCTAGTAAGACCATTTGCCTAGCATGCACAAAGTTCTCAGCTTTGTCCTATGCAATGGACACACACACACACACACACACACTCACACCCAGACTTCAGTCCTAAGCAAGGACACACACAGACCTCTGTCCTAAGCAAAGGCCACACATACAGACCTCTATCCTAAGCAACAGACACAGATACACTCATACACAGACCTCAGTCCTAAGCAATGCATACACACACCTCTGTCCTAAGCAATGGAAACACACACACACACACACACACACACACACAGCTATGTCCTAAGCAATGGACACCCCCCCCCACACACACACCAAACACACACACACACACACACAGATACAGAGAGACAGAGAGAGAGCTATGTCCTAAGCAATGGACACACACACACACACACACACACACACACACCTATGTCCTAAGCAATGGACACACACACACACACACTCACAGAGATGGATAAGTCAAGGAAAGAAACTGAAAACTCACTGTGGTTTGGAGCACAATAAGACTGAGATGATGGGGTCATCTAAAGTGAAGCTCCCAACAGAAAACTGGAAATACAGTCTTAGAAAGAATTTGACTGTGAGTTCGAGACCAGCCTGGACTACCAAGTGAGTTCCAGGACAGCCTCCAAAGCCACAGAGAAACCCTGTCTCGAAAAACCAAAAAAAAAAAAAAAATTGACTGAGCATATGGCAGGATGAGACAGTAGGGTTGCTATGAGTTTGAGACTAGTTAGAGCTACATAGCAAGATCAAGTCTCAAAAGACAAACGAAAATCCAAAAAAAGATCTCACTAGTGAGGTGGTTTAGGCAGTAAAGATGCTTGCCGCCTGACCTGATGACCTGAGTTCCATCCCTTGGACTCACAAGGTGGAAGGAGAGAACAAACTCTTCCAGCAAGTTGTCCTCTGCCACACACACACACACACACACACACACACACACACACACACAAAACCATGAAAAGAATTTCAATGGAAGACACAAGCTTGAAACTCACAAAGATACAAAGGCCCCTCTGCTCTATTGGCTTCTCCTTTTGCCTCCCCCCCCCCCAAATTAAAAACAAACCGATTTGCAGGGGCTGGAGAGATAGTTAGGTCAGGAAAGTGTTTGCTGTGCAAGCATGAGGACCTGAATTCAGATTTCCAGCATACACTTAACTAGCTGAGCATGATGGCATGCACTTGTAATCCCAACAGAGACAGGCAGATTCCTGGGACTTGCTGGTAAGCCTTACCAAACTGGTAAGCCTCAAGTTCAATGAGAGACTGTATCAAAAAATAAGCTGGAGAGTAACTAAGGAGGACTCTTGATGTCAACCTCTGGCCTCCACACACATTCTTGTACACGTGAACACATATATGTGTACACGCAACACACACACACACCTAAACTATAAGAGAACTGGAGACAATACAACGAACACTCATGAGATCATCTAGATTCCCTGCTTTCCCTCCTATACCTCTATCTCTTCTTTCTGTCATTTCCCATGCCCACCCCACCCTGTATACTACT
Organism: Mesocricetus auratus; assembly: GCF_017639785.1. NCBI lineage: Eukaryota > Metazoa > Chordata > Mammalia > Rodentia > Cricetidae > Mesocricetus > Mesocricetus auratus. Next base: position 20,016,116 of record NW_024429197.1, on the reverse strand, counting down.
TTTTTTTTTAAGAAGGTAAGAATGGTACAGAGAGATCCAGCCTAATTATATACCTTCCCCCAGGGAAACACATACACACTGTAAAAATTAGGTGACTATTCTTGGTATTTCAGAAGAATAGGAAGGAATCACTGCCCTCCAAGTAGCCTGACTGTTCCTAGAACCTGATTCTTTTTTTTTTAAGATTTATTTATTACATATACATCAGATTGAATTGTAGATGGTTGTGAGCCACCATGTGGTTGCTGGGAATTGAACTCAAGACCCCTGGAAGAGCAGTCAGTGCTCTTAACCTCTGAGCCATCTCTCCAGCCCCCGAACCTGATTCTTTTTAAATTTTTTTTATGATTTTTTTTTGTGAATTGGTGTTTTGCCTGCATGCATATATGTCTGTTGGATCCCCTGGAACTGGAATTACAGACAGTTGTGAGCTGCCATGTGGGCCCTGGGAATTGAACCCAGGTCCTCTGGAAGAGCAGCCAATGCTCTTAACCCCTGAGCCATCTCTCCAACCCCTAGAACCTAATTCCCATGTTTCTAACATATACTTCCAAACTCAACCTGTCTTGGTATTTTTGCCATTAAAACTCAGACTTCTTTTATGGGGAAGAGTAAAGATGAGTGCACAGACTAGGCAGGCCTCGCTGGTTTGGTACTTGCTATGTAGTCCAGGCTGGCCTCAAACTGGTGACAATTCTCCTGTCTCAGACATCCAAGCACTGGGATTATAGGTACATGCCACCACTGTCAATTTAAAACTAAGATTTTTGAAAGCCTGCCATAGTGCTCATGCTTCTAATGCGAGTGCTTGGGAGGCAAGGGTAGGAGGATGGTGGAGGGTCATCCTGGGCTAGATAGGGAGAATCTGCTTCTGAAAAAAGCAAACAGAAATAGGATTTCTTGGCTGAGGGTTTTTTAGTCTGGTGGTAGAGTGCCTTCTTAGAAAACACGAACCCAGTGGGTTTGTTCTCCAGCACCAAGCAAGCAAGCAAACAAGCAAGCAAACCCCTCTAGGATTTCTTTGTTCACAACAGTCTGATCATGACACATGAAGCATGTTAGAGGTGGCTTCTGCAGCAACCTTTCTTCCTGGGTATGAACGTACACTTTAGGTGACATGCATACTCTTTTCTCTTGAGCCTCCTTGAAGAACAGAGAGAGTTTCTTCCCACCTGGTCTCATGGAAGAGAAGGGTCAAGTTCAATACCTGGGCATGAGTACAAACAGCTCTCCGACTCCCCGTGTGCCTTCTTTGATTTCCTTATTGCCCTGCAATTCTTCCCGTTGGAAGGCTTTATGTTGTTGTCATCGTCTCAGAAGCACTTATCAACTCCTGGTCATAGACTTCCGTTTCCTAGTTCCCCCTTGAACACAATGCCTCTGATTAGAATTTCCAATTACAGGATATCTTTCAGGAACTGTTTTTAGTATAATTCAAAGTTCAGAAGATCACTACAGTAAAATTACAAATAAAGAAAAGGGGGGTGCTAATACCCTTATTTTCTTTTGGTAGGACCAGTAGAAATGCAATGAATGGAAATGGCGCCGTGCTTTTTCTCACTTCTCCTCGTTTGTTTTGGACCACGGGCTCCTTTCTGATTTAGGAGCCTTTGCTGCTCAGCATTTCAGTGATAATTCTCCCCAAGGTCTACAGGATCCCTGGTCTCCTTGTTTCTATAGCAACAGCCCTGTGTTGCTTGGCTAGAAGCAATTTTCTGCTGCTGTGGTGAAGCCCTATTTTTTTCATTCCTTTCTCTCCAGTTGCCTTGGTAACCAGCCTCTTCCTCTTCTGGTCTCTTGGTGGTAAATTCCACCCTCCTGTTTTCCTCTTTTTCTAGTAACAGTCACCTATCTGGTCATGACTTGGACAGTGCTAGCCTCGTCTGTGAGTGAGCATAGACTGTCACCGTCAGACTGTCATCATGAAATCAGGCTTCCCCTTTCTCTTTATGTGCATCATTCCTCTGGCCTGCCATCTTTCTGGTGGTTGTCATGGTAACCATACCCTCTGAAAGTCTCCAGGCAAAGGCTCTACAGTTAACAACCATCATGTGAGAGTGTCTGCCAATATGTGGCCACACATCTGCATTTTAAACTTAGCCCCAGGTGGGTACCACAAATTAGAGAGAACAGGCTTTTCATCAAAAATGCCTGGGTTGAATAAAGGAGGTACTAGCGACCAAGAACTAGAAATGGGAGTTCTCCCAAACAATATATGTAGCTACATGGTTTAGCTTGGGTGACAAGAGTGACCATTTTGCCTAAGGAGATTCAAGTGATTGAAAAATATAATGGCAGTTATTCTAGGCAGGCCAGTCATATGTTCTGGACTTCTGGAGAGGGGGACAACACCACTTCGACACAAGGAATTCTGACTTTACCTGGGAGCTAGACAGAGGCAGCCTCAGAAGAAAAACATTTATGTCTCCCTCCTCATTCCAAGTGCTGACTGAACCCAGAGCCTCATGCTTTCTAGGCAATGCTCTGCCATTAACCTGTACCCTCGGACCCCTGAAACTGCCTAATTAGACAGGGGTTGGCAGAAGGGGTATTTACACATTACTGAAGAATTCTCTACCCTTAGGCTTTTGCTCTTACTTATTTAGGGAGGCAGATGGGTTGTACAATTGGAATAATACAAACTGTTCAACAAATGGCAGTTGTTATGTGCCAGGGCATTTGTAGCAAGCAAGCACTTTCCAGACACCATTTCACATTTTCCTTATGGCAATCCTCAGGGGAATCAATTGAAAGAGAAAATCGCTGAGGTTAGGAGGTGAAGTAAGGGACTGGGGTTCTGCGTGTGCTAGAGTGCCTGTTGAGCATCCAGGGGGGTTCAATGTCCAGACGAAGAGGGAAAGTGATGCTGATGAAGATCACACAGCTGATAAGTCTGAGAGATGGGACTGGAATGCAGGTTCCCCTGATTCCACAGGCATTCTGAGTTAATTTTAAAATCCATTGTATGCGTCTGTCTGCCTGTGTATGTACACAGAGGTCATCTCCTTCCACCATGTGGATCCTGGGGATTGAACTCAGGTCATCCGATTTGGCAGCAGGCACTTTTGTTAGACCATCTCCCTTAAAGCTGTTTCTTTCTTTCGTTTTTTTTTTTTTGTTTTTTTTTTTGTTTTTTTTTTGTTTGTTTTTTCGAGACAGGGTTTCTCTGTATTGTTTTGGAGGCTGTCCTGGAACTCACTCTGTAGTCCAGGCTGGTCTCGAACTCACAGAGATCCGCCTGTCTCTGCCTCCCGAGTGCTGGAATTAAAGGCGTGCTCCACCAATGCCCAGCTCTAAAGCTGTTTCTTAAAGGGGTGTGTGACATCTTTTGAATTTTGGTCATCTTTCGCTCTAATTTTTCATCACTTGAAAATCTGCTTTATCCCTCCTGTTTTTCCCCTACTTCCTCTTCTAATTTTGTAGTTGTTGTTCACTTGCTTGTTCTTTTGTTCTTAGCCTATCTCTTGACGGCTTTGCTGTACCGATGGAGAGTTTTGTCCTGCTTTCTTTTTTTTTTTTTTTTTTTTTGGTTTTTCAAGACAGGGTTTCTCTGTGGCTTTTGGAGGCTGTCCTGGAACTCGCTCTGTAGACCAGGCTGGCCTTGAACTCAGAGATCCGCCTGCCCCTGCCTCTGCCTCCCGAGTGCTGGGATTAAAGGCGTGCGCCACCAACGCCCGGCTTTGTCCTGCTTTCTGATTGTGTCTGAATGTCTATGGCATTAAAACATTAGAGCCATGCCCTTGCCTGAGAACTGGAGGGATCTGACTTTGAAGAATGCCAGTCTCTAAACTTACTAGCTCTCATATAGGTGGGCAAGTCTTTTTCTTATGTCTATTTAATCATTATTGGTTGTCTGTGCTAGGCACAGAAGATACAACAATAACCTAGTCAGATTTGCCCCTTGTCTTTTGTGAAACTAACAGCCTGTAGTAGCCCCCCGGACAATGAACCCGAGGCCAGTTAAGCAGTTTTATACTGGAGCTAATGCCATGAAGAAGACAAATTGGGTGCCTGGGCGCAATGTAGACAGAAATATTTCAGATGGTTTGCCATCTGTCATTTAAGAAAGCCAGTTTGTGAGTTGATCCCAGCTAGCCGAAGGCAGTTACGTCATAAGCCTCCCAAGCTTGGTACCTTTGTCCCGCAGTTTCCTCCTCTTTTGCACCCTCCCTTCAGAGCCGGAGATCCGCGCCGGCGCACTGACTGTTGCCATGGCGACAGCTGCTTCGGCGCATGCGCAGTTCTCTTCAAGATGGCGGCGGCTGCGGCTGCACGAGCGGTTCCTGTGAGCTCTGGATTCCGGGGCTTGCAGAGAACACTGCCACTTGTAGTGATTCTCGGGGCCACTGGCACTGGCAAGTCCAGCCTGGCTCTGCAGCTAGGCCAGCGGCTCGGCGGCGAGATCGTCAGCGCCGACTCCATGCAGGTATGGCAGCGTGTTTGGCCCAGGGCCTGGGAACCCTGGAGGTCGAGTGCGGGCCTGTCGCGTGGCTGCAATGGATGAACCCAGAGGCTTTTGGGGGTGCAGGTGAAAGGTACCCATACCTGCTAGACACCTATCCGACGGCAGACAGTGTCGCCTGTACCTTGTGATCACTTCTCAGGCCGTTACTGTTTCATAGATATCACCAATAGTTTTGTTTATGGATAAAAATGTTGGGGCTTGGGAAGGTGAAGCGACCTTGTGCGTGGGACATTGCAATAAGCTGAGGAGAGGTATTTGAACGTATAAGGTTAACACATATCCGGTGAATTTCAACAAATGAAAATTATTCCAGAACTTTTGCCATAATTTTAATTCTAGCTCAGTGAGACTAAGATAAATCAGATGCCACCTGTGAGTGGCTTCCTGGGCAGCAGAAGAGTCAGATGACCCGGATTGCAGTAGGAGGCAGCCATTGGTCTCGTGACTTCAGATTAACACGTGTTCTTTATTTAAACATTGTTTTATTTGTAAAGTGGAGGAAATGTCATTTGCCTCAGTCACAAGGCTGAAGTGATTCATAATCGAGACGTCTGAGTGTTACACTGGAGAGCAGGGTGGCCAGCTCTGAAGAAAGTCAACAATTGTGGTAAATGTTGGCTGTAGCCAAGGGTTTTTGTTTGTTTGTTTGTTTGTTTTAATCCTCTTGTCCTCTTTGAGATAGGACGTGCAGAAGGGATGTAGTATTCATCTTGTGTGGGAGCATTTGTGCTAGAGAGTAGGTGACATTTTGGGTGAATGTGAGAAGGGTTACAAAGGCTGTTAAGCATGTTCAAAGACACAATCAGTCACTGAACCTAAACGGATGGGCACTACTCAAATAGGGTAGTCTTTACCCCAGTCTGCCTCCTAAGGCTCCTGGCATGATTTCTACCCTCATTGTTTTTTCATTTGTGAATGATGCGACCAGCATATACAAAATGGTAGGATAATGCAACTCATATTGTTTGCAGCCTGCTTTGTGTATCCGGGGATAAAATTCAGCTTGAATCTCAACCTTATTTTTCCCAACATCAGGTTGGCTTGAACAAAAATGCCTTTGCTCCTTCTTTTGTAAAATAGGAAGAATATCAATATTTATGATTAAATGAAGTACAGTTTGTGAAGCACTTAATACAACTTATGACAAGTGTTAAAAATATGATAATAGTGAAAAATATGGCGGCTGTTATTTTCTGTGTGTGCAGATAAGAACATACTCCTTATATTGGGGAATTTTAGTCTGGGTAAACATGGCACAAGGCAGAGCTAATAAGTGAACAGAACTATTTACAGAGCATTGGCAGGTGGGCAGATTCAGGAGAATACACTACTAAGTGCTGGATTTCATGATAGACTATTCGGTGCTGTACAATTCTTGAGAAGGAAGAAACCAGTGAAGGGCCTGGAAAGTCTCTAAAGAAGGCCAAGGCTGGGGAGGCAGTTCAGTCAGCAAAGTGTCTGCCACACAAGTGTGAGAGCCTAGGGCAGGGGGCTGTAAGGCTGGAGGATCCCCAGAGCTCGCTGACCAGGAAGTGTAGTCAGCCTGTGAGTGCTGAGTTCAGTGAGAAACCACCCTGCCTTAAGACAGAAGGTAGAGAGTGACTGAGGAGGGTGCCTGGCGTTGACCTCTGCCCTCCTCATGCATGTCTGTACAGACTCATGCACTCATACACACACATGCACACATAAATTCAAAAAGAACAAATGGGTAAGTAAATAAAAATTTTCAAAAAGAAGAGCTTGAAGTTGGGCAAGGTGGCATACATTGTAATCTTTGCTCTTGGCAGGTTGAAGCAAGTGAACTGCTGGAGGTTGGAGGCCAGCTGGTATACATAGGAAGTTTCAGGCCAGCCAGAACTACATAGTGAGACCTTGTCTCAAAAAAGCAAAATAAAATAAAGTGAAGGTTAAAATATAGAAACATGTTACAGAGAAACCCTGTCTCAAAAAAATGGAAAAGAAAGAGAAAGAAAGAAAGGAAAAACAGAAAGGCATGTACTAGGAAGGAACACAGAAGACTTCAGAGTGGTTGAAGAGTGCATGTAGGGCAGTGAAGAGACTTCAGTATGGTGGCATCATAGATTCTTCTAGCTTAGGAGATAAATACAGGATAAGGGCAGTGTGCATAAATGGTTGGGAGGAGCATATGAAGAAATTCAAGTGCGTTGAATTATAGTCGTGTGTCCTGATACCTTGGAGACTTGATTACCAAGGGATTCAGTAAGATGGAGTTACATTAACCTAAGAAATATCTAAGAACCATTCCAGTCCTTGTGTTCTGTAATTCTGGGCTGGTGAAGCATTAGTGGAGGTGTTCTAGTTGAGGCAGAAAGAATAAGCCCAGTGTGATACAGGATTTAGAGTTAGGGGCCTCAGAGAATGGCCAGGCTCCAAGTCAGGAAGATTTTACAGGGCATCCAAGGTGAAGTCTGTTGGTGGATATTTAGGCAATGCTGTAGACAGGGTTATATTCTAGGACTCTTGGATTTGATCCTCCTACTCTTTGATAAACATCCAACTTGTTCCATTTCTTTGCTCAGACCTTTCTCAGAAATCATCCCTCGTGTATCAAACCTGGTCCCTGTCAAACATGTTTTAAATAATCTTTCCTTTTTGTTTTGTTATTTTCTTGAGATAGAAGCTTACTCTGTAGCTCAGACAGGCTTGAAACTTGTAGCAATCCTCCTGCCTCAGCCTCTGGAGTACTGAGCCACCATGCCTTGCTAATCATTTTACCTTCTGTTAATTTTTAAGTAATTGAATGGGTTTAGTCCTTATATGAAGGTTTGGGGGTTGGTTAGTCTCTGTAGTGGCTTTTATAGTCTCAGGAATGGTTATTTACTCAAAGCTATGTTGTATAAGGGTAAGTTAGAGTTCTTTGTCATTGTAGAGTAGGACATCAGGACTCTGCCTTGTATACTGCTGACAATGTGTTAGACCTTTCATATATTCCAAAATATTTCATTAAAATGGTACTTTTTTTTTCTTGTGGTGCTAAGAATCAAACCTAGGGCGTTCTAGGACAGGTACATAACTATTTAGCTGCACTCCTAGCCCCAATAGCACATCTTTGTGTGTGCTTGTGCATGTGTGGGTGCCTGTGCACATGTGCCCATGTGTGTGGAGGCAGGAGAGTAACCTTGGGTGTCATTGCTTAGGTGGGGTTCACCATTTTGTTTATTTCTTTTTTTTTTGTTTTTTTTGTTTTTCAAGACAGGGTTTCTCTGTGGCTTTGGAGGCTGTCCTGGAACTAGCTCTTGTAGACCAGGCTGGCCTCGAACTCACAGAGATCCGCCTGCCTCTGCCTCCCGAGTGCTGGGATTAAAGGCGTGCGCCACCACCGCCCGGCTCCATTTTGTTTATTTCTGAGACAGTCTGTGTCAGAACTCTACTACATTCCCAGCTCCCTCTCCCCTGGGCCCTCACAGCACTGATCTCCCCATTCACAACCTCAAATCACTGCCGTCCCCCAGCAGCCATTACTTGCCAGTATGGCCTCAACCAGGGTTGGAGTCTTAGGAGTGTCTCCTCCATCCACAGGGTAACTTTGACTGCATTGATCTTTGTAGGTGACCACAGGTGCTATGAGTCCATGAGTGCAACAGCCATGTCATGTTCAAAAGACAGCATTATAGCATTGGGTGCCATCCTTTGTAGATGAGTTTCTGTTCCACCTAGGTCCCTCAGCCCTTTAATCCCAAATAAATATAGAGAGGCTTAGATTAATTATAAGCTGACCAATGACTCAGGTTTCTTATTGACTAGCTCTCTCTTAATTGTTAACCCATTTCTATTAATCTGTGTGTCTTCATGTGGTTTTGGTTTACTGGAGAATGCTCCAGCATGTTACTCCTTTGGCAGGTACAAGGAGTCTCTATGTCTGCTCCTCTCTCTGTCCTCTCCGAGGAATTCTCCTCATCTGGTAGCCCTGCCTGTTCTGCCTGCCTGGCTGCTGGCCAATCAGTATTTTATTCATCAACCAATAGGAGAAACATATATACAGAAGGACATTCCCCCATCAGTCCTCCAGTTCTCTCTCTCTCTCTCTCTCTCTCTCTCTCTCTCTCTCTCTCTCTCTCTCTCTCTCTCTCTCTCTCTCTCTCTCTCTCTCGTGTGTGATTGTTTGCCTGCATATATGTCTGCACACCAATGCATACAGTGTCTGTAGAGGCCAAAAGGGGAAATCAGATCCCTTGGAGCTGGAGTTACAGATAGTTGTAAGCCACATAGTAGGTGCTTGGAATTGAACCTGGGGTCCTCTAAAAAAAGCAGCCAATGCTCTTAACCCCTGAACCATGTCTGTCCAGCCCCATCCTTCAGCTCTTACTTGATACAGACGTCTTGTTTAGAGCTGAGCAGTTAACAGTCATTCTCAGCTCAGTTACTCATGAGTCCCTGTGCTGACTCCTGCCCACTGCAAAAAGAAGTATCTCTGACCAAGCTCGAGAATACTAATTATGGAGTGACCTGGCTGGCACAGCTGTGCTGAGCTGAACAGTGAATTTCTCAGATCCTCTGGCCATAGCAGGCTCCATTTGGTGCTTCATAGAGGGGCAAATGGGAGCTATTGGTTTCTGCAGCCTCAGTATTTCCTGGATTCTAGTGTGTGGGAAGGGGGAGGCTCTAGGTCCTTTTCTGGTAGTTCTCTCAAACTCCTGTATTCTACTGTGACCCTTTTGGTTCTTGGATGCGTGCAGGCACATTTCAGAATTGTGACTAGAATATGAGGTTAAATTTCCTTTATCCTTGGGGGTTATTAATATATAAAAAACATAGAGGATTTTTGATCTTTCTGAACTGTGCTTAATTTTAGGCTAATTTTGTATGTTCATAACATTTCTTCTTGGTCCCAGTTGGAGAACATTGATCTTTGATTTTTTGTTTTGTTTTGTTTTGTTTTTCCGAGACAGGGTTTCTCTGTGTAGTCTTGGCTGACCAGGAACTTAACTCTGTAGACCAGGCTAGCCTCAAACTCAGATCCACTGCCTCCCAAGTGCTGATATTAAAGGCATATGCCACCACCACTCAGCTGATCTTTGATTTTTTTTTTACTTTTAAGCGCAAATATGCAATAAAATATCCATGTCCTATTGACTGAGTATGCCTAGTTACACTTCAGTCTTCATTTCTGTCTTTGTTCACCATTGTGCTTTGTTAAAATCAGAGCTCATTTTCTAGCCAGTGGAAGGAAAGGATGCTTTTTGTTGTTATTTTGTGTTTTGAACTAGGATCTCTCCTCCCTGTGTAGTCCAGACTGGCCCTGAACTCACAATCCTTTTGCCTTAGCTTTTCAAATGGAGGTACCACTCAAAAATGTTTTTATTTTATGTGTATTATTTTTCTTTTATCTTAAGTATGCACACGTGCATGTGTGTTTATTTTATATGCTTGTTTGCATATATGTGTGTGCAGTGCCCTGCAGAGGCCATTAGAGCGCATAAGCTTCCCCAGAACTGGAATAATGATTATGAGCCACATTTTGGTTGCTGAGAACTGACTTGGGTCCTCTACTAGAACAAGTGCTCTTAACCTTTGAGTCATGGCTCCAACCCCTGGAGATACTTCTTTTCAATGCTTTAGCAGAATATATTTTATAAGTATGTAAACAAAATGTCTCTAAAGAAAAGGTCTCAAGGAGTCCTAGCTGCCTTCAAACTCAGTATGTAACTGGAGAGCCAAGAGGATGGTCTTGAACTCATCTTCCTGCTCTTCCTCCTAAGTGCAGGAGTTATATGTGTGTGTGTGCTCTCACATCTGGATTTACACTCTATCTATCTATCTATCTATCTATCTATCTATCTATCTATCTATCTATCTATCTGGCTATTTATTTATTTTGGTTTTTCGGCCTGGAATTCCCTCTATAGACCAGGCTGGCCTCAAACTCATATCTGCCTACCTCTGCCTCCTGAATGCTGGGATTAAAGGAGTGTGCTACCATTGCCTTGTGGCTATATTCTCTTTCTCTCTCTCTCTTTTTTTTTTTTTTTTTTTGGTTTTTCGAGACAGGGTTTCTCTTAATTGTTTTGGAGGCTGTCCTGGAACTCGCTCTGTAGACCAGGCTGGCCTCGAACTCACAGAGATCCACCTGCCTCTGCCTCCCGAGTGCTGGGATTAAAGGCGTGCACCACCAACGCCTGGCTTATATTCTCTTTTTAAAAATTAAAATTATTATCATGATTTTATGTGCATGGGTGTTTTGCCTGCATGCATATTTGTATACCTGGTGCCTGTGGAGGGCAGAAGAAGGCATTGGATCTCCTAAGACTGGAGTAAAAGATGGCTCTGAGCCACTGTGTGGGTGCTGGAAATCAAGATCAGGTCCTTTGGAAGAGCAGCCAACGCTCTTAACCACTGAGCCATCTCTCCAGCTCCTTGGCTTCAATGTATGTGTAATAATTATTTGTGTGCCCGTGTAGCAAGAAGAGGGCTTCACATTCCCCAGAGCTGGAGTTGTAGGTGGTTGTGAGCCACCATGTGGGTGCTGAGAGCCAAACTCATCCTTTGCTAGGGCAGTGAGTGTTCTTAACTGATGTGCTGTTGCTCGAGTCCCTTTACACTCTCTAAATCGTCACAGCAAGTAACATGAAGTTGGTATTATTTAACAGCCCAGGGACTATGCCCAAGATCTGTGGATCTGTCACTGAGCATAGTTCTCTCTGCTTTACACATCCAGTGATTTCCCCTCTAGATGAGGCAAGAGCTGTAGGATTCAGTCACAGAGAATGCTGCCACTCATCCCTCATGGGGTATGCAACATTTGGAACAGGATCTGAAATGTACCTTAAGATTCATAATATGGAGCCTGGTTAGGCAGTGTGCAAACTGTAACAACACTTGAGAAGCAGAAGGACCAGAAATTCAGGTCATTCCCAGCTGTGTAGTGAGTTTGAGGCCAGGGCTACATGAGGTCCTGGCTAAAAGAACAGGCAGCAGGGCCACTGAAATGGTTCAGCAGTAACAGTGCATGTCACTAAGCTTGAGGACCTGAATTTGGTCCCTGGCACCAGCATGGTGGTGAAAGAGAGAACTGACTTCTAAAAATTGTCTGTTGACCTCCATACAGATTCTGAGGCACACGTGAACTCTCCTCCCCATAAGCAGAGATTTTATTTGTTTAGTTTTTAAAATCACAAAAAAGATTCCTAATGTGGATCATGGTGATGTGTGTCAGATGGAGTTTTGAGCAAACTAGTGGCCACTGGGTGTGTGTTGGGGCTAAAACTTGGTAGAGACAAAAAAGTAGGATTTAGCATCAAGTTGGTACCCAAGATGAATGTTTATTGAGACAAAGGAGAAACTTAGTCTGTGGGGAGCCCAGACAGTGCTAGAAACCTCCTTGTTGTTAATAGCCACAGATGAAAGGGAGACGAGTGGAAAGTGATAATTAGAAAGGCGTTTCAAGTTTCCGAGTGGAGTTTTAATTTATTTTTATTTGTTTATGTTTTGAGATGGGGTCTGGTTGTATTATCCAAGCTGGTTTCAAATTCATGGGTCCAAGTGATCTTCCACCTCAGACTCCCAAGTAGCTAGATTATAGTCTCTGTGACTATTGTTTTTGCATTTTAATATTCCTTTAATATTTTAATATAAGCTCCTTGGATGTTTATATTCAGAAATGTGCCAATAAATAAACAAAATTGTAAAATTCTCTCTCTTTCACACACACCACACACACACACACTGATGTCAGGCGTCTTTTTTGTTGCTTTCCAGCTTTGTTTTTTTTTTTTCTATTGTTTTGATATCTTTTGTTTTTCGAGACAGGGTTTCTCTGTGTAGCTTTGGAACCTGTATCTAGGACTCACTCTGTAAAACAGGCTGGCCTTGAACTCAGAGATCTGCCTGCCTCTGCCTCCCAAGGACTGGGATTAAAGGAATGAGCCACCACCTCTCGGCTATTAATTATTATATTAAGGATTTGTTTATTGTGTGTGTATGTGGGGGCGGGGCTTGCTCGCCATGTACACACAGTGCCTGTTAAGGCCAGAAAAGGGCACTGGATCCCCTAGAACTGGAGTTGCAGGTAGTTTGAGCCACCTTGTGGGTGCTGGGGACCAAACCCAGGTCCTCTGTAAGAGCATCAGATGCTTGTAATCACTGAGCCACCTCTCTGATTCCCTTTATTTTCTGAGACAGTCTTCCACTGAACCTGGAACTTGCTGATGTTTACTAGACTGGCTAGCCCATGAACCCGCCTGACTCCATCCCACCCAGCGCTGGGGTTAGAAATGTGTATTGCTTCACTGGCCTGTACATGGTTGTTGGGGATCTGAACTCAGGTCCTCATGCTTGCATAGCAAGCACTTGTGTTCACTGATCCCTAGCCCTTGCAAAACACCATCTTAGGTCAATTTCCCTTCCTCTTTCCTTCCACAGGGTCTCATAACCCAGACTGCTTCATTCCCCTAATCTTTCTTCCTTTAACTCCTAGGTAGTGTCTGAAGTGCTGAGATTATGTGCAGTGCTGTCTCTCTGTCTCTGTCTCTCCCCTCCCCCTCCCTCCTTAAAAATTTTATTTATTATGTATATAGTGTTCTGACTGCATGTATGCCTGTATGCCAGAAGAGAGCACCAGATCTCATTACAGATGGTTGTAAGCCACCATGTGGTTGCTGGGAATTGAACTCAGGACCTCTGGAAGAGCAGCCAGTGCTCTTAACCTATAAACCATCTCTCCAGCCCCCAACAACCCCGTCCCCATGGTACTAGGGATTGAGTTCAGCCTGTACACTCCTCTGAGCTTAAGCCTCAGCCCTTTGTCTTAATTGCCTTGCATGTTGTACTTTTGTTACCCGTTGTCCTAATTTAACCATAGGATCTGTCCTTGGTAATTTTGACATTCAAAAAATATTCCCAGCAGATTAGCCTGAGGTATTTTTCTTGATTCTGGCTCACTGTGCCACCTGGAGGTTGGTTGTCTTAGGAGCTATAAGAAGGCGGGCTGAGCAAGCTAATAAGCAGCACTCCTCCATAGCTTCTGCATTAGTTCCTGCCTCCAGACTCCTGTTTTTTTGTTGTTGTTGTTGTTTTGTTTTGTTTTTCCAGACAGGGTTTCTCTGCATTGTTTTAGAGGCTGTCCTGGAACTCGCTCTGTAGACCAGGCTGGCCTTGAACTCACAGAGCTCCGCCTGCCTCTGCTTCCTGAGTGCTGGGATTAAAGGCGTGCACCACCACCGCCCAGCCTCAGGCTCCTGTTTTAACTTGCCTCAGAGATAGCGTATGTACATGAGAGGTATAAGATGAAATAAGTCCTTTCCTCTCCAAGTCTTTTGGTCATGGTGTCTATCACAGCAGGGGTCATCCTCAGGCAGCTCATTCCATGGCAACCTTTTACAAGTCACTTTTCTAGGGAAGACTTTGATAAACACTGAGTAAGTGTTTTAATGGCACCGTGAGGCAGGAGGATTCCCATGAGTGTGAGCCGGTCTGGACAGAAAGAAGGAAGGGAGAGAGGGAGGGGAAAGGAGTGAGAGCTAGAGTTAAGCTCTGAGATGAAATAACAACATCCTGCTAGAGGTTACAGGTCTGAAGTGGGCCTTTTGTCTTGAGAGTCTGATAAACAATGACCCGAGCATCTGGCAGCCAAATGCCTGCTTCCTGCTGTTATAAGCCTGTGGTTTGTGGAGTAGGGTGTCACAGACTCTTGGAGGGATCGCTGTCTTAGGGATTCCTTCTGGGTCCTGTGCATTTCTGTGTGGCTCTGACAGAAGTGACCCTTTTTGTACTACTGATAGTTCAATTTTTTCCAGACCCGATGTTTCTCAGTGCATAGAAGCACAACTATTCTCATTCAGCAGCGGGAGTCAGAATTCAAGGGGAGGCCAGTAACACAATCCCTGCTTTCCAGGATGGAAAAACTGAAGTACAGAAAGATTAAAGAGATCGTACCGCAAGACATCTGCACACCTGGGAATTGGACCTGACTCTTCAGACTCATTTGTAGAGCCTGATCCAGTGCAGGAAGATGATACTGAAGGTCTTCCTTTCAGTCTGGGTTGTCATCTTGGCATGCAAATCCAGGGTGGAGTGAGTGCATCGCTTTCAATGGCTGCAAAACCTGAAGGCAGTTTCTGAACATGTACACTGCCTGCTTGAAAATAGAGGCTGCCGAGTGTATACTAAGAGGAGATAGAGCGTTTTGTTTGGGTTTCTCGAGAGGAAATGTCTCTGATGCCTTAATTCTTCCAGTCCCGGGGAGAAGCAGTATTGGACATAGGAGCACAGTTCCCTTTGTGTTTTCCAAAGCTACAGGAGAGGGTCAAACAGCTTTTGGCAGACTGACTAGTCAGCAGGCTCTGTGTCAGCTAATAGATGTGGAACTCTGTGTTCTTTTTGTCTGCTTTGGGCCATAATTTAGGAACAGTGTTTTGTACTAAAGGACTGTCTGTCTGATAGTGCTCAAGGGAGATGTGGGAGGCATGGGGGACAGATCTGAAAGGAGAGATGGGATGGTGCTGCCTCATAGTGGCCTCATACTCAGATAAAAGGCACAAAGACCTGTTAAGCAGGAGAGAGATGGCCTATCCACGGGATTTTTATCACTGCCAGTGGCTACAATCTTTAAAATGACTAGACATGACAGGAGGCCAAGAAGGAGATTTCAAATGTTTTTGACTCATGTAGAGAGTGTGTGTAGATAGTAGGTTTCTAGGTCACTTGGCTTACTTCCATATTAAATATAGTTTTATTTTGTGTAGGTTCTGCATATATGGTCAGTTTTTGCTGCTACAGAGAGATCCTCCAATGTAGAAAGGAGAAGTGACTACTGGCTAATAGGGAAACCTCAGGGGAGAGAGCACAGATGAGACTTGAGCTTGAGGCTTCTGAGCTGAGGCACTGCCCTGCTGCCTCAGTGACAGCTAAGTGTCAGATATGGCTCCTCCTGCACCAGCATACATGTGCACATACATACATGCATGCCTGCATGCAAAACACTCATCACCTAGAGTAAATAAATTAAAAAAATGTTTTTTAGAAAGAAAACAGCATAGCAAAGGCATTGCATTGTCTCCTATCTCCTTACAAGCGCGTATCCTTAAGGAATGGCCGGCAACCATCTGGCCCAGAGGATTCTTGAGGGACTGTCATAGGAGGTAAAACCAGAGATACAGGCCCTAGGAACAAATTGTTGAGGCCCTTAAAAGTCATACCGTGAGGTTGGGAGTTTAAGTAGGGAAGTAAGAGTGACTTTAGTGACTGAGTGGAGAGTGGGCCAAAGGGGCAGCTTGGGTTCTGCAGCATTTGCCTGCATGGCTGAATGAATTAGACATTTTTTCTCCCTAGAATTTTTTTTAGAGTACAATGATTTTGATTCACTGATAATTGAAGTCTGTTTTTAGGTTTCTTTAATTACGTTTTATTAAAGAACAAAGGCCAAATAGTCCTCAGACCTCACCCTGCTTCATCTTGACTGATTTGGAAGTAGTGAAGGTCATAGTCTTGTCAGACGCCAGGATTCTTCTGAAGCATCTCCTGGTAAGGTATTTTAGATGCCTTTTGGTCTCAGAAACAACTGTGATTTTATTTTTCAAGCCTCCAATGAAAACAATATTTCCAAATCAAATCAAATCCAAATCAAAACTCCTGGTTGACCTCTTAGGCTTCTTGTCTTTTACAGCATCATCTTGACCAGAGCTCTGGGAAGAGCTTTCTTTCTAGAATTTTTTTTTTCCTTCCAAGACAGGGATTCTCTGTGTAGCCTTGACTGTCCTGGAACTACAAGTGCTGTGTAGTTTTATTTTAGCCATAGAATTTAGTAGTGAGCTCCTTTTGCTTTCACCTATTGTGTGTGTGCGAGAGAGTACGAGCATGCATATGCATATGCTAGTCTTGAACTGTTGTCCTCCTGCCTCAGCTTCCCAAATACTGGTATTATAGGTGTGCACCTCACATTCTGTCCCCACTCCCCATCCTGTTTCAGTTATGGCGAACATTTGAAATTGGTGGATTGTTGCAGTCTGTAGTCTAGCATAGGTTCCCCAGATGTCGTGGTATTTGTTTGTGTGATGATGGGTCATCCATGTGCTTCAGCAGTCAAGTGGAGTCAGAGAATGCTTTCTAGAGTCACTTCTGATTGTTTCTACCTGGTTGCAGGGTCCACCAGGAAAGCTGGCCTCCCTGGCCTGTGAGCTTGTCCTGTCTCCACATTTCCTGTCACAGCAGGCGTGCTGGGATACAGTGCTGCAGGCATCCAGCTTTTCATGTGGGCTCTGAGCGCGTCATGGTGAGGTTGTCAGGCTTGTGGGGCAAATACTTTTACCTGCTGAACCAGCCTTGGTTTTACACTTTTGAGACAGGTCTCATGTATTTCAGATTGGCCTGGAACTTGCTATATGGTGCTCTACCACACCCATCTGTGAGGTGCTGAGAATCAAATACATACAGCCTTGTGCATGAAGGCAAGCTCTCTACTAACTAAGCTGCCCTGCCTCTCCAGCCCCAGTCTGATAACGTTTAAATTTGCATATGATAAAGTATTTAAAAGTGAGCGTGTGTGTGTGTGTGTGTGTGTGTGTGTGTGTGTGTGTGTGTGTGTGTGTGTGTGTGTGTGTGTGTGGTGGGGGCGGGGGTTAGAGGACACCTTGCAGGACCGTTGTCCTTCCACCATGTGGAATTGAACTCAGGCTGTCAGGCTTAGCAGCAATCACCTTTACCCACTGAACCATCTTGCTGATCCAAGTGTACTTTTTGTTGTGTAAAGTCTGTGGAGTGTTTGTTCCCCTCTTTCTGTTGTTTGTTGTTTGTTTGTGGTTCTAGGGATTCAGCCTAGAGTTCATCTATATCAGGAAAGTGCTTTACTGGCTGAACTGCACCCTCAGACCTAAGGAGAATGCTGTTGTTCTTGTCTTTTAATTGAGGTTATTTAGATTCCACATACAATTAGTCATTTTAAAATGAGTGATTCTGGGCATAATTCACAGTGGTATATAACTAATATTTCTATCTGGTTACAAAACACTCTCCCCTAGAGAAATTCCATAGTCCCTGTTAGGCCTGTTTCCCCTACCCCAACAGCCAGGAGCTTCTCTTCCTTGTTTATGTGAAGAGCTCAGAATAGGTCAGTCTAACAAGTTACATGTGTGATTTTGTGTCTGCCTGTGTATCATGTAGATGCTGGGACTTGAACTTGGGCCCTTGAACATGCTAGGCAGTAGGCAAGTGACAAGCATTGAGTTTTTGGACTGTTATAAACAGTATTGCTGTGAGCAAGCATGTTCATGAGTTTGAGTACCTTTTTTGATTAATACCCCCCCAATTATTAGAATATATACTTAGCATTGCTAAGTCATGTAGTAATT
Organism: Mesocricetus auratus; assembly: GCF_017639785.1. Taxonomy (NCBI): domain Eukaryota; kingdom Metazoa; phylum Chordata; class Mammalia; order Rodentia; family Cricetidae; genus Mesocricetus; species Mesocricetus auratus. Next base: position 19,998,350 of record NW_024429197.1, on the reverse strand, counting down.
ATGTGTTTATCTTTCAGGAGCTTCCTAACCTTTCCACATGACCACACCAATTTTACATTCCCACTAATAGTGTATCAGGATGCCAGTTTTTCCATAACTTCTCTTAATACTTGTTATTTTTCTTTTAAAAATTTTATTTTAAAGCAGGGTGTAGTGACTCATACCTTTAATCCTAGCACTTGGGAGGCAGAGCCAGGTGGATCCATGAGTTTGAGACCAGCCTAGTCTACAAAGTGAATTACAGGACAGCCAGAGTTACATAGTGAGGCCCTGTCTCAGAGAGAGAGAGAGAAAGAGAGAGAGAGAGAGACAGAGAGAGACAGAGAGAGACAGAGAGAGAGACAGAGACGGAGACAGAGACAGAGACGGAGGGAGGGAGGGAGAGAGAGAGAGAGAGAGAGAGATTGATTGATTGATTGATTTTAAGATACCCTAGGTTCAACTAGATGGCTCAGTGGGTTAAGACACTTTCTGAGAACCTGAGTTTGGTTCCTGGAACACATTTGGTAGAAGGAGAAAACTGACTTAGGATACTTTTGTCTTCTGTAGTCTACACAGGCATCATGGCATGGGCGTATCCCTTCCCTGCCCCTAAATAAATTAAAAATTAACTTTAAAAAGCCATTCTAGTATGCTTGTGAAAGTGGTGTCTAACTTCAGTTTTGATGTATAGTTCCCTAATGACCCTTTTTGGTTTTGGTGACCTTTTTCCCAGGGCTAGGGATGGAACCCATGGTAGGTGAGCGTTTTAACACTGAACTACAAACCCTAGCCCTACCCCCAAACTCCAAGAAAACTGCTAATTTTTCCCTTCCAGTAGTCTCATGCATGCCAGGCAAGTGCTATACCGCTGAGCTGTAGCCCCTCATCTATCTACCTATCTATCTATCTATCTATCTATCTATCTATCTATCTACCTACCTACCTACCTACCTACCTACCTACCTACCTATTGTTTTGTGGTTTTTCAAGACAGGGTTTCTCTGTGTAGCTTTGGAGGCTGTCCTGTAACTAGCTCTTGTAGACCAGCCTGGTCTCGAACTCACAGAGATCCGCTTGCCTCTGCCTCAGGAATGCTGGGATTAAAGGTGTGCGCCACCACTGCCCAACTTGTTTCTTGTTTTTAATTTGAGCCAGGATCCCTCTGTGTGGCTTAGACTAACTTTGAACTATGTAGCCCAGGCTGGTTTCAAAGTTGTAGGTATCCTCCTGTCTCAGTCTGCTAGTGCTGTAGTGTTGTACTTAGAAAGCATGACTTCCCCCAGGCATCATTTGGTTGCTTGTTTTTAAATTGGGGTGTTTGTCTTTTTGTTGGTGAGCTGCATGTATTACATTTCTTTCAAGAAAGTTTGTATCAGTTTTGGGGTGTGTGTGTGTGTGTGTGTGTGTGTGTGTGTGTGTGTGTGTGTGTGTGTGTGTGTGTGTGTGTGTGTGTTTGCTGCTGCCCCACCCCCATGTCCCTGTAGACTGCCTATCTTTCATTCTTGTCAGTGCCTTGCCTGCCTGCCTGCCCCTTCTTTTCTCCTCCTCCTTTTCTTAGAGGTGGCCCAGTTACCTTCTCAAGGATATATTGTTGGCCTTTTGTGTTTTTCTGCTTTTGAATTTGCTGTTCCTATTTGTTGTGCTCACGTCTGTATAAATGTTTTCATTTGTTTATTGATTTGTGAGGCCTTTCTGGGTGTTATGCTTGGTATTTGTTGGTGGTGGTGGTGTGTGTATGTGCTGCGTTCTTATTTTTATGTGTTTGTTCATTTGTTTGTTTGAGGCAGGGTTTCTCAGTTTTGGCTGTCCTGGAACTCACTTCGTAGACCAGGCTGGCTTTGAATCCACAGAGATCCTCCTGCCTCTGCCTCCCAAGTGTTGGAATTTAAGGTGTGGCCCCCACTGCCCAGCATGTTTTTACTTTTTGAGATAGGGTCTCATGTAGCTCAGGCAAACCTCAAACTGACTGTGTAGCCAAGTCTTGAACTTCTTATTCCTCCTATCTCCACTTCCCCAGAGCTGGGGTAGAAGAAGAGGTCCCAGCCCACTTCTGGGTTAAAACAAAACAAACAAACAACAACAACAACAACAACAAAAAAAACCCAAAGAAACCAACTTAACCAAAACCCCACTAGTCTCTGGGTTTGCTCCAAGTTCAGGACTTGAAATCTCACCAGTCCCCAGGTGGAAATGTTCAACCTAGAACTCTCCTGCCCCAAAGACCTTATATAATCTTATCTCCTGCGCAGTTCCTGCTGCTTTTCTCCAGAGCAGAGGCGGCCACCCTCCTGGGTTTCCCTCCTAATACATCTCTTGTGTGAGATTTGTTGCGCAATGTGACATTGTGGTATTCCTTGTCTCCAGACTGCCAGGATACCTTTCCCCTCAGAGCTGTAACACTTACATAGGGAAAACCTCTCCCCTCAGAGCTGTATGTGCATTAGGGATTTCCCCTCAGCTGGGTGGGATTTCCAGTTACAGCTGGGATTATAGATATGTGCCAACACACCTGGTTGGTATTGTCTTTCCAGTAGTTTTTTAGTCATTTGCCCCACCCCCATTTTTAGTCATACACACTTATAATTTGCATATTATTGTAGATTAATATTCTTTTAAAATTCATATCTGAAGTTTATGCTTCTCTGAAGTGGTGGAATTTACAGGCAACTCACATCTGTAATCCCAGCATTTTGGAGGTTTCCACAGGAGGTCCATTTGAATGTGGACCAGTCAGTACTACATAGTGAGCTTCAAAAAAAGGGCTGGGGCAACCCTACCTGTTTGCCTTCCCTTCCCTTGGGGTTTGTCTTAGTCAGTGTTCTTTTGTTGAGGAGAGACACCATGACCATAGCAACTCTTATAAAGGAACGTATTTAATTGGAGCTCGCTTACCGTTCAGAGGTTTAGTCAGTTATCATTGTGGTGGGAAAGCGTGGCAGCACACGGGCAGACGTGGGGCGGGAGAGGGAGCTGAGAGCTCTGCAGCAGAGAGGAGGGAAGGAGGGAGGGAGGCAAACAGACACAGACAGAAAGAGAGACACTGGGCCTGGCTTGAACGTTTGAAACCCCAAAGCCCACCCCCAAGGCACATTTCCTCCAACAAAGCCACAACTACCCCAACAAGGCCCCTCCCAAATTGCCAAGCATTCAAGTCTATGAGCCTATGGGGGCCATTCCTATTCCGCCACCACAGGGTTCCCTGCGTATTCTTGCAGATGACCATGAGGCCCTTCTTTATCAACGCTCATCCCCTGTCCTCTCTTTGCCTGTTTCTTTCATGGCTTTTTATTTTCTTTTGCATGTATGTGTGATAGTGTGCATGTGTGTTCATATGTATGGGGTGTTTGGAGGCTCAAAGTTGATGTTGGGTCTCTTCATTCCTCTGCTCTTTACTTACTGAGTCAGGGTCCTCTGCTGAACCTGTGACTTGCCAATTCAAAACTCTAGCTAGCCAGCTTGACCAGGATCCTGTCTTTGCTGCACACTTCTGCAATTCATGTGAGTTCTGGGAATGCAAACTCTGTTCCTCATGCGTGTGTGCTGTATTCATGAGCCGTTTCCCCAGCCCTCCTCTTTCTTCCCTTGCTTAACAGCCTAGCCCAGCACTTGACTGTGGCTCTCAACCTGTGCTGCACATTAGGTCACTGCAGGTCACTGGGGAGCGTCAAAAGCACTGCTACTGATTCCGGTAATTACCAATATCCTAGCAACTGTTGATGGCAAACTTCAAAAGCCAGTATCCTTTCCTAACCTACAGCTGGTTGGTACTCTGAGGTCTTCCTTTTACCTGGTAGACACATTTGTTTACCTGGGAAGCTAGGCTTTACTCTCTGCCCTGCTACTATATATAGGTGTGACTTCGGACAAGTCATGACTCTTTGGGTCTCAGCTCCTCTTTGGGCATGTTAGGATGGGAAAATGTGCTGGGATAGAGCAGCAGCTGTCAATATGTTGAGACACTTGGTGCCGGGCGGTGGTGTTGCACGCCTTTAATCCTAGCACTCGGGGATGCAGAGGCAGGTGGATCTCTGTGAGTTGGAGACCAGCCTGGCCTACAAAGAGCGAGTTCCAGGACAGCCTCCAAAGCCACAGAGAAACCCTGTCTCAAAAAACAAAAACAAACAAAAAAGAGACACTGTGACTACTTTAACCTCTGAGGGTCATACATTGTCTGTGTGTCTAAAGCCCCTTTTGTTATTGGAGCTGTTAGGGTCAGACAGAACCTGGGCCCTGGCAGTCCCAATAGTTGGGGTGGCCAAACTTTTGTTTATTTTTTGAGACAGAGTCCAGAGATTCTCCTGCCTCTGCTTCCCGAGTGTTGGGATTAAAGGCATGCGCCACCGACGCCCAGCTTGGCACCCATCTTTAATAGGCCAGTTAAACAGACACGCGCAGGGAAAGCAGATTTTTGCAATATGGCCACAATGGGAAGAGGAACAGATAAAGAATGGGGTCCAGTGACACCCCCGTTCTAGTCAAGGTGTGGTGCTGCCATCTTGTCACTGTCTCCATTCCAGCTCTCCTGCAGGGTGTCTGACTGCTGTGAGAACTCTGAGGTGTTGTCCTAGGAGTACGGTGGCACTAGGCTTCAACCAGGTTCCTCTTCTGGTGACACTAGGGTTCAGCCTTTCCCTTCTCCCAGCATGGGATTCCCAGGGAAATTCCAGTTCCTTGGGGATCAGTGTTTGAATAGTCTGATAGCCAGAAGAAGGGCACAGGAGTCTGTTTAGAAAAGCCTCTTTCCTGAGGCCAGTGAGCTGCTGCCAAGCCAGACGACCACACGGTGGAGGGAGAAAGCCAACTTCTGAAGTTGTCCTCTGCTTCCCAGCACTTTCTGGCCAGTTACACTTTTAGCTCTGATATATTGTGGTTCTTTCCTTTCAAACACTTGCCAGGGGGCTCACCTCCAAGAGCCAAGAAAAATTATGTTTAATCACCAGTAATTAAATATATTAAATATAATGTCATGCAGTTAATGTAGTACTTACCGTCTGCTGGCACTATTCTAAACACTCTACATATATTAACTGGTTATCAGAGTACTCAGTGAAGAATGTAGATGTATTCATTATCCTCACTTTGCCGATGAGGAAACTTAAGGCACAATAAAAATTAGACACTTAACCTGCCTATTGAAGGTTCCAGCTAGGTAAGGACCCAAATTTAAAGGTGACAGTCTGTACCTTTATACTTACACACAACTGCCTTCCCTAATGAAGACACATACTTCCTGGTGATACAGTTGTTCGGTAACACTGAAGACACCAGAAGTGGGCTACCAGGCCTGGCCTGAGCATCTTCTCTATCTACCTGAATCATTTAGCACTACTGCAGCTGAATTAAAAAGAAAGATGGACGCAGGGGGATGAAACTTCTGAAGTCCTGTGCAGTGGGCTCTGTGATAGCAGGAGACGCAGGCTTCTGTGGGAGCAGGGAGGGGAGCTGGGAGGCCCTGGGGACAGACAGCTCAGCTTTCACAGGGACATGAGTTTAAGGAGTTTGGGGCTGGGTGGAATCTGACTTTTTCTTCAGAAAAATGCAATGTGGACCTGTTTTGGAGAGATTACTTTGAAGTTCAACATCAGTGAGGCAGCTGATAGACTAGTCTGGAGCAATCATGCAGATCACAGTTTGTAATAACTGTAAGAAATATGATGGTAGTAAACGTTAAGATTCTTACCGTATTTAACTTTTGAGTGTTTGTGTATGTATATGAGTGTGTGGGTATGCTTGTGTCGTGGTGTGTTTGGAGGACAGCCTGGTCTATAGAGTGAGTTCCAGGACAGCCAGGGCTACACAAGAAACCCTATCTCAAAAAACTTAAAAAAATAAAAAAATCAACAACAACAAAGCGGTCTTTTAATGGGGCTGGAGAGATGGCTTAGAGGTTAAGAGCACTGACTGCACTTCTAGAGGTCCTGAGTTCAATTTCCAGCAACCACCTGGTGGCTCACAACCATCTGTAATGAGATCTCATCCCCCATTCTGGCTTTTATGGATATATTCAAGCAGAAAGCTATATACATAATAAATGAATAAAATGTTAAAAAATAAGCAAATAAATAAATAAAAACTTGCATGGATGAAAGTTGAGATAGATAGGGAATGTTAAGAGAAATAGAGGTACCAGGAACCCTTTAAGGTTTTTAGTGTATTACCTAGGTGATTTACTCAAACACAGGAGGAGATAGTAAGTTCATTTTTCAGCTTGGGTGCCTATTTGGGGTGATAATGGTGACAGATGATGAAGCTAACATTTATTGGCTGCCTCTAAAGAAAGGCCCTACTCCATGTGTTTTTTGTTTATATGAATCGTTCCATTGTAGCAGGAATTCTTCAAGTGGAGAGTCTGGGGCACAGTGGGTTAAATGACTGAGCTCATGTCTAGTGAGTGGTGAAGCCAGAGCCTTGTCAGGCAGTCAGAGCCCTATGCTGTTGATCCCTTTCATTGAGATGGAAATGTCCAGTTCATGTACAGGCCTGGCACCACAAGGAAAACCTAGATTGCAGATACAGGCTTGGGAACTGTCAGCACAAAGATAATGGTAGAAGCCATGGTATCCAGAGGGGTTTGTGAAATGGTGGGCACATGCCATAAAGACTGCCATTTGTCAATAGTGTTCCCATGGTCGGCATTGCTCCTAGATCAGTCGGTGGCTTGCCTCAGAAAAGGAGACTGAGGAAGGGCTAGCGAGATGAGGAGAAAACCTGGAGAGAATGGTGCCGCTGGAGCCCAGAGGAGAGCAGTTTTTGAATTGGAGTGCTCAGCAATAGCATATTGCTGCTTTTTCCAGAACTTGTTTGAAGGGTCAGTGAACAGGGTTGTATTTGGCAGGCAAGTCCCTTGTGACCTCGATGACAGCCACAGAGCACTTGAAGGTGGGGGCATCGAGCAGAGAAGGGTGGTGGTGGTTTCATTGGTCTGTAAATCGAGGATGTAGTTTTCTAGGGAGGGAAGAATGTGGTTGGAGGACTGCAGGGTCTAATGTGGAGTGGGAAGGAAATGAAGTCATAAAGAGCCTGTATCTCGGAAGTAAAGAACAAACTTAGGGAGAAGCCTTTCCTCTTACTGTAGGTGCTACACTATGGTGTCATAGCCAGCCAGCTAGGTAAGGTGGAGCTCCAGAGTGCCTAGTGCCAGGGCCCTGCTGGCTACCACAGTCACAGGTGCACCCTACAGGATGGCAGCCTTAGGGGATTATAGCTTTAAAGGGTCCCTCAAGATCTGGGAAGAGATTCTCAGGTGGTTTTATGGAACAGGATCTCCCATTCAAGGACTGTTGACATTGGGGGCAGGTAAATCCTTTGTTGAAGGGGCCAAAGAATTCTCCTGCTTATCATGTTTTCATTCATTCATTCATTCATTCATTCAGCATAACTGGTCCACAGACAATAGTCCTCTGTCAATTTAGACAACCAGTATATTTGCAGGCAACCACCAAGTATCTCCTGGTGGACAGCATGGCTTCCAGTTGAAAGCTACTGTTTCCTAGTTCATCTGGCTTCCCTCATTTCTGTCATAGTTTCCCCACCCTATTTAGCATCTTTGGGCGCTCCAGCTCTGCTGATTAGAGGTCAGCTTTTTTAAGCTTTCTGGCCTTTTCCTGGGAAATTCCCTCTCTGGAAATAAACTGTCCAATAGGCAAGACAGAGATATGGTCCCCTATAAAATTCAGTTCAGTGTTAAATGTTTGATTATTTATTATTTTGATTGTCTTATTTTTGAAACAGAGTCTCTCTGTGTAGCCCTCTGCAGACCTCACTCTGCAGACCAGGCTGGCATTGAACTTACAGAGATCTGCCTGCCTCTGCCTCCTGCATGCTGGGATTAAAAGCGTGCAACACTACTGCCTGGTTTAATGTTTGATGGTTTTGATGTGGTATTTAGGGAATACTACTTGACACACATTGTTAATTGTGTGTGTGTATACTTGAGTACATGTATGCCTCGTGTGGGTGCCTGTGATGTTCACACTGTGGGCACAGCTGTCCTCTATCACTCTCTGCCTTTTCCTTTCTCGTTCAAGTCCCTGAACCAACTGGTCTTTCTTTCTTGACTGGGCTGGAAACTAGTGAGCTGCAACAATCCTGTTAGAGTGGGATCCTCATGGTTACGGAACAGGTGCTCTTAGCTGTGAAGCCATCTCTCTAGCTCTAAACATTTTAGTATGTACCTAGGCTGGCTTCCAACTCAAGATCCCTCTACCTCTACATCCCAAGTACTAGGACTCTAGGTGTGCACCATTGTCATGAGCCTTTACCAGTGTTTATGTTGCTTGCTCAGTTGTTACAGGTTTTTGTGTGTCTCTTGTAAGCAAGGCTAACGTAGCCTCAGTGAGAACAGGGACCCTTGTTTTGTAGGGAGCATTGCGCATTCTGGACAAGCGCTGGACCACTGACTGCATCCTCAGTCTTGCTTTTCTTTTCCTCCCTTCCTCCCTTCCTTCCTTTCCAGTTTTATTTTGATGTGGAGTCTTAAGTTGTCCAGGTTGGTCTTGAACATATAGTCATCGTGCCTCGGCCTCCCAAATGTAGTTGGGATTACAGCAGCTCCCACCATGCCCACTCTTCCTAACTTTTTGCATGCTAGCAGAATACCTGACACGGAATGTGCTCTTAGTGAATGTATGCTGGGACAAGTCACTTAGGCTAGATAATTGACTGACTTAAACCTCTAATTTGTAAGTGTTTTTTAAACACCTTTAACCCTTTATTTAGTGTGCACCCATGCATGTTTGTTTGTACCACAATGTATGTAGGTCATAGGACAACCTTCAGGAGTTAGTGCTCGCCTTTCGTCACGTGGGTCCCAGGGATTGAATTCAGGCCATCAGGCAGCACGCACCTTTACCTGCTGAACCGTCTCTCCTTCTTTCCTCTATTTTTTCTTTAAATTTTTCCTTTTGGTTTTTCTAGACAGGGTTTCTCTGTAGGTTTGGAGACTGTCTTGGAACTCTCTTTGAAGATCAGGCTGGCCTCAAACTCACAGAGATCCACCTGCCTCTGCTTCCCGAGTGCTGGGATTAAAGGCATGCACCACCACCGCCTGGCCCGTTTCTCCTTCTTAAATTCTGAATTTTGAGAGCATTCCAGATATCACAAGAAAAGGTGTGTTCTCTTATTATTTTCAAAATATAATTTATACAGAGTGAAGCATGTCTGTGTATAACATGAGTGCAGTGCCCACAGAGGCCAGAAGAGGGCATCAGATTCCCCTAGCTCTAGAATTACAGGTTGTTGTGAGCCACCTGATATGAGTGCTGGGAATTGAACGCAGGTCTTTTGCAAGAGCATCATGTGCTCTTAACCACTGAACATCTGTCCAGCCCCTTGTTTTTACTTTTTAGCTCTGCAGCTGATTTTAACAGACAAAATGTTATCATTTGTGTCCATACAGCTCAAATTGTCAAAGAAAAAAAAGGCCTATGTATCCACACTAAGTTAAAGAAATGGAATATGGCCAGGCGTTGGTGGCACACGCCTTTAATCCCAGCACTTGGGAGGCAGAGGCAGGCGGATCTCTGTGAGTTCGAGGCCAGCCTGGTCTACAGAGTGAGTTCCAGGACAGCCTCCAAAACAATACAGAGAAAACCCTGTCTCAAAAAACCAAAAAAAAAAAAAAAAAACCAAAAAAAAAAAAAAAAGAGGTAACAAATTCAGATAAAAAATATATAAAATATATATAGCTCAGTGGGAAAGTACATGTTTCATGTGTACAACACCTTTGGTTCAGTCCCCAGCAGCAAACACACACACACACACACACACACACACACACACACACACACCGTATACACTGAATTTATCATATTATTTCAGGTTTTCTTTAATTTTTTTCTTTTTTTGAGATAGTCTCATTATGTATTCCTGGCTGACCTTGAACTCATAGAGATCCACCTTCCTCTGCTTTTGCCTCTGTCTCTTGAATGCCTGAATGCTGAGGTTAAAGGTGTGTATCAACACACCCAGCTCAAGGACCACTTATGTTTTTATTTTTTACATTTTGTGTGTGTGTGTGTGTGTGTTTGCTTGCACAACTCACCCTGTGGATTCTGGGGGTCCAACTCAAGTGAAAGGTCCTTGGTGGCATCCCTCAGTTGTTACTTCTACCAGATTAGTGGCATTACATATATTCACATCTCCCGTGGCCATCACCACCTTCCATTTCTAGTACACTCCTGTCTTTTAGAACTGATACTCTGCCCATTAACCGGAAGCCTGCTTTCTGTCTACCGCAGTTGCTTTGTGTACGTGGAACCATGTTCATGGGGCCTCAGAAGCTTGTGCCGTTTTAGGGCTGGTGTGTTTCAGTCATCAGTCACATCTTCAAGACTTGTCTTTGTCCTAACATGAATCACATTTTCTTCTCTCTTTTTAAGGCACTCTAATATCCTGTCGTAGGATGTATGCTCCATTATGTGTTCCCACTCATCTGTTCATGGGATTTGGAGTCACTTCCACTTTCTGGCTTTTGTGAGTAATCTGTTTATGAACTTGGCTATAGAAACGTGTTCATACTCTGCTTTCATTATTTTGGTATAAACACAAAGGAGATTTGCTATGTCATGGAGTAATTGGGTTTTTTATTTTTTGAGGAGGCTTCCACATTATTATTCTTGCAGTTCTACCATTTAAAAAGTTTTTAAAGATTTGTTTTTCATGTGACTGTCTACATGGTTGTATGTGTACCGTGTATGTGTCTGGTGCCAGAGGAAGTCAGAAGAGGGCATTGAGTCCCCTGGAACTGGAACTGGTTGTGAGCTGCCCTGTGGCTCCTAAGAACTGAAGCCAGGTCCTCTGCAAGAGCAACAAGTAATCTTAGCTGCTGAGCCATCTCTCCAACCCCTGGCTTTACCATTTTTTGTTTTATTTTTCATAGTCTATATCGGCCTATCAGGTTTTATTTGTAGAGGCTGATGAACTTTAATCAAAGTTACAAAAACGTGGTTTAGCAAGTATAACAGGATCAGAGAGAAGGGCTCACGGGAACAAGTTCTTTCTTCAGACCTGAGGGAGCCCTCAGTGGAGGACAGGATGTTTGAGGCAAGAGATAAGAAAGCTCAGGCTTGGGCAGTAGGGCTTGCCCTTACCCACCCTCCCCCGAGCCCCGGTCTCAGACCCCGAATTAAACTCTAGCCCCATGAACACAGAAAACTGTTGCTAGTCCCTCAGAGCAGGGAGAGGAAGAACTATTAGACCTCAGAGATCAGCTATTGACAGGCCACAGAGTGGCAAAGGCCACAGCTGCCCCTGCACCTGTCTTGGCTGGCTCCGGCATGGTCTGGTGTTGCCTGTAGGTTGTTTGTCGGTCTGTGCGGAGTGAGGTCATAAGTTAGAGAACTCTAATCCCTCCATGAGTCACACGTGTCCTGCATGCTCTTCACTTTGATATACGGATGCCAAGGAAAACAGGCCAGAACGTGGACCACTCTGCTTCATGGTGGCCTTGGAGGCGTTGGGCTGAGAGCCTGTTGCATGTCCCTGATGGCAATTCAGCTTCTGCATGGGGGTCGTAAAGCTCAGGCATAGAGGGGCTGCTGCCATCTAATCTTGGTTTCGGGGTCAGGTCAGAGGACCATAAGACCCCTTTGTTGTCGGTTTTTTTTCCCTTCTCTTTTTCCTCCTTGTTTTATTTAATTTTTGAGACAGGGTCTCATAATGTAGTCTTGGCTGTCCTGGAACTCATGCATAGATCCATCTGCATTTAAAGGCATATGCCACCATACCTGGCTTATTTTTGCATTTTGAGGCAGGGCCTTGCTATATAGGGCTGGCCTAAACTTGTAATCTTTTTCCTTCTACTCCGTGAGTGCTCAGATTACAGATGTGCACTACATGCCTGGACTCAAATAGCTTACTACTCATGAGAACTTCTCCTATGGAGATTTTTAAGCAAAAATATTTCATGTTTTCTTACCAATATCTTCTTCCACTTGGCGTATAGATGATGCCAAGAAGGACAAAGCAGGTGTTTGTGAGAAGCTGTCTAGCAGCTGTCGATCTTGTGGTTGGTACTGACAAGCTTCTGGCTGCCATCACTGTCATTGCCAAGGGATTTGGGGCTGCTGCTGTCCAGGCTATGAGGAAAACTCACAGAAGTGTCCTTTGTGTCCAGGTCTGGACTGTGGGAGAGTTGAGAGACTGGGCAGTGCCTTTGGATGTGAAAGCCTTTGGGGCCTGCCAAATACAGGCAGAGTCCGTGCAGTGAGAGAGCATGCGCTCCAGGTTTTTCTGTCCTCAGTCTGCAGGAGATCTACGTGTAGTGGAGACAAGGCCACATTGGTCTCAGCCTATTGCTGAGAAGGCGAGGTTGAGCTTGAGGGGGAAATCTATGAAGGCCTCCGTCCTGTCACTTTCCAGAGCCTGCGAGCGACAGGTGCTGTGCAGAGGGGTTGGTTGAGGGGGTGAGGAGAGTCTGCAGAGAGGTGGATGGCTGCTTAGGCATGGTAGGTTCACTGTAGCACGGATTCTAGTTGGTATTAGTGATAAAAACCCAGAGACAGTCATTGGGTTAAAGTTGAAGACTAGAGAAGCAAAGTGGCCTGCTACTAGAGTTCTCATCTGTATCAATGCGCAGACCAAAGGGACAGTCCTGTCCTCAGACTGCATCTCCAGACTGCATTGCTCCTCAGACTGCACTGAGCTCCTCTCTTCTCCCACCTTAAATTCATCTCTAGTGCTGGGATTAAAGGCATGTGATCTCAAGTGCTCAGGTCACCTTTGTGTGAGCTCTGTTTCTCTGTTAGACTGGATAGATTTCATGTAGCTCAGGGTGGCCTTGAACTAACAGAGATCCATCTGCCTCTGTCTCCTGATTGCTGGGGTTAAAGGTGTGCACCACCACTGCCTGACCTCTATGGCTAGCTAGTGTGACTAGCTTGCACTCTGATCTTCAGGAAGACTTTTTTGTTATACTGTAAATAAAATATCACCACAGTTTTTGCCGATTGAGTTGGTTGTCAAATTGGTTGTTGTCCAGATGGAAAATTCCATGATGTGGTAAAGGCATAGACTCCTGAGGATGTGTCTCTCTAAGATACTTCCTTTGCTCTCCCCCTTGTACACACTCGATGATAACCAGACTGAGTAGGCTGTTTGCAACCAACAGGAGCTGCAACAGCAGTAGGGAAGGGTCTGTAAGGTCCGCTTAGAGGCCATGGTGATGTCAGTGGGAACTGCAGAGCCAGGCCAGAGCCTGAGAGCTTCGACCTGTCCTGGGGTGTATACCATCCTAAATTTCTAAGTGTCCCAAAAGTCTCAGTGTTTTGCTGCTGCTGCTGCTGCTGCTGCTGCTGCTGCTGCTGCTGCTGCTGCTTCTTCTTCTTCTTCTTCTTCTTCTTCTTCTTCTTCTTCTTCTTCTTCTTCTTCTTCTTCTTCTTCTTCTTCTTCTTCCTCCTCCTTCTTCCTTCTTTTCTTCTTCCTTCTCCTTCCTCCTCCTCTTCTTTCTTCTTCCCCTCCTCATCCTCCTTCCTCCTCTTTCTCCTTCCTTCCTCCTCCTCCTCCTTCTTCTTCTGTCATTTTTTGAGACAAGGTTTCTCTGTGTAACAACCCTGGCTCTTCTGGAACTCACTTTGTAGATCAAAACTCACTTTGTAGACCAGGCTGGCTCCAAACTCACAGAGATCACCTGTCTCTGCTTCCCAAGTGCCGGGATCAAAGGCATGCACCACCTCCGCCCAGCCTTATTTTTCTTATTTGTTTGTTGTGGTGCTAAGAATCCAGTTTAAGATGCCTTTCACTTGCTAGGCAAATGACCAGCCCTAAATTATGCTCCCAGCCTTACCTGAGACTTTAAATAAACAAATAAATGGACATAGTGGCACAGACCTGAAATCTCAGCACTTGGGAGGCAGAGGCAGGTGATCTCTGAGTTTAAGGCCAGCCAGGGCTGCATGGTGAGACTTTGTCTGGGGCCTGACTGATTATGAGATAAGGTTTAATGCAGCCAACCTGGCCTAGAATTCTCTATATGGTTAGTCTGACTGACCTTAAGCTTCTGATCCTCCTGCCTCCATCTCCAGAGTGTGTCAGGTTACAAGCATGTGCCACCATGCGTCCTCCCCACACCTGCAATGTGAAGTTATGATTGAGCCCAGGACTTTGTGCATGTTAGGCAGGCACGGCATTCCAGACTTATTAAAGGTTCGACTTTTAGTGTGGGGGTTGGTGCACAGGCCATGGCTTTCATGTGGAGGTTAGGGGACAACTTGTGGGGGATGGAAGATGGGTCCCGAGTATCAAATTCAAGTTGTTATCAGACTTGGTGGCAAGTGCCATCACTCACTAAGCTGTCCTGTTCTCCACCTCTGCCCTCTCGTCTAAGACTGTTTCCCAGGAGAGAGAGAGAGAGAGAGAGAGGGAGGGAGGGAGGGAGGGAGGGAGGGAGGGAGGGAGGGAGGGAGGGAGGGAGGGAGGGAGAGAGAGAGAGAGAGAGAGAGAGAGAGAGAGAGAGAGAGAGAGAGAGAGAGAGAGAGAGAGAGAGAGAGAGAGAGAGAGAGAGAGAGAGAGAGAGAGAGAGAGAGAGAGAGAGAGAGAGAGAGAGAGGAGACGAGACTGACTCTGACAGACACAGAGATATGGAGACCAAAATTAGTAGGTTAAATTCCCATGTCTGTCACCTAGCTTTAGTCTGGGAAGCTTGGCCAGTGTTGCAGGTCTGCCCTTTCCCGATCCTGCAGTGTTCAGTGTTCATTTTCAGTCACATACAGTCAACCCCCAGAGTGGCTAACTCTGGTGGTTTAAATCTCCCAGTGACACCATAGCAACATAGTCTGTAGGTTGCTAGAAGTATATTCTGTGATAGTCACTTAAGAAACCATCTGACTGAGACTTTAAGTGCCACATAATTTCATGCATTCTTTTAGTTTTGTTGCTTTGAGATAGGAGTTCTCCATGCAGTGCAGACTGGCCTCACACTTGTGACTTTGCCCCTCAGCCTCTCTGGTGCTGGGATTACAAGTGAGTGCCACAACCTTCATCTTACCAGCATCTTTATGTCTTGTCCTGATTAATCTGATGCTATAGGAGGCAAAGGATAATAAATCACTTAAAGATGACAATATATACTGGTAATTGAATTTTTATATGAGGTGCAATTTTTAACTATGAATACAAGTTAAACCGTAATTTCATTTTTCCTGATATTTCTGGTGTTTGTATATACTATGAACCGTACGGTAGGCAGTTCTGTTTTTAATAACATGGGCCTACTGGTGCTACCTTCTGCTGGAATCACACTTTTCTGGGTTTTGTTTGTTTATTTTTGTTTTTTCAAGAAAGGGTTTTTCTGTAGCTCTAACTGTCCTTGAACACACCCTGTAGACTAGGCTGACCTAGAACTCAGAGATCTGCCTGCTTCTGCCTTCAGAGTGCTGGGATTAAAGTATGCTCCACCACATCTGGTTGTGTTTGCTTTTTCAAACTTGCCATCTTACCGGCCTCTAGAATAGTGGTTCTCAACCTGTGGGTGGCACTGAGACCATCTGCATATTACCTAAGACCATCTGCATATCAGATATTTATGTTATGGTTCATAACAGTAGCAATATCAGTTACAGAGTAACAACAAAAGTAATTTTATTGTTGGGGGTCACCACAACATTGGGGGAGGGGGTCACAGCATCAGAAAAGTCGAAAACCAGTGCTGTAAAAGAAATACCTAGGGCTGGAGAGATGGCTCAGAGGTTAAGAGTACTGGCTGTTCTTCCGGAGGACCTGAGTTCAATTCCCGGCAACCACACGATGGCTCACAACCACCTTGAATGAGATCTGGTGCCCTCCGCCGACATGCAGGCAGAAGACTGTGTACACAATAAAATATTTTTAAAAAAAAGATATACCTAAAGGCAGATCCCAGTATGAAGGTTATCCCTTTAGGTGTCTGATGGACAGTAGGTGTAGAGAATGGAGTAATGCAGATATAGACCTGCTCATAGTGCTTAGCGAGTGCCAGGTAAAAACAGTGCATTTTATGTGAATTAAGTAATTTAAGCCTCACAACCCTCTCTGAGCTAGTGTTATTATCTCCACGGCACTTGTGAGGGATTGAAGTTCAGAGAAGTTAGTGTGTGTGTGCTCCAAGAAGGAAAACCAGTAAGTGACAGGACAGGATCAGGGACTGGTCTGAGGCAGTGTGGCGCCAGGACTTGTCCTTGTGACCATAGCACTGTCCTGTACTTACTCCACACTCGTGTAAGTCAAGGGAATGTGAGGTAGAACATGCTTTTAACGTCCTGTGGGCTCTGTGGGACTTGCAGACTCGGTGATTACACAGAAAGCATTTCATCCCAAACATTATTCCTGTTCTCAAACTAGTGTTTTCAAATCTGGCCTACATCTGAGACCTTGCGTTCAGACAAAGAACGCTTGAACTTTTTAGTTGAATTGGCAGATCAAGAGCTTGCTGGCAGGATATTTATTGCCTGTAGTATTTAGACTTTAAGTGTTGACCTGGGCAGTCATTTGTGCACATCATGATGGCCCCACAAAGCAGGGGTGAGGATGTGTGTGTTTTTATGTGTCTCTGTAGATTGGCCACTTCTTCGTAAAACGGAACCCATCTTATATGAATCCTAAAAACCTTTTGGAGCTCCTTAAATCCAAGAACTACTGAGCCTTTTGGAATAGAGTTATGAACAATGCAAATTGTCTCCTTTTCTGGAGACCTGAGATAAGTAGGATAAAAAAGAAGCTGTTCGTTTTTAAATGCTTAAGGTTGAAGCCTAGAGTGGGGTTTACATTCCTCCTTAATCTTTAAGCCAGGCTAACAACTACAGTGTGAAAAGGAAGCCAGTACTCTGTTTTCTCCTTTCTATGACTTAGCTTTTGTCTTTGGCTGGGCTCCCAGACACAAGCTAGACCTGTTGCTTGAGGTCAGCCAAGTATTTGACTGAAGGGAGAAATAGGCAGTCACTTCTACTCGTCGAATGTGTATTATGTGGAGACCAGTAATGATGTCACCTCCATTTTTCTTTGTCATAGGTCTATGAAGGGCTAGACATCATCACCAATAAAGTCTCTGCCCAGGAGCGGAAGGTGTGCCAGCACCACATGATCGGCTTTGTGGACCCCCTTGTGACCAGCTACACTGTGGTGGACTTTAAGAGCAGAGCAACTGCCCTAATATCCTTAAGGAGATAGAGCATCCAGGCTTGGTGGGCTGCTAGTGGCACCTTCTAGTAAGCAAGGGCACCTACTCCCAGTAGGCAGCTTCCTAGGAACTCATTAGAAATGCTGACTCTGGGGCTCCACTGTAGACCTACTAAGTTAGAGTTTGAACTATCACAAGAGGCTGGCATGGTTCTTTCTTTTAAAGTTTATGTATTTTTATTATTATGTGTGTGCATACATGTGCCATGTCTATGTGTACAGCTTTCGGGAGTCATTTCTCTCATTTTCCCTTGTTGAGGCAAGGTCTCTGTTATTGTTTCTGCTATCCTGTGTACTCCAGCTTCCAAGTGAGTGTCCTGTTTCTGTTTCCTGTTTTGAAGTGTGGATGCTGGGATTGTAGCTGTGTGCACCATATCCAGCTTTTTATATGGTCCCCTGGGAACTGAACTCAGGGAGGGCATCAGGCTTGCTGGACAAGTGCTTTTACCCGTTGGGCCATTTTACCAGCCTACACATGATTCCAAAAATGTTTAGGAAAACACATTATATGACAGGGACACTGATTTAGAAAGTCTATGTTCTAATTCTAAAATTACTTCTTTTGACCATGTTGTTTTTGCTGGGTAAAGCTTCAGTTTCCTGTTTTGTAAGTATAGAGATATAAAATTATGAATTTATAGTGATAATGCAGTCATTGAAAACTTCAAAGGGATTGTTGGGTAGGAAAAGATTGGGAAATATAGTTCTGGATAAGATGAAGATTCCAAATGAATTTTAGGGTTTAAATACAGACAGACAGACAGACAGACACACACACACACACGCACACACACACACACACACGAGAAACTTGAAACAAATAGAACATACAGCTGATTAAGTAGTTACTTGATTATTTTAAAGTATGGTTGAATTTTATCTTTACTTTTTATTTTTTGAGACAGGGTACCTGTGTTGCCCTCATTGTCCTTGAACTGACTATGTAGACTGGCCTGAGGGAAGCGAGACGATCAACATGGCAGCATAAGGAGTTCTAGGCAAACCTGTGCCATAAAGCTTGTCTCAAAAATAAATAAATAGATGAATGAATGAATGAATGAAACAAAAGGCTTATGAACCAGAACACCTAGACATACTGTAGAGACACTCTTAGTCAGAAGATTTTTCTTAGATGTACATCTCAGTTTTGCACTTAGCAGCAGTTTATTGTTTATACCCAAATTCTCACTCTCTTAGAAGAATGTGCAAAATTTGCTTTGCTCATAGAAGTTCTTTTTGTCTGTTTTTATTTTGTTTTTTCTTTTTTGGTGGGGAGGGAGGCTCAAGACAGTTTCTCTGGGTAATCTTGGCTATCCTGGAAATGATTCTGTAAACCAGGCTGGCCTCAAAGTCAGAGAGTGCTGGTATTAAAGGTATGGGCCACCACCACCACCATTGTAGAAGTATTTTTTTTAAACAGTAAAAATGAATAAATTGTAGCCACATGCATCGGTCAATATAGAAGAACTTTATAAATAATATAATGTTGGGAATTACAAGTTACACATCTGTTTTTGCCACTGTTATAAAAAGTTAAAAGGTAGGGCTGGAGAGATGGCTCAGAGGTTAAGAGCACTGACTGCTCTTCCAGAGGTCCTGAGTTCAATTCCCAGCAACTAACTACATGGTGGCTCACAGCCATCTATAATGAAATCTGGTGTTCTCTTCTGGCTTGCAGACAGACATGGAGGCAGGATATTGTATTCATAATAAATAAATAAATAATCTTTAAAAAAAGGCAAAAAACCTGCTTGGTGTGGTGGTGCACACCTGTAATTCTAGCACTTAGGAATGGAAGGTAAGGCCATTAGCCACACAGCAATTTTAAGCCAGCTTTGGACAAACAGAACATATTACAAACTTTGGGGAAAATATAACATAGAGAACAAGTGACTAATGTTCTTAATACATGGAGGACTGTCTTGTGACTATGAAAATACTTACAGGGCCTTGTCTGTAATTCACATAGGAACAAGTACAGATACAGTGATAAACATGGAAAAGGTTTGTCCTCTTTGCTAATCATGGGCATGCAAATCCAGACAACGAGATAATGTTTTTTGCCTACCAAATGGACAGATTGAAATGCAGATAGTAGTTGCAGGTCTACCTACTCTGCAGGGCTGTGGTGTCAGATGTGATATTTATGAAAGCCCTTTGTAGATTAAATCCTATCACCAAATATGAGATCTTGCTTTAAGAAAACTGAATTATTGATAAAGAACTGACATAAAGTAGAGAGTGTTTAATGTTTTGCAAGAACAGAAACAGCAGAGGACAACTCCATCAGATCAGCTCTAGGCTAGTTTTGTGAAGTTTGGTTAAGAGTATAAAATCATAATGTCAAACTGAAGGTATCTTAACGAGCTCTAGAATTCCAACACTCAGGAGTCCGTCCAGTGCAGGAAAATGGGGAGTTCAAAGCTAGCCCACACTGAGGTCAGCAGGCTTGGTGTCAAGCACCATTACCTACTCAGCCATTTTGCTTGCCCCTGTTTTTTGAGGTAAGGTCTGTGTAGCCCTGGCTGGTCTTGTACTTACTATGCAGCCTCAGCCTCTCAAGTACTGGAATTTTAAACTGTTGTGCCTGGGCCAGCTCTCTCTCTCTCTTTCTCTGACCTTTACTTAGTTCTACTCTAACAGTTAGGAGGATTCTGGAAGAAACACTTACCTAGTTCTACACTGCAGGTTGACTGGTAGGAAGGAGTGAGGAAATTATTATCTGCATATTGAAAGTTATCTTTCTTTTTAAACAAGCAAAGCCCTGGTTAAAGTGTAATTACCTGCTCAACAGAGATTCTGAAGAGAATCCCAAGAAGCAGAACTCTAAGAGCAATAGTGGCTGCAGTAAATTGGTAGAGGCCTGATGCACACTGTTACAGTTAAAGCACTCTGGGGGTTTTACAGGTGTGAGGAAACTAAAGCTCACATAGGTTGAGTAACTTGCCGAGGAGTGGAGCCCTGGAAATTGAGGTCTGGTGAGGTCTCGGTGGCTGAACTCTGCGCTACTGCTCAGTCATGATAGATTCTGGCTGAGAACTGTAGTGTGGGTGAACCAGCCTGTGCTTTATCGTAGAAGGCCAAGTTCTATACTTGGCGAGCATCCTTGCCTTGCCCTTGTTAAACTTTTTTGGAAGACCAACAAAACAGTTTTAACATCAAGGGCTAGACATTTCTAGAACCAGGCACCATTGTGCATTCATGTCTGGTGTTCCTTTTCTGTTTTTAAATTTAAAAAAATTTATTTTATGTGTATAAGTGCATTGACTACATGTATGTTTGTACACCATGCGCATACCTGGTGCTAGTGGAATTCAGATGAGAGCATTGGATCCTTTAGAACTAGAACAGATGGTTGTGTTGTGAGCTGCCATGTGGGTGCTGGGAACTGAACCTGGGTCAGCTCTGCAAGAACAGCAAGTGCTCGTAACCACTGAGCCACCTCTCCGCCCCCTTTGGAGTTTTGTTTTGTTTCCTTTTGTTGTTGTTATTGCTATTTTTGAGACAAGAACTCATATATCCCAGGTGGACCTTGAACTTCTGATCCTCCTGCCGCTTCTCCTGAGCACTGGGATTACAGATATGTGCCACCATGTCGAATTTATGTGGTGCTTCTGCGTGCTAAACACTCACTCTTCCAATTGAAGTCCATTCTCAGGTCCTATGCCTTGATTATGGAAGTCCCTCCAGGTCTAGTTGTAAACGGTTCCATTAAGTTACAGGAAACATTGAAGATGGTGCCACTTCCTTTTATTTTCTCCCTTTTAATCTCAGCTCTCCAAACAAATGTAATTTCTTGTGTTGCTTTTTTAATCATTTTATGTGTTGTATGACTGTTTTGCTTGCATTTAAGTCTGTGTGCTAGTGTGTGGCTGGTGCTTGAGGAGGTCAGAAGAAGGCATTGGGTTCTCTGGAGCTGAAGTTGCAGGTGATTGGGAGCCACATGTGGGTGCTGGGAATTAAATCCAGTCCTCTGGAAGAGCAGCCAGTGCTCTTAATCACCGAGTGGTCTCTCCAGCCCCTCTCCCGCCCTCCCTTTCTTGTTTTCCGTGTGTGTGTGTGTGTGTGTGTGTGTGTGTGTGTGTGTGTGTGTGTGTGTGTGTGTGTATGCTTGTTAATGTATGTGCACGCGTGTATCTGTGTGGTGTATGTGCTTGTTAGTGTGAGTATGCACGTGTGTATACGTGTGCACATGTGCATACATGGGTGGTGGCCTGAGCGAGGTATGCATCCACATGCTGGCCTTTGTGATTTCTTGCTAATACTCTTCCCATGTGAGTCAGGATTCTCTTATTGATATTAAATAGCTTTCTTAATGTTTACATTGAAGATATTTTTGCTCGAGACAAAATTCCTATTGTCGTGGGAGGAACCAATTATTACATTGAGTCTCTGCTCTGGAAAGTTCTTGTGAATACCAAGGTAAGTCAGTCTAGTTCATTTGTAACTCACTAAAGAAATGGTTCCCATTTTTTTCATGCCAAATAATTTTAGTGGGAGGAAGGTTGACTCTTACCTGTTTCTTATAGTCAGCAGTTGTAATTTTCCTACTTAATATTCTGAACAAATGCCACCTCCGTATGTGCGTGTACTCCTCCAAGCTGGCCTAAGGGTAAGGGTTATGTGTGGGAAAAAGGCTCTGTGTGGATTAATTAGCATCCCTGTGTAAGTTAGCAGTGCATCAGTCTGACTCAGCATTTCCTGGCTGCCAGCACAGTGTGTATGTCAGAGATGTCCAACACTGACCTTTCTTACGGAGGTGCTACTGTGCAGGGCAAGACTTGGCAAATGGCAGTGTGCTGGCAGTTCTAGCTCACTCTTTGGTCTTCCTTGGGGAGGTGGACTACATCCCTGGATGTGTTAAAATAGACACGGTAACCCAGTTAAAATAGTCGAGCTCAGCAGCAAAGTACTTCCCTAACCGCCCTTCCTCTTTGTTTATTGTGGCCTCATAGTACTTACATGGCACATTGGAATTTTTGGTTTATGATCTGTCCCTCGCTGGACGGTAAGATCTTCAGAACCATCTCTGTTCTTTATTTCTAAGGCTTAGCAAGATGCCTGGCCCATTTATAGTCTCAGTGTTTATTGAATAGTTGGATTAATTTTATTCTAACCCTTCATGTGCTAGCCCCAGGAGATGGGCACTGAGAAAGTGGTTGACCGGAAAGCAGAGCTTGAGAAGGAGGATGGCCAGGAACTCCATAAACGACTAAGCCAGGTGGACCCAGAAATGGCTGCCAAGCTACACCCACATGACAAACGCAAAGTGGCCAGGTAAGAAAGCCTGGGTCCTCCATTACCCTGAGTTCCTGCAGAGCTGGGAGACAGTAAAGTGTTTGGCTTGGTAACAGTGGAGATTGATATGTTGTTCTATTCAGTGGGCTTAGAGGCCCTAACTTAGGCCCTGCCTCAGTCCAACTCCCTCAATAAACAGTTGCACCCTACTTTGTTGTTACATTTTAAAGGCATAGCACAATATTGTTTTCCCCAGGGCCTATGTAATCTTGCTTCATTTTCTATTTGATCTTTGCTTGTATAACAGTTTTCATATAAAATTTTCTGGCATGCAATCCGTTTACATTGTGACTTGAGTTTCATAATTGATTGTGCAATGCTGGGTTGTGCCCCAGCAGCTTTCCCTGTGGGAGGTGGAGTTTATAAACTGTCTCATAGGTCAGCTCTCCTTTGCACATGGAAACTTGGTTGTAGAGAAGAGAGGTGGTGAATGAACTCCTCACGTGCTTCTTTAGAGGTGTTTGCAGTTGGACTACTCACGTTACTTTCTTTTTCTGCAGTGTTCCGAGTGGTTCCTGTGTTTGGCACAGGAGACCATCTAAGGATTTACTGTGTGATAGCTACACATGTCACTTGTTATGGTAACATTGGTGCCGAGGGCTTATAAAATATTCTACTCAAAAAGATTTTTTAATACCCATGTTTCTTATACTTTTCCATTTTTCTGCCTTCAAAGAGCCATTTAAGAATACCACTGCCCCATTGTGCCCTATTGCAATGAAATTTTACATTAAAGGAAAAAGGTCTTTTTCACACAGCTGTCTGTCCTTGGATGACCACACTCTATTGCATGTGTTTTCTCCTCATTAGATGCGTTATCCCCCTAGTAAGAATGATATTCTAAGAGAAATGCTGTCTATACCTAAGTAGTATACTTTTTTTCTGTTGTTGAGATGGGGGTCTCATGTAGTCCTGACTGGCTTAACTGAGGATGGCCTTGACTCCTGATCTTGGATTTGTGTGACAGTGCTTGGAATCAGGCATTTGTCACCATGCCCAACTCCACCTACTTTATTTCAATCCAGTATTTCCATTTGTTTTTTAAACTCAGGGACATAGTGAACATTCAGTTTACAGTTCTGTACGCTGTAATTTTAGAGCCTGCCTTTCCTTAACCCTAACCCTAATCAGATCTTTATTTCTTATGGCATCCCCTTGTGCTGCTTGAGAACTGTGCCTCGGGAAGAGTCACTGGGTTCTAAGCAAGAGCTCCAGGGAAGCTGGGGACCTTTTATCATCTCTCTGGGGTAGAGTGTATTCTTCCCGTAGATAAGTGAGGTATTGTTAGGTTTTCCCTCATAGATGTTCTGAGTGACCATGGATATTGACGGACAAGGGGTCTCACTCAAGTGTTGGGGTTTCAGGAAGCAGAAGTGGGTCAGGAAGGGAAAGATCACTTTCCAGCTGATAAGTTGTGGTCACCTGAGTGGAGAGTGTGACTTTGGGAGCTCAGTTACCTCGTGCTGTCATATAATAGAATACACACAGACATGGACATCGGCTTAACAATGAGCATGTGGACTCTGTCTTCGACAGTCTTTGTTCCAGGAGAGTGTACTGGATTAGCCAGGAGCGTTCTTGATTAATTTTAGACATATTTAAAAAGAAAGTGGATGAGCTGGATGTACGGCATGCTTTGGTACTGTGGGAAAGGCACTCCAACGAGACCAGACTTGCTGGCTTGTACAGTGTGTCCCAAACAAGCTTTCACCGCTCACTTGAAAGTGAGTCTCCTTCTGTTTGTATAGAGGAAACCTGTTATTTCTGAACCCGTTTTGCTAATTCTAGAATGTGTTTTTAAAAGAACAGCGTTATTTCTCACCCAGAGTTTAGGTGCCTTTCTGAATAGCTTTAGGATTAGAGTAAAGCTGGAACTTCTTGGTGTGGGAATTTATACATGAAGTTGACAAATGAGGCTTTCTATGAGATTGTCTTTCTCTTTATTCCAGTTGAGAATGAATATTTCCTAATGGGTTTCCGTCCCCACCTCCTATTTTAAACAACTTAGGAGCTTGCAGGTATTTGAAGAAACAGGAATCTCTCACAGTGAATTTCTTCATCGTCAACATGCAGAAGAAGGTGGTGGTCCACTCGGAGGCCCTCTCAAGTTTCCTAACCCATGCATCCTCTGGCTTCATGCTGACCAGAAAGGTAAAATGCCTTCCATCTAGAGTTCATCTGAGGTAAAACATAGACTACTAGGTTCTTGTATATCTAGTGCTTAGAGCCACATGGCTGATAATAAACACTAAAGTAAGCTATTAGGTTTATTGTGTCAGTCATCATAATTTAGGCTTTATGCTGTTCTCTTAGGTATTTCTGGAAAGGGACGGAGGAGAATGTTCATTCCCAGACACCAGAGTAGAGTACAATGGGATGTACAAAGTGGAAAAGAGACTGCTATTTAGTTAGAGGAGGT
Source organism: Mesocricetus auratus (assembly GCF_017639785.1). NCBI lineage: Eukaryota > Metazoa > Chordata > Mammalia > Rodentia > Cricetidae > Mesocricetus > Mesocricetus auratus. The sequence goes on along the minus strand of NW_024429197.1, from coordinate 19,973,503 downwards.
TGAAAGATGAGAGTAAGGGAAGGTGCCTGTGAACGGAGTCTGACCTTGTGGTTGACTGAAGGCTGGATCCCCGACTGGCCTGAGAAATAGGTGTGATGGATAGCTAGCTAACCTGGTAGCGTTTGTGGCCAAAGTGTTATGATGCCCTGTCTGTTTCAGTGAGCATTCAGTAATGTGCCAAGTACTCTGTGGTTGCTGTGCTGTAGGAAGGAGTAAGAATTCTTGCCCTTGCAAATCTTCTGGAGGGTGGGATGATAGACAGGACTGCAACAGAGGATCTGCTCACAGTGCTGTGGACCTAAGAAAAGAGATGATGAACATTCTTTGAGGAGTAGGAAAACAAAATGGCTACCTGGGCAGGCAAAGCATTACAGTGGTGAGGTGAATCGCCCAGGCTTGGAAACATTGTTAAACTTCACACACTTGCTCCTCTGTCTCCCAGTTTTGTGAGGATTTTGGTTGGTTGGTTGGTTGGTTGGTTGGTTGGTTGGTTGGTTTTTCAAGACAGGGTTTCTCTGTGTAGCCCTGGCTGTCCTATAACTCACTTGTAGACCAGGAGGCTGGCCTCATTCACAAAGATCCACCTGCCTCTGCCTCCTGAGTGCTGGGATCACAGGTGTGTGTACTACCACCGCCCAATTTATTTTGTGAGTTTTTTGTTTTTTTTCTTTCTTTTGGTGTTTGGAGACAGGATTTCTCTGTGTAGGTAACCTGGCCATCCTGGAACTTACTTTGTACACCAGGCTGGCCTCGAACTCACAAGAGATCTGCCTGCCTCTCTCTTCCAAGTGCTGGGATTAAAAGCCTGCACCACCACCATCTGGCTATTCTGTAAGTTCTTAAGACCAGTTGGTTTACCTTTATGTATTCCAACTCTTCTATAAAATAGAAATGATAATAATAATACATATTTCATAGCATCCATTACTATTCAATAAACTAGTATTATACAAAGTTGTGAGGTTGGGAATGTGGCTTAGTAGTAGAATAATTATCTGATATGCACAAAGCTGTATTCAATTTCTAGCACTGAGAAATAAATGAATAAATAAATGGAATTCATAGTGCTTGCAGTGAGCTCCATACATGACCAGTGACCAGTCCTCAGTAAGCAAATCTTTTTTTGTTTGTTTTTTGAGACAGGGTTTCTCTGTGGCTTTGGAGACTGTCCTGGAACTAGCTCTTGTATACCAGGCTGGTCTTGAACTCACAGAGATCTGCCTGCCTCTGCCTCCTGAGTTCTGGGAATGAAGGCATGAGCTACCACTTCCTGGCTCTCAGTAAACAAATCTTAGCAAGGTAAGAAAAGGAGCTGTGCTCATTAAAGGTTGAGAAGCAGCAACAATAAAGATTTGAAGTAGGCAGTCATGTAGAAGAGTCAAACCTTACACTACAGTTCAGTATAAGCTAATGGTTTTGACTCATGGTAGAGCGAGCTATATCTGGCTGCTGCACCTGGGTGGTGATGCTCTCTCTCCCACTTAGCTTGGTATTCAGTATACACCAAGACGTCACCTGGAGATTCTGAAGTAGAAGTAACACAAAGTTAGAGTAAAAAAAATATGACAAAAGTTAAGAAAATTCACCACTGGATGGTAGTGCACACCTTTAATCCCAGCATTTGGAAGGCAGAGGCAGGTGGATCTGTGTGAGTTCCAGAACAGCCTGGTCTACATAATGAGACCCTGTTTTATAAAAAAAACAAAAGAAAACAAAAGTCAACCAGGGGACCTTCAGCCAATTGAAAAGCAGTGGGTATACAGTCTATACAATAAAGTGCTCACCCCTCATTCCAGCTATCATTATATGCTATTTAGATAATAAGAAGACATGGGTTTCTTTCTGTTTTGCTTTGCTCTTTCACAGTCCCAAGGTACAAGCAAATGCAATATGAATGTTTATATACTCCGAAATCTGAATTCCTTCATTTGGATAAAAGCTTTCCTTTGTGGCTACCTGTTCAGTTCACCATGTGAGTGTGTAGTAGGCGCCTGCCACATGTTGCTCATTCATGGCTATTTTGACTCAAGTTCTAGACGAGCGCTTGGATAAGAGAGTGGATGACATGCTTGCTGCCGGACTCCTGGAAGAGCTGAGAGACTTTCACAGGCGCTATAATCTTAAGACTGTTTCAGAAAATAGGTGAGGTTTTTGCCTTCTCTTCTGACCTACTTTCCATTGCTTGTCCGTGATTGCAAGACTATAGACATAATACTAGCTTTGGGTCTACTTACTAGTCTTTGGCCTTGGCATTGGCAAGACCTGCTCTGTTATAAGGGTAATTTACTTTGCTTTCAGACATTCCCAGGAGTTACTTTTAAGGAACTAACCTGGGGATTGATGGGGTGGGAAAGGGAGAATTTCTGCCAGTAACTGTTCACGATCTCATCAATGAGATAACATCCGAGGCCCTTGCTAGCTTTCAGAGGCTGTGGCTCATTGCTGATGCTCTCCTGTTCCCAGCCAGGACTATCAACATGGTATCTTCCAGTCAATTGGCTTCAAGGAATTTCACGAGTACCTGATCACTGAGGGAAAATGCACACCAGAGACTAGTAACCAGCTTCTAAAGAAAGGTGTGAATTCCTCCGTTTAACCTGGTCTTGGACTCCTTGGGTTATAGTCTGAGCTGAGGCTAGAAGAGTCCCAGCTAAACATCTAGATTGTTATCTGTGAAGTCTAACAGTGTGCTAATTTCTTTTGCTCTTGGACTGGGAGGGGCTGTCTTCTGACAGAAGTGCTCACCTGGATGCCCGTGTCTGCCGTATCTTTCAGGCATTGAGGCTCTGAAACAAGTAACTAAGAGGTACGCCCGGAAGCAAAACCGATGGGTTAAAAACCGCTTTTTGAGCAGTAAGTCCTACTTTTCTCCTCCTCTTCTGGATCCATTTTTGACAGCGTTGATGTCTTCTGCTCACTCAGCAAATGAACATTAGTCTCTAGATGTGTCCTAAGAATTTAGACCACAGGTGGGTCTTTTGCATAGATGATTATTCAGTGGTGTTTTCTGGTGAAGTCTCAGGAAGAAAAAAAGGAACAGTTAAGTTTCCATTGAAGAGTTTTCCTTATTCCTTGAACAGATGGTGGTGGCTACAAGCAGGAGGTAAGCAAGCTAACATGTGAGCAGGCCGGATGCTAGATCTGATTCCAACTTGAGTTTTATACCTGGAGAGCAGGCAGAAATCTGCAGGGAGCTTCCCTAGCTAACGTGGTGTCCTGGGTTTGGTGATCTTTAATAAAAAGGGCAAAGCAGTCACTGTTTACCCTTGCTTTATCTTTGTGGTCAGACACATTGTATTTGAATTGCTTCAACTGACACTTTAATTGGACAGAAATTAAGGGAAAGGGAAGAAAAGTCTCACACTGTGTCTGTGTCACTAAATTTTGTGTTATGTATAGTTGTATCGAGACTTCAAGGTGAAGGGGTAGGTATTTTACTGATAAGAACATGAAGACCTAGAGGAAGTCCAGTAACTCCCTTTCCCTACCCCCAGCTAGAAGGCAATAGAGCTCAAATACATTAAGTTAGGCTCATGTTTCTTTGAGCTCTACTGTTGGCTAGCCAGCATTCAAGCTGACCTAAGATCTCCAGTTGTGTGCTTAGGAGCTAAAAGAAGATATATTTAAGTGTAGTGAAACTCCACTCTTGTCTTGTGGATGCCTCCAGAATACACTTCTGAATCACCTCCAGTAGACTTCTGCTTTCAGGTAGAGCTTCCGTCCCTGCCCTTTGGTGCCTTTGGCCGGTGCACCTTGCTATATGGTGTCACTGCTTTTACTTTACCCTTTGTCTCCTGTCTTGATAAGTAGCGGAGATCTCCTCTTAGTCTCGGCTGAACTGAATGTTCAGAGCCACAGATTTCAAGTGTGACTTCCCTTCCCAAGTCTGACAGTAAGTCTGAAACAAAAGGCTTTTTTTGTGATAGTTTAGAACTTCCTCTTGTGGTAAGGCCATAGTAACCCTGTCTCTGAGGTAGGAAGGGTTAATGGCACAGTGTCATGTGCCTGCACCTCATTCTGTGCAGGCACAATCCTGGTGCCAGAGAGAAAGGCGCAGCTGCCCTGTAAGTCAGGAGCCACATTTGATTGGGCAGGGTTAGTCTTCTGGGATATGGCCTGGCATAGAGCCAGAGGGACTTCCCCACCCCGGCTTGGCCTTGGACCCAAGCCAGAAATAGCAGCTGGGAGCCGAGAACTTGTTGAAAGGTGCTTAGACAGGGCACAGAGGCCCAACAAAGGCCTTAGAGGAGAAAGGAAAACGTAGAGTGGCCTAGAAACAGGTGCAGAGCTTAACTAAGGCCAGGTGTGCTGTGGGCGCTGCCTGCACCCTCCTAGTCTCACCTTTCCATGTGATGGCAGGTGTAGGCCAGTCGGGTTTATGAAGAATCTTATTTGTGGTTGGCACACTCAAAAGGCCAGCACCTGCCAGCCGTTGGCATCCCAATGCCTTTGATGTCTTTTGTCCATGGGACAATGCTTCTTACCTTGAAGCAACTGACTTCACCTAGCTGTAGAAGGCAGCTCGGCGTTTTTGTAGTCTGCAGAGGCAAACTGAAGCTAAAGTATTGCAACACGGTTGGTCCAGTGGCTGGCTATCTATTCCTCCATGATACCTCCAGTCTCATGTTCATTTAGAAGTATTTACCAGAGTCTTACTGGAATCCTCCTTTAGAAGAAGGTGTTAGGAGCCTGGCATTGTACCGCTACACAACTGTAATCCCATCACTTGGAAGGTAGAGACAGGAGGATCAGGGGTCTAAGACCAACCTCAGGTAGATAGTGAGTTTGAGGACAGCCTGGGTCATGTGAGTCTCTGACTCAAAAAGCATGGAGGGCAGAGTGAGATTGAATATGACCAGCCCCAAGGCTAGTTCTTGACTTCAGTGGTATGTTGGTTAATGACTGTGGTTGTCAAATGCTATCAAGGAGTGTGAACTCTCTTCCCACAGAGAACTGTACTTTAAGATGACATAAAATTTAGAGCAGTCACTCACTCACAGCACTTAGCTTAGTTCTTCCTATAAAGTGCTGTTGGTATCAGAATAGCCCACACAGTGGTCACCAGAGCTGTTACTCCCTTTTGACTACTCTGCTGGTCAAAGAGTCTGCTCCTAAGTCTCTGTTTACATGGTCAGGCATGTTGGCTGCATGAGACAAGCTTCTGGGTCTTTAGGATTGTGGCTCATATTTATAGTAGGATTAACAGCTTGGTCAGAATGTCACTCGTTTCCCTGTGCGTCCTTCTTGAGGATTTTAAGAGTCCTGGAAACAGAATAGATTGGGTCTTGTAGATCAGGCTCTCACAATTTTTCTTTGTCATCACTAGGACCTGGTCCCAGTGTCCCCCCAGTATATGGCTTGGAAGTATCTGATGTTTCAAAGTGGGAGGAGTCTGTTCTGGAACCTGCTCTCAATATAGTACAAAGTTTCATCCAGGTGACTATTAAGGAGGCATGGCCTATTGTCGGGTTTGCAGAGTGCTTTCTTTTAGTGACACTTGTGCTGCTAATTTAGGGAGCCAAATCTCATTTCAGTAGAGTAAAGCAGCAGGGCTGGCTGCTTTTAGATCCCCAGAGATTGTTTTTACTTTCATGTTTAGAAAGGTTGTTGCTAAAATCTGTTCACAGCCCACCTGCTCTCTAGGCGATGAAAAGGGAATCTTGGGATAATCCCATTCCCCTTAATATCAGAGAATTGTCCCCATATCTCCTTGAATTGAATACCCCTCCCCTTTGCTCTCTTAGGGTCACAAGCCTACAGCCACTCCAATGAAGATGCCGTATAATGAAACTGAGAACAAGAGAAGTTACCACATGTGTGACCTTTGTGACCGGATCATTATTGGGGACCGGGAGTGGGCAGGTAGAGTATAGATGGGGGCTGTGTGTGGGATCATGAGAACTATGTTAGGGTGGGGGGGTCACACTTCCTAGAACTTAGTCTTCAGTAGTTGAATGCTGGAGTCAGCTCTGTAACAGGACAGACAGATCCCTGAGAACCTTTCCCAGACTAGGAGTTGCCTCCATGTACTGAAGTGTACGCGCCCATCACCCTTCAGCTGTAGCTGGGATAGGAGCTTTGTACTGAGGAGTTCCTTCTCCCTTCCTGCTTAGAACTCACTTGTGGGACAGAGAAATAGAGGCATCAGGCAATTCCTGCAAGCTGGAGGGGAGAGGGAGGGAGGAGATGTGCCCAGGGTCCTCAGAGGCCAGGGGTCTTTGCAGTGCTCTCAGGCTAAGTTGTTGAACTGGTGACTGACTCAAACTGTGATGAAAAGTGGGGGGAAAGCTGTGAGAGCTAGCCTGAGCTGGCCTGAGCTAGCCTGAGCTAGCCTGACCCAGCCACAGGAAGCCTTGTTAGAGTACTGCTTTGCTTGGATTCTTGGAGTAGATGTTTCTCTCCATATCAGCCCATAGAATGATTAGGTCTATTAACTGACATCTCTGGCAAAATGAACTCCATTGTTAGAGACTGGCGACAACTGTGTGCCCAAGCAGCAGAAGAAGCCTTGATTGTTGTTGGTGTATAATGATGAGAGGGGAAGAGAGAGAGCGTCTGATTGCTTTGTAAAGGAAACTTAGTGCTTCGATTTGTCGAATGTCCTTTGGGGAGAGCCATAGAGAAGCAACATTTGTGAGCCTTTGTGAGCTTGGCTGTGTGAGCCTTCTATAGTGCCATCTGTCAGTCCTGCTCCCGTCTCCTGCTGCCGTGGAGAGCAGCCCAGAGCCCAGGTTTGCCTAGTTAGAGGATGAAGCTGCCTCTTCTTCCCACACAGATTTCTTCAGCTTCTAAACTCTCCCATACCTACACTTCCAAACCTTAAAAAATAAGTTAAAAGTATGCTTTTACTATGTGTAAAAGAGTTTAACTTAGGCTCTGTGGGTAAAGGAGCTTGCTGGCACATACATGCACAATTAAGTAAATAAATAAGTTTAAAACTTAGCATGACCACCTTCCTTTTAGATGTTCCCAGAGATTTCTTTGCAGAAGAACAGGATAGTAAAAATGAGCCTGTGCAAAATAGTCATCGGGTAAGAATGAGAGGACCGGCAGGTTCATGCAGCAGAGGGCTGAGCTCACTGCTGTTCCTGCCCACAGAGCTTTAGCCAGTGTGTAGCCAAGGCCTGGGAGGTGACGGCAGGAGGAGACTGTTTGAGGTCACTCTGGGCTACATAATAAGACCTTGTCTTGAGCAAACAATAGCAAACATATCTACTCTGTTATTTATTAATAGTTAAAGAAAAAGATTGTATAGTTAAATTTAAATGTTTGGTTGGTTTGGGTTTTTTATTATTTTATTTTTGTTTGTTCTTTTAGGATTAATTCTAGAAAACTCTGATGACTTTTTGTTTATTTGGTTTTTGTCTTTTCAGCACATATAAAATCCAAATCTCACTTGCACCAACTGAAGAAAAGAAGAAAGTTGGACTCAGATGTTGTCCCTGCTCTAGGAAGCCAAAGTAGTTCCCCAGACTGTGACCCGGAACTTAAGGAGGGGAAGTCCCCAGGGCAGCAAGATCAAGAGCTGAAGGCCAGGGTTTAAGAGACGTGCCTAGTGGCCTTTGCAGAGATGTGGAGAGAAAGTCCAGGAGGGGAGGGGAGTGTTGGTCTTCCACGCCCTACTGGGCTGAGGAAGGCTTGGCAGAGACCCTCCCCCCATCTTCTTTATTCTGTGGTGTGGTCTGCAGTGGAGACAGCAGGCCTTTCAGCTCCTGTGTGGTTGTTGTGTCTGGTAATGATGCAGTCCAGGGTGGGAGTTTTGTTTTGTTTTTTTCTTCTTTTCTTTCTTTGAACCTTAAAGGTTTTATTTAGAAAGAGGCACAGCTTGCACATTTGCTACTTGAGGATCTTTTTTCGTGGTGAATACCAAGATTCAGTGCATCCTTTAAAAGAGTTCTTGTCCCTGGTTCTGGCTAAAAATATCTCACTTCCAGATGCTTTTGTAAATGACTGAAGTATTATAAGGCACAGTCAGGAGTTCTGGATGTGAGAGAACGGCAGGAAGGAGCAGCCCAGAGGGATGGTTAGGCGAGCTCCACAGAAGAGGGAGGGTCAGGCTGACGTGGTTGTGACCTGGGTCTTGAAGACTAGAGAAAGAATCTTGAGTCTGCTTCTGTGCATAATGGCTGCCACTGCTGTCTATCTAGGGCAGAAATTATACATTCTTTTGAAATGTAAATAAAAAGGTTTGTAAGCCCTCTAGTTTATACACAGCATGCTGTGTTCTCATGCCATAGCTTTTTCTCCAACTGTGCATTCATTATAGGTGTGGCTGTATCGGAACACTCACATTCCTCAGAGATTCCCTGAGGGTCCTGTCTGGGGATCTGTTAACTCCAACTGAAGCCCTGTCTCTGGGAGTGCCTTTACTAAATACCTATTTGTATATAGTGTAGAATTCAGTATGTTGGGATGTGTGATTCAGCACTACACATTTACAATGTTGGGTAGTCATCACTACTATTTTTAAAGTATTTTCATCATTCCATTAGAGAACTCTACACCCAGGAAACTGTAATTCTCCAGATGCCTTTGTTCTAAATCTGTTATGTGAGAGACCCTGAAGTAGGCCAAAGGGAACACAGAGGTGGGAGTCATTCTGCTTTCAGGGAATCTAAGAAATATTCTTGTAATCAACCAGTTCAGACAAGAGTACTGAAGGTCAGTGGAAAGGGAGAGGAAGGAGTCAGGCAAGAAGTAGCATCTTGAACTCAGCTTGGTGGCGCACGTCTTTAATCACAGCAGTGGGGAGGCAGAGGCAGGTGGATCTCTCTGAATTTGAGGCCAGCCTGATGTACAAAGTGAATTCCAGGACAGCCAGGGCCATTACACGATGAAGAAAAAAAACAGGAAGAAGGAGGAGCATCTCTCTGTTCTTGAAAGACTGTATAAGAAGAATCATGTGTTCCAGGCCAACCTGGGCTACGTAATGAAACCAAAACAACTCCCATACAATAGCAAACCCAGAACCCACCTGGCATGGTGGCAGCCTGCTGCTGCTGGTAATGATGAGGATGCTCGCCTGTGTATGGTTTTACCTACATGTATGTCTGCACACCATAAGCATGCCTTTCATCCCATACCTGGAACTTAACTAAGTTTCATATGATTGTGAGCTGCCGTGTGATTTGCTTCGGAATCAAATCCAGACCCTCTGAAAGAGCATCAGGTGCCCTTAACTGGTGAGCTGTCTCTTCAGCTCCACAATATGCTTCTAATCTCATTGCTAGGGAGGTAGGAACAGGGTATCTGGGGCCTTCTGGCTGGCTAGCCTAGCATATATGCTGCTAGCAGGCGAGTGAGAGGCACTGTCAAAAAAGTAAGGTTGTAAGGCCACTTTCTGTGAAAGCAAGTTCCAGGGCAGCTAGGACTGTACACAGAGAAACCCTATCTCGAAGAACCAGTGGCTTGGTGAGTAAAGTACTTGTTTTGGAAGAACAAGAACCTAGATTCTGATCCCCAGCAGGGGGTTGCGGGGCCTGTGGTAGAGAGGGAAGAGCAGGGATAGGCAGACCTGTAGAGCCAGCCTAGCCAATCCTTAAAGCTCCAGGTTCAGTGTGAGGCCCTGTCTCAAGGGGGGAAAAATGGTAGAAAGCTAGTGAGGTGATTCAGGAGGTAAAATTACCTACGTAAAAATAAAAAGTAAGTAAGTGGATGTAGTTAGTATAGGCATCTGTAACCCAGAACGTGGGAGCCGGGGACAGGAGGATCATCCGAAGCTGTCTGCACAGCTAGCCTGGAGTTGCACAGCATGCTCGAACAAGGTGCACTCTGGCTCAGTAAGGTAGAGAACTGACTCCCAAAAGTTGTCTTCTGGCTGCCATATGTGCGTCACACATGCCTACAAAGTAATTGTTTTTAAGGCAGAGTGCCTCGACATGTGCACGCGCGAGCACGCACACACACACAACATAAGGTGAATGGTGCCTGAAGGGGAGTGACATATAAGGCCATGTCTCTGGCCTCCACCCACACATGCACACAAACATGTACATTGCCCCCACATACATACACAAAATAGAAGCAAAGGAACCTTCAGTGTGGTTGCATGTGCTTTGGACGCTATATAGAAATCGGGGTGAAAGACTTTGACCTCTTAGCAAAAGTATTGACTGCCTCTTAATATGTATATTCTCCCGTCAAAGAAGCCAACCATGCACCCATGCCTCCATCTTGTTCTTCATGTCTGATTCCCCGGTCAGTGTATTACCTGCTTGAGGAGTTGTAGCAGGCTGGGAAGCCATAGCGTGAGTGCAGACTGCTTACTGTGAGCCAGACAGTGCCAAGCACTTGAGGTACATTATCTTCCACCAGCCTTGGAGCAAGAGGCTGAAATCTGTGGGAGATACAGGCCCAGGAGGAGTGCAGCTAGCTGGGAGTGGGGTGGGGCGGGGCTGGCCAAGAGGCCTGCAGATTCTAACCACTGAGTGTTGTGTAGAGCTGACTTTGGGGAGGAAGCTTAGTTTCTAAAATGCCTCACTTGGATTGCTAAATATATTTTAAAGCTTTAGAAATGTCAGCAAACAATCAAGAAAAACAAGTTTTACTAATTCTACCTCAAAAAGCCTTTAATCCTTCCATCTGAAGTACCAGAGCAATGACTTCTGTGAACTCAATTCTGTGTTGGAATCTGAGCGTGTCCTTCCTCCCTCACCCCACCAGTCAGTGTCTAATCGCTTATTAGGTGTCTGCTAAGTTCAGGGCACGATGGGTGAGCCCACTGCTCACGTTAGAAACAGATCAGAGATGAGATTGCTGCAGAAAAGCCTGGGGTGGGCAGAGCACTTTAGGCAGGCATCTCCCGCCACTTTCTAGTGTGGGCAGAGAAGGAACATAGCCTTTGGCCCTTAGGTGTCATCAGACAACGAGAGAGAGAGACTCGTCAGCTTTTGTGCAGGGGGAAGCTGAACCGAGAACATGGGTGGACCAGTCACAGCAAGTGTGGGGAAGCCAGGACACCTGGGATCTCTTCACCCAGCAAACCGTTGTGGCTAGCTGGGAAGGACTGTGAGACAGCGTGAGCTGTTTGCTCAGACTGCGCCATCTGGCCTTAGCTAATCCTAGACAAGCAGAGTCTTTCATCCAGGTTGCTTCAGTTCGCCACCAGCAGTGCTGTCTGAGTGCCTTTGGTGATTAATTCCAGCACACAGTGAACAGTTAGACTCATCTTTCTCTTAGTAGCAGAAGGAGGAGGAGGCAGAAGAGGAAGAAATTAAGAGTTACTTTTAGTGTGTGTGTGCGCGCGCGCGTTCATGCGTGCATATGTTTGTGTGTTTACACTTTGCTGCAGATGCCCTGGGAGGCCAGATTCATCAAAGCCTCTGGAGTTGGAGCTATAGGTGATCAGGAGCTTCCTCATGTGAGCGTGTCCCTTGCATGGTCTTAGCTGAGGCATTTCTCCAGCACCCCCTACCCTCATTTTATTTAATTTTTTGAAATAATGAGACTGTACCTTTAAAAACAAGGTGTGAGGAGAGAGCTGAAAAGTCCTCTGACCCCCAGCCACAAATCCTTTTTAAAAGGAAGTATTTTGGAGCTGGACAGATGGCCCAGTGGTTAAGAGCACTGGCTATTCTTCTAGAGGTCCTGAATTCAAGTTCCAGTGCTCACATGGTGACTCACAACCATCTGTAATGGGGTCTGATGCCCTCTTCTGGCGTGCAGACATACATGCAGACAGAACACCTCATATATAAATAAATGTTTTAACAGTACTTTGAAGAGAGTTAAGCTCTTACTCTACGACTGTCTTGCTTGGACTGTGAGATGACAGTAGGTGTGCTTGAACCAAGCCTGATGACCTGTCTAGCATTCATTTCCGGGACCTTCAGGGCAGAAGGAGAGCCAGTTGTCTCAGATCTCCACACGGATGCCTGTAGAAGCGTGCATATACAAGGAAGTGGAAACTCTGAAACGTAAGTTTAAAAAAAGAAGCCGGGCGGTGGTGGCGCACGCCTTTAATCCCTGCACTCAGGAGGCAGAGGCAGGTGGATCTCTGTGAGTTCGAGGCCAGCCTAGTCTACAGAGCGAGTTCCAGGACAGCCTCCAAAACAATGCAGAGAAACCTGTCTCAAAAAACAAAACAAACCAGTATTTTATTTTAAGGCCTAATCATAAAGAGTTCATCTTTGGTCTGCACCCCTGGTGTGCTCCTTTGTAATGTTCAGTAATTATTTGTACACAGTCCCCTTCCACAGTCAACGAAGAACTTTCCACTTTAAACACAGCACATACAAACTTTGGAAGGGAGGAGTACGATGGGCTGCTGGGATTACTTGCCTATTATTGTAAGGCCCTGGGTTTGATCCACAGCATAACAAAACCAAAAAAATTCACAGCATATTAAAAGCTAACAACACTACAGGCATGCGCGTGCATGCACACACACACAAACAAACACAAACAAGCTTTTGTGAGTACAATGACTGTTTCCCCAGCATGGAGAAATAGTCAAGTACTTATTGAGTCACTTACATAGAAGCTAAGTGAGTCTTAACATAAGTGGTTTGTTTCAACCATTAAATGGTCTTTACACAAGCTGAGGAAATCGGGGTGGGTAGTGGCTACAGGCAGGAATTTCAGTGCTTGATTAGGACCTACTTCGATGCAGTTTTCTACAATGGTAACTGGTCATTTGTAAAGCCATTCTAAATAGTCACAAAGAGGGGGCATAGTTGTATTAGTTAAAGCAAAAGGCTAGGCTGCTGTAACAAAGAGACTCAACAATGCAGTGGTTTAAAGAACAGAGCGTTCATTCTTCCTCATGTAACAGCTCTGGGTTCTGAGTTAGCCTTTCTGAGGAGAGCAGACCAGGTCAGTGGAGCAACTCTGCTCCTGGTGGTCATTTGGGGACACAGGTTGCTTGTATCATGTTGCTCCAGCATCCTTTGGAGCACTGTCCTCATCTGTGCTTGAGGCCATCATCACTGGTGCCAGCCAGGAAGAAGGGAAAGGGAGAAGGGGCAGGAGGTGTGCCTGGCCCCTGAAGGCTGGGACACTGCAGGGTCCTCTGCCAGTCTGCACATTGCTCACAATCCATCCATATGGCCGCACCCACCCACCAGAGAGACATGAACCAAGTCCTATGCCAAGAACTGAGAAGAGCAGATTTGGGTAGACAGAGTGTAGCCTTTACTAAATCAGTATCCTAGAGAACTAAATTCCAGACTTGTTTAGTAAATTGCCTCTGTTAACTTGTTAGGAGCCAATTTCTTTCTTTTTTTTCCTTTCTTCTTTCCTTTCTTTGTGAAATTATAGGCCAGGCATGGTGGTGCATGCCTTTAATTCCAACAGTTGGGAAGCAGAGGCAGGAGGACCTCTGTTTGAGATCAGACCATTCTACAGAGAGAGCTCCAGGACAGCCAGGGCTACATGGAGAAATCCTGTCTCAGAAATCCAAACCAGAGAGAGAGATCACTGTCACATAACCTGACCTCTGAACTATCTGAAAAAGCTGAACACAAGGAAATCCTGCCTGGTAGAAATTGAAGAAAAAAAACATTGCAGGAATCTGAAGCTCTTGAGCCTTGATCTACTACCAGGGTGCTGAAGAGGTGGGGGTGGGGGGTGTACATGGAAATTGAGCTCTGATACGACTACCAGGTTTCTTATTTCTTTTATAGGGGGAAACCCACTGTTTGTAATTAAAGCTGAACACACTCACACCCCTTATCTGTTCTGTATGTAATTGTTAAGTAGCCTCTTCATGGAATTGTCTCCATTCCAGGGAGAATTGTAAGAATTAAGTGGGCCCCATTTGTGAAGAGTACGGCCCTTGTCACTGCAGTGTCTAACAGACAGTAGGTATGAGTTAAATTGCTGCTAACGTGTTGATTTATGTATGTTGTCAGTTCTCAGTACTTACTCAGGGCGAGTTCTGACTTGGCCAACTGAACACTTTAAGGCCAAAACTGATGTATCCATGTTACCTCCCAGGTTTGGTTGGTCAGTGTGTGCTTGCTTGAATAGGTCTGTTTTCTTTTCTGTCTCGGTTATGGCCCAGCTGTTGATGTCACTTGAAGTGCCATGTTCCCCTACTCTTTGCCTAGTAAGCACACATTCCAAGGCTGGGATCTCTTGCCCTCCTCTAGAGAAAAAGCTTCTTTGGGATGGAGAGATGGCTCAGCAGTTAAGACCACTGACTGCTCTTGCAGAAGACTGAGGTTCAGTTCCCAGCACCCCACACCAAGCTGCTCACAACAGCTTATACCTTCAGCTGCAGCCCTACACCTCTGGCTTCTGAGGGCCCTTGTGCTTCTGTGTACACACACGCACACACATCAAAAATAAAAACTGGCTGTTGGTATGGTTTTTCCTTGCTGTGTGGTCACTGACAGCTTACACATTACACTAGGGAGGGCTTACACAGTGCTTGCCGCCAGGCACCATCCTATATCTTTACCCATGCTAACTCAGACTAATTCAGGAGCCACTGCTGTTGTTAGCTCTGTTTTACAGTTGAGGGAAGCAGTTAAGGGCTGGCTGGGATCTGAAGCGAGGTAGGTAGCTCCAGTCTGCTCAGTATCCCTGTTCTGCTGTGACACATCCCTCCTGTAACTGTCTTGCTCCCACTGGACTGGAAAATTCTGCCAGGGTGTGAATCCTTAAGTCCAACCTGGAACAGTAGTGGATAGTCAGTAGATAACCTGGCTGGATTCTGCAAGGCACGCCTAGTCAAGGCTACCCTTCATTGGGCACTCACTGTGCCAGGCATTGTAGGCTAAACGTGTACTTCATAATGGTCCCTTAGACAGGGCAGGCATTGTGTTATCACCACTTTACAAAGGGACGAAAATGCAGAGAACGCTGGCAGAGCCGACATCTGAGTAGTAGCTGGGTACTAGAAAGTGCTCTGGGGGGCAGGGCCCCTACACAGGCTGCTGCTGGAGGCTCTGCAGTTGTGTGTGAATTCAGGCTGGAACCCACCAAGTATGAGATCAGCCTTCAATTCATAATGATCTTCCAGCTTTGGCTTCCAGGGGCAAGCATTATAGGTATCAGCCAGGATGGCAATGTTTGTTTGTTCTTTTGGCTTTAAGCCAGGCTTTACACTTTTTCTAGCTTTATTGAGGTTTTATTGACAAAACTACATATCTAAGGTATATAATACAATGATTTGATTATATATTATGAGGTGCTTTACCCATTTAGTTAACATCTAATAACATTTGTTGAACTAAGATGTGAGGCCAGATTAGGCTGACTCCAGACTCATGCCCTGATTGTCTCATTCTTCAAGCATGTTCCTGTAGGGGCTTTTAATGAACATATCATTTGTATTGTGTCTACTTCTAAGAAGGACCCAAGAGGAGAAAAGGAAAAAAATCCTAAAGCACTAACTATATTAAAGACTCAAAGGATTATAAATGAGCTCAAATAAAAAGGTGAAATGTCTCATTAAACACAAAGACAGAGCTTGTGGTGATGCTTGCTCTTAATCTGTGATCAGGATCCTGAGGGAGGGAATGCCACAAGTTTGAGGCCAGCTTGGGGCCCAGTGAAAGAGACCTGTGTCAAGTCCATCCCCACCACAATAAATTCAAGGCCAGGAAAACATCTAGTCCTTAGACACAACTTGTACCACTTAGCCATGGCTGTGGAGATGCCCTCTGCCTCTCCGTTTACCCCTTGTCTGGAAACAGGCTTTCTCTACTGAGTGGAAGCAGTAATAACACTTAAGCCTTGCCTCATAACAGTCTGGGTACCAAGAGGTCCCTCACACCTGCCACCTGGTGTCAAGTGCTGACCAGGATGTGGAGGGATGGGAGCAGAGCTTGCACACTGTTGGTGAGCATGTGAAATGGTGCAGCTGCTGTGCAAAAAAATATTAAAACGGAGGGGCTGGGGGGTGGCTCAGTGGCTCAAAGCACTTACTGCTCTTGCAGAGGTCCCAGGTTCCTTTCCAGTACCCACATCTCACAACTGTCCATAACCTCAGCTCTAGGAGATCCACCCTCTCTTCTGGCCTTCATGGTCACCATGTTCAGTGGGCAAAGGCTTGTTGTACAAGCATAAGGGCATGAGTTCAAATCCCCCTATACTCATGTAAAAATGGGGTAAGTCCATGTGCCTGTAACGCCAGTGTTTGGAGGCAGAGGTGGGTGGATTTCAGGAACCAGCTTAGCCAAAACAACAAGCTGCTAGTTCAGGGAGAGACCTTGTCTCACGAGACTAAAATGGAAAGCAGTGGAGGAAGACACCTACACCCAGCTCTGGTGAATGGACATGTGCACTATACACACTCATACATGGACACCGCACAAAAATGCCACACATAAAAATTGCCATATGACCTAGCTCTTCCACTTCAGAATGCATATTTCAAAACCCAAAGCAGCATCTCAGAGATATCTGTATACCTGTTTCCATAGCAGCAGCAGTAGAATTCACAATAGCCAAGGAGAGGCAATAACCCAAGTGTTCCTCAGGAGATGGCTGGATGAAGGAAGACTGTCACGTGCTGCCTGATGAGTGAACTTTGGTCACATGCTGCTAAATGAAATAAGACAGCCACTGAAAGATGAACGGGGACAGTTCCCCTTAAGGCATCCAGAGCGCATAAGCAGGAAGTACTCTGATGGCTGCCAGGGCCCAAAGGGAGGGGCAAACAGATTTTTTAGTGGTTTAGGATTTGGGTTTTGCAAGATGAAAAAGGGCCAGATTCTGGTTGCGTGAGAGTCAGCCTGCCCAGTGGTGGTGAACCATCATCACAAGTGGTTGAGCTGATGACTTTTTTTTCTTTTTTCTTTTCTTTCTTTCTTTCTTTTTTCTTTTTTCTTTTTTTCTTTTTTTTTTTTTTTTTTTTTTTGGGTGGGGAGGTTTCAAGACAGGGTTTCTCTGGATAGCCATCCTGGAAATTACTCAGCTGACCAGGCTGGCCTCAAACTCAGAGAGATAGTCCTGCTTCTGCCTCCTAAGTGCTGGGATTAAAGGCTTGTACCACCGTCCCCCACTGCCCCCAGCTGAGCTGATAACTTTTAAGACTCCCTCCATCCCAGACTTTTTCATGATTCATTTTTATTTTACATGTATGAATGTTTTGCCTGCATGTATGTATGTGCACCAATTTGTGCGGTGCTTGGCAAAAGCTGGGAGAAGGCATAGAATCCCCTGGGACTACTGTTACAGTTGTCAGCTGCCATGTGGGTGCTGGAAATCAAATCCAAGTCATCTGGAGCAGCAGCCAGTGAGTGCTTTTAACCTCTGAGCCATCTCTCAAGACCCCAGTGAAAATAATTTTTTTTAAAAAAGAGTCATGTGTGATGTTCTACATTTCTAAGCCTGAAGCTTCCAAATTCCAGGAAAGCCTGAGCTACCAAGAAATGTGTGTGTGTGGGGTGGGGGTGGGGGTGAGTCCATGGAAGAGATTCATTAGCCCAGCTTGGATGTAGTACTTACTCTGAGGCCCATCAGTCATACTGGGATGGACTTCTAAAAGGATGGGGCAGTTCCCATGGAAACAAAATAGACATAATGGATTTGCAGTCATTCCTAGAAGGTGTGTGGGGTTGGAAGAAGGGGAAGGGTGCTAGATACAATGGTGCATCTCCACTGTAGAGTACTGCCTGCAGGGAGCATGGCCTGTTCTCTAGCAGCAGAGCTGGGCTTAAGCTAACTCAAACTCCATGTAGGTGGCTCTGCCATGTCTCCATCAGATATCTGTAATAGTCACTCCCTATAAATGTCAGCAGTGTTTGTACAGAGCAACTTATCTCACAAGCCCTTGTCAAAACATCCTTTGCATAAATGAAGAAACAGAGTCAGCATTTAAGTGACCTAACAAGGTTGTCATTATTTCACTTGTGAAGGACCAAAGGCCAGTGTGAACGGGTTTAGGTATAAAGGAGGATTTATTGACTCACGGCATCTGAGGAAGAGTCGAGCCTGAGTCCCCCCACTCTCCAAGGGCAGATGATGCAGCTGGGCTTCAGAACAACTGCCACCAAAGACTCAGACACTGCCAGCTCTGTCTCTTCCATGCTTGTCTGTTTGCCTGCTACATTTTCCCTCCATGCCAACCAATGTTGCTCACAAGGCCGTGAAGCTCCCACACATTGCATGCACTGCAGAGACGTGGTCCTGAGTCCCTCGTCTGTTCCTGGTTAAAACTGAAAGGTGTGTGTTTTTATTCCCACTTGGATCAAACAGAATATTATCTCCACAGTGTGACGAGAGTGCAGCTGGAGGAAAGTTTTCTGAACGTGGTAGAGATGGGATCGGTGTCCACAGTAGTGATACAGGATGAATCCCAGGTCTCCCAGATGCCACGTTGGATAGCACATGTTACCTAGGGCTTGTCTCCCCTGGTTGACTCCATCTCTGGAGTCCCCTGGGATGATGTATGATCAGGTATGAAGCTGGGATCATACTTTGAGTCACCAGATGTGGGATAATGAAGACTACTAAAGCCTATGTCATCTGCCTGAGCATCAGTGTTAATTTCAAGGGATTTGAGAGACATAGACTTCCATATAATGTTATTTGTAGATTCAAAAATGTCTGTTCTAGTTTGGCCTGGTGGTACAAAGCCATAAACCCTGTTTCTTGGGAGGCTGAAGCAGGAGAAGGTTAAGGCCAGCCTGGACAACTTGGAATCTATTTCAAAGTGTAAAAACAAAAAC
The DNA here is from genome assembly GCF_017639785.1 of Mesocricetus auratus. Lineage (NCBI taxonomy): Eukaryota > Metazoa > Chordata > Mammalia > Rodentia > Cricetidae > Mesocricetus > Mesocricetus auratus. The sequence goes on along the minus strand of NW_024429197.1, from coordinate 19,954,883 downwards.
TTTTGAGTATATAGTCAGTGACAGAGAGCTTGCCTCGTATGTGTAAGGTCCTGGGTTGGTTCAATCACCAGAACCAGTGAAAACTAAAATGTCTGTCCTGCTGGATCTGTATGCGGTGAAGCCGTGTGGGAAATGATGGCTTCCCATGGCACAGAAGCACCAGCCCAGTCCCCAAGCCTTTACAATCAGTTAGCCTCTTCTCTACCCTCTCTCCTGCTTCCTTCCTTCTCCTCTCCTCTGGCTCCCCCTTTCTTGTTTTCCTGAGTCGGAGTCTCCCTATGTTGTGTCAACTGATCTCCTGGTCTCCAGCCACTCTCTTGCCTGGGGCCTCCCGTGTAGGGGACTAGTTGTGCTCACCACAATACCTGGTTGCAAGCAAACTTTGTAAGTGTGCTTCAGACACTGCACTCTCTGTGGCTTTAATCCCAGCACTCAAAGACTGTATGCTGAGACCCTGACTCAGAAACAAGACCAGAAACAACCCCCAGAGACCATGGTCTCCTTCACAGCCTCCACAGCTTGCAGGATTTCCATGCCAGTGTGGAAGGAGTCTGAGAATAAGGTTCAGTTATTTTCAGACAAAATTTTTGCTTTAACACAACTTTTTTAAATTAAAAAACTGTTTCACATTTTTGTTGTTGTTGTATTGGTGGTTGTTTTTTGAAACTCTCACCATGTGGGCCTGGCTGACCTGGAACTCACTGTGTAAACCAAGCTGGCCTTAAACTCACAGAGATCCTCCTGCCTCTGTCTCCCAAGTGCTGGGATTAAAGGTGTGCACTGTTGTGCCCAGCACATTAATTACTTGTTTGTTTGGGCAGGAGGATTGTGCACTGACATTCATGTGAAGGCCAGAAGATAGCTTTTTGGAGTCAGCGCTCTCCTACCATGTGAGTTCTAGGAATTGAACTCAGGTCATCAGGGTTGGTGGCAACCTCCTCTACACACTGAGCCATCTTGCTGGCCCTGAATATAGACTTGTCTTATCCTTAGATCACCCTGCTGAATAAAGCTACACATGGATTCCACTGTTCTGTGCAGAGCTTGGGTTTTGGTCCCCAGGTCCCTCTGCTTCAGTCACCTTCCCTGTGGGACATGTTTTGAGATTCATTGATTTAGATGAGCTGCTTCATAGCAGCAGATGGAGAAACAGCCCCTGAGAGGCTAGGCAGTCACCCACAGCAAATCAAGCTGCAGCCCCTGCCTGCTGGTTTAGGGTATGTGTGTTCTTTGTACTGTATGGTGACACTTCTCTGGATCTTTTGAATAAACCTCCAACAAAAGCGGTTGTATTTTTCTTCTATCACATCTTAACTTGTACTGAACTAGCACGAAGGTGAGTAAAGGATTCTGGGAGTCTAATCTCATAAACAGATAAAAGCTTTATAATTAGGAATGTGTTATGTATTCAGTAGACTTAATGAGTGCTTGCCGTTCAATGTTCTAGGTGCTAGACACCAGTGAACAAGACAGTTCCTGTCTTCAAAGGGTTCCAGCCTTCCGTGCCATTGGAGGGGGCGGTGGTCTCTAAATGCTAAAGAGAGGCTATCGGGAAAACACACATGGCTTTACCTGACCTGGGCAGAGGATTCTGGGAAGACTTTCCCTAAGAAATGGCATCTAAGACTCACTGGGAGTGAGTCTGACAGAACAGCAGGAACTGGCGATGGAGTGCACTGTAGGCCATCTGTCAGAAGATAGCTGTCGCTGGGTCTGCGGGAGAGATAACCTGAAGCTATGTGAACGGTGGGCTGGCTAAGGGTAGTTCAGACACTTAGCTGGTAGGGCTGGGAATGTAGCTCATTAGCAGAGTGACTCACCCGCACAAGGTCCTGGGTGCAGTTTGCAGCACAAAAGAAAGGAAAGAGAAAAAGAAGGAACTGGGTGTTTTGGTTGAGCCGTGGTCTCATTCAGGTCCATAGGTAGTGTCTGTGAGTCATCAGGATTGACTGTATCTGAAACTGTGGAAGACGAGATCTCTGGAGCAGGGGGCAGAGCAACGAGAGGAATGGTCCAGAGGGAACCTTGAACAAAGACACAACATCTCAAAGAGCTTTGAGAGGGGAGTAGTAGTAAGGAAGCTGGAGAGAGACCAAGTATAATAAGTATTTTAGTGACAAGGACATCAGTGGTGACCTTGGTTAGAAAAGGGCCAGCTGGGGCTAGAAAACAAGCCACATTTTAGTGGCTTGAAGAGAGACAGGAGAGGAGGTGGCAATGGTGCCTTTGAAGTCCTGAAGGGAAGGAGCAAGGCTTGGGGTTCGGAGAAAGTTTTCCTTTGTTTCTGAGACTTTCCCAAGATTAAATATTAGCTGGTAGGAGCTCACGGTGACAGCTGTTAGATGTGGCTTCTTCCGTTTGTGAAAGATGTAGAGACCTGCCTTGTTCCTTCATGCTGTCCGTAGGTGGAAATGGGCTCATCAGCTCATCCCTTTTCCTCCAGGCAGTTGTCTGCTTTCAAGACTGAAATCTGGGAAACCCCTCAGAGAGGTAAAACAAGAAGGCTGTCTGCCCTGAGTTGCAAAGCTAGTGAGTTCCCTGAAGGTTATAAGGAGCTACCACACTCAGAAAAAGCCTACTGTTGGAAGAGACCTGGTTGATTTTTCAGTTCAAAAGACGCTACATAATTAACTTAGAAGCAGCAATCCTACAAATGGACTAATTGGAGATAAAGAAGGATTAGAAGATGATTAGGAATGTGGTTACTAAAAAAGGAAAATGAAAAAAAAACCTGCCTGGAAGCAGTGAATGGCAGGATGAACACAGCAATAGATTCAATAAGTAACGTGAACTCACATGGTCTACCACATAAGAAAACTGACTAAGATCTAAGAGCTAGGAGGGGACAGTGATGGAAAATGGAGTTAAGAAACCATAATGGATGGACTCTTGGCTGCTAACGAACTAGATGATGCGCATGTTGAGTGCCTGCTCAATGGCAAACCCTCTCCAAATGAGAACATGGCCAGGGGTGGCAGTTCCATGGGGCAAAGACTACCCTCCCAGTCTCGCATATAGTGAGAAGGAAGCAGAGAAGTTGCGCGCGTTGGCGAGGGTCGGAGGCTGGAAGCCTTGCTCTGAAGTGCTGTGTTGTGTCACCACTCATTTTGAGGCCAAATTATTTAGGCAGACATCCGAGTGTCTTGTACTGTCTCCCAGCAGCAAGACTCACCTAGGAGCGAGACAGACTGGGTCCCTTCTTGGCTAGAGCTTACTTCTAGTAGAAAGAGGGAGAGAAAATATGCAGGCAGACCACAGGAACGGTTCAGTGAGTCCTGGGAGGCAAAGATGGAGAAGCTGGGAAGACTGAGATGTGTTGCTTCCGCCTCAGAAGGGAGAGTGGGGAAGACCCTGTGAGGAGGCGCCATTACCTTTAGTCAGGCTTGACATGGAATCGGTCACAATAGCACAAAACAGAGGGACCTAACTGTAGGTATGGCAGTGTCCAGCTGGGGCTGATCTTGGTTTGTGGTCAAGGCCTAGACAGATGAGAGTGGTGACCACCGTGTGGGCGCAAGAAGTTTGTCGGTGTCTCTGGGTAGATTCAGGCAGAACCTGGTAGGCTGAGGAAAGGAATTTGTATTTTAGTTTAGTTGCAACAGAAGGAACATTTTTAGGTTTGTTTATTTGCCTAAGGAAAAATATGCTCTAATTTGTGGGTTAAGGATGAGTCTGAGCCAGGTGAGACAGCACTTGCATGGATTCCCAGCACTTGGGAAGCTAAGACAGGACGACTGAGAATTGGAACATAATGACACCCTACCTTAAAAAACAACCCTGCGGGCTGGAGAGGTGGCTCAGAGGTTAAGAGCACTGACTGCTTTTCCAGAGGTCCTGAGTTCAATTCCCAGCAACCACATGGTGGCTCACAACCATTTGTAATGAGACCTTGTACCCTCTTCTGACATGCAGGTATAACTGTGTACATAATAAATAAATCTTTAAAAACAAAAACAAACAAACAAACAAAAAACCATGCAGGGCAGTGGTGGCACATACCTTTAATATTAACCCAGTACTCTGGAAGTAGAGGCAGGGAGATCACTGAGTTCCAGGCAAGCCTGGGCTACATGTTGAAATCTGTCTCAAAAAAAAAATTAGGGGCTGGAGAGATGGCTTAGTGGTTAAGAGCACTGACTGCTCTTCGAGAGGATCAGGGTTCAATTCCCAGCACCCGAATGGCAGCTCACAACTACCTGTAATTCCAGTTCCAGGGGACCCAACACCCATGGCAAAACACCAATGCACATAAAATTGCAAAAATAAATAAATAAAATTAAATTAAAAAAATTAATAAATGAGAGGTCAGGTTTGGTGGTGTGCGTACTTGGAAAGCAGAGGTAGGTGGATTGATGTGGGATGTCCTATGTGTTGTGAATATGTATTGCTTTTATTGGTTGATAAATAAGGCTGTTTTGACCTATGACAGCAGGATATAGCGAGGTGGGAAATCCAAACAGTTATGGAAAGAAGGCAGAGTCAGAGAGATGCTATGTAGTCACTGGGGAAACAAGATGTGAGGTACCAAGCCACGAGCTTTGTGGTAAAATATAAAATAATAGAAATGGATTAATTTAATTGTGAGACCTAGTTAGTAATATGCCTGAGCCACTGGCCAAACAATTATAATTAATATTAAGTATCAGAGTGTTATTTTATAAGCAGCCACGGGCTGGACAAGATGTATAAGACTCCTTAGTAGGTCTATATAGAAGGTTTCAGGCCAGCCAGAGCTACATTGTGAGAATCTGTCTTAAAAAGCAAGCAAGTAAGCAAAGAAAGAAATAAAAGACATAGGGAGGGGAGGGAAGGGAAGGGACGGGAGAGGAGGGGAGGAGAACAGGGAATACTCTAGCTCAGACCCAGGCCTGGAGCTCAGAAGATTGAGTAGGTTAATATTAATTTTTCTCTCATAGCTCACACCTGTAAGCCCAGAACATGGGAGGCTGAGGCAGCTGAACCACCCTGAGTCCTGCAGAGTGAAAAAAAAGCTAAAAGAAAAGAAAAAGCGGGCTGGAGAGATGGCTCAGAGGTTAGAAGCACTGACTGCCCTTCCAGAGGTCCTGAGTTCAATTCCCAGCAACCACATGGTGACTCACAGCCATCTGTAATGAGATCTGGTGTCCTCTTCTGGTGTTCAGACATAATGGAAGCAAGATGTTGTGTTCACAATAAATAAATATTTAAAAAAAAAAAGAAAAAGCTGCTTCTGTGCCTTAGGGTTCCCTCTCCCCAGTTTATCTTGTCACAGTCTATGACTTACACAGAGATGACCGATTTTCCTGCAGAAAAAGGGATTAGAGTTACCGAATTCCCTTAGAACAGTATGTGTTCCCCTCAACCCCGCCCCCATTTCCTAACTTATTACACCAGGGGAAGACCAACAGGTTCAGCCACTTCCATGGCTCCCAGGAAGGCCACTGCAGCTTGAAGACAGAAGAGAACGGCTATGTTTGTGCATACACACAAAACAAATATTTGTTGTATGAACCAGTGCCCTGCAAAACAGTGAAGACTAGCCTACAGAGAAGGAGGGAGGAGTGGATGAGCGAAGCCCAGCCAAGGAGGAGAGTGAGATAAAGAGCTTCCTGTTGATGCCTTCCTGGCTCTGTAGCTACTGAGGTCTAGTGTCTGTCTGTCCTTGGGTTCCCGAATTAGCTCTGTTCTCTTAGAAAACACCCCACTTTCCTGTGAATGTCTTCTATATGCACCCCCACCCCCTTGCCCCTTGTTCCTGGGTGGGAACTTTTATAGCTCCTGTCCATGACCATGCTGTTCTTGTGTGTTTGTGTGATATGATGTCCTTGCCACAGCCTTGCCAATGTGTGCTTTTCTTTGTTTCTAGATTTGTAGGTCCAGGACAGTATCTTAAAGGCAACTGAATTTTCCCTTCCTTCCTTCCTTCCTTCCTTCCTTCCTTCCTTCCTTCCTTCCTTCCTTCCTTCCCTCCTTCTTTCCTTCCTTCCTCCGTCCCTCCCTCCTTTCCCTTTCCTTTCTTTGAGGCAGGGTCTCACTATGTAGCCCTGGCTGTCCTGCAACTCATTATGCAGATCAGGCTGGCCTCAAACTCACAGAGCTCCACATACCTCTGCCTCCAGAGTTGTTGGGATTAAAGACCTATAACATCACACCTGGCCACATTTACTTCATTCACTGCTCAGGACAACTGTTTTCCTGAGATGAATTTATTTCCAAGATAAAAGGTTATTTTATCTCAAGTCCTTTCTCCATCTATTTTAGCTTTATTTACTTTATTATTTTATGTATATGAGTGTCTCCAGGGTCATAAGAGAGCACTAGCTTCCTGGAACTGGTGTTTTAGTAGGTTGTGAGCTGCTATGTGAGTTCTGAGAATTGAACCCAGGTCCTTAGCAAGTGTTCTTTTTTGTTTGTTTTTCAGACAGGATTTCTCTGTGGCTTTGGAGCCTGTCCTGGAACTAGCTCTTGTAGACTAGGCTGGTCTCAAACTCACAGAGATCCGCCTGCCTCTGCCTCCCGGGTGCTGGGATTAAAGGTATGCGCCACCATCACCCGGCTCCTTAGTAAGTATTCTTAATTGCTGAGTGGACTTTCCAGTTCCCCTCTCTGCCTTTCAAGTACTAACCAGGCCCTACTCTGTTTACTTCTAAGACAGTTGTGTTCGGGTTGGTTTGGCCATAGACATTTGAACTATCTCTAAGTAGAGTCCACTTTCACGTTTATATGCTTAATTCAGTTATTTGGATTATTAACACATATCTGGGTTTTTTTGTTGTTGCTGCTGTTTTACATGTACACTTGACACTTTTTTCTAGGTGGTGTTTTGTGGTTGTTTGGTTTCTTAGTGTCCCTTGTAGCCCAGGCTGACCTCAACCTTGCTAAGTATCTGAGGATGACCTTGAACTCCTGATCCTTCTGACTCCACTTCCCAAGTGAAGGATGTCACAGGTGAGTGTCACAATACTGATTTGAACCGGGCAGTGGTGGCGCACGCCTTTAATCCCAGCACTCGGGAGGCAGAGGCAGGTGGATCTCTGTGAGTTCAAGGCCGGGCTGGACCGACAGCCTCCAAAACAATACAGAGAAACCCTGTCTCATAAAAACAAAACAAAACAAAAAAAATTACTGATTTTACATATACCTCCTAGGTTTTTTTTCCTTTTATGTTTGACAGAAGGCAAAATACAAATGCATTCCTTTGTCAAACATCCTTTGACAGGCATGGTAGCTCACACCAGTGGTCCCTTCACTCAGGGAGCTGAGGCAGGGGGACTGCGGTTGAGTTTTCAGCCAGCTTGGGTTACATAGTGAGTTCCAGGCCAGCCTGGGCTAAAGAGTGAGATTCTATCTTAAAAACAACAACAAACAAACAAAAACAAGGAACTGATGAACTGTCTAGCAGGTGAAGGTGCTGCCACCAGCCTGATGACTCAGTTCAGTACCTGGAACCCACACGGTAGAAGGAGAGAACTGACTCCCCAAAGTTGTCCTCTGACCTCACACGCATGGCATTGCACTTGAGGGTACACGCTCACACACACACTCACACTCAGATACACACATACACACTCAGACACACTCACTCACAGATACACACACACTCAGACACACATACACACATACCCACATACATACATATACACATACCTATATACACACACATACATACACACATGCCTATACACACACAGACACACACATAGACACATGCACAGACACATACACACAGTAAGTAACTAACTACCCATTCTTTGAGTTGTCACACTGGGTAATGGGAATATCAGAGGTCCCCTTCCCTTGCCCTTCCAGTTCAAGTTGTCCCTGGGCCCTTCTCCTTGTAAGCCAGGGGTCCTCTCTCTAGATCATCTACTCTGCTCTCAGGCCTTAGCATCCACCTGTTTGGCAGGCTGAGCAGGCTCCTTTTTTACTATAAATGATAAGTGACTTTTACCCCATGCACTTGTGTTCAGTGTTGGAATGTACACTGTGACTAGTCCGACTCCACCAAGATAGAGTGTTGTGCTCTCAGAACTGCCCCCGTCAGCTGTTTGGAGTATAACAGCAAGGAACACCAATAGCATCCTGATGTGGACCCAAGGGCAGATGGCCCTCAGGAGCCAATAGGGCTCACCCAGAGTGGCTCATCAGAACTCATTTGCTTTGACCTCTGGCCTCTGCCATGAAGGCCCTCATGGATCCCAGACTGCTGGAGACGCAAGAGGTGGGAGACTCGGTGTGGTTTCTGCAGTCTGGAACAAGTCTTTTCTGCATAGGCAGAGAGCTGACGTAAGGGGAGCCGGACAGGTGGGGCAGGGGCTTAAGTGCTCTACTGTTACATCTAGGAGAGACTGTGGGCTTCCCAGCACAGAACTGGAGCCAAAACGGAAGACTTGTCTGGACTTCTGACCTGCTAAGTCCAAGACTGAAACACTATGGTCCTCTTAGCCCACTCTTCCCAGTCCTTATTTGTTATGACTTGTTATTTAACATGTATCTCTGTGTGTGTGTTTGCCGTGTACATATCTACAGGAATGCTACGGGCAGTGTGTTGAGGTCAGAGGCCAGCCTGCAGAAGTCCGTTTTCTCTATCACCATGTGGATCCCAGGAACTGAACTCAGTGTCAGACTTGGCAGCGAGTACCTTTGCATGCTGAACCATCTCGCAGGTTCTTTAGTCCTGACTATAATGATCACATTCCACACCCCATCAGCCAAACCAAGATCTTGGTCATCATTCCTAACTCTTCTGGTGATCCCAGCCTTTCATAATTAACTACAAGGACACAAGAAGCCAGGAATGGTAGCATCTTGAACTTCAGCACTTGAGAGGCAGAGGCGGCAGAGCTCTATGAACTCAAGCCTGGTCTACAAAGAGAGTTCCAGGAGTACATAAGTGAGACACCCTATCTCAAAAAAAAAAAAAAAAAAAAAAGGAGCCTCAAGAGCTTCGCCCTCTGAATCACTCCCCCACTGCCTGGTGGCTTGACACACGTGGATTATAACTGTGTAGTTAGGTGGCTAGAAATCTGAAATGAGTTATGAGACTAAGAGCACAAGTTCAGGGGCTTGTTCCTTCTAGAGGCCCCAGGATGGAATCTGTTCCTTGTCCTTCCTGGCCACGGGAAGCCACCTATACCCTGCAGTCACACGGGTTCCACCTCTGCTTCTGTTGGCACACACCTCCCTCCTCCTCCTCCTCCTCCTCCTCCTCCTCCTCCTCCTCCTCCCCCTCCTTCTCCTCCTCCTCTGCCCTCAGACATCCTGCCTCTCGCTTTTAAGGACCCTTGTGATTGTCTCTAGCTCACTCAGAAGTCCTAAAAGTCAACTGGTCTAAGGGTCCTTAATCTAGTCCCATCTGTAGGTCTCTTTTGTCACAGAAGAAGGCACTCCCAGGTTCTGAGGACTAGGATGTGGGGGCATCTCCAAGAACTCCTTTCACATCAACCTACCATGTAGCCTCCTTAATCTCTTCCGGGCGATGTCCCTGGGCTTCAGACTGGGGGACCTACGAGCCCATCCTGATTGGTCCTTGCCTCTTGTCCTGCCCCTCCCACCAATTTCCGTTATTGCATCTTCGTGTGTGTGTGTGTGTGTGTGTGTGTGGTGTTTAGTGTGTGTGTATGTGTGGTATATGTGGTGTGTATATGTGGTGTGTGTGTGGTATGTAGTGTAAGTGTGTGTATAGTGTATGTGTAGTGTGTGTGTTGAGGTGTATGGTGTTTGTGTGTGTGGTGTGTATTGTATGTGGTGTGTTTAGTATGTGTGTATGTGTGGTGTATGTGGTGTGTATATGTGGTTTGTGTATAGTATGTAGTATAAGTGTGTGTATAGTGTGTGTGTGTAGTGTGTGTATATACTGAGGTGTATAGGGTGTGTATGGGTAATGTGTGTATGTGTGTGTTGTTGGGATGTGTGTGTGGTGTGTGTGCGCGCATGCGTGTGTGCGTGTTGGGTGGTGCTAGGGGTGAAAGTCAAAGTCTCGAACACGCAGGGTAAACACTCTACCATAAGCTTCAGCCTTGGTTACATCCTTTATCTTTACTGATGGTGAATCTTCTGTCACCGGCTTCCACCGACAGGGCTCTGACTGAGCTCTTCCTCCTGCTCACCCCGTAGTTGAACACCTCGCTAACTGTACAAAGCTACTGTCAGCAGCTGTAGTCAGGGACACATACATCACAGGCCAAAGCCTGGAGCCACACTTGAGGCTGGAGTCTCAGCACTTCCACTTACCAGAGAGGAGTTCTTGGGCCAGTGACTGAACGTCTGGGCGGGCGCCTCACTTTTCATCCTGGTAAAAACGTCTCCCTCAAGGGTGGTGACAGTTAAACCGCTACTGAGAGGCCACAGCGCTGGGCACACCTTAACTTTCTCCACTTTGTTCTGTGCTCTTTCAGCCCTTTTGATGCCTTCTGGAATGCTTTCTCCACACCCGTTTCCCTGGAAATTTCTGCCCTTCCCTTCCATGACCACCTCACGCACGGCTTTCCTGCACAGACCTCCTTCTGACCCTCCCACTGCACACAGGTGAGCTGGCAGCTTCCTGCTCTGTGGCTCTTGAACTGTGGAAAGTCTGTCACCCCTAACCAGACAGAGGCCTTTGGACATCATATTTGCAATCATTTGACTGTGTGTAGGAGGAAAACATCTTGAGATATGAATATTTGTGCCTTTTCTTTTCCACACTTCCTCATGTGTGACCTTCCGCTACCTAGTCAGCCAGAGGTATGCACATGGCCTTTGCAAGTTCGTACTGGGGGCCCAGGAGTTTAGTTCAGCAGGAAAGTGCTTGTCTGCCATGCTGAAGCCTCTAGGTTCAACTCTCAACACAGAAAAAGTGGTACATGTGTGTTGCTGTTGTTCTCTTTTGAGGTTTATTTTATGTGTATGAGTGTTTGCCTGCATCCGTGTGCACCACAAGCATACCTGATGCCCACAGGGTTCAGACAAGGGCATCGGATCCCCTGGAATTGGAGTTACAGATGTTTGTGAGCCATCATGTAGGTTCTAGAAATAACTGCCCTTAACCACTGAGCCATCTCTCCAGTGCCTACAAAATGGTAGCAAGAACTATAAGAACATATGTTTACACTTTCATCTTCCAAACTAGGCTTCAATATGGTCATCCACAGGGTTAGTTGTGAAGGCCAAGGGAAGGCTTTATGGAGAAAAGGTTTTCAGCACCTGAAGTGATATCCTTGAAGGAAGCAGAGGTGGAGTTCATGAGGTGGTGGACCAAAGAAGCCATTGGGAGGTGTCTGGTTCATCCCACTCACAGAGAGAGTCTGCGTCGAGGCTGGGAACAGGGACAGAAGTTGGTTCTGGAAGAGGCTGGCTGGTCTGAGATGGAAACAGGTATGGAGACATGCAAGGTCAACTCTGAAAGGATGCCTGCTCCCAGGGGCTGGGGAAGTGACTGAGCCAATGAACTGCTTGCCTTGCAAACATGAGGACCTGAGTTGCGTTTCTGGCACCCACAGGCATGGTGGCACACACTGTAATCCCAGTACAGGGGAGTAAAAATGGGCAAATCCTTCATTCTTGTTGATCTATCAGCCTCGCCTAATTGGGGAATTGTAGGCCAGTGAGAGATCCTGTCTCAAAAAAAAAACGAGGTAGATAGCCCTGAGGAACTCAATGTCTGTGGTTCACACACGCACACACATATACACGCACACACACACATACACACACACATACACACGCACACACATACACACGCACACACATGCACACACGCACACACATGCACACACACATACACACACGCATACGCACACAGACACACACACACACACACTCCCTGCTGTCCACTGTGTGGCACCCCAGCACTGCTGTGCTCCCCACTGCTGCCAAAGCCTTTCCTCAGTCAGCTGCCCAGTTTTGTCCCCAAATCAGGCCACCAGGGCAATGTGTCATCACAGCCATTTCCTGGAGATGCCCACACGGTTCCGCTGGAATCTCAAAGGGCTGGCTACTCAGAGGGCAGGCTCTTGATACTGTCAGTCTAGGAACAAAGACCCCAGGACCTGAACTTGGAAGGAACAGAGCAGTGAGGCCAATCCATTAACATGACTCTGAGGGAAGCAGGAGGCCTCTGGGAGGAGGGAAGCCTGGAGTCAGGGTCCTGCTGCCCGTCACACCAGGATAATGCGGAATAGATACCATCACAGTGGAGGAATGAATGAAAATCCCAACCTTTGGAGTCATGTCGACAATCCAACCTGAGTACTGGGATAAAGGACTGCAGGAGCCAACTGCACTAAAGCAGGAAGCCGACTCCTGTGGCAGTGCCAGCCCGGTGTACAGCTCTCTTGACAACGACTCCAATCACCATGGGTAGAACCCCTCAGGGTGCTTCCTGGGTTCTTAGCCATAGCTGGGCTCTTGATACATAACCCAAACTCTTCAATAGCTTTTCCTCCCATTGCTAGGGTTCAGAGATGTCATTTGGATTAGCATTTTCTGTTGCTATAACGTAATACCCAAAGTTGAATAACTTCTATAGAAATGAGATTTATTTAAACTCCTGAAGACTGGAGAGTGTGGTGGTAGCCCCTGCTTGGGTCTGATGAAGGCTCAATGGAGGACAGCATCACAGTGACAAACGTATCCAGAAGAGCTCTCTGGAAGGCATAGGGTCAAAAGAGCCAGTCTGCAGCGCGCCTCTCAGCCAGCCTCCCCTGAGAACTGCATTGTTTCCTTCCAACGGCAGGGCTCCTGATGACCTCATCATCTTGCTTCAGGCTCCACCTCCAGATGCCATCACCTCAGCTCCGCTGCCCTGGGCCAGACTCCCAGCTCATGGGCTTCTGGAGATATGCTCAGTCCATTTCTGCTGCTCTCCTGACCTGAGTACCCGGACCTGGCTGTCCTTGGCTAAGTGTTCAGAGACACAGAGAATCTGCCAAGAGAGCTGAGAACAGACTGGGAGTTCAGGGACAGGCCAGCGGGAGGCAGCAGGGCCAGAGACATGGAGGAGCATCTGGCCACTCCGTGACTTGATGGCATGCTTGACCACAGGACTCCACATGGTGGACAGAGAAGACTGACCCCTTCAAGTTGTTCATTAACTTCTACATCTACAACAGTATGTTTGCACACACGAACACATGAAAAAAATATCCCTGTTCTCATTCCCCTTTAGGCCTAGTTGTCCCCTATGCTTGGGTTCCATGTGAGACCTCTGAAGACTTGTTATGAAGTTCTGCTTCTGTGTAACCAGCCATGTTGGTGAGCTCCATTGATAGCAACACCATAGCCATGCCAGAGCCTCCACAGCTTCATGTCCCAAGATTTGGAGTGGCCTGGGCAAACATCTGGTCATCCCAATAACCTTTTTCTCCCCTGAGACAGGGTTTCTCTGTATTGTTTTCGAGGCTGTCCTGGAACTCACTCTGTAGACCAGGCTGACCTCCAACTCACAGAGATCTGCCTGCCTCTGCCTCCCGAGTGCTGGGATTAAAGGCATGTGCCACCAACGCCCGGCTCCCAATAATCTTCTAAGTTACAAACAAGTATTATTGTCCTCCTTTTTCAAGCCAAAATGATGCACTGTGGTTAAGTGGCTTGTCCCTGTCCAACAGCTAGCATGTGATGGGGGCTGAGGTTCCATGTTACTGAGCAAGAGTATGTGTGTGTGTGTGTGTGTGTGAGAGAGAGAGAGAGAGAGAGAGAGAGAGAGAGAGAGAGAGAGAGAGAGAGAGAGAGAGAGAGAGAGAGAGAGAGAGAATTCAATTTTAAATGCCAAAGCCTTAGTCCGTCCTTTTGTCTAGGCTCCACATCCCTGCCAGAGTTGTGGGCTGGGTGAACTGGGAGTCTGCCTACTTTGTCTTCCCCACAACTCCCTGCCTCTCACTTTGCCGGGCCTGGCAGAGGAAGCGCGGGAAATTGCTGCAGAGCCAGGTACAGGGCTTGGCAAAGCTGCTTGTGGGGCGGGAGGCCAGAGCCGCACCCTGGCACCTGGCAGGCAGCCTAGCTCCACCGTTGAGAAAAGACTTGGTACAAAGGAGGCCTCCCGCCAAACTAGCCGCCTTCTTCAGCCTTACCGATCCTCAGCGGAGGAACCTGACCTCAGGGCCAGATTAGGTCAGATCCTTACATGGCCTCAGGATGCTGTCGAGGGGCCTTGAGGCAATGCCCAGTCGGGGACACTTTCTTGGCTGCCTGAGGTAGGCATTTAGGGGAAGAAGCAATTGTCACCCCACACTCTATAGGGCTCTGGGGCTTCTGAGCTTTCCATTACTGACCCCTCCTCTAGGGCATCCAGGTCAGCTGGTTTCACAGTGTTGGGGTAGATTGTCTACCTTGTGACGATAGTTTGTCCAAAGTGTGGAGTAGATCAATCTGGGTCTATGGTAAAGAAGACAATACTCTCAGAGACATTCGGGTTCAACCCAAAGTGGGCATTTGGGAAAGGAGCCCTGGTTGTAGCGTGGGGCCGGGCTCTGAGGATGGAATGGTTGCCATAGCTGTGACCCAGCACCCAGAGGTTCACAAAGGGAACACCAGGCCTCGTGGGTTGAACCAGATCCTGCCTCCCCCTGCGCAAGGGCTCAGGGCCTGTGTCTAGACAAGAGGCCATCTCAATGGGGCTCTTTCATTCAGACAGGGCTGGTCCCAGTGCAGGCCAGCATCAAGTCTCAATCCAGCCCAGTGCGGAGGGGCTGTCCAGGCCAGAGCTGCAGGGACTCAGGAGGAGCAACTGTTCCCTCTAGGAGGTACAGCCCACCCCAGGGCCCTCAGCTATACCCAGGAGGGCAAGCAAGGGGCAGGGCTGAACTTCAACACCCACTCACTCCTCATCTTTTGAACCTTGTTGCAGATTGAGCTTGCACTCTTTGATACAGGACCAGGGCCTGTACAGATCATCCTAAGGTAGCAGTTTTGGCTCCTGTCCCCTGACTAGGATGCTCCCAAAGTCGGACAAAAGGAGTGCCAGAAGTGACCCCTGCTCTTACTAGTACTAGCCCTCACTGACTTCAGACAGCAAAGGGAGATTCAGGAGTGGTAAGCCACCTCTATTACCGCTGGCACGAGCCTTCTTCCCAGCAGACCCCAATAGTCCCACAGTAACCCCTTACCGAGGGGCTTGCCCAAGGCTATCACCAAGCAGGATGAGCTCTGGGGGATTCCCTGACTGGTACCGTACGACTCTGGATAGCAGGGGTGGCACAAGCCACATCTCCAGAAATGGCCTTCTGTACCCTGGGCTTGCTGTTCAGGGCCCATTCTGGGGATTCTGGAAGCCCTTGGCCTGGCCTGCTTCAGTTTCTGCTTGTTCTAGTCACCTGTCATTTACCTCAGGGGGTCCAGGTGTAACACCAGGTAACCGCTCAGAGCCCAGCCTACACAAATCCGCAGCTCCAGAGGAGCCAATGAGCTATGAGGGGAGGCCCAGGGTTGCGGGGGGGGGATTTCTGGCTTCCTCATCACACCTCTCTGTGAACGATGTGACAGACACCTTCCTGGAGGGACTGCTGGATAGCATGATCCTAATGACACCAGCAACCATGTAGCAGCCACTTCCTGTGAGGTCGGTGCCTGGTGTTTCAGTCCTTGTCATCATTTCTTAGAATAGGCTCTGTCCCAGGCTCTCAGGTACTTGGTCATAATGAGCCGCACTCAGGAAATGGCTGCTCTACCCTTTTGGCGTGCTGGCCAGTGTGGGCTGTGTGGAGCCTCTATGTCTGTGGAGTGACAGACTGGGCTCGGAATCCATATGCACTGAATCCAGGCAGAGGACAAAGCTACTGTCAGGGTGAGAATGCCCTGTGATTGGCCCTGCAACCTGGGTTAGCCACTGTTCTTCCCTGGGCCTGAGTTTATTCTGTAGCAAAATGAGAAACAGAAGGTCAAACCATTTGATCATCAAACCCTCTTGCACAAAGAAAGGCTTAGGGAAATTCAAGAACGCCGTGGCCTATCTGAATTCCTGGCCTCTTTCTGCCCCCTGGTGGCCACTCGTAGACTAGCACCCAGGGGAGATGACAACAGAACACTGGGGTTGGCTCTTCTGGGCTGTGAGGGACTCACTGTGGTCTCTGTCAAGGCTGCCTTCCCTCTGTTAGAAGATAGTTCTAGTAGTACCAGCGTCATCAGAATGCGCTGAGAACTAGGTGTTAGAGCACGTATAAAGTACGCTGAATCATGCATGACTTGGAAACTGAGCATGATCCCCTATTGTCATCACCTCTGCTTTTCCTCGACCCCAGACCCAGGAAGCCACTCAGCCTCACAACCTTTCCACCAAGGTCAGCTCTTGCTATTTCTTTCCTCTGAGTTTCCCCGCCTTCTCTCCATCTTCCAATTCACCCCCTATATCAATCCTCCCGTACCTATACCCAGTCCTACAACCGATTTCCTGATACCTCCTCTCTCACACTGCCTCAGCCCAAGCCCCTCCCATCTGTCCTCAGGCCCTGACCACCACAGCATCCGCCTTTCTGAACCTTGAATTCTGTGTGTGTAGCCGGCTAGTGGTGGCGCTCGCCTTTAATCCCAGCACTCGGGAGGCAGAGGCAGAGGGATCTCTGTGAGTTTGAGACCAGCCTGGTCTACAAGGGCTAGTTCCAGGACAACCTCCAAAGACACAGAGAAACAAAAAAACAAAAAACAAAAAAAAAAAAGAATTCTGTGTGTGTGTGTGTGTGTGTGGTGTTTGTAAGGATGGGTGTTTGTGGGGCGGTTATGGGAGTCAGAGGTCAAGGGCAGTGTTGTTCGGGGGCCATTCTTACCCTTGTTTGTTTGCTCTCTTCCCAGTGTCTCCCAATTTATTCTATTACCCCCAGCTCTGGGATTACAAGCACACGCCACAACACATCTTGGCTGATTTTAAACTTTATTTATTTTTGTTTAGGCTTTCTAAGACAGGGATTCTCTATGTAGCCTTGGTTCGTAGAGGACACAAAGTCTTACAGATAGCATTGTTAAACACGCAGACTTTTCTCTTCAACAGAAGAAATAGACACCATTCGCCAGGAAGGTTGGAGTGGGTGTTGTTTAACAACCTAGTGATTCTTTGCTATTCTGTAGAGTCAGTCCTCACTGGAATCCCCCTTATCCTGAGCATTGTCTCTCAGTCAATAGAACCCATCCTTGTGGAAGAGCTCACAGGCATTTTGCAAGAGATGTGCTTTGCAAAGGAGTTTCAATGTAGCCATGCCGTAAGCTTTGTTGTGACAATGGTCATGAGGAAACTCTAAAGTTTGACTGTGCTTAAAGAAGTAAAAAATAAACTACTCCAGGGGGCTGCAGAGATGGCTCAGTGGTTAAGAGCACTGGCTGCTCTTCCAGAGGACCTGGGTTCAGCTCCCAGCATCCGAATAGCAGCTCACAACTGTGTAATTCCAGCTCTGGGGGATCTGACACCCTCACATACATGTGAGGAAAACGCCAAATGCATGTAAAAATAAATAAATCTTCAAAAGAAAAAAGAAAACTACTCCAGACTCTAGAAGTTTCAGCTAGCCTGGTTATGTCATGGTGAACTGAGTTGCCTTACAGGGACCCCCACATTGGCTTGCTATGTAGACTAGGCATGTTGGCCTCGAACCCATGGAGATCCTCCAGTCTCTGCCTGACAAGTGATCATCATGCTGTGTTATTAGACAGTTTTTGCTTTTCATTCTGTTGACGTGGTGTATTTTGGGAGTTTTTTTATTTACTAAATTTTTATGGATTGTGTGAGAGCGTATATGTGACATGGCATACTTGTGGAGGCCGGAGGACAGCTTTGTGGAGTCGTCCGCATTTATGTGGGCTCTGGGGACTGAACTCAGGTCATCAGGCCTGTAAGGCAAATGTACATAACACACACACACACACACACACAGAGAGAGAGAGAGAGAGAGAGAGAGAGAGAGAGAGAGAGAGATTTTAAGATACCCTAGGTTCAAGTTTCGTGTGTGTGTGTGTGTGTGTGTGTGTGTGTGTGTGTGTGTGTTATGTACATTTGCCTTACAGGCCTGCCTCTGTCTCCTGAGTGCGATTAAAGGAGTGCACCACCACAGCTTGGCTGTTTCTTTGCTTTTTTTTTAATATTTTATTTATTAATATTATGTATCATATCCAATCTTCTGCCTGCGTGCCAGCAGAGGACACCAGATCTCATTACAGATAGTTGTGAGCCACCATATGGTTGCCAGGAATTGAACTCAGGACCTCTGGAAGAGCAGTCAGTGCTCTTAACCTCTGAGCCATCTCTCCCGCCCCATTTTTTAATATGATTTATTTTTTTCCATGTGCAAATGTTGAATCCCCTTTAACGGAGTCTGCCATGTGGGTGGTAGGAATTGAACCCTGATCCTTTGGAAGGATAGCCAGTGCTCTTAACCACTTAACCATCTCTCCAGCCCCCCTTTGGTTTTTTTTAAAACATCTGTTTTCATGTAAGTGTGTCACACATGTAGAAGCCAGAGGACAATCTGCTGGAGTGTGTGCTCTCCATGTGGCTCCAGGAAGTGCTGTTACCAGCCAAGTTGTCTTGCTGGACACCTTCTGAGGTTTTGATATCAAGTCAGGCCAGTACTTGGGAGGCAGAGGCAGGTGGATCTCTGTGAGTTCAAGGCCAACCTGGACTATATAATGAGTCCTTGCCTGAAGAAGAAGAAGAAAGAATGAGTTTGAAGGGTTTCCTCTTTTTCAACAATTTGGAGTCATTTGAGAAGAATTGGCATCAGCTCTGTAAAGATTTGATAAAATTCAGCAGAGACTCTACCCAGACTGAGGGTTTTCTTTGTAGAAAGACTTTTTGTTCTCATTCCTCGTCACTCATCTTTGCAGCTTTTCTGTTTCCTTGTGGTTCAACTTTATGTGCCCATAAATCTGCTCATTTTTTAGTTTTCCACTTTGTTGCCACACAGTTTTTCAAAATAATCTAATAACAATCACAATAAGGATCCTTCAATTTCCATTTCTGTTTTTGGAATTTTTGTTTTGTTTTGTTATTTTGGTTTTTCAAGACAGGGTTTCTCTGTGACTTTGGAAGCTGTCCTGGAACTAGCTCTTGTAGACCAGGCTGGACTTGAACTCACAGAGATCCATCTGCCTCTGCCTCCCGGAGTGCTGGGATTAAAGGCATGTGCCACCACCGCCCGGCTGTTCTTGTTATTTGAGACAAGATCTCTCTATCTAGTCTTGGAGCTCTCTGTGTAGACCAGGTTAGATTCCAACTCACAGAGACCCACCTGTTTCTACCACTTAATCTCTCTGCTGAGAGCAAAGGTGTGTGCCACCACACCTGGCTTTGTTGTTCTTTCGTTTCGTTACTCGAGCCATGAAACCACGGGACTCACAAACCCACTAGGAGTTTATTGGGGGAGGGAACAAACGGGGGTTTGGTGTTGGTCAACCTGGAGCAGGCAAGAAAGGGAAGGGGAGCCGGGCGGTGGTGTTTAATCCCAGCACTCGGGGGGGCAGAGGCAGGCGGATCTCTGTGAGTTCGAGACCGGGCTGGACGGATAGCCTCCAAAACAATACAGAGAAACCCTGTCTCATAAAAACAAAAAACAAAAAACAAAAAACAAAAAAAAAAAAAAAGAAAGAAAGAAAGGAAAGGCGAAGGAACGAACAGGTGGATGTGCTCGTTTAAAAGGGGAAGCTTGGCCGGGCGGTGGTGGCGCACGCCTTTAATCCCAGCACTCGGGAGGCAGAGGCAGGTGGATCTCTGTGAGTTCGAGGCCAGGCTGGACCGACAGCCTCCAAAACAATACAGAGAAACCCTGTCTCGAAAAAACCAAAAAAAAAAAAAAAAAGAGGGGGGGAAGCTTGCACATACGTACTGAGTCCTTACGCAGCCCCTAAAGCGTGAGGTAGCCATGACATAGCCACACAACACAGGGCCCTTTGAGCTGCCCAAGTATCTGCCTGAATGCCAGTATGTGTGTCCTGCCCATTGTCAGGGGGCGGGGTCAGCATAATGCTGGGGTTCCAACAGGCTTGACCGCCACACCTGGCTTGACCGCCACACCTGGCTTGCTTTTTGCATTTCTGTGGTATGAATTATAATCTGCCCTTTTATCTCATGTCTTGTTTGTTTAGGTCATCACTTTTTCCTCAGCCAGCTCAGCAGAGTTTGTCAATTTGCTGATTTTTTCTCAATATTATCTACTTTCCTTTGTGTGTATGAGTAGCTTGCCTGCTTGCATGTGTGTGCGCCATGTGTGTGCAGTGAGGCACTAGGCGGGTGTTGGATCCCCTGGAAGTGGAATAACAGATGTTGTGAGCTTCCACGTGGGTGCTGGAGCTGAACCTGGGTCCTCTGAAAGAGGTGCCGTCTCTCTAGTCCCTGCAGAGAGTGCCAGTGACTGCTAACCCTCTATCTCTTCAGCCACTTGTTTTTCTCTTCAAAACAGTGTCTTGGTGTTTACTTTTTAGTCTCTATTCATTTGTTTCTGCTCTGCTCTTTCCTTACTCAGTTTTTGGTGACTTTTGCTGTTGTTGGTAGTGGTGGTGGTGTGTTTGTTTTCTCTCTCTTTCTGTTAACATTCCTTCAGTTGTGGCATTATCATCTCTATGGGATTGCCATTGTTGTAGACACCTATTTCTGTGACCTTCCCTGTTACCACAGTATTGGCTGTATCCAGCAGGCCCTTAGACAGAGTCTTCATTCACTAAAAGACAGTCTCTCTCTCTCTCTCTCTCTCTCTCTCTCTCTCTCTCTCTCTCTCTCTCTCTCTCTCTCTCTCTCTCTCTCCCCTGGCTATTCTGAAACTTGCTGTGCAGACCAGGCTATCCTAGAACTCACAGAGATCCACAGGCCTCTGCCTCCTGAATGCTGGGATTAAAGGCCTGTGTCACCATGCCCTGCTTAAAGTCTTTCTTATATATTTCATTTGCTTTCATTGTTGTTTGTTTGTTTGTTTATTCACCTGGCTACTGAGGGAGAATATCATTGTTAATTTCTAGTTTCATTACTGTAGCCAAAGAAGATATTTGCTGTACTTTTCCTATTTTCGAGTGTGTGGACTCTGTGGCCTCACGTGGGGTATATCCTGAAGGGAGTTCTCCGTGGTGATGAGGTATATTCTGCAGCAGTGGACTGAAACAAATGAGGATCACTTCATTTCCCATTAGCCAACCTAAATGTCACCTTCCATCATTTCATCACTTCCTGTCAAACACCCTGATATCCGGGGTCTTCCCACTCCCCAAAGTGTGTACCTACCAAAACTCTAGATGGACCTGGCTAGCCATCTCCTTTTGTAGTGGTGTCCTGCTGGCCTGGCGCCAGGAGTGATAACAACTAGCCCTAACCCCCTGCTGGGTGACAACTGGCCTATCTGGAGATAAACTTTTGTCCCCCTATGTGAACTTTGTTTGGGACTTTCCTAAGGATACAAAGGCCTATGCAAAAACTTGGTTCAGGAGACCCAGAAAAGTGTGGTACCTGTGATTCCAGACTTTGTACTTGGCATTGTATTTTGGGAAGCCTCATTCAAGTTGTTCTGAGTATATGGCAATCAACTGGCTAAATGTAAGCATTGGTAAAAATAAAAATGCCCTGGGTGTAGGGAATGATCAGTCCATCAAGACTGGGGTCCCCTGCAGTTGCAAAAAGGCCAGATTCGTTCTTAAAATGTCTGAGTTTTCTCTCCATGGACCCAAGTGAACCCACACCTGCGCCTCGATATCTGAGACATTTGGTGTCCTCTGTGTGTCTTGAAGAAGGACAAAGGATGGGCTGAAGAAGCTGGCCACTTAGAGAACTGGAGGAAAAGTGCCCTCAGGTAAGGGACTACAGGGCTGGCTGGGAAACTTCTCATCTCAGGAGCAACAGGATATGCAGTCATTAAGATGCCCGTTGAAAGGAACGGAGTGAAACTGAAGGAAAAGCAGCTCCCAGAGCTTTGGTATTAATTAAACGGCATTTCCACAGCTTTCAGGCAACCCCTCGTGTTCAGTAGAAACTGAAGGCATGGACGCAAGTTAGGAGACTTTGAGGACAATTCATCAGAGAGGAGGGCCAGCACCGGTACACATTTGGTCTTTATGTAATTTAGTAGCAAATGCTCTGGAGCCGTTGTCGGGGAGTCACTAAAAGCTGTGTGTGAAGTCGAACAGGAAAGAAAAGGGAAGACACTGGCTAGAAACAGTCAGTGAGCACCCAAGAAGGTTTCTTCCCAGGCATAGGAGTGCTGCCTCAGAGGGCAGTGAAGTGAGGAAAGCCAGGACCTGAGGACTCTCCTTCTTCACCGGATTAAACACATTTAGAAATGAAAACGGCTGGGGCTGGAGAAATGGCTCAGTGGTTAAGAGCACTGGCTGTTCTTCCAGAGGACCTCAGTGTCTGTAACTCTGACATCTGACACCCTCACACAGACATACATGCAGGCAAAATACCAAGGCAAATGAAATAAAAACTATAAATAAAAAAGAAATTTAAAAGGCTGAAAGGTTAACTGCACTTTTTTTTTTTTTTTTAGTTTTTCCAGGCAGGGTTTCTCTGTGGCTTTGGAGGCTGACCTGGAACTCTTGTAGACCAGGCTGGCCTCGAACTCACAGAGATCCTCCTGTCTCTGCCTCCCAAGTGCTGGGATTAAAGGTATGGGCCACCAATGCCTGGCTCTAACTGCATACTTTTTAAAGACAGAAGTAGAATGGCTCCTGAGACAAAGAATAAAAAAGGAAAAAGGATTTACCCAGTAAAAAGGGGGAAAATATTGAATCAAGGCCTGAAGAGTAAAAGGCCCCATAAAAGAAAGAGAAAGGAAAGAAAAAATTCTCTTCCCAGTCTGAACAGAAGAAGAGGAAAGGTTCTTTCCTCTATAAGAAATTGGCGATAGCTAAAACTCAGAGCTCTGTCTCTGGCTGCACGCTGCCTGTCAGCTCTCCCACAGAACTGTCAGTGAGCATAGGGCGGTGCTGTCTGAATTACAGTTAGCAGGCCTCTCACTGCTCCAGCCTGAGCGAGTGCAGCAAGCCCAGAGCTTAGAATTTCGTTGTCTGTTTGCTTAACTTTGGTTAAAATTTTGTTTTTGTTTTTCCCCAGTAGTGGAAATAACTCAATATCAATGGTCCCTTCACAGGAGGAAGAGGGAGTTTAAACAATCCCAGCTTCTGGTAAAGGACATTTGTGGTCAGGTCATAAAGTGTTAAGTCAATTGTTGTTTGAATTTTTAGAGATACTAATCATTTATTGTATACAGCGTGTTCTTTGTTGATTGTCTAATTAATGTCTAGATACAGGTCTGATTTTCCTAGTAAATGAACTAAAAGAGCAAACTTCATGATTTTAAAGTATATTATTGGATATGCTCTTGTCTGCTTATCATTACTGAAAATTTGGTTCCATTCTTTAAATTGCTTTCTTTAAATTCTATAAAAATGTAACACCTGATACAGATTGGGTTGTTAGGTTAATAGATGATATGGCTATTAAGGTAAAAGCTCATAAAGAATAACCTCTTACTAATTAAGATCTTACAAAAATTATTTTTCCACTAAATGAAATACAGCCCAATTGTTTAATCCACACTGTTAATAATTGGCAATTGTGTTAATGTGTTGCTTGGCACCTATAAAAAAGGATCCTCTTTTAAGATTTTATAAAAATGCTTTATGAGGCTGGGTGGTGGTGGTGGTGGCGGCGGCGGCAGCGGCAGCTCATGCCTTTAATCTCAGCACTCAGGAGGCAGAGGTATGCGGATCTCTGTAAGTTTGAGGCCAACCTGGTCTACAGAGCGAGTTTCAGGACAACCTCTAAACCAATACAGAGAAAACCTGTCGGAAAAACAACAACAACAACAAAAAATGCTCTATGAGTATTACCTAAAGTTACCTCTTAAAATCCTATATAAATTGTCTTTAATGCTTTTATGTGTGGCTTATGTATAAAAGACTATACAGATAGAAGCTGGTGATAGAATTGCTCAATTGTTGTTGCTCCCATATTTTAAAGGTGTAGTGATATGTTATTTATGATTCATTCAAGTTTGCCTGAGGACTCAGAAGGCAAAGTCAGCCACAAGCCATAGAAGCCAGGCATACACCTTTAATCCCAGCAGTCAGAAGCTAGGAGGTTGTGGTACACACCTTTAATCCTAGGACTCAGGATTAAGAGGTAGACTGATCTCTGAGTTCAAGGCTACCCAGTGATACACGAGATTGAACCACTCTAAGAGTAACTGATCACATGCCTTTAATCCCAGCACTAGAAGGGTATAAAAGATAGATGCAGGGTCTTCAGTAGTCA
This sequence comes from Mesocricetus auratus, assembly GCF_017639785.1. Classification (NCBI taxonomy): domain Eukaryota; kingdom Metazoa; phylum Chordata; class Mammalia; order Rodentia; family Cricetidae; genus Mesocricetus; species Mesocricetus auratus. The sequence continues at coordinate 19,930,711 of NW_024429197.1, read as the reverse complement.
GTATGAGGCATGCATTTTCCAGCCACACTGAGGAGAGTTCACAGTCTGAGGCTTGGTGAGAGCTCATGGAGACAGGATCAGCCCATTCAGCCTGAAGTAGAGATAAGAAGCTAGTGGCTAGCTGCTTTTTTTTTCTGATATTAACCTGAAGTTTGAACCCCAATATCAGTCTCTGGGTCTTTTATTAATTCCTGTTACAGGCTCTGTTTGCTAGAGGCAAGCAGAAACTCTGCTCCTTTAAGAGAGGCTTCCTGACTCAGTGTTAGTGGCAAAAAAAAAAAAAAAAAGAAAAAAGCCAGGCTCCTTTAAGAGGGCCTGCTACCAAACACTTACATGGAGTTTATGAGCAGCCAGCCTTGCTTCTTGGTGGTGATGTGGACCGAGAAACTCTGCAGAGATGTGGCAATAAACATGGCTCCCACCAGTACCTCCACTATCTAGACTCTCAGGAAGCCAAGAACCAGCCACTGCATAATCCTAGCCATGCTGCTTAGCAGAGTAAAGACTAGACTCATGTGGTCAGAAAAAGATAGAGATATACAGTAAAAAACAGATTCAGAGGAACAAAGCCTCTAAACTGGACATGGTGTGTTTAAAAATATATGTAGGCTTGGGAGGGAAAAGAAAAAGGATAGAAAAATTCCTTAGCAAAAGAAACAGAGTAGCTGGCTGTGGTGGCCCATGCCTTTAATCCTAGCACTCTGCAGGCAGAGGCAGCTGTATCTCTATGCTTTCAAGGCCAGCCTGGTCTACAGAGAGAGTTCCAGGACAGCCAAAAATACACAAGAAACCCTGTGTCAGAAAACAAAACAAAACAAAAAAAAATAGGGTAAAAAGAAAAGCCACGCAAAGATGGAAAATACACAGAGTCTGGATACTGTGTGGCATTGTGTTGCTTTGAATTGTTTGACTGCTGAGGAAGGAGTAACAGCTGCTAAAAGACCTTTGATTATAAATGCTGCTGGATTTCCAGACCAGCCTGGTCTACCCAGCGAGTCCCGGGACAGCCTCCAAAGCCACAGAGAAACCCTGTTTCAAAAAACCAAAAATAAATAAATAAATAAATGCTGCTGGATTAAGCCAACCTATATATTTTGAAAATACTTTAGCTTCAAAATTTAAGTCTAAGGACATGTTACTTTGGAAAAGAGGTTCTGCTTTTGTTTCCACAGAATATGAAATGCTGTGAATTCCTTCCAGACTAATATGGTTTGATCAAACAAGACCCTACTGAAGCAGTGGCCCAGCTGATCCAACATCCAAAACAGCTGAGACCATGCAGCCTTACAGACAACTACAGCCAGGATTTACCCATGGTTCTGGGTTTTCTCAAGATCTGTATGGAATTGACAGTGCCCACAATCAGCAGGAAACAGTTTGGAGAGAACTATGCTCACATTCCCAAATATAAATGATTATTTTCATTTAAACAGGCAGGGTTAGTTATAAATGGTTAATGAAGCCAGGCATTGGTAGCACACACCTTTAATCCCAGCACTCAGGAGACAGAGGCATGCGGATCTCTGTGAGTTTGAGGCCAGCCTGATCTACAGAGCTAGTTCCAGGACAGCCTCTAAAACAACACAGAGAAGCCCTGTCTCGAAAAACCAAAAAAAAAAAAAAATCAATAAAAATTGGTTAAGGATCACAGTCAGTCTCTTTCCAAAGAAAAAAAGGGAATACTTTGCATTATTATGGATTTTTGTTCGTTGACACAAATTTAAGGCCAATTTGTTATATGTATATTTCTACTTTTGTTTAGGTATTGTGTTTACATAGCTCTTTTGAAAATATGTATGATTAAATACAGATTACAGATAGTCACCTATAATAGTCAAAACTTATAGTTATGTTAGTTAGGTTTCTAAATATACAGAGATATGTTTTGAATGGATAGTATTCTTCCAAACCTTTCAAAGACCTACAGAATATGGCATTTAAAATGGTTTATTAGAGTTTTTCATGACAATGAGACACAACTGTTCCTGGCGACCCTACACAAACACATGCCAATGTACATAAAATAAAAATAAAATAAAGGGAGGAAAGTAGAAAAGATGGAAACAGACTTTTATTTTAGAAATGGTCTTGTTCTAATGTCCAGATTATTCTGAAACTCACTATGTAGCCCAGGCTGGTGTCCTGGAAGTCTAAGATACCTTCCTGTCTAAGCCTCTGGAATGCTGGGATTACAGCTGTATGTTACCACACTCAGGTCCCAGCCTCTTTTTTTGAGGCATAGTCTTTCTGAATTACTCAGGCTAGCCTTGAACTTGTGATCATCCTGGCTCAGTTTTCAGAGTGACCAGAACTAAGGTCTTCACTAAGGTCCATCAAGGCTGTTTCCGTCTTTTCTATTTTCTGTCCTCCCTTTAAATCTTTTGTTAAGATAAAACAGAGCTGGGGGTGTGGCTCAAGAGCAGAGTGGTCATCTACTGCATCCAGCACCCTGAGTTTGACTCCCCAGGACCTCACAAACCAAACCAAACTAAGATACAAATGCCATGGGCATTGTGTGCCATCTCTACCTCTGTCCCACTCATGCCTCTTCTGGGGCGTGAGTACACAGGGCACTGTTAGCTCCTGTAGATCCTTCTGAGCACCTGCCTGACGCTCTTCCAGAGCAGGTGTCCCTGATCATAAACGCCGCCATGGAGTTTTCTTGGTTGCTTTTCTGTCGTGGGTTTGCTGTGAACCGAGGCTATGCTGTGGGCATGCCTCCCTACTGATGGAACCCTTCCTGGCTTGATGGAACACTCTCCTGCTCTCAGCCTGGGTTTCCTGGGGTCTGTGAAGCCTGCTCTGTCCTCCTCTACATTTTTGTGGGGCTATTCTTCTTTCTCTGTGGCTTCATTTTCTCTCACCTCTCCAGTTACACCACAGTCTTTGGGAGACCATGGTGGGTCTGGAAGCCTGTTACCGACTGAGGCATTTTCATTTTCATTTAGCACACGGCTGTATCCCCTCTCACTGCTGAATTTATCAAAACTACACTTGTGGCTGCCTGGCAAGTAATACAGTTGTAGGTGTTGATGCCTTCGACCAGTTCTCCCGATGATTTCTAAGTCCCATGTTGTTTTTGTAAGTTGCCACATTATTTGGACAGTGCAGTTGTCACTAGCTAAGTGAAACTGTTGTCTGAGTCATAACTTAACATTAAGCTCTTCTTTTTTTTTGGTTTTTACGAGACAGGGTTTCTCTGTATTGTTTTGGAGGCTGTCGGTCCAGCCTGGCCTCGAACTCACAGAGATCCGCCTACCTCTGCCTCCCGAGTGCTGGGATTAAAGGTGTGCACCACCACTGCCTGGCAACATTAAGCTCTTCTAATGCTTTCTCCATTAAAATAATTATCGCTAGTGATGTGTATTCTTAACAAGTAGATAACTGTTTCTTAAAAACACCCTGTACATCATTTGGAGACTTTTTAGATTCTACTGAACTAATAAATGTGGTATTAAAAGTTCCATTTGTTTTACTTATTTGTTTGCTTGCTTGTTTGTTTCGAGGCAGGTATCACACACCCAGGCTGGTCAAGGTTTGACCTCTCAATCCTCCTGCCTCCACTTCTCAAATGCTGGGGTCTCAGGGTGTATCACCACAGCAGCCAATTCCATTCAGCTTCTCTTTAAGTTGTTTTTGGTCTTGGTTTTTGGTTTTCCAGGATAGGGTTTCTGTGTGGCCCTGGCTGTCCTGAAACTCACTCTGTAGACCAGGCTGGCCTTGAACTCACAAAGATACATCAGCCTCTGCCTCTCAAGTGCTGCGATTAAAGGAGTGTGTCAACACTGAATGGCATCTGTAACTTTTTTGAGTCTATGTTATTGGCAAATATATATTTGGAATTATTTTATCTTTCAGGGAGGCTGAACTTTGACATAAAATATTTCTCTTTATACCCAATAATGATTTTTTTGTCTCAAATAAAATTTTCTGATTGAGCAATGGTGGTGCATGCCTTTAATCCCAGCAGTTGGGAGGCAGAGGCAGGTGGATCTCTGTGAGTTCAAGGCTAGCCTGGTCTACAAAGTGAATTCCAGGACAGTAGGAGTATAAAATTCTGTCTCAAAGAAAAAAAACATTCTGATATTAAGATAGTTATAACATGGTCTGGAGGGGCAGCTCAGTGGTTAAGAGCAATGGCTACTCTTGCAGAGGACCTAAGTTCAATTCCAAGCAGCCATACATGGCATAGTGACTCACAACCAACTGTAAACTTCAATTCCAGAGGATCTAACCCCCTCTCCTGACTTCTGAGGGCACCAGGTACTTGGAGCACATACATACGTGCAGACAAAGCATTCATACATAAAATAAATATTAAAAATAGTTATAACAGCCTTCTTTAGTTTGAATTTTTCATCCATTCATTGCAAAAAGCTATGAAATAGTGCAAAGATTATACATCCTTGTCTCAGGTCAGCCATTTGTCTTATTATTCCATCTGGTTTTTATTTACTCATTTGTATATTATGGGAAAACATGAGTCTATACATTATATAGAACTTTCTGAGCCAATTAAGAGTAAGTTGTAGACATTAAATCCACTAATACTCAGTATTTCAGAGCATAGAACAAAGTCAGTATTCTGCACAACCTCTAAAGTGGAATCAGGAAGTTCGCATTGGTATGGTAGGTACTATTAATTAGTCAGGAATTAATTAATTTATTGCTGTGATAAAAATAACTGACAGAAACTGCTTAGAGGAAAGAGCCACTTTGTCTCCTGCTTTCAGAGGCTCCAGGCCATGTTCACTTGGTCTCATCACTGGGCCTGAGGCAAGGGGAAGTCAAGCAGGGAGAGTGAGACAGGAAGGGTCAGGTACACAAACGCCTTCCAGAGAACATCGCTGTTCCTGCCTGGGGGAGCCAGCCTCCAGCAGCACAAGGCTCAAAGGGAAATTCACAGAGTTGGCTCATTCTAGACTTTTCCATCTGAAGGGTTAGGGAAAAAGACACTCACTCTCCCTTGATGGCTTCCATCTTTATTTTCTATTTTTTTTGTTGTTTTGTTTTGTTTTTTTGTTTTACGAGACAGGGTTTCTCTGTATTATTTTGGAGGCTGTCGATCCAGCCCAGCCTCGAACTCACAGAGATCCTCCTGCCTCTGCCTCCCGAGTGCTGGGATTAAAGTCGTGTGCCACCAACATCTGGCACATTCTATTTTTCAGGTGAATGATTATAATGAATACAGGTAAAAACATGTTTTTCATCACATGATTAAAAGCAAAGTCACCCCAGTGACCCACATACATTTACATCTAAGTAACTTGTTACAAAGTAACAGAACATGAGTAAGCAGAGAGTATTCTTTTTATACAGCCAACCCTTTAGTTGGAAAGCTGCATATTTCACAATTATTTTATTATTTATCTTTTGTTTTGTTTTGTTTTTCGAGACAGGGTTTCTCTGTGGCTTTGGAGGCTGTCCTGGAACTCGCTCTTGTAGACAAGGCTGCTCTCAAATTCACAGAAATCTGCCTGCCTCTGCCTCCGGAGTGCTGGGATTAAAGGCATGTGCCACCACCTCCCAGCCTTTATAAGGAATCTTAAAAGAATCACAAACCTAAACTTTTATATATGAAAAAGAATCAGTCAGTCAGCTTTACTTTAAATCTTTAGGATGCATATCCACTCATCTTTTTTTTTTTTTAAGAGATGGACAGCAAGACAACATGGCTGATCAAGCTGCACTCATCATTTTTTTTAAAGATTTATTTATTTTGTATGCAGTTTTCTGTCTGCACGTATGCTTGCAGGTCATGAGAGGGCACCAGATCCCATTACAGATAGTTGTGAGCCACCTTATGATTGCTGGGAGTTGATCTTACGTCCTCTGGAAGAGTAGTTGTGCTCTTAACCTCCGAGCCATCTCTCCTCCCCTCCTCAATTTTTTTATATCAGGAGATTGAGGGCAGAAATGGGAATAAGGAATTAATCATCACCTTTGGTCATCAACCAAGCCTAGCAAGAAAGGTATGTCAGCTAATAATTGGTCTGCTTTGTTCTTATTCCCTGGCCTTAATGAGTTTCTCATTCAACTACGTGCCTTGCCTTTTCAGATTTTTTACCTCAAAGCTATTTGACAAAAATACCTTAGTCTAACTTTAAGTTATTTTTGAAGTTTTGTTTCAGCAATGGTGCACTCTGAAACCTGTGAACACATCTCCCAACATTAAGGTTAAAATAACTTAAACGAGTTACTGGGACTCGATTGTTTTTCTTTTCTTTTGGTTTTTTTCAAGATGGGATTCTCTGTAGCTTTAGAGCCTGTCCTGGAACTCACTCTGTGGACTAAACTAGCCTCCACAGAGATCTACCTGCTTTTGCCTCCCGAGTGCTGGGACTAAAGGTGTGTACCACCACTACCCCACTGCAATTATTTTTCTTAATCATTAACCTAAGCCACAGTCTATACAGCCACTCAATAGAAACTCATGTGTTCTAGCTGTATGATACTTCCTTGTTTTATTTATTTATTTATTTTTTAATCATCAAAACCCTATTTAAACTAACTGGTTCACACCTTTAATCCCAGCACTTGGGAGGTAGAGGCAGGAAGATCTCTGTGAGTTCAAGACCAGCCTGGTTTATAAGAGCTAGTTCCAGGACAGCCTCCAAAGCCACACAGAACCCTGTCTCGAAAAACCAAAAAAACCAAACCAAAACAAAACAAAACAAAGCAAAAAAAAAAAAACAAAAAACCAAACCATCACCAACAACAACAACAGAAAAACATTACTGTCAATAAGACATCACAGAATAAGAAGAAATTGTCTTTCTAGTAATCCACAGGTAAAAATGCACAGTAGAACAGGATATCTCCATGAGATAAGCACACTATATTACAGGCAGTAGGGATCTCCCAACACCCATTCACACCATGCCAGATACGAGAGAAAGATGGCAGCAGCAAACATGCAGTCTGGAGTCTCAGGCCTTGACTACCAGAGGTTCACCCAGAAATCTGATTCATGGTGGGCTGACACCCTGGAGTCAGCTGCCACCTGCTGTTCCTTTGACACGGCCACTGACACATCTCCACTGACCTATTAATACTTTCTCCAGTCTGGCCCGAAGTGCATTCAGCTATGAACTGACCAATGGTGAGTCCTTTGAGGAGTCTAGTATCCTCCTGATCCAATCACCGCTCAGTAGCATCACCAGCTGAGGGTCAAGTCTCTAACGCAAGAGTCTTTTCACTCATTGTTCTGGAGATTTTGGGTTTTCAACCATTTTGCCCTGATTGCATAGCTGCCTTTGTTACTTAGACCTTCTCACAGACTCTTATCTCTGATGGGAAAGTCTACCTGAGCCTTGGGTGGTTCTGCATGTCCTTGCTGAGAATGACAAGCCTTGTCAAGCGAGTCATAGGGGTGAATGAGTAGATCCGGGCATCCAGTGTGTGATTCTGGACCATGGCACACCCTTGGGGGGAAACTGGTGTGTTTCCTGCATGCTGAAAGGATTATGGGCCTTTGCCTCTGAGTTCAGCAAGGGTGCACCCCCTGCCTGTATAGCCTGCAGATAGGCCCGCTATAGCCCCCACAGGACTTGAAGATGGGGGAGAAGTGGGCCATGGAATGTCTTCCCATTAGGAATGAGGGTTCTCATTTGGGTCACTTACAGTCCTCTGGAATAGTTGATAATTATGCTGCCCATTGGATCATGTTTCCCTTGCTAGGTTCCTGGATAAAGATCAGTGCTCTGCTGAAGGTAATGGTATGTGTCTGTAATCGTAGCACCCGGGAGGCTGAAGAAGAAGTGCCATGAGTATGAAGCCAGCCTGGGTTGCAGAGTAAGAACCTGTCTCAAAAATCCGCAATCAGGGGCTGGACAGATGGCTCATTGGTTAAGAGCACTGGCTGCTCTTCCAGAAGACCTGGGTTCAATTCCCAGCACCCACATGGCAGTTCACACCTGTCTGTAACTCCAGTTCCAGGGGCTCTTACCCTCACACAGACATATATATACAGCAAAACATCAACGCACATAAATAAATCATTTTAAAAAAGTTTTTAAAAATCCGCAATCAGCAAAGAATTAAAAAGATAGGCAGTCCTGCGGGAAGCATACACTGAGCCCCGGTTCCATACAGCGGTAACTACTTTTCTTACCAGACTCCAGTCCAGAGACAGGGCTGAGAAACCCACCCTTTCCTTAATTATCACTGCCTGGGAGATGGTGTAAATCCTAATTGGCGGGTCAGGCTGCATTCCTGCAAGGTTGTGATGGATACAAGTCTGGTTTTATGGACCTGGTTACACATATCTGTAATCCCAGCCCTGGAGAGGATGCATCAGGAGGATTACGAGTTTGAAGCTAGTGAGCCCCTGTCTTAAAAACAGCACCAGACAAAACAGGCAAAGCAAAACACCACAAGCATGGTTTTCTTCTACATTCTTGACAAACAGGGAAGAACACGGACAGTTGCCAACACTTCCGGTTACATTAGACTGACAGGAGAGCAGGCACTGCAGTGGATTGCTGATGTAAGAACCTGAGACATGGTCATGTCACCCCACCCCAAGTGTGACCATTTTATATCTCCTGACTTTAAATTTGGTAGTGCACATGTGTTAAGAAATCCATCAGTTTCTTCTAGGTTCTCCAGCTTTTTGGGGTGTGAGTTTTCAAAGTCTTCACTGCTTTTGGATTCCATTAGAGTCTGTGGTAGCAACACCCCTTCATCTCTAGTGTCTTCAGTTTGGGTCTTTCCCTGCCTTCTGTTTGTGAGCCAATCTTATTAACCTTTTCAAAGAACCAAGTCTTTATTTTTGTGTATTGTTCTCTTAGTATCAGTTTACTTAATTTTTCTGTAATCTTTATGATTCCCTGCTGTCTGGGTTTAGGGTGGACTCCTTCTTGTTTCTCAAGGCACTGAGATACACCATTAGTGTTTATTTGAGACCACTTAAGGCTTTTTGTTTTGTTTTTAATTCATTTCAAGACAGTTTCTCTGTGTAGCCCTGACTGTCCTAGAACTCAGTAAGTAGGCCAAGCTGGTCTTGAACTCACAGAGATCCATCTGCTCCTGCCTCTCAAGTGCTGAGTCTCATGCTTGGCTGAGATTTCAAAAGTTTTTTCTTTTTTTAATTTATTTATTATGTATACAATCTTCTGCCTGCATGCCAGCAGAAGGCACCAGACCTCATTCAAGATGGTTGTCAGCCACCATGTGGTTTCCAGGAATTGAACTCAGGACCTCTGGAAGAACAGTCAGTGCTCTTAACTTTTGAGCCATCTCTCCAGCCCCAAGTTTTTTTTTTTTTACCAGACAGGGTTTCTCTGTATTGTTTTGGAGGCTATCGGTCCAGCCAGGCCTCGAACTCACAGAAGTTTTTTTTTTTTTAATATGAAGACATAACTATAAACTTTCCTTCTAAAAATACAAATGGTCTAAAACTATTCTGAAAAATGATCAGCATTCCTAGTCATCAGAAAAATACAAACTAAAACTACTTGAGAGACCACCTCATTCCAGTCAGAACAGCTGTATCAAGAAATCTGACAACATTGGAAAGGAGATGTGGAAAGAGGAACCCTTATTCACTGCTGGCGGCAGCAGTGTAAATTAATACATAGAAATCAGTTTAGATGCTCTTAAAAAAAACAAACAAAAAACCCCACTAAACTGGCATATGACCCAGCAATAGTAGTCCCCAACATAACAAGGAAATAGACCAACAGAATGTCCATCAACAGATGGAAGACAATGAAAAGTGGTACATATATAAAATGGAATATTATTCAGCCATAAAGAAAAATGAAATTTGTGGGGAAACAGATGGACCTGAAAGTACAATAGTAAGGGAGGTGACCCAGTCTCAGAAAGGAAACAGAGCCCACTACGTGCCCTGCCTGCTATGAAGATCCCAGCCTGTGACGTACACGTACATGCAATCGGGAGTCAGTGCGGCTGTGGTCTAAGACGTAGGGATGACACAGGGAAGGGCAATCACAGGTGAGGAGGAAGGACGGGGTGTAGGCAACAGCACACACAGGTCCTGAAAGAGGATAGTAAGCTCATTTTTGTCTAGTGTCAACTCCATCACAGCGTTTTCTTTTTGTGTGGTGGGTTTGTGGATTCACCTTCCTGGATATTGAAATATCCAGGGCCATTTTTGTATCCAAAAAAAAAAAAATCCGGTGTATGCTATTCTTCTGAGGCAATGGCTATGAATGTTAAGCTTTTGTTCTAATCCATTGACCACTGGTGCAATGAGACACACTAGTCCTGTAATAAATTTGTCACCCTACTCCACTTAGAAAAAAAATTTTAAAAATTGTATTGAGGACTGGAGAGATGGCTCAGAGGTTAAGAGCACTGATTTCTTTTCCCAGTAACCACATGGTGGCTCACAACCATCTGTAATGAGATCTGGTGCCCTTTTCTGACATACAGGGATACATCACTGTATACATAATAAATAAATAAATAAATCTTTTTTTTAAAAATTGTGTTGAAAGCCAGGTATTGGTGGTGCACGCCTTTAATCCCAGCACTCAGGAGGAGGCAGGCGGATCTCTGTGAGTTCGAGGCCAGCCTGGTCTACAGAGCAGCCTCCCAAACAATACAGAGAAACCCTGTCTCAAAAAACAAACAAACAAACAAACAAAAAAATGTGTTGAGGGGAGTTTTTCTTTTCTTTTTCCTTTAAACTAGAAACATGCATGCTTCAAATGTCAATCCCAGCTCCTCCACTTCTCCCTCCCAGCCCCACCCCCACCTCCACCCCCAGCATCTTTCCCCACATCTTTCCAAAAATATGGAATGCTTCACGAATTTTTGTGTCATCCTTGTGCAGGGACCATGCCAATCTTCTCTGTATCGTTCCAATTTTAGTATTTGTGCTGCCGCAGCAAGCACGAGGGGGGGGGGGCTTTACTCTGAATGATTTCTTGTTTTTCTTCTGTTTAAAACTATATTAATACTTCTATTTTAGTGTTATAGTTTTTTTTGTTTTGGTTTTTCGAGACAGGGTTTCTCTGTATTGTTTTGGAGGCTGTCCTGGAACTAACTCTGTAGAACAGGCTGGCCTCAAACTCACAGAGATCTGCCTGCCTCTGCCTCCCAAGTGCTGGGTTAGTGTTATAGTTTAAACTGTATTGTTGAACATAAAATAAAGTAGGTTTTTTTAAAAAAGCAAAATAAAAACAAAACAGAGGCCAACAAGATGACTCAATGGGCAAAGGGGCTTGCTACACAAGCCTGGTGACCAAGTTCAAGCCCCAGTTCCTGTGTGGTGAAGGAAAGAATATTCCTGATAGTTCTTCTCTTACTATGATGTGTGCACCGTGCACAAACACACACACACACACACACACACAGGCACGCACGCATACACACAAAAACAAATGTAATAAATATACACTTTCATCTATCCAAAATAAATAATGAAGTTTTCCTCACTCTGTGAAGTGCCTCTTTTGTTTGTTGAAACAGTTTCATTGTAGTCCAAGCTGGCCCAGAACTGGCTGTGTAGACGAGGCTGGGCTAGAACTCAGGGCAGTTTGCCTGCCTTAGCTTCTTTTTTTTTAAATCATTATTTATTTATTTATTATGTATGCAGTGTTCTGCCTGCATGTCAGACCATGTCAGACGTGAGCCACCATGTGGGTGCTGGGAATTGAACTCAGGACCTCTAGAAGAGCAGTCAGTGCTCTTAACCTCTGAACCATCTCTCCAACCCCTGCCTCAGCTTCTTGAGTGGTGGGATTGCAGGTGTGAACCACCATGTTCAGCCCGAGTGCCTTTTATTCTCTTGATATTTTCCACTGACACACAAATTATATTTCTAATTATGCCAACATAGAGGTCCTTTCTTTCTATGTAGCCCTGGCTGTCCTGGAACTCACTATGTAGAGCAGGCTGGCCTTGAACTCACAGAGATATGCTTGTCTCTACCTCCTGCGTGCTGGGATTAAAGTGGTGTACCACCAGTATGGCAAGGTTCTTTTCTGTGTGGAATTCAAACAACCCTGCCCTTCAGTTGAGCTATTCGCTGAAACGGATCCCCCAAATGGTGGGGCTTATGTTCTTCTGTTAGACAGCACAGGATAGGGGGAATCCCTGCTGTTTTCAGGATAGTTTTTGAGTGATTTGTGGCTTTCATCAATTGGGTCTGTGAGGTGGTGCCCAGGCCAGCCTGTGCACGCCAGCCTCTACCTAGGTGTGAAGCTCGTGGATACCCATGAGGCAAGGGGCAAGAGCTGATGGGAAGGCTGCTTGGTTGCTTACACTCTAGGTTAGCCGTCTGGAGTCCAGCCTGACAGCACACATTTGTCAGAGAGGTGGTTCCCTGCTCCAGCTGTTTCTGCAAGCTGCTGCTGGCATTCTACCTCAGGCACAAAGAATTTGCAAAAACTGGTTTGGGTTAGATTTAGCAGTTTGTAAAGTTCATAATGAGGCCCCACCCCCCAGCCTCTGTCCTTTCTGTCTTGCTAAGCAAAGCTAGTCCATTCATCCATTGATATCTCCCCCTGCGGTCGCAACATAAATTTAATTTCTACAGGAACCTTCAAAGACATTCACTTTTACTGACTCTCAAAGTAAACACAAGAGTTTGAATCACTTCTGAGTCAGACACAGCAATATATATCATGGCTTGAGCTTGTTCTGTGGAACCATGATGTACTACTTTACAGATATGGGTTCTTGTAGTGCTGGGGACTGAACCCAGAGTCTCTGCATGCCAGGCAAGGTCTGGACCATTGAGCCCCAGCCCCACCCTCACCTGTAATACAAACTGTAAACACCACTGGTTGTTGTTGTTTTGTTGTTATTTGTTAGTGACAGATTGCAGTTTGTAGCCCAGATGGCTGGTGACATCCCAGGTAGGCAGACAAAGTGCTTACGGATTTTTACTTTAATATTATTGTTTCTGGGGTTGAAGCATGAGCCTTGCTGGGCCATTATGGTGTAACTACACCCTGGGACTGTGATAAACTGGATTTTCTCAGCATTTTGTGGCACTAGCCATGGAGGCAAGTGAGGTACCCTTTGGACCCTCAGTGGTCATCCAAAGAGTCATTGCAGTGACTGTGATAGGATTGAACAGGGCCTCAGGTCATAAAATGCTTCTCCCCACCCCCTGCAGCTCAGGGGGCAAGGTCTATGCGCCCTTCAGATGACACAGTGGCTATGTTGGTGGAGACAGTTGGGGAAGATGGACGTGCCCATGCAGGTAGAAAGGAACTTGGGACAGTTGGTGAAGTTCCAATGTGTCCTAGACAGATGTGACTAGATAGCCAAATCTCAGTCCCTGAAGCCACACATTGCCAGGAACAGGAATGTCACCTGGGGTGTTTGGGGAACCACACGTGGTCCCACATGACCGCAGCATTGTGTATGAGATAGGTGGTCAGCTGGGCCTGGGGGGGAGGTTGGCACCTGAGACCGAGTGATAGATGTCAGGTTAACGAGTGCTGGGACCTGATCACGCTGTGCCTGCCTGGCCCCCAGGATGTGGTGCTCAGAAAAACAAAACCACGATCCAGTCAAAGCTAAGCAGCTGTGGGCATGATGGCACGTAAGGCTGAGGCAGGTAGCTCTCTGTGAGTTCCAGGTCAGCCAAGGCTATGCAGTGAGTCAGTCTCAAAACTGCAACATGAAACAATTATTAATATATACTAATAAGAAACACATAACAAATTCACCACCAACAAAAACAAAACTAAAAAGCAACTCTACCCAAACTAAACACGTCCTTTTCCTGTAGGGCTTAAAGCTAAGTGCCAGACACATTTGAACTCTCTCCCAAATGTTGTGTGCAGAGGACAGTGGTCCACCAAACTCATCTCACAGGGAGACTCACAAAACAAAAACAAGAAACTTTAACATGCAAAATTCTCAATTTTCCTTATGCTGCGACCCTTTAATACGAATGACCTCCCAACCATAAAATTGCGTTCGTTGCTACTTCATAACTGTAATTTTGCTACTGGTGTGAATCATAATGTAAATATGATATGCGATCCCTGTGAAAGGGTCGTTCGAACCCCAGGTTGAGAACCAGTGCTTCTCTCTCTCTCCTCCCTTCCTCCCTCCCTCCTTCTCTCCTGGCAGCCCCTCCTGTGCCTCGGTTCCCCTTGTCTGAGTTGTCTCAGAGTCTGTCCGGGGTTGGTTCAGCAGCTGGATCCTCAGAGCCTGGCCCAAGCAAGCGAAAGGCGGGTGAACGAACACATCTGGGCAAGTGCGCCTCGGAGAGAGGTGTCTTCAGGCTAAGCTCCAAGGAGGATAACGGGGAAGGCACTGGCAAGCGAGGAACTGCAGAGGCCGGGTCATGGCTGCTTCTGGCGACGGAATGTGCCCAACCCTCGCGGCACAGATGGCATCTGCCTGGTCCCGACGGCCGGAACTATGGCGAGTGAGGATACGAGTGGCTGTGGGTCCTACGACAGCTCCCGGACTCAGGATACTCCCCAACGCGGAACCACCCGCCCCGGGGCGCAGGTGCCCTTTTCAGAGACCCCGACGTCTCTGCGCGGAGCCCAGCATGTGCTCCTAAAGTTGGAGGGGGACCCAGGACACCCTTGATGGCCTCTCCTCGGCCTCCTCGCCCCATACCCACCTCGGGGTCGCACCGGTTGCTACCACCACCCAGCGCTGCAGCAGCGGTACAACCAGCGGACCTGCATCCGCGCTTGGGGCCGCCCCCGAGCCCTCATTGGTTGGCCCACGCAGGGGCGGGGCCGAGGAAGAGCACCTAGGTCCAGGCCCTGAAGTCGGGTCATGCTCCTGACACTCGCGGGTCAGCGCCCCGCGCCCACGGTTGCTCTGCCGTCCTACAGGCGCGGCGATCGCCTGCCAAGCGCGTGGTGCGCAGTCACTGCGGAGCTACCAGCGACAGGTGCAAACTCACGGGATCCTCTGCGACGTCTGGTCTTCGGCGTCGGGAAGTCGCTGGATGCGAGTCCGCTGAGCCATGCGTCCTGGGCTCCTCTGGCTGCTGGGCTTGGCTCTGTGCTCTCTAGGCGATGGCCACAGCCCGCGTCCTCCGTACGTCTTTCCCCAGCGTCGCTTGGGAGTACACGAGCGCCGAGACATGCAGCGAGAGATCTTGGCGGTGCTCGGACTGCCTGAGCTGCCCCGACCTCGTGCGCGCCCCGCCGCCTCGCGGCAGCCAGCATCCGCGCCCCTTTTCATGTTGGACCTGTACCACGCCGTGGCTGATAATGACAACAGTGGGCCCTCTCCACCTCACTTGGGGCGCTCCGACCTGGTGATGAGCTTCGTCAACATGGGTGAGTGCGAGGAGAGCCGGCGGGGGGGGGGGCACAGTCTCCATGTGGAGAGCACATGGACGCCTATCTGGGAATGATATTCCTAGTCAACTGTATGGGGATGAGTCCTCTAGGAGTGTGACCCCTGGGACAGGGAACCACAGTGCAGCAAACACACTACGGCAAAATGGGGACTACGGGGGTCAGAGCTGAAAGGTCTGAGAGCTATCGCATGTTCCTGGGCCTTCGCTCACCATTGCACCCAGGAGTGGGCATCTGGTGATGCCCAGGTCCCCGGAAAGCAGTCTGTCCTGGGAAGACTGATGAGTAAACAGAGGCTGTGATGCTGTCATTGTGATAAACGCAGCCCTGAAGAGGGGGACAAAGTTCAGTGTAGAAACCTGTGGTCATATCATCGAAGTGACCAGACCTGACCCACACGCCCTGACGGCAGGTTCTTTCCATGGAGCAGGAAGTGGGTGGGTGGGGTGCACTGTCAGGTGATGGAGTGGACAGACTCAGACCGTGACTGTAGTCTTGTGGGCCTGCATCCCACCAGATGGACCTTGGCTTGGCATAGAGTGAGTGTCCAGGCCAGTGAATGACCCAAGGGGAGGCTGTGACACTCTTCGATATCCCAAAGTATGGCTCCTTTCGCCAGCTATCTCTTGCCACTTTCTCCTACTAGTCTTAAAGCCTTTTATCTGTAATCACAATCTCTTTTGGTCAGGTCCCCCACCTGCTTTGCTTCTATCTGTGACAGACAGCCTGGGCTGCAGCCAACACAAGACTGGGTCTGGTGCCAGGCCTTGAGCTCAGAGCAGGAAGATGAAGGACTTTGCCATGGCCACCAGTCCCTCGTATCCACTGTGTTGCTCATCCTCCCAGAGGCGTGGGAAACAGTGGCAGCCTGGAAACTGCCTGATAAAGGCCCAGGCTGCATGGCTCTGTATCCAGTGCTCAGTTTCTAAGAGGAATTTCCAGAGTGTAAGGGGCAGCAGCAGGTTCATGGTGTCATCAGGAGTTAGGAAGAGGGGACAGCTGAACCTCTAGCCCCCGGTCCACAGCTGCTGGTGGCTGGAGTGAGGGAGAGCACAGAGGACAAGGCAGTCCTTAGCTAGCACTGAAAGCCCACAGCCGGGAGGTTGGGGACTTACGACAGACCACATGTGAGGCTGAGACTGGCTCTCTATCCTCAGGAAGGCTGACCTTGGGTGCAGGAATAGAGAAACTGAGGCTAGAGTTGCTCAGAGATGTCCCCAGGGGAGTCTCTGATCAAAATGAGTCACCACCCAGCCCATGCCTTACTCCCCTCCTCCAACTTTCTCTCTGGGTCAAGGCAGGAACAGCTCTGGTGGGAACCGTTGCTGGGAACAGAGCAGGATCCAATACCGCAATGCACCTTTAGAGACATCCTTTGCTCTTGCCAAGCCACACGTGGCTTCCTTCTGGGACTCCTAGTAAATCACAAGAGATGACAAATGGATGAGCAGAAAGCCTGTGGAGGGTGAACCAGGTCCAATCCCTGCTGATGCCTGCAGCTCAGCTTTGCATATATGACAAAAAAATTCTCAAGTGAGCTGGTCATGGTGACTTGTGTTTGTAATCCCAGCACTGGGGAGGCTGAGACAGGAGGATTACTACAGCTTCAAGGCCAGTCTTATAAACACAGAAAGAGGGCATAAGGTAGATACCCCCATATGTCTGTGTCTTGTGCACATTTAAACCCAGAAATGGATTCTAAAAGCCAACCAAAAGCTGTGTGTCCTATGTTTAGAATTTTCTTCCAATCCAGAAGATCTTGGCCTTTCACATTCTTCCATTTGTTATTGACTCCTAGCAACAGTGCACGAATTATGCGGGAATCCCTGCTCTATGGACTCGGGTTAAATAGCTAGCTTTATGGCTAGCCCAGGCCCACACAAGACATCTAGGGCCACATCCACAGTTATGGATTCCAAAGTGTGTTTCCTACCACGTCACGTTTCCCTCCATATTACCGGGGTGTCCTCACAGGATCTGTGGGATTAACAAGCAGACTTTGTTCGGTGCAGACTCCCTGTGGGCGACCCATAAGAGCTGCATTTTTGTTCCCAGTACTGCCTCAGGAGAGTGAGGCTCAGAGAAGGATGGCGATAGTCTCAAGGACACACAGCAGTTCATCAGCACCCCTTGCCTCTTCCCTCCCTACGCTACCCCCATCCTCAGCAGGGTGCCTGGCCTGTCACTGGGAGCAGTAAGAGCTACTGTAGTAAACTAAATGTGAATGGATCTGTAAGATGAGAATTATGTTTATAAAGTGTTCCTAAGTTCACAGAATTTTCACATGCTCATCACCTAAAATTCAAGCCATCCAAAATCAGGGGCTTCTATGGGAATCCCAATTTTACTAGCCAGTCCCCCAGGTCTTTGTGTAATAAAACAGGCCTGTTTTGTTTAAAAACATTTTTATTTAGTTATGTATGCGCCATGTGTGCATGCACATTCATGTGTGGGGGCACATATGTATACACAGGTGCACATGCTTGTGTGGGGGGCAAAGCTGATGTTTGGTGCCTTCCTCAATTGCCATCACTTTATTTATTGAAATAGGGTCTGTCTCATTACCCAGAGTGCACTACTTCTACAGGGTTTAGCTAGCCAGCTTGTCCTGCAGATCCCGTGTCTGCTACCCCAGTGCTGGGAATATAGACCACCACCTTTCCTGCCCAGCTTTTACCTTGGTTCTGGGGATCCTAACTTCCATCTTCATGCTTCCATGGTAAATGTTTTACCAATGAGCATCTCCCCAGCCTTAGTTTCTGGGTTTTTTTTTTACTTGAATTCTATTGAATGAATAGCCCACAATGTGTCCACATTAGCTTATTATTAATGGATACTTGGTTCTTCCCTGGGCCTGGTGGTATGTGCACCTATAGACTCAGTCACTTGGACACTAAGGTAAGTGTCTCTAGTTTAAGGTTTGCCTGGGAACTTTACTGAGACTTTGAGTTCAAACTTTAGTACAAAACCAAAACCAAACAAAAACACATATCTGAAACTTGTCCTTCTCTTCTGGGGCCTTGCCCTTCCAGGGCGAGTACCTCTACCACTGAACTACCCCCCATCATGTGCCACAGCCCCTGTGGGCAGGCACTCAGGGCAGGCTGGCAGAGGGGAAGGAGATGGCCCAGTAGGAGTCAGGGAGCACTGAAATGCATCAGGCGGGATGGAAGCCAGCCGGCCCCATCTTTGTGGCACCAGCAGTGAGCACATCTCTGAGTGTCTCCTGACACCCCAGTTCCATGGGACCCAGCAGGAGGAAGGAGCTTCAGCATGTATTCTAGGGTCTTTGTGGACAGAACATGCTGAGAGCTATCTCTACCCCAGTAAACCACCTTTTGAACTCCAGGTGCACTCATTTTCATGACTGTGAGTCTGCAAGTCCATGCTAACGGACCTTGAGTTCATGTGTGACCTTGGTATAGAACTCTTTCTGGGCCTCAGTTTCCCCTCTCTGAACCCCAACTCTGAAGACCCCAGTTCTGACCCAAACTGTGCTCACCTTTCCTGCTGAGGGGAATTCCTCCAGGGATGAGTCATGGGGTGGAGAGACACACTCAGACCACCTTCTCACAGAAGCCTCCTCACCTCCCCTCAGGCAAGAGGGGATGTCACATGGAACACGTTCTTGAGTTTCTTCTGGAGGAACCGCAGCCTGGCTCACATCTCCTGGGAATTATTTTTTTACCTCGGCAGGCTTGATGTGGTGGCCTGTGCGGGTGTTCCCTTTTAATTTGGGGTCTGGAGCCAGCTGAGGACTGGACCAGTAATTATGTGTGCAGAGCAGCTTATGGAAACGGCCCGTGAAGAAAGTCAGTGCGGAGATTCAGCTGAAAATACCCCAGGAGGGAGCCTGGGCCTCGCCACAGCACCGAGGCTCCTGGTGGGAGAAATTCCTTCAGGTGTAGAATGCACAGGTCACCCACCCCAGGGTCCCACCCTCCTCTGAGGTCCGGCACTAGCCCAGGAGCCCAGCGTCTTGTAAGTCTGGTGTGGGCCCCTCTGCCATTGGTACCAGCAGCATAGGACAGTCATGCCCAGCCTCTCCTCCTCAGGGCCTGGGGTCCTGTCCCACCCTCAAAGTCCCCACCAGGAAAAGAAGTAAATCCCACAGCAAGTGCAGACATCAGTGGCCTCTGATGGAGACTCACTGTGACGTGGTTGTCAGGCAGACCAGCATCCCAGGCTCCGGTGTGAATGGTAGACACTGAGCCATGGGGAAGAACAGACGTCCCCTCTCTCTGTCCCCAGAACACAGTGGCTTGATGAGCAGGCTGCTGCAAGCCATCCATCCACCGGCCATGTTGAGTTACTGCCCTAAGGAGCTCACCATCTAGACGGGGCACAACCCACTGACACAAGGGGTCAGACCACAGCCTGATTGCACTCCACCACTGAGGGAAGTCAGGGAAGGAATTCAAGCAGGGCAGGAACCTGGAGCCAGGAACTGAAGTCAGGACACAGAGGGGTGCTGCTTACTGGCTTGCTCACGGTGGCTTGCTCAGCCTGCTTTCTTATACAACTCAGGACTGCCTGCTGAGGGGTGGCACCACCCACAGTGGTCTGGGGGGCGTATCAATCATGAATTGATGCAGTACCCTATAGGCTTTCCTACAGGTCAGTCCTATGGTGGCATTGTCTCAAGTCTCTCTGCAGCTTGTGTCAAAGTGACATAAAACAAACCAGCACAGTTGCTTGTGGAACCAAGTATAGTTTTCTCTATGCCCAGGGCATTGCTTTTTGTATGCTTTCCATGGTTTTGCCCAGCAGGTCTGGGAGTCTTGCACAGAATGGTCAATTCACTTAATTTTGCAAAATGCCTCTACAAGCATTGCTGTCTGTTCTGCACGTCTTTTTTTTTTTAATGTGTGTGTTTGGAAATTTTTAATTCTGAAAAGATATGTTTAATTTTTTATAATTTATTTTTTATTTATTTAAATTAGAAACAAGCTTGCTTCACATGTCAATCCCAGCTCCCTCCCCTCCTCTCCCCCCCAACCTCCCCAACCCTCACTCGATCCCCACTTAATTCTCCAGGGAGGGTGAGGCCCTTCATGGGGGATCTCCAAAGTCTGTAATGTTATCCGGGGCAGGCCTTAGGCTCTTCCCCATGTGTCCAGCATGTCTTACCTGTATACAGTTACCTGTCTGATCTTACCTGTTACCTTTTCAAAGGCCCTACTGACCCTATGAAAAGCACCCATCATTCTTGAACCCAGGACCCCTCTATTCTTCTATTTCTTAATACCATCTACAAAGGAATAACTTTTCCTAGTTGGCTTTTTGGGAGGAGGGCCCTAAGGGGTGGTAATGGTGTGGGATCAAATCCTATTCCTCACACATTTACAAGAGTGTTTTTATCATCACATTCTATCTCCCCTCCTCCTGCTCCTGCTCCTCCTCCTCTTCTTCTCCTCCTCCTCCTCCTCTTTCTTCTTTTTTTGACAGAGCCTCAATATGTAGCCCTGGCTGCCCTGAGATTCACTATGTAGACTAGGCTGGCTTGAACTCACAGACATCTGTCTGCTTCTGCTTCCGGAGTGCTGCGATGAAAGGCGTGCGCCACCACTGCCTGGCCTGGCCCTCCTTGGTGTTTTAACCCCATAGAGTTCAGCTTAACTTCTTGTTCCCTTTGGTGTTCCTACCACCTATGGCAGCCATGCAGAAATGATCAGAGAACTACATTTGTTAGAGAAAGACACCGAAAACCTTGCTCTGATTGTAAAACTTCAAAGACATGCTGAGGTGTAGTGGGACTGGGCTGGAGCCTCCTTACCTCTGTGGAGGCAAACTTATTACCCATTCCACCCCAGCCCCGCTGGGTGCCAGCCATTGCTGGATAAGGTCCGCACAGAAAGACAGAAAGTTGTCTTCAGGTTTGCTGATAGTTCAACCTGGTGCTTTCTAGAACCTGGCTTGTGATTAGCAAGCCTAGTAGCGACACAGGGGATTGTTAAAGACTTGAAAATGCATAATTAAGACCTCTGTTAGGTTTGGGGAAGACACAGGGCTGCTTCAACCCCTGCCTGCTGGATTTCTGGCATTTAGAAGTGATAGGAGGGGTAGGACAGTGGTAGCACACTCTTAATGCCAGCACTGAGGATGCACAGGCAGGCAGATCTCTGTGATTTTGAGGCCACCCTGTCTACCGAGCAACTTCCGGGACAGCAAGGGCTACATGGGGAAACCCTATCCTTAAAAACAAAAAGACGAGAGAGGGACTCGGACCCAATGGCGACCTCAGGGGCCAGCGGCAGCGGAGGGAATGGCGAGGGCTGCGACCCCTCCGTCACCTACTACCGGCTGGAGGAGGTGGCGAAGCGAAACTCCGCGGAGGAGACGTGGATGGTGATCCACGGGCGAGTCTACGATATCACCCGCTTCCTCAGCGAGCATCCTGGTGGGGAAGAGGTTCTGCTGGAACAAGCTGGTGCTGATGCAACCGAAAGCTTTGAAGATGTTGGACACTCTCCTGATGCCAGGGAAATGCTAAAGCAGTACTACATTGGTGATGTTCATCCGAATGACCTTAAACCTAAAAAAGATGGTAACAAGGATCCTTCAAAAAGCAGTACATGCAAAAGTTGCTGGGCATATTGGATTCTCCCCGTCGTGGGCGCTATTCTTGTAGGTTTCCTGTATCGTCACTTCTCGGCCGACAACAAGTCCTCCTGAGGAGACCATGCTGAAGTGTGGGAGCGCATGCTCCTGGGAGTGAGAAGCTGACACTTTGGAGGCTGCACAATGCTTCCTCCTTGAACCCTGCCAGTTTCCTCCCCTGCCTGCCCCCCTGGAGCCAAGATGTCTGACTAGATATCTCTTCTCCTTCAGTAGGACCAGGGTCCTTCACCAGCCAGAGCCTGATGCCCAAAGCTCCTGCTCACATTGTGTCCTTGCCAGGGTTTCTTCTCACTGGCTTCCACCCGTTCCCTTCATTTCAGAGTTTATGTTGATGATTAGACTTCCTATGTTGTAGAGTCATGGCCTTCGGGGACAGTATATGATTTCTGATGCTCTGAATTCACATTGGGTATATTTAAGGGAACAGTACTCTAGTTTTGAATCTTTTCCTATTTTTCTTTTAAGTAAATTTATTTTTTAATTCTGATTTAATTTTGTCATTTATCATCAGGGGGTTTCATGAAGTTAAGATGTGTCTATCTTATTTAAAACACAGCTGCCAAATGATCTTATTTATGATTATTAAAAGTAAGGGGCTGCAAGATAGATTGTTGGGTAAAAGCAATTGCTGCAAAGCCTGATGTCCTGAGTTTGATCCCTGGATGCACATGTAGAAGGAGTGAACCAATTCCCAAAAGTTGCCCTCTGACCTCTACATATATGCTATGGCCCTAATGTACACACAGACACCGTGTATACACACAGGTACACACATTGAGACATAACACACAGAGGCACAAGCACATGCTAAACAAATGTAATTTTAAAAAATATACAAAAGAAATAAAAATTAAAAAAAAAAAAAAACAAAAACAAAAAGACAAGCAAACATAAAAACCAGATAAATGAAAGAAAGTGAAAGGCCCCTCTGTTCTTCTCTGGGCATTGCTGTGCAGCTGGGCAAATGCTGGGTATGTTCTTCAGGTTTGTCCTTTACCCTGATAGCTGTAGCCACCCTGGGCCTCAGCTCAGATGTCTCCCCCCATCCTATCCTCCCCGCTCCTTCACGGGGTCTTGTAGTTGGACTCTCAGAATATGTGACTTTCACTGGTGAGGGCACATCATTGTTCCTAGCCCTGGGCCCCAGCTCACGGCAAAACTGCCCCACTTAGCCCATTGCTACACCCACACTAAGGGTCTGCAGGCAGCAGCCCCTCCCAGGGCACACCTGGGAGTACCTGGGAGTGCCGTCCCATCCTCCGACGCCCTGCTTAAGGCTCACCTCCTCTACAAAGCCTGTTTAGATTCCAAAACACAGTGAAACACACTTCTTCAGCATGTGGTGGCCTATCCAGGGGTTTCTCATCCTACATTTGGTATTCCTTCCTTCTGTACCCAAGAGGAAACCTGGGCCCTTCGTCCCCAAGCTGCCAGCACTGGTTGGCCCCTCCCTTTTTTAAGGTCCTTCTGCTGCTGGCCTTGTAATGTGGCCTGCATTCTGCACATCTCTCTCCCAGGACACCGAGGGAAATGCAAACAGAACTAACAGTCCAGATCAGCTGTCAGATCTGAGCTCCCACACCCACCCTCTCATCAAGGACAGGCTTTGGGAGTCCTCTGTCCCACCGAAATTCAGCCAATTATGTCCCTGTAGATAGGGTTTCCCCCCTGGAGCCCTGGGGATTTTCAGCCTTGGGACCAATGTCCTTCTCACCATTGGCCTAGGAGCTCTGAGAGGAGGTGCTGTGATTCATCGCTGGTCCAGGGGCTGCTGAGCACTTGCTGAGTTTCCCACGACACACCTCCTGGGGCCTGGAGTGCTCCCAGAGCAGATCACAAGCTGCTTGTAGAGCAGGAGCGGGCCCCACCCAGACAACTTCTCCTCTGAGCACAAGCCATAGCTCCTGGTGACCACCCCACTCCCACTCTGTCTTCCAGTGGAACATGACCATACCCTGGACTACCAGGAGCCACACTGGAAGGAATTCCTCTTTGACCTAACCCAGATCCCTGCTGGGGAGGCTGTCACGGCTGCTGAGTTCCGGATATACAAAGAGCCCAGCACCCACCCGCTCAACACAACCCTCCATGTCAGCATGTTCGAGGTGGTCCAGGAGCACTCCAACAGGTACCTTCCCTCTGCCAGGTGCCCACCCCACCTCAGGGTCTCATGGCCTAGGCTCCGGCAGGGCCTGTCCAGGTGCATTTCCTAGAAAGGAAAGGGGCTCACGCTGGGAGAGGCGCCTCAGACATGAGAAAGGGGCTTGGTCTGGAACTCCCTGCCCTGCAGGTAACTGTGGAGCCCTCAACAGGTCACAGCACTGAGCCACCAGCACACGGACACAGTAAAATGCCCGGGGTTGGTTGTCGGTGAAGTGTGGTAGCAAAGGAGGCCAGCCCAGAGCCAAGCAGGGAAGAGGCTCTGAAAGTGGTCCCCAGGCAGGCACAAGATACAGGCAGGTGTGCCGACCTCAGCCTTGGTTAATTGTTCTTTCATGTCCACAGGGAGTCTGACTTGTTCTTTTTGGATCTTCAGACGCTCCGATCTGGGGACGAGGGCTGGCTGGTGCTGGACGTCACTGCAGCCAGTGACCGCTGGTTGCTGAACCATAACAAGGACCTGGGACTCCGCCTCTATGTGGAAACCGAGGATGGTGAGGCTCCAGGCCTTAGCAGGGAGCTGCCCTGGGGGTCTTGGGAGATGGTTCCAGCAGAGGCTGCCAGCCTACTACACGGAACCCTCTCCCTGGGCCATGCTTGGCCTTTCTTGAGGACTCAGTGGGTAGAGTGATGAAGTCCTGGATGGGGGAGGCCCCAGCCAGGGCTGCCTTCCTGCCCCTCCTCATAGCAACTGACCTCCTGAGAGCCAGCTCTGGTATCCTTTGGGGAGAGGGGGCTTCTCCATGGGCAGCAGGTTCCACTCTGAGAGGTTCTGTACTGAGAAGGCGGGTGGGGGGATCTGCCCTCCAGGTTCTGCAGTGTTGTAACTCAGTACCCGAGCCTCGGTTTCCTCATCTACACAGGGTTATAGTCACTGATTCACTCACAGGATTTTTGTGGGACATTTCCTTTATGTAGTGAGGACAGAAAGGGGACTGGCTTGTCTGGGGTCCACCAAAGGCTGGAAGGATAGCTTGGAAGGAGGGGGGCAGAGAGGTGGCAGGGGTCACTCTGAGTTAGGGAAAAGTGGCAAGGTACTTGAAAGTTTAGAGTAGTTTAACAGTATGTGGGTGACAGATGTGACTGGGACTTTAAAAGACCAGGCTAACTTCAGTCCCTCAGGGAGGGGGCTCCGAACCCCACCAGGAGTTGAGCTCCTGGGTACCACGGGGTCACAGCGCTGGCAGCCAGTTGTCAGCAGCAGGGTTTCCAGTGCCTGTCCAAGCTGTTGTGAGACAGGCCAAGCCACAGAGATGGCCAAGGCTGTCCTCAGGGTGAGACCCGTGGCGATCCTGGTCGGTGTCCTCCCTGCTCTGTGACGCAGCACAGAGGTAGCGTCGGGCAGGATCACAGGGTGCACCGGGCCTTTCCCTCTCTGTTCGGGTCCTGGGAGCCCGCGTGGCGAGTGGACGATGGCGGCGCTGAGGCTTCTGGCGTGGGCGCTCCCGCGCGGGGTCTCTGCCCGCTGCCCACGGCCCGCGCTGCCCCACCGCCTTGCCCTCCGCTTTGCTAGCGACCGCTGCGGACGCGTCCACTTCTACACGGATCCGGTGAAGGCGTTGGAGGGCGTCAAGGACGGGGCGACCATCATGCTCGGGGGCTTTGGGCTCTGTGGCATCCCCGAGAACCTGATCAGTGCGCTGAAGACCAAGGGCATAAAGGACCTGCAGATCGTCAGCAGCAACGTGGGCGTGGATGACTTCGGCCTGGGCGTCTTGCTGGCCTCCAAGCAGATCAAGCGTGTTGTGTGCTCGTACCTGGGGGAGAACCAGCTGTGCGAGCAGCTGTACCTGGCCGGCGAGCTGGATCTGGAGATGACGCCGCAGGGCACCCTGGCCGAGCGCATCCGCGCAGGTGGAGCAGGCGTGCCCGCCTTCTACACGCCTACGGGCTATGGCACGCTGGTGCAGGAAGGGGGCGCTCCGATCCGGTACTCGCCCAACGGCCACCTGGTCACCCTGAGCCAGCCGCGGGAGGTGCGCGAGTTCGGCGGCCGCCACTACCTGCTGGAGCACGCCATCCGCGCCGACTTCGCTCTGATCAAGGGCTGGAAGGCCGACCGCTCCGGCAACGTGATCTTCCGGGGCAGCGCGCGCAACTTCAATGTGCCCATGTGCAAGGCCGCGGACATCTCGGTGGTGGAGGTGGAGGAGATCGTGGACGTGGGTTCTTTCCGTCCGGAGGACATACACATCCCAAACATCTACGTGAACCGCGTGATCAAGGGACCGAAGTACGAGAAGCGCATTGAGCGCCTGACCACGTGCGATTGCCAACCAGCGGCTATGAGCAAGCAACAGGAAGCCTCCAGGACCCGCATCATCAAGCGCGCAGCTCTCGAGTTTGAGGACGGCATGTATGCCAATCTGGGCATCGGGATCCCACTCCTGGCCAGCAACTTCATCAGCCCCAAGATGACGGTCTACCTGCACAGTGAAAACGGGATCCTGGGCTTGGGCCCGTTCCCTTCGAAAAATCAAGTGGATGCCGACATCATCAACGCGGGCAAGCAGACGGTGACTGTGATTCCCGGGGGCTGTTTCTTCGCCAGCGATGACTCTTTTGCCATGATCCGCGGGGGACACATCCAACTGACCATGCTCGGTGCCATGCAGGTTTCCAAATACGGTGACCTGGCCAACTGGATGGTGCCAGGCAAGAAGGTGAAGGGCATGGGCGGGGCCATGGACTTGGTGTCGGGTGACAAGACCAAAGTGGTGGTCACCATGGAGCATTGCACCAAGAAAAAGCAACCCAAAATCTTGGAGAAATGCACCATGCCGCTGACTGGCAAGCGCTGCGTGGACCTCATCATCACCGAGAAGGCCGTGTTTGACGTGGACCCGAAGAAGGGGCTGACGTTGATGGAGCTGTGGGAGGGATCGTCGGTGGACGAGGTTAAGGCCACCACTGGCTGTGCCTTTAAGGTGTCCTCCGACCTCAAACCCATGCAGCAGATCAAACCTGATGCTTGAGGAGCCCTGACTCCTTCCTCCAGGGCTGATTTGTGAAGGAGTTAGTGACCACTGGCTCTCGGGCTTCCCGCTGCCAGATGGTATCTTCTCAAGAGCCGAGTGATTTTAATTAAAAACCCTAAGCTGAGCCTGTGTGTCTAACTAAAGCCTTGCGCTAAAACCATTGAGGACACTGCTCCCCATCTCCCACTTTCTGTGACCTTCACATACAAGGCTCCAGCTCATCCCCTGACAGGTGTCAGCACTGCTGAGTCATGAGGCCTGGAGAAAAGCACCGGAGCAGAACAAATCCCAAGTTCACCTGGTGCTGCTTCACTGCCGCCACGGAATGCAGGCCTGTGGGTCTGTGGGCAGCAGGAACTCCGGTTTCTCTTCCTGAGCCCTCGTTTCTGCTCCTGATTTTGTTTCCCCGAATCTGCCCCCACCCACTTCCTCCCGGAAGCTGCATAGGGGTCCCTAGAAGGGAGGCGGGCCTGTCGCCTTGGGATGAGACTGAGGGAAGATGGTTGGGGCTGGTACTGGAAAATTCACTGTACATTAGCAGTCCCAGCATGTGTCCCGAGAGGCCTGGGCTTAGCACAGGTGGTCTAGAATCTAGTCATTGCCATGGATGGATTCTCACCTAGTAAACTGCAGTGTCTCCTGTTGTCCCTACAATACTGATATTCCGTTCTGAAGTCCAGCTGGCCTCCCTTCTTAATCCCAATGTGGCAGCTCTGGGGTCTGTCATTCTGAGTCTGTAATTTCATGGTGAAAGTGAAAAAAGTTATAAAGAGGTGTGTGTGTGCATGTGTGTGTATATGTATGTGAGTGCATGTGTATGTATGTGCATGTGTCTATGTGAGTGCATGTGTGTGCATGCATGTGTGTATGTGTATGCATGTGTATGTGTGTGAGTGCATGTGTGAGTGTGCATACATGTATGTGTATGCATGTGTATGTGAGTGTGTGTGTGCATGTGTGTGTATGTGGGTGTGTATGTGTATGTGTGTGCTTGTGTGTATGTGAGTGCATGTGTGTGAGTGTGCATGCATGTGTGTATGTGTATGCATGTGTATGTGTGTGTGCGTGTGTGTGATTGTGCATGCATGTATGTGTATACATGTGTATGTGTATGCATGTGTATGTGAGTGTGTGTACGTGTGTGTGTGTGTGTGTGTGTGTGTATGTGTATATACCCTGAGAAAGCACTCCCCCACCATGCTTTTCTCCCAGAGCTGGGAAGCCTGGGGTCTTCCACCAGATAGGGTCCTACGTGATGATGGGGGCAAGGAGCCGATCTGGGAGGGAAGCTGCACTCCGGTTTGGACAAGGAGCAGCTTCGCTGGGCCTATCAGATACAGAACTGTGCAAGAGCCACATCGGTCCCATGGGCGTCTGCCCCACCTCACGCAGTCTCTGCCTTGTCTGGACAGGGCAGGAGTTGCTTGGCTCTGCAGCTGCTTGCTCCAGGCCTTGAACAGCTGATGCCGTCTCTGGTTTTAGTTTGTGGGCCTGTAAAATGGGAACCTCGGTTTAGCTGCATCCGTGGGCTCTCAGTGCAGCTCACCTTGCCCTGAGGGCCTCCAGCACCCATGCAGGCCAGCTTTGCACTCTAAAGGCTCCTTCATTACACAAGACCAGTTTCATGAAAGAAAACAGATGTGGCTGAACCTGGAACACTGACGCCCTCTGTGTTCCTCTAAGCCAGGGCTCCGGGACTCTGCAGTAAGTAGCAGGGACACCGGGCCTGTCCTGGGTCTAAACCTGCCCCTTGTGTTACTTGCAGGGCCTGACACTGTGGCTTTCACCACCCTTCCTGCTCCCAGCTACTCCATCCTCCCGGTGACTTCCTACTTCTAATTCCAAGTCTGTTTCCCAACTTTGTGGTCTACTTTTTTGTTACTAATAACCCAGGTCTGTTACTGCTGCCCATCCACACACACCGATGGGGGGCGTCCTCTACAGTGCAGGCAACCTACCAGCAGCCAGACCTTCGGGTTTTTTTGTTTTGTTTTGTTTTTGAAGGACAGGTTTTCATGTAGCCCACGCAGGCCACCAGCTCAGTGTGTAACAACAGTAAACCTGAGTGTTTACAGGCTGGGCCACCATGTCAGTTTAGTAGAGTGCTTCTGCAGTTGGAAAGGTCAGGGACAGCTGATGGGACCACCAGCAGAGCTGGAGCAGATGCTGGAGGCTTTGCTCCCCTGGGTTGACATCTGCAGTCCTTAGTGGATCAGGGACTCCCCCTATTTATAGGTCCCACTCTTCCTGTGGACAAGATGAGGTCTGTCTCTCTGAAGCCCCTTCCTTTCTTTGAAGCCATTGGCTGGCCTGGTGAACACACACTTGGCACTGGAATGAGCCTGATGTGACCTGAACCCTGGATTTTGTGACTGCTCTGACCTCTGGCCCTGCTCAGCCTGGGGGCTTGGTTGTGGGCATCAGAGGGACAGTGACTGCCCTGCCCTTGGATGATCAAGCTTGCTGTGCTGGGAAGAGAAACCCCAGATATGTCCTTGCAGAGGCGGCCATGAGCTAGTGTGTCATGAAACGCATATTCTAGTCCCCAGAAAGTGCAGGATGAAGATGGGACCTGGGTGTTAGATCATCGGACCAAGGGAGTCAGTGTCCTGAGCATCACCAGCAGTGGACTCTGGTCATCTCTGAGTGACTGTGACTTGGGTTACAGTGAGGACCAACCAAGGAAATCAATGGGTGAAATCCTTGACACCTGCCAAATGTTTCCCATCTGTCGGGTTATCACCAGTAGGAATGCCTGTGGCTGCTGAGATCCCTGCCCCCGCCACTACAGACCTGCTGGCCAATGTGCTTGGGCTGGTCTCCAGATGAGGAAACTGAGGTTCATGGTGCCATGCCACCACCCACAAGTCAGTCAAGTCTGTCTATTGTTTCTTGTCTCTGTCCCCCAGGGCACAGCATGGATCCTGGCCTGGCTGGTCTGCTGGGACAACAAGCACCACGATCTAGACAGCCTTTCATGGTTGGCTTCTTCAGGGTCAGCCAGAGCCCTGTTCGGATGCCTCGGGCACTGAGGCCACTGAAAAAGAGGCAGCTAAATAAAGCCGTCCAGAAGCAGTATGCCAACAAACATGCAGGGATCTTTGGTGAGGGCCTGAAGCTTCCCTTACTTGTCCAATTCTGTTAGTCTATCAGCTAGGTTTTCCTAGAGCCCCTTTGGGCTGTGCCTGGCAGGGAGGTGGGCTGTGCTTGGGAGAGAGGGGGGCTGTGCCTGGCTTGGAGGGTGGGCTGTGCCTGGCAGGCTGGTAGTGAGGGGGCTGTGCCTGGCAGGGAGGGGGCTGCAGTCGAGAGTCTGCAGAAGCCATGTGTGCCCAGATGCCACCTGCTGCACACAGCCGCACCCTGTGGTGATGGGAGCCCGAGGACTGTTGAGCTGGGTCATGGCATGTGTGGGATCCAGAAGTAGAACTTGTGATCCTAATGGTTTAGTTTCCTGTTGTCCTTCATTTGTAAATGTGCCTGTCACATCACCCCCACATGGGAGTACCCATGGCAACTCCACAGAGCAGGACCCTGAGCAGACTTTACACCTTTGTCCCTGCAGATGATGGTCACGGCTCCCGAGGCAGAGATGTTTGCCGTAGGCATGAACTCTACGTCAGCTTCCGGGACCTGGGCTGGCTGGTAATTTCTGCCTCTCCTCTCTGCATGCCACCTGCAGAGTCTGGTGTCTCCAGGGTGGAGGTGGAGATACTGTGCCTTTAACTGTGCATAAAAATGGGGAAAATGAGGCAACCTGAGCCTTCTGTCCAGTAAACTGCCAACAGGGAAACTGAGGCTGGGTGGCCAGGGCTTTTGGGCTCTTCCTGCTACAGCTGCTGCAGAAGGCATGGGGGCAGCTATGGAGGAGACAGCAGAGGATGAGGTGTGGAGGACAGAGCTGGGGTCCAGCCCTGCCTGCTGAGATGATGAGTGTTCACAGCCCCAAGTCATCCTGTGACAGGTGCTATGATGCTGTCTATGGAAGGACACTGATGTGACTCTCCTTTTCCCATCCACAGGACTCGGTCATTGCCCCCCAAGGCTACTCAGCCTATTACTGTGCTGGAGAGTGCAACTACCCAATGAACTCCTCCATGAACTCTACCAATCATGCCAACATGCAAGCCCTGGTCAGTATGACAGTGGTCTTCTTGGGACCTGAGGGACTGGACAGTCCTGGGGTTAGGTCAATGGCAAAAGGAACTTTTTCTGCAGACTCCGCCATTGCTTTCTGTCCCTTAGTAAATATTGTTGTTCACATGGGTGTCTCGGAACAGACACCTGCGCACACAGACATTGGACATGCATCGGTGGGAACCTGTGGACTTGTGTGGGGCCCAGACTAAGAATACAGCCTCTGAAGTCAGACTTGAGGTGCACATTAGACATGTGCCCCATGTGTCCTGGTGGACCTGGTCTGGCCTCCCTGATGTTCCTATGTTCTCACCTATCCTGCCCAGCCGGGTGACCCTCAGCTCTTTGTGGTCTTGGCTCTCCTTGGCCTGCTCCCCACTTTCTTCCCTGGCTATCTGTTCTCCCAGGTTGTAGTACTAATGAGTCACAGTCTAGACCACTCAGTGATGGAAGAAGTTGCTAGCAGGAAGGCAGTTGCAACTGCCTGTTGCCATATACTTGTGCTTGTAGAGTCTGGTGTTGAGACTTATTTCGAGAACACTGTCTGGAATCCTAGCACTCAGTAACCTTGGCCTTGTGTTTACCTAATAGACAATCGTATCAAATGATTCTCTAGAGCAGTGGTTCTCAACCTGTGGGTCACAACCCCTTAGGGTTTGAATATCAGATATCTTATGTATCAGATATCCACAACTCATACCATTAACAAAATTACAGTATAAAGGAGCAACGAAATAACTGTATGGTTGGGTTGGGTTATCACATCATGAGGAACTGTATTAAAGGGTCACAGCATTAGGAAGGTTGAGAACCGCTGTGCTAGTGTGAGCATCATGATTTCATAAGAGCTGCTTTGAGCCATTATTAAGGTGTCCTTTCACAAAGGGCACAAACACAGTCCTGGTGTTTGCTGTATGCCTGGAGTCACTGTCCTGGGAGCTGTGCAGCCTGATGGAGGAATGTGCATGCTTTAAAGAGGGGTAGAAGGATTGGCACCTGTTTCAAGCTCAGTGACACCGTCAGTCATGGGGACTCCATGCAGCCTGTTTATGACCTGCAAAGACAGCCTTGCCTCACCAGTTGGGTTGAGCTACATCAAGAAGGGGAAAGAGCCCTTGAACTTACATATATGTTCTGTAAATATTTCTAGTTCAGTCTGCAGAGAGACTGCCCCTTCCACAGCTTATGCCTACATGGTTGGGATGTGGTAAAGCACAGTGGCAGTGAGGCCCCAGAGGTGCCCCATGGCACTCAGTGCTGAGGACAGTAAGCTTGAGTCTTGGCAGAAGTGGATGTGACAGTGGCCCAGGGGCTGAGAGTGTCAATGCACTTATGTCCCTCCAAGGCAGGTGCCTGAGCTGTTTTAAGGGCAGTGGGCAGGGCAAACGTGCTGTAGTGGAGAATGGTCTCGGGGTGGTCAAAGGGGTTAATAAAACCTTCTAGAAGGATAGGGGGTGGGAACTGGGACTATCAGGCTCATGTCCTATCTGTGTCCCCTCTCTACCAGGTACACCTGACGAAGCCAGAGGTTGTTCCCAAGGTGTGCTGTGTGCCCACCGAGCTGAGTGCCATTTCTGTGCTCTACTATGACAGAAGCAACAATGTCATCCTGCGCAAGGAACGTAACATGGTAGTCCAGGCCTGTGGCTGCCACTGAGTCAACAGCCTGCTGCCATTGCCATTTATCTGGTCAGCCCCTCTGACCAGGAAACAAGTAGACCCTATTCTCAGATCCAAGGCCAAGGTGGAAGGTAGGGTTTTCAACTCTTATGTCCATGGTCTGCCCTCTTTCACAGGCGTGGCTCTCTCCTGGCTCCTGTCCCCTACCTCTGTCCAAGGGTAGGAAGATGGACCTGGTTACAATCCTGGTGTCCTGAGTCCCCAAGCAGCAGCCCATCTCTGCCCCTCCCCCAGAGGTATCTATCGAATGTCCTCTGGGATTGGCACAGACGTCTAATTTACCCAACTATTCATGATGACTACTGGCCCAGCCTGACTGGAATCTGGAAAACTAGCTGGACCTTGGGCTCTTTAGTTGCCACCACAAGTCTTAGGTATGTGTAGACATGACCAACTCCCTCCAGAGATTTCTGGAGAAGAGTTGGAAGACTAAGGCAGAATTATCATGAGTTCAAGGCCAGTCTAAGATATGTATCAAGACCTTTCAAAAGAACAAAAATGCAGCCAAACAAAACCCTAGTGTGTTTATGGATCTCAGTCACAAAACTTCTGGCCACAGACAGGTGTAGGAGATCAGATGATGAAAAATCTGTTGTGAATTTGACATCTGGATTCAGCCATTGCCATTAAAGGAAATACCAGCAGTTTCCTGATCCATAGTCCTCATTTCTGCCTTGGTGCAGCCATCACAGGTAGGCACACAACTTGGCAAGAGCCAGAAAAACAAAGCTGTGTTCTGTCTTGGTGCTGGAGCAAAGGTATCATGGGCAAGATGACCACAGAACAGAAGCCAAGCAGCCCCGAGGAAAGAGGCATTACCCTTCAGGTGCTCATGGTCCATGCTGCATCGGGCGGCAGGGCAGGAGTTGCATGGCGAGGAAGGGAAGCGGCACGGCTATGCTAGCGGGCATTCCTGCCCAGGCTCCAGAGCCACGCTTGACTTCTGCTTGAAGAGGACCATGACCATCTCCTGTCAAGGACTTCAGCTATCCTTCCAGAGCTGTCTTCCACTAGCTAAGGCAAGCTCCACCCTACCTCCAGTGCACCAGTTGGATGACCTTTGGCAGAGGTTTGGTTTATCTGTATAGGGTTTTTGACAGCTATTCTTAGCTGTCAACTTGACACCTGGGAAGAGCGACAGTCCAGTGAGGAATTGCCTCCATCAGATTAGTACATGGGCACACCTGTGGGACATTTTCTTGATGGAGAAAAGCCCAAACCAATGTGAGCAGGACCATCACTGAGCAGGTTGTATAAGAAAGCAGTGTTCTGCCACGGTTTCTCTTTCAGTTCTCACTCTGACTCCCATCAATGATGAACTATGGTGTAGAAGTATAAGTCCCATAAGCAAAACCTGTCCTCAAGTTGCTTCTGGTCATGGTGTTTTATCACAGCTACAGAAGCCAAACCACAACAGGGTTCTAATAATGTCTCTCTGTCCTCAAACATTTCCTGGCATCAACGCTTCAGGCTATCTGTGAAAAAGGTCACTGTTACAGGAACTCATCATCTCTTAGCACTCTCTGCTAAGTTCTTTACACATAACCTCTCCTGTTTCTAGAATAAGTCCTAAGTACTGTGGTCCCTCACTTCAAATGTCTGTCCTAAGACTGCTTCCTGCTCACTGAGGCTGGCCTCTGAATGAAGAACATAGCAGGGTCAATCTGCTGGGACCAATTCTAGATGTTCCTGTGCAGGTATGTTTTGATTCAGTGAAGTAAGGCGGAAGGTAGTTGGGCCTCATCGAGGAATTCTACATTCAGGCTACCCAAAGACTTGAAGTCTCAGCATTGCTTTTCTCATGTCTCCAGTCTGCTGTGCACACATGACCTGCTACTCCTCATAAATACGAGTCAATTCCCTAGTCAGTACATATGTGTACACACACACATACACATATATAATGCATACCCCCCCACACACATACACCCTGAGAATACACAAATACATGGTCAGTCACCAACTATTTGCTTCTACTGCTGTAATGAGAAAGAAGCCACAGGCAGTGTTCCAGCATAAACGGATATGGTTGTGTCTCAATACAACCTCATTCACAAAAACCAGTAGCGGGCTGCCTGAAGCCCAGGTAGAATGCCAACCTCCTGTCTCCTGACAAGAAGCCCAGTCCCCAGCAGAATCGGCTCTTTGAGTCATAATATACCATTTAAAAAACCTGAGAATGCACCGTGAATGTTAGACACTGGAGCTACTGAGCTGACACCAGCATGAGTTCCAGACAGAGGCAACAGAGAGAGGCAGCTCTGATTCCTGCTGCCCTGACAGGATCTGACAATGACATCTGGCATAAAGATACCTTACCTGGCATGTAAGGGAATTAGCCCCAGGAAGGAAACAAAAGCCATGGGAAGGTATCACACCTTCACAAACTTGCCATCCTATCCCGGGGACAGTTTAGCCATGGATGTGATCTCTAATGGATTGCTCCCAGGAACTTGCTGGAGGCAACAGTACAAAAAACAGTTTATTTTAGCAAAGAAGCCACCCAGTGGCTAAAGCCCCCAGGACAGGCTGTGGCAGCACATTTCCTATCCTGGCTTTAAGGCCCAGCCACGTCTAAAGTAAGAGCCTGGGCACTGCAGAGGAGCCGTTGCTAAGGAAGTTGATCCGAAGAAGGGCTTGGGCGACACAAAACTGCTTCACAGGACCCACTGAGCACCAGGACCCCAGAGGCCAGGCAGCTCCATCCTTGTCTTACAAAGGCATCACATGTACTCTCCACAGTCAGCGATGATCACCTTCTGCTTTGGCTTCCCATCCTTGCTGCCCTGAGCCTTTGAGAGCAGAACAGAGAAATCAGGAGAAGCACGGGGCTGAGAGCTAGCTGCTCAGGGATCAACCTCTCCCAAATAGGGACCTCTTCCAAATGTCCCCTTCCACGGCCATAGAAACCCCTTCCGCTCTCCCACTGGGGTGCCCACCCAAGCTCCAGGTAGGTAGCCATTTGCCCACCTCAATCTGCCGTAGGACATCCAGGCCTTCAGTGATCTCCCCGAATACCACATGCTTGCCATCCAGCCAATCCGTCTTGTCACAGGTCAGGAAGAACTGGGAGCCATTGGTGTTTGGGCCAGAATTGGCCATGGAGAGAAGGCCTGGGAGAAAACAAACTCCTCAGCTCCCTGCACACTGCTGCCAGCCCATGAAGCACACCAGTGCTGACTGTTGACAGTGCTTCTGTGTGCTGGCTCCGGCTCCAGGGCAGGGACCCTGAGATGCTGCACCTCGTCTTTCCTCACCACAGAAAAAGGATGAGTGGTGTTTCAATTTTGTTCATGTTCATTGTCTTTCCATCTATAACAATGACTTGCTGTTTAGTCTGTAACCAGCCCATTAAGTCCTGGAACACCAACAAGCAAAACATTCATTTAAAATGGAATTGTACAGTCTGGGAGATGGTTCTGTAGACAGAAGTACTTGCAGGAGAAGCCTGACAATCTGAATTTCATCTCCAGAACGTATAGTAACAGGGAAGGTCTCCTGAAAGTTGTCCTCTCATCTCCACACACAAACTGTAGTACACATACCAGCACTCAAACACATGCACAGTACACACAAACCATTAGCACATATATGTATTTTAAAGGTTATTGTGCTATGACAACTGCACTGGCAAGAGAAGCTTAAGGCTGTCACATGGGGGTAGGGGAGACGCTGGGCCAGGAGAGGAGCTGAAGACTGGCAACATTTATGGGTGACGGGTAGGTGGAAAATCCAAGATGGGCCCTAATCCTTTTTCTTTCTTTTTTTTTTTTATGGGGGTAGGGGTTTCAAGACAGGGTTTCTCTGTAGCTTTGGAACCTGTTCAGGAACTCTCTCTGTAGACCAGATTGACCTTGAACTCACAGAGATATGCCTGCCTCTGCCTCTCAGTGCTGGGATTAAAGGCATGTGCCACCTCCACCCAGCTAAAGGTGT
Organism: Mesocricetus auratus; assembly: GCF_017639785.1. Lineage (NCBI taxonomy): Eukaryota > Metazoa > Chordata > Mammalia > Rodentia > Cricetidae > Mesocricetus > Mesocricetus auratus. Next base: position 19,893,939 of record NW_024429197.1, on the reverse strand, counting down.
ACACCACCATATTTTTCTTTTTTTTCCAATTTTTCAAAACAATGTTTCTCTGTGTGGTTCTGTAGACCAGGCTGGCCTCGAACTCACAGAGATCCACCTGCCTCTGCCTCCCGAGTGTGAGTGCTGGGATTAAAGGCGTGCGCCTCCACCACTCTGCTTGTTTTTTTTTGGTTCTGAATTTAATTATGTTTATGTGTATGGGTTTTTGCCTGCATGTTTATCTATGGCTCGTATGTGTGCCTGGTGCCAGAGGAGGCCATAAGAGGCTACCCTGAAACTGGAGTTATAAACAGTTGTGAGCACCAGTGGGTGCTGGCAATCGAACCTGGATGCTCTGGAAAAGCAGCCAGTGCTCTTAACCACCAAGCCATCTCTCCAGTCCCTTAAGAACTAAGTCTATTATATTACACAAATCCCAAGTTTTAAGGGCTTTCCCCAGTAACTGGAGTTGAATATGGTAGTACATGCCTATAAACCTAGCACTCAGGAGGATCCAGAGTTCAGTGCTACCTTGAGCTACACACTAAGATCCTGTCTCAAAACACAAAAATCAAGCCAGGTATAGTGGTATATGCCTTTAATTCCCAGACTTGGGAATCTGAAGCAGGCCAACCTGGTCTATATGGCAAGTTTCAGGTCAGCCAGGGCTACACAGTATGAGACCCTGTCTCAAAACAAAACAAAACAAAATCAAGATCAGAACAAAGAAACAACCCAGGAATTACAACTACAATAAAAATCAATGGAATCTCATTCATCATTTCACAAATGAGTCAGCACCAGCAATATTGTCTATAGTGTTTGAACTGGCAGCAGACACATCTATTTTTAACTGCTACATCTGAGTGTGACACACAGCAGAATAACTCTTGTGTCTTCTGGTGTAGAACTGCACCTATTAAAACACTCTTCCTTTTTAAAATAATGTAGACAGAAAGAACTTATTGTCCCTGTGCTTCAGTTTAGCACTGAGCTGCAGGAAGAAAACAAGGCACAGTGAACATGTTCTATGGAGAATCAACTGATCCCCGAGCCACCGCCGCTTTGAGGAATCAAGAAAGGAGGAAGCGGGAAGACAACAAGCAGTGAAGCAGGCAAAGCACTGGGAGACGGAGGAGAATCAGGACCACAGATGCTGCTGGGCGTGGAATGAGGCATAAAACTGGCGATGGTTGGCATCTTTAGCAAGAAAGGTCTGAGTGGTCAGCTGAGGCTAAGTCTAGATAGAAGGACTTAGAATAAAAAGGCAGTGAGTCTACATACTTTTTCCTAAAAGTCTTGCTGAAAAGTAGACTAGAGTCAGTATGACAGCTGGTGAGAGGAACAAGAGTCCAAAGATAATTTCTTTAAAGATTGAGACTGCATGCCTGGACACTGATAGACCAAACTGGCTATGCAAGAGAAACACATTACATAGGTCAAAAGGAGCCAGCAGAAGATGCCAACTTCCTAAGTAGGGCAGAGGGACAGACTCCCTCATGAGGAGGGATGGCCTCTATAACAGGAGGGAAGTTAGAGCATGCAGACAGGAGGCAAGACCTCAGATCAATATGGAGGTGTCAGGAAGAAAAACAGGCAGGGGACTGTGATCTTTGATTGGGACTGAGGGCGTGTGTCGAGGATGCGCAGAGAGGTTGAGGCACAAGGGAGCTTGTGATAAGCACAAGCTCCAGGCTAGCAGAGAATTCCAACTTGTGGGGAGTACAAGACTGTAGGAAAGCAGCTCACCCGGCATGTGTTTCCTCAGTGGCTGGCCAACCACAGCCTGTCCTGGCAGCCCAGTCTGCCCTGGCCCTGCCTTACCCACCACACCAGAATTAGCACTTACCTGGTCCCGTGTGTTTGAGAATGAAGTTTTCATCATCAAACTTCTTTCCATAGATGGACTTGCCTCCTGTGCCATTGTGGTTTGTGAAATCACCACCCTGGCACATGAACTGGGGGATGATACGGTGGAAGCTGCTTCCCTTGAAGCCAAAGCCCTTTTCATGGGTGCACAGGCAACGGAAATTCTCTGGTGTTGAGAAAGGAAAAGGTGCTGAGGTTGACAACAACCTAGTTTCCTGACCAAAATTAAGGTACCTACCCAGAAAGATGAGGGGTTATGAAAGTGGTGGAAATAAGACACGTTTTACTCATTTACTTTTGCACAGCTGCTCCTGGGTATCCACATGGGGATGGTTCCCAGGACTCTCATGGATCTTTTCTATATCCCTACATTATCTATGATATACAATATAAATGCTCCATAAATGGTTATAATACTACATTATCTAGGGTATATAATGGGGGACAATACAAGCATGCTTAGTAGAAATGCAACATTCCCCTCAAACATATTTAAAATTTTTATTACATTCATTTATCACATATGTGTGTATATGTGTATGCGTGTATAGGTCTGAGGACAACTTATAGGACTTAAACTCAGGTTGCCAGACTTGGTAGCAGACACTTAACCTGCTGAGCCATCTCACTGGCCCACCACATATTTCTGCTGTGGTTTGCTAAACTCACAGATGTGGATTCCATGGATGGAAAGGGCTAATTGTATTCCCAACTTGTGTTCCTTATAAGCCATTACCATACTGGCTAAATGCATAACCACATGCCACTCTGATTAAATAGGACAGAATATGTGCATTCTAGCTCTGCTGTATTCCCAAACCATACCAAAGAGATAACGAAGTGATTTTTTTCAATATTTATTTATTTGTATTTTATGGACACTGGCATTTGCCTGCATGTATTTCTGTGTGAGGGTGTCAGGTCCCCTGGAGTAGGAGTTATGGATGGTTGTGAGCTGACATGGAGGTGCTGGGAATTGAACCTGGGTCCTCTGGAAGAACAGTAAGTGCTCTTAACCATTGAGACATCTCTCCAGCCTGATTGGTTTTTTTAAGATTTATTTATTTTATGCATATGGTGCTCTATCTGCATATATACCTGCATGCCAGAAGAGGGCATCAAATCCCATCATAGATGGCCATGAGCCACCAGGTAGGTGTTGGGAATTGAACTCAGGACCTCTAGAAGAGCAGGCAGGGTTCGTAACAGCTGAGCCACCTCTACAGTCCCATGAAGTGATTTTTTAAAAAGAAAAGGAGAGAAAAAAAGAAACAAGAAGTTGAACAGTGGTGGCGCATGCCTTTAATCCCAGCACTCAGGAGGCAGAGGCAGGGGGATCTCTGTGAGTTCGAGGCCAGCCTGGCCTATAAGAGCTAGTTCTAGGATAGCCTCCAAAGCAACAGAGAAACCCTGTCTTGAAAAACAAACAAACAAACAAAAAAACCCACAAGAAACCAGGGCCAGTAGGACAGCAAGTAAAGGCAGGCACTTACTGTGCAAGCCTAGAGACCTGAGTTTGAACCACAGAACCTGGTGAAGGTGGGAGGACAGACTCGACTGTTAAGTGGTACTTTCCTCCAAGATAAAGCTTTCCAGGTTGGAGAAAAAAAAGCTTGCTAAGACTCAGGATGTTCCAAAGGAGGTGAAGCAGTTTATCCTTCAAGCTCCTTGACAATTCACAAAGTCCCTGAAACCGATCACATTCAACAGGATCCTGTCTTCCCTAAGCATGGAGGACTGCTGAGAGACACTGTCAGACAAATAGAACTCCTTGTAGTCTCAAACCAGCAGAGTAGCCTGGAAAACCCACTCTCTAATCTGTCAATGGGCTGGAAGTCACTATGAGCCTTTGGTAATGCAGCTTACTTTGGGTCAATTTTTGCTCCTGTAAGTAACTGCCAACTCATACTCCTGTAAGTACCACAATAAAGTCATTGGCTCACCAAGTTGAACTTTATGGTATTTTGTTGTTGTTGTGTACATCAATTATCTATCTGGAGTGAGTAGACATTTGTTTATGCCTTTCCTGGAACTCTAAAAGTTGTCTTCTAATCTCCGTATGTGTACGCGCATGCACAATAATTTGCTTGTTTTTGACACAGGGTCTCACTATGTAGCTCGGTAGTCCAGGCTGGTCTGAAACTCAAGAGATCTGCCTGCTTCTGCCTCCCAAATGCTGGGAATAAAGGGGTGCGCTACCACACCTGGCAATGATAATTTTTTTCTAAGATTTCTTTTTTAAAAACCATGCTTGCCGGGCAGTGGTGGCGCACGCCTTTAATCCCAGCACTCGGGAGGCAGAGGCAGGTGGATCTCTGTGAGTTCGAGGCCGGGCTGGACCGATAGCCTCCAAAACAATACAGAGAAACCCTGCCTCGTAAAAACCAAAAAAAAAAAAAAAAAAAAAAAAAACCATGCTCATGTAATGTGTCTGTGTGCTAGTATGTGCATGTGAAAGTGGGTGTGCAAGAGGCATCAGATTCCCTAGAGTGACAGGCATCCATGAGCTGCCTAACCAAACTTATTGTAACTACTGAGATAGATAAGGAGGTGTGCAAATAGCTAATTCCTTTTCAGGGGCAGTAAATCAAAAGAAAACACACACACACACACACATACACACACAAAGGGAAGGGGTAAATATTATTTTCTAATGTAGAAGTCAAAACCAAAGTAATTAGCTAAGAAATGAAACTAGCTGCCTCTGAGGAATAGCAAATGGTGCTGATGGCAGGGCAGCCAATGGGGTTTATTGGTCCCTATTATTATAAGGCGACTAATGATTTTACAAACCAACTCTTGTGACAACTTCTTAAGTTATATGTATATACAGTAAAATTTATATTAAAAAATAAGCCAATATTTTAATAAAGTAATAAACTGGTACTAGTTACTTCTAGGGCATAGAGCTGGCTGGATGTAATATTGCTGGAATGTGTGTATGTGTGTGTGTGTATGATACATTCTTTAAACAATGAATATGGTATTCACAATGTATTTGCAATATATTACTTGTGTTATTTTAAAACCTCTGTTATTAAAAAATAGTTACCCTGCATTATGGAGCTTCAATATCAGCTCTGATCTGTTACTAGATCCCAGGACCTCAGATGCCACAAATTTATTTAAGTCAGAAACAACGCCAGGGGTGTAAGAGCCAAGGCAGTGAGAACCTTGGGGAGACTGCTCAGTTACCATCTTCCTGCTAATCTAACCATAGGGGATCTGCTTACCTGCCGTCATGGGCACAACATCAGATCGTAGGAGCATTTGGATGCGGCCAGCTGGCTTGTTCCCAATCTTGATGTCCATGTACACCTGAGGATTTGACCGTGCTTTTTTTGTAGTGGGCTCTCCCTGGGAGCAGGAAAAAAATACTAGTTAGAAATGCCAGTGGCTGGGCAATGATGTTGCACACCTTTAATCCCAGTGAAGGTAGGTGGATCACTGTGAGTTCAAGGCCAGCCTGGTCTACAGAGTGGGTGTTCCAGGACAGTCAAGGCTACATGAAGAAACCCTATTTCAAAAAAGAAGAATAAATGCTAGTGCTCCCCAAGTAGATGCACAGTAATCTTTAGAACACAATAGAATATCACAACTCCAGTGCACAGCCTGAACTCAGGAGCTGACAGGGAAGGTCTTGGACCTTGATAGGTCTATAGGAGGTAGAACTATGGCCACAGCATCCAACTGGATACCCAATAACAGGAAACCTCACTCAGCACTATAAAATGGGGCGGCCACCTGTAGGCATACCTCTCCATGCTCACCCTCAGACATGCCAGCTCACCTCTCCTTGTCCTATGGCTAGCAGGGTCATAATACTCTCTTCATCTTCAGTGCCTCAGTCAAGTCATATACCTACTACAATAGTAGACTACTCATACACCAATACTTCCTTCCTCCATGCTAACCATCACTGTCACATGTTCACCCTTCTGATTTGAGTGCTCAAAAGACAAGAGGCCGAGGCTTGCTTTGTACTGAGTAGGGGAGACCCCACAGAGGAAAGCAGACATAGAATATAAATATAACCTTTGCTTTGGTTCAGCTGATCAAGCACATGCCAAGGCATCATGTGGACGCAGAAGCTCTGGAAGAGAAAAATAGCCACCCCACAGTACAAGGCCCCAGCTCACCAAGTGTATTGCCTAGAAAAGGGCAATCAGCATAGGAGCAGCCTGTGCAAAAGCAAAATGTGAGCACAGAGTCAGTATTTCACTAAGCATCAGGTAGGGCTGTACTACAGAAAAGCAGAAAATGACACCTGCAAGATGGGAAGGATGGAGACCTGGAAGCCCCTATGCACTGCGACACATGACAGGGGAAATGAAAAGTTCTGAGCATGAGCGAAAACAACAGGGTCTCTGCTCCAGAAAGATTATTTTAGCTTCCTTGGGAAAGCAGTGGAGGAGAAGACGACCGTAATCAGAAACAACAGAAATTTTCTCAACCAGAAACGTGAGGTTAAACAGGGACTGTTGTTCAAATGAAGGCTGTCAAGGGAAGTTTCAGAGAAACACCCAAGGAGCGGCGGTGATGTACTGGTTCTACCATAAAGACTGGGGGACCCCACTGTGAGTGCTACTTTCAGTGTTTGTTTTGCATACAAATTTCTGGCTTAAGTAAATATGTGGTCAGATTATCAACCAAGAGTAGGGCACAGCAGGACAAGATGAGGGAGAGCATCCATTTCAGGCAACATAAAAGCCCCAAACAAGACTTGCAGCTAGAAACAACTGAAGTCCAATGTTGGAAACAGGAACCATAAAAGTCGACAGCACAGCACGAGAGGGCTGCAGACAGCCAAGAGTGCCTGGTACTGTTTCAGCTGAAAAAGGACAGAAAAGCCACGGGCCATGAACAAAGCACAGAAGAGTGTCAACCTCACAGGCACATAGAGGACGTGAAATCCTGCAGCACTAGTCATGAAGGTGTGCTGAGAACCAGGAAATGTGCCAGGGTAGAGCTGTCTTAGGCAAACCCAGAAATCACACACCAGGGAAGGAAAGTACACTACCTGTCCTATCGCTTCTGTATGTGGCCAAGAACAGGACAGAGCAAAGCACCAAAGGGGTGGGGGTGTAGGAGCACGATGCCCACTCACTCTGCACGTCTGTGAACACACACATCTGCATGTCCGAGTAACAATGGAAAGCAAAGCCTGTATTCTGGAGGAGGCACCGCCTTCCCTCTCACCTCTTGGGTTTCTGCTTTGGGAGGTTCAGGTCCTTCTTCTTCTTTATTCTCTTCTAGAGTCTTCCCAGAAAACTTCTTCAACCAGTCATCATCTGACCAAACTAGAAGGAAAAGACACACATGAAGAAATCAGACTCTCCCTCACCTGCCAGGCGGATGTTTTGGTCATCTCTGTGGTCTTGGCCAGAAGTCCCCTTTTGAAAATGCTCAAGACCACACTCCCACTAGGCCTCCCTGGAGGTCCAGCACTTAGCAGAACCAAGGGGAAAAGCTGTGCCAAAGGCAAAGATAGGCTCTGCAGGCTTAAGCCCTTTCCCAGGAATGGAGTGAGTACTAAGAAAACTGGGAGATAAAAGAGAGCAGGCAGGGTTTGGTCTTTGCAGCCATTCGCCGATAAAGGTAGCTCATTCCCTGGTCAGTGTGAACCACCCTCTTGTGCCCCTCCACTTAAACCAGAAGCATCACTGAGAATACGCATAAAGGAGGTCAAGACACAGGAACTGGCAAATACTCCATGAGGTGCCCCACTCACCTGGTCTGGAAGAGCCCTCTTTAATTCTCATTGGTTTGGCCAAATTGACTCGAATTGTCCGTCCAAAGAGTTCAGATTCATTCTGAAATTATTGTAAATCCAGCTGCTTAAATTGTCAGATTAAACATCTCCAGCAGCTTTTCATTTACTTCTGAGACCTGATCAGTCTCTTTTTTAAAATCCAGATCCCTTAGCAACAAAAGCTGTCACCACAGACAGTATCAAAGAAGGAAATACAGGAAACTTTCCTCCTGGAGCGGCTGCAAATTTTGTTTTGTTGAGACAGGATTTCTCTGTTTAACAGCCCTGGCTGCCCTGGAACTCACTCTGTAGACCAGGCTGACCTCAAACTTACAGAGATCTGACTGACTCTGCTACCGCCTGGCCAAGATGATTAGTTTTAAAGATTTTTTTTTAAAGCAAAATTCTAGCAACAGTGCATGATAACTTTGCACTCCGCACCTGACATGAAATGCCAGCCATAAATCTTAAAAGAGTGTCATCATTTCCAAGAACTTCTCCAGGCTGTTCTAATCGTCTGCATCAGTAGCACAGCCTTCAGTTACTCTTACTGAATTACTCTTCTCAATTGCTAACTGGTCTAACATTTCATTTCCCTTTTTGCAAATATGCAGTTTCAGTGAGCATCAGCTGGCACTGGGTTTGCCATTCAGCATCATGTGAGGTGGCCAGTGAGAGACCAGCCCAGAAGGATGAGCAGGGGACACTGCTAAGTGGAGAGGTGTCTGAGCACAAACTAATTTTACCAGCAATCAGTTCACAGGGAATAGTTTTACCTGATGGCAACTTTTACCTCCCCACCCAATCCTGACACTTCAGAGATCCAGAACACCAATATTTGAACAAGGACGCCTGTACCAGCAAAGGCAACTTCAGTTCGAATGAGGATTCCCAGCCTTACCATGTTGTCAATAGCTGCTGCAGCATCCTGCCAAGGAAATGCAAGGTGTAAGTTTACGCTTGTACCTGAATGTTTCTTGTGTGCCTCAGTGCACAACTGGTGGCAAAATACACAGGAAAAGGTCACCTCTGTATTTCCTGCCTAGTTTGTGTGTGAAACTAACAACACGTCTTGGGTAATTTTCCAGCTTGCAGTGGCATAATCTGCTTCTAGCTGAAGGCACAAGAGATAAGCACCAGCATAGCCAGGCAAGAACGTTCCATGAACAGAGCTGTGAGCGCTGTGCAGAGCATCACAAGCAGGGTCTGACAGTCAGTCTGGGCTGCTTCCAACAGATCACAGTCTGATAGGAAGCTTTCCTTCAAACAGCACTTCCAAAGGCCTAAGACTCACAACTCCAGTAAACGGGAAATAGCTTCCTCTACAACAGTGCTTCTCAACCTCCCTCACGATGCACCCTTAATACAGTTCCTCAGGCTGGGGTGACCCCAACCATAAAATTATTTTGTTGCTACTTCATAAATGTAATTTTGCTACTGTCATGATTCGTAATATAAATATCTGATATGCGTCCCCAAAGGGGTCACAACCACAGTTGAGAACCACTGCTCTATAAGAACCAAAGACTAAACAACAGCAGTACAGAACTAAGTCTCACCTCTGCCAACTCAAATTCAACAAAAGCAAATCCTCGGTGCTTTTCTGCAAAAAAGGAAAAAGCACAAGATAAGTAATTACCATGTGAGGCAACGGAAGAAAAGAGAACAGTCACATGCCATGTCCAGACACCAGAAATCCTACCCATTTACTATTTAGAAAGATGGAATCTCATTCTTTGATCCCTATTAAGGAATATTTGAAGCAATAACAGACATTTCTATGGATAAAGTACCTGAGGAGGCCAGAAGAGGGCACTGAATCACCCCCTTGGACTGGAGTTACAAATGGTTGGGAGCCACAATGTGGGTGCTGGAAATTTAATCTCAACTCTGGGTCCTCTGGAAGAACAGCTAGTGCTCTTACCACTGAGCCGTCCCTCCAGCCCTGAACTGGCTTTTGTTTTGCTTTTTGTTTTTCTGAGACAGGGTTTCTCTGTGCAGCCTTTGCTGTCCTAGAACTCCTTTTGGAGATCAGGCTGGCCTTGAACTCACAGAGATCCACCTGCCTCTGCCTCCTGAGTGCTGGAATTAAAGACATGTGCCATCACTGCCCATGTGCCTTTAATCTTTTAAAATTCTTTTCCTATAGGAAGGAAATGAGTATCAGAGATACCGAAAGGTCCCACCTGTTTCATAATCCAGAGGAATCTGAATATCTGTGATGTCTCCAAAAGGGATAAAAGCAGCATGAAGAACCTTGTCGTCTACCTCCTCTGCCAGCCCACCTGCAAACGGCCAAGGACATTCTGTGACCTTGTGCACACTCAAAAATCTCTGCAGCCCACTGGCAAGCCAGGACAGAGGAGGGATCTTTCCATCCAGTCCTTCACCTACACAAACCCCTCTCTTTCACACTATGTTCCGAATCTATCTCCAAGGTTCCACAACAGCTTCATAACTGACCAGGGACCTCCATTCCCTGAGTCAACCCCCCTCCCAAAACCAGTAGGAATATTTTGTGAAAGCGGAAATAAATCCATCGGTTCTCTTTGACTTCAGAGTCTTACACGTCACGGTCCTCAAGAGGAAGTGAGAGCTCCTTAAATAGTATCGTACACAGGGCTATCAGTACCTTCCACTTGGTTTCTCCCAGTTTCCCTGGGTTTCTCGAAAACAAAAAACAAAAAAAACCTACTTGTCCCCAGGCGTCAAGCTATTTTACACCTTCGGGCTTCGGCTCCCGTGCAGCTAACACTTTTGCCTCTACTCCGATTTACCCCTTCCCTAACTCACGCTCAACTTCTGCGTTCCCGGCAACAAAGTTTGCACCCACCCAAGTCCCTGTCATCACTGTTCGTGTGCCATTTAGGTTAATTCCCTCTTTCTTCTGACTATCCTGGTGACTCCTTCCTTTAGGGCAGAGACCCAGACATCTCCGCATTGAATGTTTGTAAAACGAATGGGCGGGAGGATTTGGAACCCCATAACTCCTGTCACTGGTCCGGGCTCCTGCGAGCTTAGTGGACTAGGAAGGTCGCCGGAATGATTCCTCCCATCTCGGCTCACACCCTCAGGCCAGCAAGGCCGCCACAGAGCCTGAATACTCGCCGCCTTCCTCACATTCCCCAGACTCCGCCTAGCTCCCAAGCCTGCTCACCCACGTACAGCACACGCTTGGTGGTAGCCATCTTGCTCACTCCCGTTTCCGCCGGAAGCCGTCGCTCGGCACGCCCCCTTGCCGTGGTCCTTCCTCTTAGGCCCCGGTGGGTCTCTGTGCGCCGCCACCGCAGGCTCCGCCCTTTCCCGTCTATTGCGGGAGTCCGTTACCCGTGGAGGTGTGCGGTTCGGATGCTCCCGGGGCTGGCGGTGTTGGAGGAAACCGTGGTCCGATTAACCGGGGAATTATCGGCAGTTATGCCCTTCTACCAACACACTACCGACCGGGCTGTCCAGCCACTTGTTTTTGCCAAATTCGGAAGCTAAGAATGGTTTTTACATTTTGAAGGGGCGGGGAAGAGCAAGATAATATTTCATAACAGATGGGAGAAAAATCTACGAAATTAAAGTTTCAGTATCACGAAGTGTTATTAGGTACAGCTACACTCGTTTCTTTATTCTCTGGCTTCTTCCATGTTACAAGGGGAAGAGACCTGTTCCACCCAAAGTACGATATTTTACTATCTGACCCTTTAGGAATACTATTTGCTATGCTCTTGTTCTAAATTAAATAATATTTAAATTACAGGTTTTCATTAACAGTAGAAAATAGTAAGACCACGTTTGTTTGTTTCTTAACGGTATCTCCTTTTCAGTCATGTACCTCCAAGCTACCTCAAACAAATTTAACTAGTTCCTTTTTTTTTTTAACTTATTCATTTATTTAGAGACAGGATCCCTAAGTATCCATGGCTGTCCTGGAACTCACTATGTAGACGAGGCTAGCCTTGAACTCACAGAGATCCGTCTACATCTGCCTCCCAAGTGGCAGGACAAATGACGTAAGCCACCACACCAGGCCTTACTTTATTTATTACGGTGCTGGAGAGCCAACTCAGAGCTGTAGCCCAGTGCCAGGCAAATGCTCCACCGATGACCCACACCCTCACCTATTTGGATAGAGCCTTTAGGCTCTCCTGAGGTAACCTTTGTGTCTGAGTTTCTGCTAGCGCACAGGCGCACATAGGGCGGCACATGGGTGCATCTGGAAGCCAGAAGACGATTTGATGGAGTTGGTTTTCTCCTTCCACCAGCTCAGGTCGCCAGGTTTGCAAGGCAAGTGTCTTTACCAGCTGAGCCATCTCACTGCCCTGTGAGGAGACTTAAAGTAAAACCTGAACTGAGGCAGGAGCACAGTGAGTTGGAAAAGGAGCACGGAAAATCAGGCAAGAAAGGTGGATAGAGACCACACCATGCCAGAGCCTGCAAGCTCTGTGGAAAACTTGGTTTTGAGAAGCTACTGTGGGGCTCTAATATGAAAGCTACATAGTCACATTTATAGTAATCCTTTTCCTTTTTTAATATTGAGATTATATTTTAATTACGTTTCTCCCTCTCTTTCCTTCCTCCAAGCCCTCCCTAAATTCCTCCCACTCTCCTTCAAATTCATGGCCTCTTTTTTCATCAATTGATATTGCATGCCTATATGTATTTGTATATACATATATACTCCTAAATATAGCCTGTTGAGTCCATAGACTGTTACTCGTATGCATGCGTGCTGACCACTTGGCACTGCACAGCCAATGGTGTGCTCTGGGGAGACCCACCTCTCACGCCCCCAGCTCTACCTAATTGCCTGTAGTTCCTTGTGTAGGGTTGAGGCCTGTGGACTTTTTCCTGTGCAGATTGGTGTGTTCATTGTCCTGTTCAGCTCACTTTTGGGTGGTCATGTTGTTGAGACACAACCTAAAGTGAAGTCCCTGATTCTATGGTTCTTACAGCTTTCCAGCCCCACTTCTGCAGCGTTTCCTGGGCCATAGGTGTGGGGATGTCTGGTCATTGGGGCTGGGCTCCCCAACTATGCCTATTAATTGGTTGTGGTTTTCTGTAGTGGTCTCCATCTGTTACAAACAGCAGTTTCCTTGATGAGGGATGATGGTTACACTTATTTGTGGGTAGCACACATCTGTAATCCCAACTTCAGGAGGTAGATGGAGGAGGATCAAGAGTTCAGGGCCAATCTATGTTTAAGACTAGCCTTGTGCTACAGGAGACCCTATCTTAGGAACAAAACAAACAGCCACACAGTGGGAAATTGTTGTTTCCCTTTGTAATTCACAGTGCACGTCCTTTCTCCTTACTAACTTCACATGACAGTAACAGGTAAAACACAAAGATTACTCTTTCCTTTGCTACACCTGGATGTACAAGGACACAGCCCCTATCCTTTAGAACTGAGAGCTGAAGTCTAGGGGGTCTAAGAAACAGTAAAAATTGTAGAGAGAATAGTGACTCCAGCATGTGCTTCAGTTGGGAGCTGCCTCCCTCCAGCAACATTCAACAAATCTTTTTAGAAAGGTTTGAATGCTTTATCTGGATAATGGAAAACAAACATTTCCCTATGAGCAGGACAGTTCATCAAAAAATTCCCAATGAAGAGTGAATCCCATTGTGGTGGGTATCAAGTTCTGGCCCCTGTTCTCCTGTAACATTCGGGGTACTACTTTTGTTTCTGAGATGAGTCACCACATGCAGCATGGCTGAGTCCTGGAAACCTTACTAGGGACACTGAGAGCATGAAGAAAGGACAGATACCCAGACATGTGTATAGAAAAGCTAGGTCAGGTGATGGAGCCACACCAATACCATAACAGCATGGCCCCTCAACATGTTTGTTAGGTACAGCACAGTGGGGAGGAGTTCTTGCATATGTGAAGGAAGTCTCCTCCCGTGAGCGGCCTCCAGCTGTAAACATCTGGGAGGAGAAGCTGCAGTTGCTAGTCTTTGCACACACTGGTCAATGATTTGTAGTATTCACACTTGGACCAGAGGAAGAAGGCTTTGCCTATCTAGGCCTGACCTGTGGGAAGGGTTTAGCAATTTCCTATGGCTTCAAGGCCTTGGTCCTTGACATGACCATCTCATGTCAAACAATATGCATTCACTAAGGGTTTCCTTGGCTCCCCACAAAGAGTGTTCCCAATGCTAGCTAACATAGAGGTAGCCATGAGCTCCTTCTCCAGCTCCATGGATTTCTGGAAGACAGAAAGTTAGCACTTCAGAAAGGCCATGGTGGTGGCTAAGATTACGGTAGTCTAACCATTGATACTGGAATGCTGCTTTCAGAAAACCAGGGGAAAGGGTGAGGAGTAATGGCTCCTGGCTGAATTCAGTCCACACTGGGAATGGGTACTATAACAACCTATAGATTCTCACGCACAGGCAAATAAAAATGCAGCACAGAGAGCAAGGGAACTTAACCCATACAGGACACCCATTCTGTGCCAGACCTTGTGCCGAAGAGATGTTTTCAGGCATTTACTTCTCACAAGCTTTCTGTTGTTGAAACAGGGTCTTGCTATGTTGTCCCAACTGTCCTCAAACTCTTGGGATCCAGTGACCCTTATAGCCTAGTCTTCTGAGAAGCTGGAACTACAGGTATGTACCTCTGTGCTTGGTGCCACATAAGCTTAAAATTGTGTGTGTGTGTGTGTGTGTGGTACGTGAGTATGTTTATGTGTGGTGTGAGTGTGCATGTATGCCAAAGTGTATGTGGGGAGGGCTCCACCTCTGTGGCACTGGAACCACAAATATGCACCACCATCCTTGGCTTTTTTACGTGGGTTCTAGGAGTTGAACTCTAGTCCTCATGCTTGTTCAACAAGTAGTATGTCAACTGAGCTATCTTCCCAAGGTCACAGACACCTTTATTTTTAGACAGAGTCTTCCTATTTAGCCTTGACCAGCCCATAATGAGCTAAGTAAACCAGGCTGATCTCAAACTCACACAGCCATATGCTTCTGCTTCCTAAGTGTTGGGATTAAATGTGGCTCCACCATGCCAGGACCCCCATACAAGCCTCTGAGGTTGAGATCATCATCTTATTTACCTAGACACTCAGTAAGCTCAACCAATTTGCTCGCATTAGCAAAATGACCATTCAGTTTGTTTATAGAACATACAGTGCCACAGTAGCCATTTTTAACAAGACAGCAGGTTTTTTTGTTTATTATTTTATTTTTGGTAAAGACTGTGTTCTGGCTAGTTTATGTCAACTTGACACAAGCTATAGTCATCAGAGAGGAGGGAGCCTCGACTGAGAAAATTCTTTAAGCTCTTGCTGTAGCCAGGCAGTAGTGGCACACACCTTTAATCCCAACTCTCACCAGGCACAGGCAGGTGGATCCGTGTTGTGGGATTTCATTCCATTTAGCCAATGACGTTTGGGACAGCAAACCGTGAGGTGGGATCTTCGTCTGCCTACATGAAAACTTAAAAACTGAGGAGGGTCTCTCTCTCCCTTGCTCTCACGCTCTCTTGGGTGGTCAGAGTGGAGCAGGGGCTCGCTGTTGGTGCTCTTCACCCCTGGGCAGAACAACTGGACAGAGGCAGCTGGATCAGCAGTGGTGTCTAACTTGTTCTGTATCAGTGAGTGTTTAGCCCTATTTTATACCAAAATAAATTCCTGAGAACCTTTTAACAGACTTGTAGATTCACACTAGAGATCTCTGTGAGTTTGAGGCCAACTTGGTCTATAGAGCTAGTTCCAGAACAGTCAGGACTGTTACACAGAGAAACCCTGTCTCTGAAAGCAAACAAAAAGATCTGGCTGTAGGCATTTTCTTAATTGGTGATTGATGAGGGAATGGTCCTCCTTGTGGGTGGGGCCATGCCTGGGCTGGTGGTCTTGGGTTCTATAAGAAAGCAGGCTGAGCAAGCCATGGAGAGCAAGCCAGTAAGCAGCTCCTCTCCATGATCTCTGCATCAGCTCCTACTTCCAGGTCCCTGCCCTGTTTGAGTTCCAGTCCTGGCTTCCTTTGATGATGAACTGTGGTGTGGAAGTGTAAGCCAAATGAACCCTTTCCTCCCCAAACTTGCTTTTGGTCATGGTGTTCTGTTGCAGAAAAAAAAAAAAAAACCTAACTAAGACGACCACGTTATCCCCTTTAGAAGGAGTCCCAGAAATGACTGGGTCAGAGAGTATAACCACCAGGACAGTAAATGTGACAAACCGTACCTGTTTCTCTCATTAAATGCTCTGGAAACATTTATCTGTGATGTCAGTGACAAGCGCAAGTTCTGAGGGCAGTAGAGAGGACTAAGCTTTTCACACAGGGTTGCATTTTAAAGCTAACCATCTTTATAGCACTCTGGGTCAGGGAAGTGAGTGGAAGAGTGAGAAGCATCCCTTTCTAGGCTACAAAGGGGATTACATATCACAGGCACACTCGGCACAAGTTGTATCGTGTTTGTTCTCTGCACCCTTGTGCCTCCTGCCAGAGAAAGTGCACTCCGGCTGCAAGGATCCTATCGGGTTGTTTACCACCGCAGCTTTGGCCCATTGCACAATTCTTTGGCAGTTAGTCGGGTTTTAATAGATGATGAATGAAGCAGAGAAGAGTGTCTTTTCAATAAAGTTGAAATGGGAAAGTCTATTCTTAGTGCATTGGGTGTCTGGGTCTCTCCCAGAGGCTGAATCACAGGCGGTGGGTCCCCGACACTGGAGGTGTATTTATGTGGAGCAACAGCCTTAGCAGGAGCAGCAAACATGAATGTGATGGGCCAGATGCTAAGAGCCACACTGCCACAGGCTCCTAGAGAGAAGAGTGAACCTAAGGCTGGGGCTGTAGTGCAATTGTAGACCATCTGCCTCGCATGTGCGAGGCTGTGGGTTTCATCTTTAGCGCAGGAGAGAAAAAAGAAACAACAAACCAAATCAAAGCTCACTGCTCTTGGCAACCACTGTCACTGGGAGTCCTTTGACTGAATCAGTGTTTGTAGCCTGGAGACTATTTGAGAGACTAGAAGCTAAACCAGCCTGTCTGTGAGCCAGGAACACATCACTGTATGATCAAGAGGAAGTAATGTTCAAGTCTGCAACAGTCTAGAACTGGTGGCCACTTTGCTGCCTTACACAGTCACCTCACTGCACTGGCTTCTATGGAAGGTCCCATATCCCCAGACAGCAGTGCTAAAACCCGAGCATGCATAGAACACTTGTTTGTTCAGATTGTTGTACTCCACTCCCAGAGTAGATCTTGAATAAAATCAAGAAGGCTCATTTCTTTTTATAAAAAATAATTTATCCAACTTTATTTCATGTGCATTGGTTTGAAGGTATTAGATTCCCTGGAGCTGGAGTTATAGATAATTGTAAGCTGCCATGTGGGTGCTGGGAATTGAACCGGGGTCCCCTGGAAGAACAGCCAGTGCTCTTAACCATTGAGCCATCCCTCCAGCTCCAAAAAGGCTCATTTCTAACCAAGGTCCCAGGTGTGTAAACCGTTTGTTTGGGGATCACTCTTAGAGACAGTTTCCCCAAGGAAAATCATAACATATGAAGAGAATGGAGATAGAAATAGAGTTAATTCTGGATGCAAAAAAAAAAAAAAACAAGGTGAGAGGTGGGGACTGCAGAGATCAATCAGCTATTGAAAGCTCTTGCTGCTCTTACAGAAGGCTTAGGTTTAGTGCCTAGCACCGATATGACAGCACAAGCATTGTAACTCTAGTTCAGGGGATCCAACACACTTTTCTGACCTCCATTGGCACCAAGCATGTGTGTAAGTATAGTACACATACACTCATTCAGACAAAACACTCAAACATACAACAAAAAATAACAATATTTTTAAATAGGGGATGTTTAGCCAGGCGTTGGTTGCGCACACCTTTATTTCCAGCACTCGGGAGGCAGAGGCAGGCGGATCTCTGTGAGTTTGAGGCTGGGCTGGACTGACAGCCTCCAAAACAATACAGAGAAACCCTGTCTCGTAAAAAACAAAAAAAAGGGGGGGATTGTTTATAAATAATCTTATTGCATTTTAATTTTTAAATTACTTACTTACACACTGAGCCATCATCACTCCAGCCCCCGAATCACACACTTTAAAATGGTTAAGATAGCAAATTTTATAATAGATATATTTTACCATAATTAAAATTGTCTAGGTAAGAAGAACAGTTCAATATAATTACCCAGCTTTTGCAAAGCCCTTGCTCTAACACCACACAAAATAAAGTCGTCTATGATGTTTATAGTATATGTAGATATAACACATATGGTGATAACAGCAACCCAAAGGAGGTGCTAAGAAATGCAGGTATAAGAGCTAGGTGTGGTGGCGCACACCTTTAATCCCAGCACTCAGGAGGCAGAGGCAGGCTGATCTTTGTGAGTTCGAGGTCTACAGAGCGAGTTCCAAGGCAACCAGGGCTATGCAGAGAAACCCTATCTTGAAAAACCAAAGCAAAAAAAATTACAAAAGAAAGAGAGAAAGTATAGAAGAGCAAAGTTACTACATTTTAACCAGTTTGATGTTTGCTTTTAATTTAAGTCAGGCTGTTCTGTGTTCAACAACGACCATTTACGTCACGATCTAGAAAAGTGGTCACCAGGTGTCTTTGTTGCATGCAGCTGGATGGAGGCTCTGAGATAGAAAACATGTAAGACTGATAGCTAACCCCCCCACACAAAGTCAGGATGGCAGGATGACTCAGTGAGTAAGGGCGATTACCACCAAGCCTGACAACATGAATTGCATCTCTGGTACCCACAATCATGGTGGAAGGAGAGAACCAACTCCCCAAAGTTGTCCTCTGAGTTTCACATGTGCACTGCCATGTGTGTGTGTGTGCACACTCAAATAAATAAATAAAACGTTAAGAAACCTGTCAGGTCTGCCTGGGGGCAACTCAGTCAGTAAAGCATGCAGTAAGTCTTGTCACATGAGCATGAGAACGGAGACTGAAGCCCCGTGAAAAATGCTAGGTTGTGGTACACACTTGCAATCCCAGCACTGGGAAGAGGACAGAGGTGGATCCCTGGGGCGGGCTGGACCACCAGCCTAGTCCAGTTGGTGAGTTCTGGACCAGAATGCTTTCACCCATCACACTTTCTAGCTTTCTAGTTTCTTATTTTTTAGTACTTATTTTTATTTTATATGCATTGGTTTACCTGCATGTATGTCTGTGTGAAGGTGTCAGAATCCGTGGAATTGGAGTTACATACAATTGTAAGATGCCTTGTGCATGTGGGTGCTGGGAATTGAACTTGGATCATCTGAAAGAGCAGCCAATGCTCTTAACCACTGAGCCATCTCTCCAGTCCCCTAGTTTCTTATTTTTTTTAGGCACAATATACTGGGTTTGACTGTTGTTGATTCCATATTTAGCAGTTCTGCTGAACTCTCATATTAATTCAAATCATTTTTCTCTGGATTTTCTGAATTGACAGGAGTATCATCTCCATGTAGGGATAGTGCTGAGTCATTCTCATTCTTATTTTGTTGTGTTTTGCTTTGTTTTGTTTTGTTTTGGGACAGGGTCTCACCATGTAGCTCTGGCTGTCCTGGATCTCAGTATGTAGACCAGGCTGACCTTGACATCACAGGTATCCACCTGCTTCTGCCTCCCAACTGCTGAAATTGAAGTCATGTGCCACCACACCTGGCTCATTCTCATTCTTCTGCCTGCTAGTCACCTCTCTTATTCCACAAGCTGGGAGCTCTGGGCTGACAGATGGTAGTGCAGATAGCAGTCATACCTCAACTCTAAATTTTCATCTTAAGCATAAAGTTTAGGTTTGGGATAGTTACCCTTTAATAGATTAAAAATGCTCTCTTCTATTCTTAGCAGTTTCTTTTTATACAGAGTTTCACTGTGTAGCCCTTGGAACTCACTATTTAGGTCAGGCTTCCCTTAAACTCACAGAGATCTGCCTGTCTCTATCTCAAGAGTGCTGGGGATAGAGGATGTAACACTACACCTGACCCCTCCCTTCCATTTTTAATTTGCCATCAAATTAAAAATATTATTTCTTTATATTTTATGAGCATGAGTATGTTTGCCTGAGTGTATGTAATTACACTGTGTGCATGCAGTGCCCATGGAAGCCAGAAGTGGGAACCAAACCCAGGTCCTCTGCAAGAGTAGCAAATACTCTGAAGCAGTAAGCCGTTTCTCCAGCCCCTGCTAACAATTAAAACAAAAGTTTAGTTTTTCTTAATGCCATTTCTGATCTTTAAAAAGTTCATGTCATTTTCTCCTTTACCATTTAACTGGCATCCAGAGTGCCAAGTTTCCGATTTCTGAACATTAAATTTGTGAATAAAGGGAAAATTAATATCAGTCTGAGGCCCACGCAAGCCTGAAGGGCACTGGCATTGGCCTTCAACTCTACTGTTTCCTTGGAAACTGCAGAGTGAAGATACTGTGTATGCAGCCTTTGCTGAGTGGGTTTGGAGGTGTCACTCTTGGGCGTGCAGGCAATCTGCTCATACAATTAGAACTATAGGAAACATTAGTGAGAAACACAAGCTACCACTATGAGCCAGAGCGATCCCCCATGCCTTGCCTTCCATAGCCATTGCATGTGGATGAGTGACAGGAGGACTTGGGTGTGGGACAGCTACTGGGCCTCCCGGTGAGATGGAGGGGCATCCTCTCCCGTGTCTCATGGGGCCTGTGGTCGATTTGAAGCCATAATGACAATCAGAATGTCTGTGTGCACATGTGGGGATATTTGTATATTTGCCTGTGTATACATGATCTGTGTGTACATGTGTGTGGGTGTAAATGCACACATGTTCATATGCATGTAGAAGCCAGAGGCTGATGGCAGGTCTGTCTCTGAACCTGGAGCTGGCTGACTCCCCACGAAGAAGCATGGATTTACAATTGAAAGAATTTCAAGTCACTGATGACTAATTATAAACAGGCTGTTTGACTTGGAGAAACTACTGGCTTTGGGGCTAGCTAGTTCTGAGGTTATAGTTAATGTAGTTATGGAGGCAGCATTTAAATTGTACCTCTAGGGGGCAGTCATAGACCATAAATTGATGTCCTATTTTTAAAAGAACCTGGTGAGTGTCAGGTGAATAAATGGAGTCTAACAAAAGCTGAGTGATCTACTTGGTTGATGTAAGTTTTAAGTAGTAAGGGTAATTCAGAGATATTAACCAAGATCAATTTGTCACCAAAGTCCATTGTCTTAACAATATACAAATCTTTCCCTCCTTTCCTCTCGGTGCCTCCCTCCTTTCTTCCTTCTCCATAGAAGCAGTCTACCACAATGTTAGATGCACTGCCTCTGAAATGACCTGTTTGACTGAACGCTTGGTCCATACAGGTACCTGCAGGGTATGACTGCATCAGGAAATAGATTCGTATGAAGAATAGATGGCCTATTATACCTATCAAAGTCTGACTATTGCCAACTATGCAACAAAGGAAGGTGACTTAATTGCTCTGTGTGCCCGGTTCCTCATCTATCTCAATGAAATGATAGAGATGTTGGCTAAGCCTTGAGCATATGCAGACAGACGTAATTACAACTGCCTGGCTTTAAGTCTGGGTAGGTGATAAAATGCAGGCAAGAAAAGGATATCAAATTATCTTGGAAACAGATTCCAGGAGCACCCAGCCACCCCTTGGGATGGGAGAACCAAGGGACGGTGTTTAAATGATCAAAACTCAAGCTTAGCTGAGGGGCCCTGCAGAGTGAAGCTCAAATCTCCGAGGAGGGTTGCTCCTCAGCTAGCTGTCTCTAAAGCAGGAGGGGGTTGGTCTGCAAGAGTGGGAGAGCTGCCACCTGCCATCAGACAGCCCACAGGAAGCAGCTGCTGTGGTCAGGGTGAAGGAGGATTGCGGGGTGATGTTCACAAGCTCAGAAGACCCAAAGAAAAGAGACAGCTCCCTCCTCCTCTCCAGTCCCTGCCTACCGGCTCACTAACGCGGAGCCGGCTTTGGCAAAGCAGGAGTGTGACTCAGAGGGCAGAAAAGGGTGGTTTGAAGCTAATAGGTGGCAGCTAAATAATTATTAACACCGTCTGTGGCTTTGGATACTCAAGTGTCCATTTGTACTTCTCCTCGCTTACTTAAATTCCAAAAGTAAATAAAAACCAATGTTGTAACTTGTCGTTTGTCCCCCTAGATAAACTTTCAAATTTGATTCTTCTTTTGGTTTGGTTTGTTTTTTGAGACAGGGTCTCTCTACATAGCCCTGGATGTCCTGGAGCTCACTCTGTAGGCCAGGCTGGCCTCAAATTCACAGGAATTTGCCTGCTTCCAACTCCCCAGTGCTGGGATTAAAGGTATGTGCCACCACCTCAGGCTGAAATTAAATTCATTACAATAAAAATTTACTAGGATTGACTAGTTAAGAGCAGTGGTTGCTCTTTCAGAGGACCCCATGTTCAATTCCCAGCACCCACATGGCAGCTCAGAAATCATCTGTAACTCCAATTCTGAAGGATCTGACACCTTCTTCTGGCCTCCGCAGGCACTACATACAAATGGTGCACAGACTCACAGAATAAAAATAATGCTAATTTTTTAAAAACCTAAAGTTAGCCGGGCGTTGGTAGCGCACCCCTTTAATCCCGGCACTCGGGAGGCAGAGGCAGGTGAATCTCTGTGAGTTCGAGACCAGTCTGGTCTACAAGAACTAGTTCCAGGACAGCCTCCAAAGCCACAGAGAAACCCTATCTGGAAAAACCAAATCCAAAAACCAAAAATAAAAAAAAAAGGAAAGACATGTCCAGGAATATCTAAAATGATTCCGGAGGGGGAAAAAAGATTAAGATACTAGATACAAAGGTAAAACAGACTGGGAATATGTAGCATTCTCTTCTGGGGCTGCTTTTTGCTGCTGTTGCAAAATACCTGAGAAAACCAACTTAAAGAGAAAATATTTAATTTGACTCACAGGATCAGGGGTTTCAGTTCATGGTCACCTGCCCTACCAGCTCAGGTCTATGGTGAGGCAGAACAAGGGGGCGGGAACACATAGTACAATGAAATAACTTACATTATGCTGGTCAGGAAGTAGAAAAAAGCCCCTCCTCTCAAACCCATTAACCAAGAGTCCGTAAACACAATACTCTAGTCATGAGATGAAGCCGTTCAGGGTCTAGTCACCTCCCAAAGGCCTCATCTTTGAGTACAGTTGTGTTGGGGATCAAGGCTTCAACAGCACCCCCAGATCACAGTGATTTTGTTCTTGTCTTCAGTATTTTCTTGGGTGTTCTTGCTATCTTTGGGATATTTTAGGATATCTTACGGTATCTTGCCATCTATCTTGCTATCTCCCTAATGAAAAAGAACTATCATTCACTCCTTCAAAGAAGGGCATTGAATCCTCATCCTAAATGTGGAGATACAAAGTTTTTTAATACTCATTTTAATATCTACCTTTGGGAGACATTCAGATCACCCTTTTCTCTGGCATGTTAATTGTGCTGGCTAGTCTATGTAAGCTTGACACACTGGAGTTATCTGAAAAGAGAGGACCTTAATTGAGAAAATGCCTCCATAAGATCCGGCTGTAAGGCATTTTCTAATTAGCTATTGGTGGAGAACTCAGACCATTGTGGGTGGTGCCATTCCTGAGCTTATGGTCCTGGGCTCTATAAGAAATCAGGCTGAGCAATCTGTGGGGAGCAAACCAGTAAGCAACACTCCTCCGTGTCCTCTGTGTCAGCTCCTGCCTGTAGGTTCCTGCCCTGCTTGAGTTCCTGTCCTGGCTTTCTTGGGTGATGGACTACAATGTGGGAGTATAAGCCCAATAAACCCTTTCCTCCACAACTTGCTTTTTGGTTATGGTGTCTTGTCCCAGCAACAGCAACCCTAGCTAAGACAATTAACTATCAAATGTGGTCATAATCCCAAAAAAACACTTCCTCGCCACTCTCTGGCAAGGCTCATGTATACTAGGCAAATTCCATATATAGCCCAAAATGACCTTGGGCTTTTGATCTTGTTTCTATTGCCAGTTCCCCAGTGCTAGAATTGCAGACATGGTCCACTGTGGCCAGTTTATTAGATGTTAGAGACTGAACCCAGTTTTTCATAGCAGGCAACCACTCTATTAAAGAAACTACACTCCCAGCCTTCTTTTTCTTCCTAGAAGCACTCAATCCCAGTCAAAAGAATATGTTCCACAACACAGTTCTTATTACTATCATAATGATTGAGTGGGACACCATTTTGTCCCCAGAAAACTTTGAGTAGTCACATCATCCAGTCAACCACACGTGATCGTTTGATTGGGATGTCCCAGATTGCTAGCATCCAATTGTCTATGAGCAAGGAGCTCAGCGCCTAGTTTCAGGCAAGAATCAAATCAAATCAATGTCCCCTCTCTCAAGTCCCCTCTTCCAGAGTCTGTTTTCTGCATCCACTTCTAGCACTGATTTTCTAGCCAGGTAGGGCACAGTCAGAAGGCAGAATCTTCAGTAATTTGAACAGTGAGAAGTCAACATAAATGATTGCTAATTGTATTGCTGAGTGGCACCGGTAGTGATGGTGTCTCTGAGAAAACTGTGATGGGCTGGCTTGTCTCAGCACGTGTGGGAAGTGGCAAGCTGGCTTCAGTTGCTGCTGAAGGAAGCCACTTCCTTGCCATAGAGTAGACTGGAAGCACTTTGAGAGGTGACCATAGGAACTGTGAGCATGGCTGGGCCTGCTGGATTATGCCTGTAATTCTGTTCTTCAGCAGGCTGAGGCAGCAGGATTTCATGAGTTTCAAGCCAGTCTGGGCTACACAGTGAGTTCCTGGTTGCCCTGGGCTGTAGAGCAAACTGGTCTCAAATAGAAAAAGGAAATTATTTCATCAGCTTTCTGTTGCTGTGATAAAATGCCACAACCAAAGCAACTTATAGAAGGAAGCGTTTATTTGGGCTTACAGTTCCAGAAGGATAGGAGTCCACCACCATCACCTTGGGAAGCATGGGAGCAGGTACAATCAGAACGTTTCGAGCTCACGTCTTGAATTTCAAGCAGGAAGCAAAGGGAGAAAACTGGGAATGGTGTACTGTTGTGGAATGATCTTTTGTACACTGTGAAGATGTGTCTTTGCCAAGGCACCTTCTGATTGGTTTAATAAAGACCTGAATGTCCAATAGCTAGACAGGAAGAGGTTAGGCAGGACTTCCAGGCAGAGAGTGGGAAAGAGGAAATGAATTTAGTCATGGAAGAAATGCCAGAGGGCCCACCGAAGAAACAGCAGGTCAAGCTGGAAGACAGATATTATCATGTGATAGAACATAGATTAATATAAATGGGTTAATTACAGTTATAAGAGCTAGTAGGACAAGCCTAAGCTATAGGCCAAGCTTTCATAATTAACAGTAAGTCCCGTGTTGTTTTTGTGAGCTGTGGGCCCAAAGAAAAATCTACCTACAGTATACTTTGTCCAGGAGGATCACACCTCCTAAGTCTCCCCAAAAAGCATCACCAACTAGGGAGCAAGTAGTTAAATGTGAGAGCCTATGGGGAACATTCCCATTTAAACCTCGGGGAGCTGGGAGAGGAGAGGGAAGACTTGTAAGCTGTTAGGGAACCCATGGGAGTATCACAGAGACACAACAGAGGGAGTTGTGCTCCATCTGGGAGAAGAATGGGTCTAAGAGAAAAATCACAGATCACATCAGTCTTCAGGCAAAGGACTTATTAGGAGAACAGCCTGCCAGAGCCACAAGCAAAGGGAAGGCTTCCACCCACTCAGGGAGAGCAGCTAATTATGGGAAGTAGGGAGGAGGAAGGTGTTGGATTCTAAGGATATGACCCTAAGGTAGGGTGACCTCCCCTGACTTACAGACATGATACTTTCTTGTATTTCTGACCAAAGCAGGTATTTCTCTCTTTTTTTAAAGTTTATTTATCTTTATGTGCATTGGTGTTTTGCCTGCATGAATGTGAAGGTGTCAGGTACTCTAAAACTGGAATTACAGACAGTTGTGAACTGCCATGTGGGTGCTGGGAATTGAACCCAGGTCCTCTGGAAGAGCAACCAGTGCTCTTAACCTCTGAGGCATCTCTCCAGGCCCAAAGCAGGACCTATTTCCAAGGTCCCAAGGACATTCCTGGATCAGGAGCATCTCTAAGAACAAAGGGCCTAGTTAGTATGTAAATTGACAACTCTGTCTGTAACCATCTTTGTTTGGATCCCAGGAGGGAACGTGAGGATGGGATTGGCTCTTGAGACCCTCCGAGGGGAAAGAGAGACTGCAGAATCTTGTGGTCAGACCCACGGGGCTCCTCGCAGAGTTCAAGGGTCTGTTTCCTAACCTGGAGTCAACCTGCCCGCATTCTTGTGTGCTCTCATGCTATAAATGCATCTTTTAATTTTTCTCCTTTGATGTTCTTGGGGCCATACTGACAACAATGGGCTACCTCGACTGTCAGCTCAGACTGAGAGCCACCTTGAAGATTCGTTAGCACACATCTAGTAGAGGAAGGAGGCCAACACAGCCAAGCTGTGCTCTTCCTGCTGGTGCCGATGCTGGCAGACAGCCATTCAATGTGTACACACACCAGCAACTCTCCAGGGTTAGAGTCCAGGCTGTCTGCCCCACACTGGAGCTGACTCACCGTGCTTATGCTCTGACACTTTCCGCATGGGGCAGTGGCTGCTTCTCAGAGTCCCTAATCTTCAGAAGGCAGTATTTAGATGATCCAGCTCCAGTGATGTGAGCCAATCTAATATAGCCCTATTATAGGTATAAATATATGCCTATTATTTTTACATTTCATTAGCATTCATTAATTATATTTAATGCTGAGTCCCATTATGACATTTTCATACATGTATATATTGTATTTTGATCACATCGACTCTCATAACCCTCTCCCCCTCCCACGGGTCCCCTTCCTCTCCCCAGCTGGCCTCCTAATTTAACAGCTGTATGTATGCACGTACTTATTTAGTGACCCAGTGAGTTTCACTAGGGTTGCTTACAGCAGCGTGGGTGAGAAGTTATTTACAGGAGCACAGGCACCTTGGTAGTGGCTATACCACCGAAGAAATTGCCTCTCCCTTTCCAGTAACCATCAAATGCCTATAAATCCTCAAGGAGGGGTAGGGCCTCATGAGACACTCCTCTCCACACAGGATGTTGACAGGTCCCATCTTGAGCAGCCACATCGTGTCAGGAGCCAGTGTCACTCGACAGTCCATCTCCTTCTCCGAAGCTTACATTCCTTCTTGTCTCTGTCTCTGTCTCTCTGTGTGTCTCTGTCTCTCTGTCTCTCTCTGTCTCTGTCCCTGTCTCTCTCTGTCTCTCTGTCTCTCTCTCTCTCTCTCTCTCTCTCTCTCTGTCTCCCCCCCCCCAGGATGTTTCTTGAGCCTTGGAGGAACTGATACAGATGCTACATTCATGGCTGAGCATGTGCAGTTTCTATTCTTAGCCCTCGGATCGGGCTTGAGTCTGCAGTCACCATCACCTAGAGTGAGATGAAGCTTCTCTGACCAAAGCTGGCTCTGGTTTGTTTGGTTGTTTTGTTTTGAGACAGAGTTTCTCTGTGTAGCACTGGGTGTCCTGGAACTCACTACGTAGACCAGGCTGGCCTCAAACTCAGAGATCCGCCTGCTTCTGCCTCCCAAGTGCTGAGAATAAAGGCGTGGGCCACCATGCCAGCTGGTTCTATTTCTTTAGAGAACCCTAATATACCCACCTAGATGATAACCCACCCTAGAGCATACCTTTCACGTATGAATAAGCTAAAGGAAGCAGTGCCTATAATCCTAACCACCAGCTCTATTGGACTCTGAAAGTGGAGGCTTCTCTGCCTGCCCTAACCATGAAGGCCAAAATTCCAGACACCTAAGGAGAGCCCCCACACCCCAAAGCCTGATAAAATTATTCAAACCAACCAAACTCAAGGCTGCTAACTGCCTTGTTCAGTTCTTCTAGTGAAAAACACAACCAAGAGTCATGCCCATGTTTTCCGGGCTCTCCTCTCTGTCCCCAACCGATCTTGTGAGTCTCGTGTTCCCAACCCTGGTTTGCAGTACCATGCCTCCCATTTTCAGGCACCCCATGAGACACTTCTCCCTTCCTTCCTCACAGTCATTTCCGTGTTTCCCCCACCACCCCGGATTTAAACAGTCCCACGCAGCATCTTCCATTGACAGAGCCTAACACAAAGCCAGTTAGCAGCGCACAAATGTGGCTTCCGGAGCCCAACCCCACTCTCACAAAGCTGATTATGGGGGGCGGAATGGAGCAGAAGGATAGCAGCTTAATCACAGCACAGTACTCAAGTCAGATAAGGCCCAAGCTACTAAGGAGCTTACAGTTTGGGCCAAACTGTTTATGACTCAAATGCAGCAGAGCAGAAAATGCATCTCCGAGGCATGCCACACTTGGGAACATCGTGTATATAGGAAGGCTAGCAGAGACAGGCAAGGGGTAGGGAGGCTAGAGGAGGTTGACTGTTAGAGAAGACTGCCATGTAGACATCTAGCAACTTTGTGTCTTACAGCTATGCAGATATCAGGAAGCAGAGATGCTTAGGGTAGAGAAGGGTAAGTAGCAATACCCTGAGATAAGACTTGTTATCAAACCTCAAGAAAGGCTAAGAGGCTGTGTGATGTTGGTTTTATTGTTAAATAGCCCGACTATGGTGCTCAGCTGTTTGGTCAAATGCTAGTCTATCTGTTGCTATTGTATCACTTGGGATCTGATGGATATTTAAAGCAGTGAACTTTGAGTAAAGCGCATTGTCCTCCATAATGTGGGGTGGTCTCATTCAGTTGATGGCCCAAAGATTACGGTTCCCTGAGGAAGGAAGAATTCTACCTCCAGACCCCAGTTCAGAAATCCTACTTGTCTCTCCAGCTTTCCCACTCCACAAGAATGAAACCAACTCCTCCTGCCTGAACTGCCAGCCAGCCTTTCTCACACTCTCCTGACTCCAGATCACATGAGCCAGGTCCCCTAAGGCTGTGTCTCCAAGCACGTCAACCACATCCCATTGGTTCTGTTTCTCTGGAGTATATTAATGTAGTCCTGTGAGATACATGAAATGGCCCACGTGTGGTCAGAAGGAAGGCTGCAAGGACAGGTTTTGTTTTGAAATATCAATGTCCGTTTAGAGGACAGTTGGACTTTCAAGTAGAGGAAGGCAAACCACATTTCCAAGGCTGTTCTGGCTCTCCAGGCAGGTGACAGCAGCTGTCATCAGAGATGTGAAAGCCGTACCCCCTCCCCACCTCTCTCTCTGAGACAGGCTCTCACTATGTAGCCATCACTGGCCTGGAACTCACTACGTGGATCAGGTAGGCTTTGAACACAGGAGATCCTCCTGCCTCTGCCTCCTGAGTGCTAGGATTAAAGGTGTGCACCACAGACAACTCTTTTTATGTAGATGGGTGTTTTTCCGCATGTGTGTTTGTGTACCACATGAATGCCTGGTACCAGTGGAGACCAGGACCTCTTCTGTCCTCTGGTAACAGTGGTGAGCCACCGTGTGGGTACTGGGAATTGAACCCAGGTCCTTTGGAATCGTAGCCAGTGCTCTTAACCACCGAGCCATGTCTCTAGCCCCAGCTGCCGTCTCTTTATCCCAGGTATTTGTCTTTAAGTTCTGGGTCTTTTAAGAAAAGCATCCCTACACATACTACAACTATTACAATGCACAAGCAATGAAGCTAACACGGGTAGGTAGGACTCTAGTTCCTGGCCAGCCTGTTGCCCTGTCACAGTGTCTTCCATAAACCATTCTTCCTAAGTAAGATAAAATAGAAAGCCAAAGTGAAGCTTGGCTTGCTAAGGCTCTAGCAAGTGAGTAATTCAGGATAAAGATAAACCAATGATTTCTCTACAGCAGTGAGCAATGCGGTGCGTGCTGTCAGCCGCAACGTGGGCGAGGCAGCAGAGGCTGCTGAGGTTTCTCAGGAGCGGCTATTTTGGGAGACTCATTTATCAATGGTCACGATGGTGCCCTAACGAGTTTATAGCTTGTAAAGAGTTTGCTTGCTCTTCCTTGCAGTTTCTTTGTGCACTGGCCAGTGAGCACGTCAGTATTGTGACACTTCATCACTCCTACCTCCTTCCAGCCCTGCTCCCCACAATGCCTGTCACTGTGGGGTTACTGGGAGGTTGTCAGCACGAGATTTTTTTTTATTTAAACTTTGTCTTACATTTACTCATTTCTTGGTGTGTACGTGTGCCATGGAACACATGTAGAGGTCTTAGAACAACTCAAAGGAGTTGGTTCTCTCCTTCTGCCATGAGGACTGGAACTTGGGCCACCGGTTTGGTGGTGGCAGCCTCTACTGTTGAGCCATGCCACCAACCCCATACTGACAGGGTTCTCCTCACCTGCAAATCCTCCTTTCAGAACGGAAGTTTAACTGATTTTTTAAAAGTTTTATTTATTATTGCTAGTAGTAGCATATTATTGTTTTGTCTGATGTTTGTTTGAGACAAGGTGCCACTTGTAGCCCTGGCTGCCCTGGAAGTTGCTGTGTAGACCAAGCTGTCCTCAAGTTCACAGATCTGTCTGCCTCTGCCTCCCAAGTGCTGGGATCCAGCCTTTTTAGTGTAGCTTTTGTTTGTTTGGTTTTGTTTTATATTTATTTTTACTTTATGTGTATGAGTGCTTTGCCTGCATGTGTGTATGTGTACTACATGCCTGCCTGGTGCCCCTGGAGACCAAAAGAGGTTATCAAGATTCCCTGGAACTGGAGTTACAAATGGTTGTAGGCCATCTGTTATGGGTTCTAT
This sequence comes from Mesocricetus auratus, assembly GCF_017639785.1. Taxonomy (NCBI): domain Eukaryota; kingdom Metazoa; phylum Chordata; class Mammalia; order Rodentia; family Cricetidae; genus Mesocricetus; species Mesocricetus auratus. The sequence goes on along the minus strand of NW_024429197.1, from coordinate 19,863,668 downwards.
TCTTGGTTGCTTTTCTGTTGCTGAGACAGAACGCCATGACCAAGGCAATTTATTTAAAAAAAAAAAAGCACTTATTTGTGCTTATGGTGTCAGAGAGGCAGAGTCCATGGTGGCAGAGCAAAGGCGTGGAGGCAGGGGCATCTGAGAACGCACATCTTGACCCACAGTCTAGGGGTCTGATTTGGGTTTGTTTTCTCTGCCATTTAAAGAATGAAAAGTCAGAAAAACAAACAAAACAAAACAAAACAAAACAAAAAACCATCCAGGGCAGCAGGTAGCAGGGGAGAAGCCTCCAACACTGCAGACCGCAGCAGACAGAACCAGTGCTGAAGAAAGACATTTACTGGGCTGAAGAAACACACACATACAGCTGACACTCAGCGAAAGAACCCTGCAAAGCAGAGGGTGACAAAAATCCTGTCTCTGAAGAGTTTTCCTCCCCTAACTTAGGGCTGGTCAGCTTGAAAACAGACAGGGTGGTTCATTGGCTGACAACTGTGTGTACCACGTTCTGATCCAGCCTGGAACTTGTTGAACTAGTCCATCAGCCAGGAGCTTGATGGTGGGAGATGAAAACGTACAAGACCTTTGTTTTAAGATGCCAGGCTTTTGACTCAAGTCAGGAGGGTGAGGAAGAAGTGGACCATCTTGGAAATTTGCCACCTTTATTACCTAGCCACGGCCTCCTCCTGTCTGTCTGCCTCCCAGGGAATCTAATGTTAGTCTCCCAGTAGAAGGCACAGTAGGAATGTTGTAAGTCTTTTGAAACCTCAGAGCTTGCCCCCAGTGACACACTGCCTCCAACAAGACCACACCTGCTTTTCCTTACCAAACTCCATCCACTGGGAGCCAGGTATTCAAACATACCAGCCTATGGAGGCAATTCTCATTCAAACCACCACACTGCCCTCTCTGGTCCCCATAAGACTGTGAGCCATCTCATAATGCAAAATGCCTTTAGTCCATTTAAAAAGTCCCCATGATCTTTCACAGTATCAACACTGTGTACAGAATATACATTACCATCCCCAAATCTGGTGGGGCAAACTCCAATCGTGTAGCTGTCTTCAGTTTGAGCAAACTTAAATGTCTCTACCTAGCCAGCTTGGGCTGGTTCCATTCCATTGGCAAATACCCCATCGCTCCAGCACCTCTAACATTGTGGGGTCTCCATCGTAATTCAGGCTTCACTTTCAAAGCCTCATGAAATGGCCTCTTAAGGCCTCTGTGCCAAAACCCCTGCCACATTGCTGGCCTCAGTGTCTCTCCTCTACCTCAGAGGAGTTCACACAACCTTTACCTGTGTAACCGTCATGATTCTGAAGCCAGAACCACATGGATGGCTCTGCCGTATCTGCCTACCGACTTCATGGTGTCCTTGAATCTTATTTGTAGCAGTTTTCATTTATTACTGCTTTTTAGGAGTAGAAAATTTCTTTTTGCACATTGAAACTTAGCTGTGTGGGACCTTGCCCTGAGAGCACACTTCCTTCTATCCCTCTTCTGGCTTCTGTGGTATTGTACTCTTTGCAAAAACCTACGCGCTTGCGCGCGCGTGCGCGCGCGCGCGCGCACACACACACACACACTTAAAAATAAGAAATGTATACATGTATAGGTGTGTTTTTTTGTTTTTTTTGAGAAAGAGTTTCTCTGTGTTGTCCTGGCTGTCCTCAAACTTACTCTGTAGACTAGGCTGACCTCAAACTCAAGAAATCCACCTGCCTCTGCCTCCTAAATTCTAGGACAAAGGCATGTGCCACCACTGCCTGGAAAATTATTTTTTAAGAAAAAGCTTAGAGCCGGGCGGTAGTGGCACATGCCTTTAATCCCAGCACTCGGGAGGCAGAGGCAGGCGGATCTCTGTGAGTTTGAGACCAAGCTTGGTCTACCGAGTGAGTTCCAGGACAGGCTCCAAAACAATACAGAGAAACCCTGTCTTGAAAAACCAAAAAAAAAAAAAAAAAAAAAAAAAAAAGCTTAGAAGCACAGACTAGCACTTAGCAGGTAAGTGTGAGCCCCTGAGTGTAGATCCCAGAATCCCTACAATCCCATCTCTCCCATGGCCAGATGGAGGCACAGACACAATCCCTGGGAGTTTGTAGGCTAGCTAGCCTGGCATACACAGTGGCCAACACCCAGGGACTCTGTCTTAAGCAAGGAAGAAGACAAGAACCTACATCCAAGGCTGACCTCTGATCTCCACATGTGCACTGTGACACATAGCACCCCCACACAAACACACAAATTTAAAACACAGACTGATAAAAATACTTACTACCTATATGATAGGCAAATATTTTACCTATAGCACATAAAGAGATATGACAAATTAATAAGAAAAGGTAAGTCATTTGCAAATTGGCCCAGAGTTATAAAAAGACCAGTCATAGCTGGGTGGTGGTGTCGCACGCCTTTAATCCCAGCACTCAGGAGGCAGAGGCAGGCAGTTCTCTGTGAGTTCGAGACCAGCCTGGTCTACAAGAGCTAGTTCCAGGACAGCCTCCAAAGCCACAGAGAAACCCTGTCTTGAGCCCCCCCCAAAAAAGACCAGTCATAAACAAGTCAAAAGATATATTATTCAACACTAGTAATAATCAGAGAAAAAGGGCTAAGTCAGTGACAAGATATACTTTCTTATTGAACTGAATAGTTTTAGAAGTACATACTGTTTTATTGGACTAAGGTGTGGGAAACAACCCACATAATTCACTATAGGGGTGTTAACTGGAAGATAGCACTATTAAGAACTTACCAATCAAAGAGATTCTGAAATAAACTGGGGGTGATGGTATACACCTTTGATCCTAACACCACGGAGGCAGAGGAAGGTGAATCTCTGAGTTCAAGGCCAGCCTGGTCTACACAGCAAGTTCCAGGACAGCCAGGGCTACACAGAGAAATCTTGTCTTGAAAAACCAAAAAGAAGGTGGTGGGGAGTGAGAGAGCACAAAATCTTTTCCTTTCTTTTTTAAAGACAAGTTTCACTTCACAGCCCAGGCTTTGCTGCTAACTCTTGGTAAACCTCCTGTCTCAGTGTTCTGAGTGATGAGACTGCAAGGCATAAGCTACCACACCCAGCTAAGCAAAGTTTCTAACAATGAAAACTAGGAGATAATTATACATATCTGAATTGGTTTGTTTTGCATTTATATGACCAAATACCCAAGGTTGTGTAATTTATAAAGGAAAAAACTTACAGTTTTGGTCCAAGGTCAAAGGCCCAGAGCTGATGATTGCCTTGCTGGCAGTCTCAAGGCTGAAGACTATATCACATGGTAAGACATGGGAAGCATGAATGAATGAATATGTATGTATTTCTTTGGGCCTCTCTCTTCTTAGGAAGTCGCTAGGATTCAATCATGGGGATTCTGCACCAAGGACCTTATATAACCCTAATCACCTCTCAAAGGCCTACTTCTAAACATCAGTCAGATTCCATTTCCACTCTAAGAGTTCACAGTGAGGATTACATTTCAATACACAAAACCCCGGGGAGCACGCTAAACCCATAGCAATATCTGATAATAGAATAATTAAATGAATTATGAGCAAGTTTGTGTAGGGTATGTGGTATGGAGTGTGGGGAGCATGGGGTGTGGTGTGTGTCTATGTGTGTGGTATGTGTGGTGTGTGGGGGTGTGGGGTGTGGTGTGTGGTGTGTGTGTGTGTTTGCAAATGAAATGTTGACAAAAAGAAGTAAAAGGATGCCCCTGTAGAAGCAGCAAGATAGAGTGGAAATGGGGAGACTTCTACCTTCGTTATGTGACCTCTTTTATTGTTTGAATTTATTTCAAGGAACCTGATCTGTTCTTTTTTCTTCTTCTTTCTCTCTTTTCTTCTGTCTCTCTTCTCTCTCCCTCCCTCTCTTCCTCCCTCCCTCCCTCCTTCCCTCCCTCCCTCCCTCCCCCCTCTCTGTGGGTGGTGGTGACTGGCCTTATTATGAAGTGTAAACTGATTCCAATTTTGTAACATTCCTGACCCAGCCTCCAAATGCTACAATTACAGAAGTGTACCACCACATTTCCATCATGAATTACTCTTGTAACTAAGAAACAAAGAAAGAAATCTAAGCATTGTGTTTCATGCATGTAATCCCAGAACTCAGAAGAGTGAGGCAGAAGGATTGCAATGAGTTTGGGGTCAGTCTGGCCTATTTAATGTGTTCTAGAATAGCCTAGGGTAGGGACCCTATCTCAAAAACAAAAGAAAGGGTTGGAAAGATGGTTCAATGGTTCAGAGTACATGCTGTTTTTGCAGAGATCCAGGCGTCAGTTTCCAGCCCCCAAATGGAGCTCCCAACCATTTGTAATTCCTGTTCCAAAGATTTTGATGCCCTCTCCTGACTTCTCTGGGCATTGCATGCATGCAGTATACACACATTGCTGCAAAACAAACACATACAAATGAATAAATCTTTTTAAAATAAAAAGAGAGAAGGCTGGGTGTTGGTGGCACAAACCTTTAATCCCAGCACTCAGGAGGCAGAGGCAGGCAGATCTCTGTGAGTTCGGGACCAGCCTGGTCTACAGAGCGAGTTCCAGGACAGGCTCTAAAACAATACAGAGAAACCCTGTTTTGAAAAACAAAACAAAACAAAAACAAAAAACAAAAAAGAAAAGAAAAAGAGAGAAGGACTGACCTCCAGATTTTTAATAAACATTTAAAAATTTTAAAAATTGTCAGAGTGGTTTGTGGCAAACACCTTTAATCCCAGAGGCAAGTGGTCTCTGTGAGTTTGAGGCCAACCTGGTCTACAGAGAAAGTTCCAGGTCAGTCAGAGCTACACAGAGAAACCCTGTCTCAAAAAACACAATAAATAAATAAATAAACGAATAAATAAATAAACAAGTAAATAAAATTACTAATCTGGGGGTTAGGTAGATGGTTAAGGAGCTTGCTGAGCAAACATGAGAACATGAGTTTGGTTCCCCAGACCAGGTAAATGCTGGGTTTACAGTTCTGTGCCTGTAACCTCAGCACTGGGAGCATGACAAGAGGAGCCCTTGGGTGGTGGGGTGCTCCCTGGCTGGACAGTCTAGCCAATTCCTGAGTTCCAGGTCCAAAGAGAGACCCTGAAGAGGGATCAAGGAAGACACTTGATTTGATCTATGGAAGAGCACACACACACACACACACACACACACACACACACACACACACACACACACACGCTGTATGGGTATGCATGTACACACACTCACCCCGAAATACTAAATTGTAATAGCATTGTTGTAATAGGCTTTGGAAAGCAGTTTGATGTATTCTGTTCCTAGGAACTGACTACACTTGGGCAGGCAAAGTCGGTGGCTAGAATTTAGCAAGGGAAGCAAATATATGTCACTCTTTATTCCTTCTTGAATACTGAATTTTAACTATGAGGATATATTTTCATAGAAACATTTCATATTTCTAGACTTTGTCCTGATGGTACATCATAGACATTAGCTAATGCATTGCCATAAGGATGGTCTTTGCACCGTGATTTGTAGTAATGGAGAACTGTAAGCAATTTTTCAATATCTAACAAGAGCAAACTGCCCAAATGAACTATGGTGCATGGGAAATGGGGATGGCTCAGTTAGCAAGGTGCCTGCTGCGCAAGTCTACAGATGTAAGTCAGGACCCCCCAGATAGTGGTGCAGGACTGAAGCCACAGCACTGGGGGAGTCGAGAGAGCAGATTCCTGGAGCTCACAAACCAGCCAGCCTAGTGGAATCAGTGAGTTCCAGGTTGAGTAAGAGACCTTGTCTCAAAAACTAAGATTTGGGGGGGGGGCAGAGGCAGGTCAGTTGCTGTGAATTTGAGGCAAACCTGGCCTACATAGAGAGTTCCAGGACAGCCAGCGCAATATAGTGAGACCCTTTTTCAAAAAACAAACAACTAAGGTGGAGATTGGCTGAGGAGTACACCCAATCACTGGGTGTCAACCACTGGCTTCTGCACAGGTGTGTACATGCATGAACACCTGCACCACCATTTACAATCCCACACGTGAATACACATAAATGTCCATACACACACACACACACACACACACACACACACACACACACACACACATCAAGATGGTAGCACAGACTTGTAATCTCAACTCTAGGGAGGCTGAGGCAGGAGGCTAGCCTGGACTGCTGAATGAGTTCAGTGGTGGATTACATAGTAAGACTCTGCTTCCAAAGGGAAAACATCAGCTCTCTGTCAGTGTCTAACATTATTGACTGAAGACATCACATTGCTCTCCAGAGCATAAGAGACTGATAGTTTAGTTTTTTGTTCTTTTTACTTGAAATTTTGATTGAAACTTTAAAAGTTAATGCCACTCTTTTTATGCCCCTCCTCCCCCTTCTTCATTCTTTCTTTGCCTTTTTAGTCACAAAAACAACTCATGAGCTAAGTGTTTATCTATTTACAGCTATATTACATTTTGTTTATTTGTTTTCTGTGATATATATATATGAGTGCACTAGTGCCATGGTGCCTAAGTGGATGTCAAGATATAACTTGTGACAGTCCATTCTCTCCTTCCACCATGTGTGACCCAGGGATTGAATGCAGGTCCTCAGGCTTGACAGCAAGCACCTTTACCCCCACTGAGCTAGTAAAGTTTTATGTAGGCAGGCAGGCAGGCAGATAGATACACAATCTAAAGCAATGGATACCAAGAGTCACAGTGAAAATAGAACTTGTTAGAAAAAATCAAGAATTCCGGCTCTCTGCTCCTCCCTGTTCTAGACACAGCCATGCAGTGCCTGCCTCGTCCCTGAAACACAATGGTGAAGGTTGGCGTGAACGGATTTGGCCATATTCAATGCCTGGTTACCAGGGCTGCTGACACGTCTGGCAAAGTGGACATTGTTGCCATCAATGACCACTTCATTGACCTCAACTACATGGTCTACATGTTCCAGTATGACTCTACCCATGGCAAGTTCAAAGGCACAGTCAAGGCTGAGAATGGGAAACTTGTCATCAATGGGAAGGCCATCACCATCTTCCAGGAGCGAGATCCCACCAACATCAAATGCGGTGATGCTGGCGCCGAGTATGTTGTGGAGTCTACTGGTGTCTTCACCACCATGGAGAAGGCTGGGGCCCACTTTAAGGGTGGGGCCAAGAGGGTCATCATCTCTGCCCCTTCTGCTGATGCCCCCATGTTTGTGATGGTTGTGAACCATGACAAGTATAACAACTCCCTCAAGATTGTCAGCAATGCGTCCTGCGCCACCAACTGCTTAGACCCCCTGACCAAGGTCATCCATGACAACTTTGGCATTGTGGAAGGACTGAAGACCACAGTTCATTCCATCACGGCCACCCAGAAGACTGTGGATGGCCCCTCCAGGAAGCTGTGGCATGATTGCTGTGGGGCTGCCCAGAACATATCTACATGCCCGTCAGTCTCTCTATCTGTACTATTTTGAGTCTATGCTCAAGTGGCATAAGAGTAATAACAGCAAAAGCAAGGGCTAGAGCTACAGTTCAGTGGTGGAGTACTTGCTTAGGATGTGCAAAGCCCTGGTTCTAGCCCCACAAAAGGAGAAAGTAAAATGTAATGTTAACACATATGCTAGACGATGTCCGCAGCAGTACTTAAGACGTGTGGTTACGCTCAAGCCTTGCAGCATTCTCATAAAGGAGGTTCTAGTTATAAATGAACAAAACAGGAAGTTAGATGACTTGCCCAAGGAAGGCCACACAGTGGAAGGAGACAATGTTGTGGCTGTGATGGAATTTATCTCCCTGTGTGCCTTCCCCATCCTTGCTGGGATATAACACTGCAAAAGAGAACCTTTTCATCTTTACCTGGCTCTTCCTCCCACCTTCCCTTTAAAAGCCCTTCAGGGCCACTCAGAAACCCTTCAAAGTGAGCCCACAGTCCCCTCTGCTGGCAGCTGCTTTTCACTGCAGGCTGTCTCTGACCTTGAATGGCCTCTATTAGTTGAGATGCCTCTGGCTGCAAGCCTACCAACCAGTTCTGGCTATCTGAAGGGGAAAAGAATGGGGAAGACAGGGGAGGGGAGGGGAGGTGGGGACAGCCAGGGAGACAGGTTAGAAGGGTTATGTGGTATCTCAGGGACACTGAGAAAGGGTTGAACAACCAAGAATAGTCACAGAAGGAAAGGGCAGGTCCCAGTTCCCACAGCTGGAGCTCATGTGACTATCTTCATACAGCAACCTTATCCAGGTGACTCATCACTAACAAGAGATCCCTGCGTCTCTCCATTCAAAGTTCCAGACTACCAGGACATAGCAGTTGATTGGGCTAGCTTGAGCCAGCCTAGGCCCTGTGAATCTGGTCATGGACTCCCAGAGGGCCATGGAAGCACTTGAGACCAAGGATACTGTTCCTAACATTGAACACCCAGAATGGCACTGGTAAGCACCCATTAGAAGTCATTGACCAACCTGTAAGCAATGTGTTAAAAGTTCTACCCTGTGCTAGGCTGGAGGGAAGGGGCAATAGAGACTACACTAGGTAGTTCACGTGACAGCTTGTAGGAAGTGACTCCGTACATACCAAGGGATACTGAAGAGCTTCTGTGCATTGACCATCAGTGTGGCTGTTCTGATATGGATTCAGGCCCTTCTCCCTATGTTAACCCAATTCACCATCTCTACTCTCAGAGCCATTAGGGAAGACCCAGGTGAGGGATGCCATCCCAAGTCATTCTCTTGGATATTGACGGTCTGTGAAACACAGCTACATTGTTCTGCCGATGACCAGACAGCAGCATGGCGTGTTTCTTAACAAAGGTCCCAGTAAACTCATGGCTTCTAATCTTTAGTCTCCGTACCCCTAAAGTTTCAAAGTTTCATTTATTCATTTATTTATTTATTGTGTATGTACATGTGTGCATATGCATGCCATGGTGTGTGTGTTCAGGTCAGAGGACAACATATAGAAGTAGGTTCTCTCCCACCTCAGGGTTCTAGAGACAGAAGTCAGGTTGTCGGACTTGGTGGCAGGTGCCTTTACCCATGGAACCATCTCACAAGCCTAAATTATGTTTTTGTTTTTGTTTTATTTTTTGAGGCAGAGTTACTCTGTATAGTTCTGACTGTCCTGGAACTCGCTCTGTAGACCAGACTGGCCTCAGACTCACAGAGATCTGCCTGCCTCTGCCTTTCAAATGCTGGGATTAAAGGCATGTACCATCATCACTGGCTAACAAGCCTAAATTTAAGGTTTCTTTTTTTTAATTTAAGGTTTATAAACACATCTGCACATCTGCAAGGATGGGGTGGGCTGATGTACGAAGTGAGTTGGAGACAAAAGATGTAATGACAGTATCAACTAAGACAGAATAAAGACTGTGTCCTTGAATGGCCAGTGTGATGGTTACTCTTGACTGTCAATATGCCTGGATTTAGAATCGCTAATCCACACACCCTTAGGATCAGCTGAGCTACAACTGGGAAGTGAGTTACACTGCTCTTCCTGAAGATAGGTCAAAGCCATGTGAGCTAATCCCTTGATGTCTCTCATTTTGGACGTTTCCTTGCTATGATGAATACCAAGAGAAACCACTAAAGGAGAGATTTATTTTGCATCTTGATCTCAAAGGTCCAAGACTTACTGAATCCATTGCTTTGACCCTAAGGCCAGGCAGAACATTGTAACAGTAGAGACATGTGACAGAGCCCGCTCATTGCGTGGTGACCAAGAAGCAGACGACATGCCTGTGTTAGCTAGTTTCTTCCTTTCTCCCCTTTTATTCCATTCAGACCCCCCCAAGCCTATTAGATTCACATTTGACACAGCCACACCCTTAAATGTATGGAGCCTTTATCAGCTGTCTTACTGTTAGGTTATAGTAATGGGTGATGCTGATAGGCCCTGGGTGGCAGCGCCTGGGTGGCCCTGGTGCTGATCATAGACTGCACACAAATAAGAATTAATAGTAATCTACTGCCTCCAAGTCTCGACGTTAACTGTGGATCTGTTTGTTATAGCAGCCTCTGAGTCACGCCGACTGTGGGTCTATTTGTTACAGCAGCTCAGCCTCTGTTGGATGACAGCCAGGATTAATATGTCATGGGAATGTACTGCTTACAAATGGCAGGCACTCTATTAAACACTTTATCCTCCCTGGATATTCACACTCAAGTGCTTCCTGTTACCCATGTGTAGGCAAGGACACCCAATTGCAGACAGATTAAGTTTGTTGTGCAAAGTTTGTCTGACTTGAAAGCCCAGTGTGTGGAGATGGTTTCTGCTTGTCTCCACCCTGATTTCCTCTGCTCTTCAGGAAGCTGCCTGGATTGCATCATTCTGGCTTTTCCTTAGAGTTGGCCAGTAAGAGACACAAATAGGACACACACACACACACACACACACACACACACACACACACACACACACCCAGAGGAACAGAGGAGACAGAGGTTTTGTTCCACCTACTCCGAGCTCTCTATCCAATTACCTGATAGAACTGGCTGTGTTCCTTTGCCAAAGGCCATAGATCCTATCGGAAAGCCATCTGGGATAGACGGTAGAAGCTCATTGGTAGGGGCTCTCCACTGTCTTAGCTCTAGAGGCACTTGACAATATTTTCTTAATTTGTCTCAAGCCTATGATGTACCTGGGTAAAGTGTTCCTCTAATGACTTACCTTCAATGATCCCTGTGATGGCTAGTGTGGATTGTGAGCCTGACAGGCTCTAGACCAGTGCTTCTCGACCTGTGGGTCATGACCCCTGTGGGGGAATCAAATGACCCTTTCACAGGGGCCGACTAAGACAATCAAAAACAGATGCTTACGATTCATAACAGTAGTAAAATTGCAGTTACAAAGTACAATGAAATACTTTTATGGTTTGGGGGTCACCACAACATGAGGAACTGTATTCAAGAGTCCAGAGCATTAGGAAGGTTGAGAGCCCTGTTTTAAATTCACCTAGGAGCTAAGCCTACAGGCACACCTAGGCAAGGACTATTCAAATTAGGTTAGCCTTTGGGCGTGACTGTGGAAGTTTATCTTAATTAAGTTAATTGAGGAGGTAGCACCACCCTGGACCGAGGTTCTGGGATACCTCAAGGCTTGCTGCTCTCCAACTGCATATGCAATGTGATGAGGTGCCTCAAGCCCCAGCCATTCTCTGCTATGTACTGTGAATCACAATAAGCCTTTTCTCTTTTCACTTATTATTACTATTATTATTTATGTGAACTCATGTTTTGCCTACATGTATGTCTGAATGAGGGTATTGAGTCTCCTGTAATTAGAGTCACAAACAACTGTAAGCTGCTATGTCGTGCTGGGAATTGAACTTTGGTCCTCTGGAAGAGCAGTCAGTTGTTTTAACCACTGAGTCCTCTCTCCCTCTCTCTCTCCCTCCCTCCCTCCCTCCCTCCCTCCCTCCCTCCCTCCCTCCCTCCCTCTCTCTCTCTCTCTCTCTCTCTCTCTCTCTCTCTCTCTCTCTCATACACACACACACACACTGTTTCACAAGAAGGGTCTCTCTATGTAGCCCTGGCTGTCCTGGAACTCACTCTGTAGACCAGGCTGGCCTTGAACTTACAAAGATTCACCTGCCTCTGCCTCCCGAGTACTGGGATTAAAGGTGTGTGCCACCATTGCCAAGCTCTGCCTTTTCTCTTCTAAAAAAAAAGTTTTTTTTTCTACAGGGTGTTTTGTCATAGCAGTGTGGCAAGCAGCTAACACAATCCCTTTAGTTGCTGTCCGTGGTCAGCAACCTGACAGCACAGCGTATCTGTGTTTCTAGTAACTTTAGACCCCTCAGTAGTTTGGCCACTCTCTTCTTCCTTGGAAGGAGCACCCATCTTTCTGACCTGGGACACCTGCTGTGGGAAGAGTTGCCTTTGCTCCAGGTTGTAGACGTAGTCAAGTGCTTCAACCTGTCCAATCATAGCAATGCATCCCACTGCCTTCAGTGATAGACTCAGTCAGAATGCTGAATGACAACACTAGAAAGAGAAGAAGCACTCTTGTGTTCTGTAGGACTCCAGCCCTAGGTGCTGGCAGAGATTGTATCTTTATGTTGATTCCAAGAAAGAAGGCAAAACTAAGGAGACAAGGCCGAGTCTCAGTTACGTATTACTCATATTGAGTGAGCCCCTAGGTCCAGCTATCCCTAAAGTCTAATTACTGCTGGATTTTTTTTACCCACCCTGAGCTATATTACAGTCCCCCCCTTTTTTTACGTAACCCCCTGTGCTCTGGGTTTTCTGTCACTTGCAATCAAGCATGATAACAGATAGAGAAGCAGGTGAAGCTCATACATGTTCTTTGCAAGAAAACAGCAACTACTTCTGTCTAAGAAATGGAAGAAAGAATGCTTTTGTAAGGGGCAGTCTTAAGAAATTAAAGGAAAGGCAGAAAAGACAGGTTTGGGAAAAGACGTGTGCCACAGAGTCCCTGGGGATTGGGATAACAGGACTGAATGACAGTGGCATTAGGGCCCTGCTCTGGAATCAGCCAATACTAACCAACTGCCACCCAGAGATACTTAGCTCAAGATTCACATTAGTGTGGAATCGAGAAGAGATGAAGTAGACAGATGGGGTAGGGTCACAGAGAGGGACAGAGACCCAGAAATGATTGATTTGCACTCGAGAAATTAAAAACAAAGTCATGCTTAGCAAATATGGGGAAAGGAAGGAACCAGCTCTGGTGACCTCATTTTCTCCCAGACACAAAGAGACAGTGAAATTGCTAGGACCCAAGGGAATTCCAGCTGTCACCAGGTTGCACTAGCCACAGCAGAGAAAACCCAGGGACTCAGAGAGGCATTATCCATCACATGGGCACTGTTCAGGACCCAGAGGGAGAGGACTGATAGCTTCTTAGTGAAGCAAATTGAAGTGGCCAGCGCTCTCTCCTCACTGGATATGGGCTTCACGGCCCCTTTAAGGGCTGCCTATAGAGCCACACTGTCCTTCCACACAGCTTTTTCTGCCCCCTCCTCCTTCTCCACAAAACAGGTGTTTTCCAAAGTGCGAGGTTGAGGACAGCAGAGACATGACAAAGCTCCAGAATTTTCCACTCTGTGTGTGTACTGTAGGTGTGTGTGTACTTGTTTGAAATGCTGTCTGGTTTGTCTGCAGCTGCTTCACAGGAGACCCCAACCCAGCAATACACAGGACAGCCAGTGGTGTCAAGTGAGGGATCTGAACTGAAACCAAGATTTGAATCCTAATTTCGTTGCTGATGAGCTCTGTGATAACCGACAGGCTGTTTCCCCTTCCCCATACCTTTGAACCTCTGTTCACTACAGGAAGGAATCCCTGGCTGAAGCTCTGTTGTCTATGCACCAGTATAGCTCAAATGGTTCTGGAAAACATCAAAATACTGCCAAACTAGTTGGTAAACGGATACCACAGCCTTTGGTGTTCTGTCACTTTTACCTCTCCTTGCCTGTCCCCACTTGATCCAAGAAGTCAAGTGTTAACCTTGGCTGAACAGAGTTGAGTCCTTCATCTAACCCTAAACCAGCATCTGCCGCTGCTGGTTGTCTTAGGGCTTTTATTGCTGTGATAAGACACTATGACCAAAACCCAAAAACCTTGGAGAGGAAAAAGTTTATTTCAGCTCCCAGCTCTCAAGGCACACTCCATCACTAAGGTCAGGGCAGGAACCTGGAGGCAGGAGTGGAAGCAGAAGCCATGGAGGAGTGTTACTTACTGTCGTGCTCCCCAGGGTTGCTCTGTCTGCTCACTCACACCGCCCAGGACCGCCTGCCTAGGCGCAGCACCACCAACAGTAAACTGGGTCTTCCCACACCAGCCGTTAAGAAAAATGTTCCTACAAGCTTGCCAAGAGACCAGGCTGGTGGGCACATTTTTCTCATTTGAGGTTCCCTCTTCCCAAATGACTCTAGTTTGTGTCAAGTTAACAAAACACTGGTAATGCAAGAGCCTAAATGAGTTGTTGTCTTTTTGTTTGTTTGTTTTGAGACAGGGTTTCCTCTGTGTAGTCCTGGTTGTCCTGGAACTGACTCTGTAGACCAGGCTGGCCTTGAACTCATAGATCTGTCTGCCTCTGCCTCCCAAGTGCTGGGATTAAAGGTGTGAGTCACCACCACCCAACTAGGACATGAAATTTATCTTAAAAAGGTTATGTATTGAAGGTTTGCCCCCTAATGCCATATTCAGAGGTAGGACTTTGGGAAAGCAACTTTATCATGAAGGCTTTACTTAATGGATTATTGTATTGTATTTAAGAGAAGAACTTCTATGTTTTCATTTACAGGAAGACTTCACAGTTTCTCTTTGAGACACCCACATTGCCAACATTACTATTCTGGTTGGGGCTATTAAATAAAAGAAGGGTTACTTAAGCACACTCACTACCATAGCTGGTCTCAGTGACTAAGGGGCAGATGGTACATACAGCGTGGGTGGATACACTGGACAAGAGGATGGTCCAACAGGACAGAAGGCTAGAAAGGAATGGCAGGAGATCTCATGAGGATAGTCAGAACTGCCCCCAACCTAAAACTTATAGATGCCATATTTGTGGAATTTTCCATTTGATGATTTGGGGTTCAGATGATTGCAGGGGATGGAAATTGTGGAAACCAAAGACACAAGTAAGGATGGACTGCTGTAAAGTTCTAGCACAAAGTCATCTTTCAACAAAGTAAGCTATTGTTAGGGGCTCAGAAGTGCAAGAAAAGCCCTCAGATTCATGTCCCTATAATTCTAAAAACAACGACACTTTATTCAATCCCCTCCCTGCTCAAATCTTCCACTACTCAACCGAGTCTCTGGTATCAGCTCCCACGTTTTGCGTGCTGGGAGGTCCAGGATGAGAAAGAGCTTGCTTGAGATCCTATGAGGGGCCCTAGAAACAACCAGACTCCATTTTAAGTTTTCAGATATCACTTCTGGGAACTCACATTTCTCCCCACTTTCTTGGGCATTGATTATGATTAACCATAACCAAACACTCTTGCTATTTCAGGGCCTAAAGCACAGAAGGTGCCTGGGAAGTCACCATTATGAGTCACCAACCAAAGGTGCCAGGGATGTATCTCTATCTGGGACTATGGAGCCCCCAACCCTTTGCTACAGCCCGAGAGGAGACCTACAGGTTCCCAGCTTCTAGAACACAGCAACGCAACTGGCTTAAGAGGAAATGGGGTGGCTCATAAGGAAGACCAGGTCCCACTGGTAATCCCCCACAGTGTGCTTGGTTTGGGAGTTCTAAGATTAGTCCCAAAAGCCTGGCCTTTGCTGGTGGCAGGCCTGTCCCCAACCCCCAATATACTTGCCTGTCTCTACATTTGTTGCTTGGACAGAAACCCTGCGGCTCTTCAGCTTCTGCAATCCCATTTAACCAATCTCCATACGTCCCGCCCCTACTTTTGATAGATCCCTTGAAGTCCCTCCTCCGCACGTGGCCCAGCCCAGGGATCTTTGCTCCCCTTTTGCCCCGAGTTTGGCATTAGAGAGCCCCTTTCCACCACCTTGGGTTGTAAGCTCTCAGAAACGAATACATCCCTGGCAGCTGGGCGAGCTATGGGAGACCCCCAAGTACGGGAAGGAGGCGTTTTCGCTGCCCTGAAACCTTCCAGACCCGCTCAGTGTAAACCGCCTTCGGGTTGTGTCAACATCCGAGGCCGGAGACTGGCGGCGGCTGGGAACCGGCTCCATCTAAGCAACGGGAATGTGGGAGGGTGGGGAATGGAGCGGTCCTTGGGGTATGTAGAAGGGTCCTTGTGGAGGAGAACCAAAGAATCCTTTCGAGGTTCCATGAGAAGTAAGGACAGAGCTGGGGTGACTGGGGGAGCCCACACTCTCATGTGTCTAGGTAAAGGGTACTTTCCTCATCACCCAGCTCTTGCTGCACCCACCCTCCCCTCTGCTTCATAGTGGGAGGGGGCACACTGGTGCAAAGACCCGAGCTCCCGACCAACCTATCTCTTCCGTCCTTCACCTTGCCACTCTGCAGCTCCTCATTGATTCCCTCCAGATTCCGGTAGGACACGGGATGGGGTCGCATCTTGTGAATCACCCCCTCTCCTACCCCCACCCCCGCTGGGGCCCAGGAAGAGAAGGCTTAGAGATTCAACTGTGGTTCTTCTGTTACCATAGCAACGGCGCGGTTGTTTTTGCGAATCCACTTTAATCATCCGTACTTTTCTCTCCAAACTGTGACCCAGGCTCTGAGCCTCAGGGTTTTGGGACAGATGGGGGTACAGCCCTCTACATTCCTGGCGACTCAGGGGAAGGTCAGCGCGGGCAGGCGGGCGGGGCGCGCTCCTGTGGCTCGGACTCACAGGCCACCCCATCCCCACCTGAAACTCCGGCTGTCACTCCGTGCCAGCTGAGCCTATCGATGTCCAACGTTCTTATGAGGAGGCGGGCCTTATGCAAATCGTGTCGCCTTCGAGAAGCACATAGTGATACAAGAGCTGGGGAGGCGGCTCCGACGCGGACCTTACAGAGCCCGGCGTCCTCCTGCTAGCCAGCCTCGTCCCAGTGGCCGCCCAGGCTCGGAGCCATCCAGCGAGTCAGCGAGCGGCCTCAGGTAATGCGGGTGGGGCCGGGTCCTCGGAGCAACCCCGCGGGGCGGAAGCCCTGAGCCCCTCCTCCCCCGCGTTCCCCTCCCATCCTTAGCTGCTCAGATCCATCTTCCTGACCCTGGGTCTGTCATAGGTGGACAGCCATCTGGAGGGCCCGCCTTGGGCAAAGGACCTTCACTTCAAGCCGCGTCCCCAGTTCAAGGAAGGCGGTACAGCTACCTTCTTACCCCCAACTCAGATAAGAACAACTATTCCTCAGGGCCCAGTGCGCGCTCACACACACACACACACACACACACACACACACACACACACACACACACACACACACACGGGGGTGTGGTGCCGATGGTGCTAGAGAAGGCTTCAGTCACCCCGTCTCCTGTTGCCTCTGGAGATGGTTGGTGGTTTGCTTAGCCCCATGAAGACCTCTACCCACACCCACACCAGCAGTTCGCTGTCATTCACCCCTCAGGGTCCTGTTTCCAAAGATAACTCCATTCTCTGACCACACAACCTCTGCCCCTTTTGCGGATAGCTCACAGTGCACCCAAGGGAAGGATGAAGACCCCCAAATGTCTTATCCCAGGCACATTCAGCAGCTACCCTCTAGTACTCCCTGAGCTAGACGGAGATCCCATATTCTGCTTCTTTTGCCCTGTCTGGAGCATGAAGTAGAGACGCCCCTTCCAAGAGACCACTCCATAGCTCCATTCTGCATACCTGGTCACGTCTCCTCTCTCTGTAATCGGTTCTTCTCTGCCCTTTTTGTGCCTGCTTGCTCCCTCTCTCTCAGCTTCCTGTTGTTTGTAAAGATGAAGCTCTACATCTTCCGTGTGGCTCGTTTTCTCCTTACCCTGAGTCTGAACATGGAAGCAGAGCCTGGTGTAACCCTTCCCTTGCCTGCCTCACTGCTTGACTTTAGCCAAAAGGCTTTTCCCTCTCGGAGTGTTCATGAGATGGGAGAAAGAGCAGGGCAGAGGAGGATTAAATGAGGTAGTCTTGAACAACCTTTCAACTCTGACATACTCTGGTTCCACAGCTGATTATAGGAAAACAAAGCTTAAACCATTAGGACATTTCTCAGAGGAGACCAGAGAGGTCCCAGTCCTCACTGCAGGGACATCCTTTTTACTCAGGTCTAGGTACAGGTTACTACTCCCTCCTACGCACCCTGCATGTTCATTCTCTTAGGGGGTCTTTTCCAGACCAACTGACCACCCTGGCATGAAAAGCTCCAAATTAAAGGTGGCCAACCCACCTCACCTTGCAGGTGCCACTTTTGCCTCTTATTGTGGAGGGGAGGAACAAGACCTGGCTGTTACTGCCATTGCCTGGAAAAGAGCAAAGGGAGGAGAGGGAAAGAGAAAAATCTGACCAGGGAGCTGTTGTCACCATGGCAACCGCCTCAGCACCAGCTCCTCTGAAGCTAGGCAAGGGTGTGGGATTATTGCCTCCTTCAGTCTCTCCTACCTTCACTGCCACCTCTCCACTCGAATCCCCTAACCCTGAGCCCGCTAGAAGAGGCCTCTGAGCACACAGAGCAAGGGGCGCCTCCTCAGCTGAAGAACGGTCCTCCAGAAGCCACCACTCCAACAGAACATGCCCCCAGCTAGGCTCTGGTCTTTGCTTTGCAGCTGATGGGCTCCAGTTGACCTTGGGTGAACCCTTCCTTTCCCTGACTCTGGGTTCCGCTGTCTCTGAAGTAGGCTTGATAGGAGATCACAGAAAAACAAAACAGTGTGACATAGTACCAAAGAAGAGGGACATGTTGCTCTTCTCTCCTAATCTAAGTGGCATTCCCCAAACATGACTGCATCCTAAGCTCTGCCTTCAAGCTTCTGCAGGGTGCTATGTGCAGGCACAGAGGGAAAACAGGAACCAATGGGGAGAGCCTCTTTGAGGCAGACAGGAACAACAGGGAAAAGGGTACCCTGTTGTTGCCTAGAAATAGTTGAAGTTCTGTCAGAAGGGGAAAAACTGTTAGCCAGAAAGACCTGGGGACTCTCCCTTTTTCTGGCAATACAAAGGCCTCCTTTGGAATACTGGATCACTAGATAAGGGTCAGGAGATGGTGTATGTGTGAGGGTTCCACACCAAAGCCTCACAAGGTCTGCCTGTACCCAGAGTGCTGAGCCCATGCTGTCGCCTGACCACTGCCCAGCCCGGAAAAGGCTGATTGCAAGGAAGAAGGTGGCAGTAAAGAAGTGAAGGCAGCTTGCACTTGTGTCTTCCCAGAGAAGAAGGGGTTAAGGGAGAGACACTATGTAAGCACATAGGTGATGTCTCAGAGATGCCTGGCTCAGGGGAGTACGTGGTGGCAGGGTGAGCAGTGAAGGGTGAAGATCAACAGGTGAGCAGCTTGAAACAAGATTCTAGATGATTCTGGGGTTTCAGAGGGTCTGGTCGTGAGTGTGTGTGTATGGGCATCTCTACCCCAACCTTGAGATGAGATGCTAGAGCTTCTGAGTGTCACCACACCCTACACTGTAACTAAGGGTGAGAATCCATTGGAACAGAGGTGTCAGGAGGAAGTCCCTTCCTGCAGGGCAGGTAAGCCCTGTGATCATGGGCCTGACTTGACAAAGAGCTTTGGCTGGGCTTCAGTATGGTGAGTGGTATCCCTGCTCATGTGCATAGCAGAGGTTCCAGGAACATTTCAAGACCCAGTGGCAGGCTGGACCTGGAGAAAGGGAGAAATTGGAAACAGTTCATGGGGTCTGTTTCCTTTTCCTTATACCCCCACCCCCAGAGGTGAAGGAGAGAGAGGAGAGAGGATAGAGGGAGAGGAGGGGGGAGGTGGGGGCAGAGAACAGTTGTTCAAGTGAGGGTGAATCTGGCTGTAGTTGTGTTGATTCAAAGTTGCTGTGGGCATCCCCTAAGATGGAATGATAGTTACTGCTTGTCAGAGACTATGAACTGCAGCTCAGACAAACCGGTCCCACTGAGACCACAAGATCAGAGCTATTTTCCCAGAAGGCAGGTGGGGGTAGAGAAGGTCTGCGCCGAGAAAGGACAGCCATGATGTAGAGAGGACAGGTCAAGCAGGTGGTATGGATTCAGCTTGGATGCTCAGCGGAACCCCTGCACTGACTGCCACTCCTGTCTAAGCCACTGCCGTCTCTCAAATTTGTTTCTTTTGCTAAAATAAGGGGGTGATCTCAAAGGGTTCTGCCTACTTAGACTTTCTGGCAATCCAAGAGAGATGAAGGGAGGTGCTTTCTGGTCCTCACTGGGTCTAGGGCCAAGTAGGGGCAGGGCACAGGTAAGGACCTCGAAGACAGAAGGGTGAGAAGGAAGCACGGGAGAGAGAAGAAAAGGAGCAGAAGGTGAGGACCACACAGACAACATGACACATAGAGACGAGTGTGCTCTGACAGATTTGCAGCCTCATACGCTGACACCCTCCTACACATAGACCCAGCCCCTCATGCAGACACTCAGGCACATCCTACAAGAGCCACGGGAGAGGTTCTGCCTCCCCCATCAGACACCTTTGCTTCCGGGCTTTCCACATCCTTACTCCTTAAGCTTACACAATCATTGGGGGAGGAGGCACCTGAGGATGGTTCCTCATTCTGCCTACAGATGGGTGGTCCAGAGGCATCCTTGACTCTGGCCCTGGCACAGTTCCAAGCTCCTAAAGATAGCATGCTCCTTGGCTTCTCCTATAGAATTCTTCATCTTCTTGGGGTGGTAGGTTAGTAGCTAGGGAAGGATGTTGCCACCTTCACTGCTCCTTGATCTCATGATGCACAGGAGGATCTTGAGGTCCAGAGATATCTTGAAACTATCTTGCGGAATATTTGCCTTGATTTCTGTGTTCATCCCACTGCTAAATCCAGCCTTCAGTCCATCTACATCTCTCCATTTGAACTGTATGCCAAGTCCCTCCTTGTACTACTCACCACTCTCCACCTCCGTCATATTTTATTAAAGATTTGTTTTTATTATTTTTAATGATGTGTAGGTGTGTGTTTCTGCCTGTGGGTATGTGCACGTGAGTACAGGTGCCCTGGGAGCCAGAGGTGTCAGATGCTCAGGAGCCGGTGTTTCATATGGTTGTGAGCCGCTTGACATGGGTGCTGGGAACCAAACTCGGATCCCCTGGAAGAGCAACGAGTGCTCTTACCCACTAAGCCCTCTTTCCAGCCCTGCCCTCAAGTCATCTTGCACATTGCAGCTAAAGGAAAAACTCACAAATCTCTGGATTTCCAGGACATAGATCAGGACCTGGCATATTGTGAGTGTTCAGTGTTAGGGAATTAATGGTAGCTTCCAAACTCTTGCTTTAAAATCTCCAGGTGGCATACACCTTTAATTCTGGTACACGGGGGGGGGGGGGGCAGAGACACGGGGGGGGGCAGAGACAGGTGGATTTCTGTGAGTTTGAGGTCAGCCTGGTCTACTGAGTGAGTTCCAGGATAGGTCCCAAATCTACAAAGAAGCCCTGTCTTGAAAAACAAACAAACAAATAAATGACCTCCAGGTTGGTGTGGTTTGAAGGCTTTTTGCAGACAGTCATCTAGAAACTTTGCACGAGCTACTGAAGACTGGCTCATCTTAGCTTTAGCTTCATACCAAGTCCAGGCCCCCAACAAATGCTCAGGGAGTGAATGGGTTAATGAAAAGCAAAAAAATGTGATCAGGGTCATCAGGGCTCCAGGAAGGGAAGAAGGAAAGAGAGAGATGCTTCCTGTGTGGGGCTCCTGGGATGGCCTGGAGGAAGAACTTGGGAAATGGTTCCTGGGGGACTTTGCTAGAAGCGGAGTTTGCCCAGGAGGGAGGGTGCTGAATGCAGACAGCCCTTGCTAGCAGGGAGAGTAGTTGAGGCTTGATGCTAGGGACCGAGGGGATGATGAATGGAGGGAGAAGTGAGAATGAAGATTAGGCCACACTGTATCACAAGTCACCAAGGGGATCAGTTGCCACCAGGAAAGGCTGGAAAGTCCTGCCGGAGGGGTCTGCTCTGGGGCATAGTGTGCTGTGAGGGGAGAGGGAGACCACTACCCAGTGAAGACAGGCTTCCTTTGAGGAGGTCGGTGAGTGAAGGCTGAGCATGTTGAAGGAAGGTGGGGCTTGCTGAAGTGGGTCATCAGGGAAGGGGGGCTGCCGTGGGAAGAGGGGTGCTGACTTTAGGAAGAAGGCTCCTCATGGGAGGGGAGTGTGAAGAAGGTCCAAGTGGGGCAAGGGTGGAGACCCACTTTACAGAGGTGAGGTCCTAGCTTGGGCCATGCTGAGCGAGCTGTCTGTCCTGCAGGCCCACCATGGGGAAAAACAACAGCAAGCTGGCCCCGGAGGTGCTGGAAGACCTGGTCCAGAACACAGAGTTCAGCGAGCAGGAGCTAAAGCAGTGGTATAAGGGGTTCCTGAAGGACTGTCCCAGCGGCATCCTCAATCTGGAGGAGTTTCAGCAGCTCTATATCAAGGTGCAGGGTGGGGCGTGGCATGGCGGGGTGGGCGGGTACTGGGGACCTGAGAACTGGTGGGACTCAAAAGGATGCGGTAGGCAGGGAGGGTGGGTCTGGCGCTGCACCCCAATAACCCGCACCCCTGCCTCAGTTCTTCCCTTATGGAGACGCCTCCAAGTTTGCACAGCATGCATTCCGCACCTTCGACAAGAATGGCGATGGCACCATCGACTTCCGGGAGTTCATCTGCGCCCTTTCTGTCACCTCCCGTGGCAGCTTCGAGCAGAAGCTCAACTGGGCCTTTGAGATGTACGACCTGGACGGCGACGGGCGCATCACACGCCTGGAGATGCTGGAGATCATCGAGGTGCGCGCGGGGGGGGAGGGGAGGAAGAGGAGGGCGTCCAGTGTTCTTGAGCCTCAGAAGACTCCTAGCTGTTCCCCAGCGTCCTCCAACCACAGTTCTGCAGGCCCCTTGCTCAATGTTTAACCCGTAGGGTATATAGTGTCAGATACCCCATTTTCCCAGAAGAACAAAAGGGAGCATGTGGCTACCACCACTTAATCAAATCTAGAGTAGCCATGTCAATTCACTTGGGTTTTCAAGAAGTAAGGATTGGGGTCTGGAGAGATGGCTCCGCGTGTAACGGTGCCTGCTGCCAGGTCTCATTACCCGGGTTTGACCCTGGGAGCACACATAGCAGAAGGAGGGAACCAATTTCTACACATTTGTCCTTTGACCTCAGCCTGACCTCAGCCAGGCCATGGCCTTTGCTCTGTGTAGCTTTGGAAGCAGCTCTGTAGACCAGGCTGGCCTCGAACTCACAGAGATCCGCCTGCCTCTGAGTCCCGAGTGCTGGGATTAAAGGCGTGCGCCACCACCGCACGTGTTTGTTTCATAGTTTTGCTTTTAAAAAACATCTTAAGTATATGCCATGCGCTTTCATAGGAGATCCTTCTAGTAAATCAGTAAGTAAATTTGGGTCATGCCAGGCAGTAAATGGTATGAAAAAAAGAAATAAGCAAAGTCAGGGTAGGGAGAGCAGCGGAGGAAAACTGGGAGGCGCTAACAGGCAAGGGCAGAGTGAACCACCATGCAGGTGAAGCTGTGTTTGCCCGGCTCACAGCGTGGCAGGAAGCCAGGGCAGTGGCAGCGGTGTGAGCGGGGCTCACAGCGTGGCAGGAAGCCAGGGCAGTGGCAGCGGTGTGAGTTGAGGGGAGAGTGTCAGGAAGACGGTCCCACAGGGAGACAGGGTCCCCTCAGTGGCTCAGGCTAGGGTAGAAGCATTGAGTGTATTCTGAGTGTGGAGATCAGATAGTTGAGGAGAACGTGGGCAGAAGAGGCAGGCAGACCAGTGAGGAGACTTCCACAGAAATCCAGTCAGGAGCTGGTGGAGGCTGCCTTCGTGCATGAACAAGTCTACAGAGGGCCCGTTACAAAATTAGAGTTGACATTTTTTTGCCGAAGGATTGGATGTGTGTGTGTGTGTGTGTGTGTGTGTGTGTGTGTGTGTGTGTGTGTGTGTGTGTGTGAGGAGGAGAGAAAAATAAATGACGTGAGAACTAAGCATGGTTGCTTTCCTCTGTAATCCCAGCACTCAAGAAGCTGAGGATAGTGAGTTCAAGACTAAGCTGAGCAACATATCTAGTTCCAAGCCAGCCTAGGCTACAAGTGAAACATTGTCTCAACAAATTTCACAAAGGATGGCTTGGGGGTTTTGTTTTTGCTTTCAGTCTGGCAGAGTGAAGTCCTTACTTGTTGAAGCAGAATTCTAGAGACACAACAGGTGAGAAGAGGTTAAAGAGGCGTGATTCATTTGAAGTGCTCATTAGGTAGACAGATTTTTTTAATTGATTGGGTGTGTTAGTGCACACCTTCTTTTTCTTTTTAAAACAATCTTATTTTACATATCAATCCTAGTTCCCTCTCTCTCCCATCCTTCCACTTCCCCCACCATCTCCCCATCTCACCCCTCATCCACTCCTCAGAGAGGGTGAGGCCTCCCATGGGGGATCATCAAAATCTGTCACATCATATCCCCCCTCACACACACTCCCCGCCCTGTGTCTAGGCTGACCAAGGAATTCCTCCATAGGGAATGGACTTCAAGAATTGGTGCACATCTTTAATCCCAGCACTCAGTAGGCAGAGGGAGGTGAATCTCTGTGAATTCAAACCCAGCATGGTTTACATAGTGAATTCAAAGTTGTCTACATAGCAAGTTCCAGGCCATTCAGAATTACATGATGGGTAAAGAAGTGTGTGTGTGTGTGTGTGTGTGTGTGTGTGTGTGTGTGTGTGTGTGTGCACGCACAGGATGTGGAGGGATGCATTTCCCTAGTGTCGTGTGAGGTCAGAGAACAACTCTGGGGAGTCAGTTCTTTCCTTCCACATTTATGTGGGTTCTGGAGAACAAACTCAGGTCATCAGGCTTCTGCAGCAAGCTGCTTACCAGCTGAGCCATCCAGTCAGCCCTAAGGAGCCAGTCTTAGCAACCATGTGTCTCTTTCTGGTGTCTTCAGCCTCCTCCAATATCTTCCTGGTTCATGCCCAGACCCCTTCCATCCATCCTCAGTCCTCCCTGGCCGTTGGGTGTTCACACCTCTCTTTACTCCGTCAGGCTATCTATAAAATGGTGGGCACCGTGATCATGATGCGGATGAACCAGGATGGGCTCACACCCCAGCAGCGTGTGGACAAGATCTTCAAGAAGATGGACCAGGATAAGGATGACCAGATTACACTGGAGGAGTTCAAGGAGGCAGCCAAGAGCGACCCGTCTATTGTGTTGCTGTTGCAGTGTGACATGCAGAAGTAGAGGCTGGTGAGGGGCAGGGCCCCTGGCCAGGACAGGCATGGCACCTGATATCCTCTCTGCTGGCCCATCCCCAGGGGGAGGGGCATTCCAGCCTCACTCTCTAGGTCACCCACTCTTCTGCCCAAGCCTTTCTCTCCTCAGTCAAGTTCTGTGAGGGACCACCTCATCCTGCAAAAGAGATGGGTCTCTCAAGTAGTCTGTCCTCAGATAGTCTGTCTCTAGCTCCACCTCTAGTCTTGGCCTAGAACCAACATCCTTTGGGCTTAGGAGAGTTGGCTTTTGACCCAAGAGGCGAGGTTAGGGAGGGGTTGAGGACTTGCTTCGAGATCCTGCTGTTCCCAGGATTCTGCTCTAAATAAGCAGTGTGGTCCCACAGGCACCCAGTCAAAGGACCAAACTGGGTCTCTCCTCCCCAGATTCCTTGAGAGGCGGTCTCTGCCCTGCCCCCTGACTCTACCTGGCTCCTCTGGCCCGGCCTTTGGAACGGTCCTTGAGTCCTTCTTCCTTCAGCTAATGCTTGCTGAGTACTTGTTCAATGCCAGGCACCTGATGGTGCTAAGAATATGGTTGTTTACAAAAACACATTCCATGCCCTCTGGAAACTCACAGGGTAATGAGACAACTTCCAGGGGTGGAGGTCTTAGACAGGGATGTGGAAACAGCTGAGATGAGGGTGCAAGGCAGCTGGCAGGTTGGGGGGACTGGTGTGTCCTCCAGCTAGCACCCCCAAAGCTGCAGAAAGACCGAATGAAAAGCCCATGGAAGTTTAGGTGCCACATGGGTAGAAGTTATAAGAAAAAAAGTTTATGTAATATTTATTTTTTTAGTGCCCTTTCAAAGAGCTAAGATCATTTTATTAGACAATTAAAATATACTCTACATTACTTGGTTTCTTATAAAAATGATTTAAATGACTATATAAATGCCAATTTTCAAGGGGGGGAAATGTTTAGGCAAAAGAATGGGGCTACCACCAGACTTTGAGAACCTACACTCTCCCATCAGCCATCCTGCTGCTCCTGCTACTTCCTTTTATTACCTTTTTAATTCCACCACTGACTTTCTGTCGCACACTGTGGGTGCTGGCGTCAGAGATGGAAACCCTGAGCCAGAGTGGTTCATACCCCACATCTCAGCGACTTGTTTCTGAGTTTGGCTTGGTTTCAGGGAGTGGCTTGTTCTTTCACAGCTTCAGGCAGAAGGAGCTAGAAGAGAAGGATCTTCTGGCTTCTGGGCTGCGTTTAGGGACCAAATGACTGGAATGTGCTGGGCATACGTACTCCACGTGAAAGGCCTTTTCTAACCCCTCCAACCTAGATCTGCCAGGTAAACAAGTCCATCGCCTTCCAAGCTCACCAGCTTTGCTTTCTGAACCTTAGGGTCTGTGAGCTAGCTGTCATGCTGCACGCTTTCCAGAGAAACCCACCTTGCTTCTCCCAGCTCCTCACTTTACTTGTGATCTGGAGTTAACTTTGATGTGCGGTGACAGTTGACTTCCTCTTGAACCGCTGTGCAAACTGTCTCAGATGATCTCAGGCAGGGTGGGTGTAGAGAATGCTTGTGAAGCCGGGGCGTGTGGTGGTGGAGATTGCCCTGCAGCAAGGATGCTCTCTGCCTGTCAGTTCTCATCTCCTGCTGCTAGAAACTTTTGGAGATTCTGACCTGCGCTCCAAACTTCTGTCAGACCTTCCTTCTTCTGGTGTTTGGAGGTTGCAAGACACCTTCTTTCTGTCCTGCCTATCTGGGCCACGTGGGGAGGCTGAGGAATTCAGAGCCTCAAGTGATGCTAGCAGGTGTTTATCTAGCGAGGCTTCATGGGACTGTTCCATAGCTCTCATGAGCTGCCTGTTAAGTATGTCTTGTGCTGTCATCAGCACTACAGATACAGAAATGCTCAGCAGCCTGGCTCAGCTGGGACATGAATTTTCTAGTGAAAAGCTTTTCCTCCCCCACCCCCCAAACGTTGAATCTAGCTGAACTCATCACGACGATGCAGAAGTCTTTGGTTTTCAAAGGCTTGTATCTACTTGCATCTCATTTTGTCTTCCCAGCCCAGGAAGAAAGGGGTCTTCAGGACCTTTATCCCAGTCTTGGAAGGAAGTCTCTTGGTAAGAGCAAGCAGTCAGGAGATAACACAGTGCCGAGATTTGAACACAAGACTCTCTAAAAGACTTCCTCTGCCCCATTCATTTCTATGTCTGTTTGTCCAGATGTTGATTGCAGGACAAACTGACTTTTGTCTTTCAGAAGCTCCCTGCCAAGAAGTTTCTGAGGCTATGTTCTTCCAAAATGGAGGAGGAGCTTGAAGTCTCTCCATTTCAAGCATCCTCTTTTCCACTTCCGGGCAGCCTTACATGGACCAGTACTGTTCTCGGAGGCTGCTAAGCAAATCCTGGAAGCATCTAACATCATCCTTCCCACTACCTTCCTTCCTGAGAGAATTGCTTTGTCTTTCCAAGATGATAGGCAAAATCTACCCATGAGACTGATCACTCTAGGCTTCTGGCTGCTTATTCATGGCAGTATTTGCTACTTAGGTCAAGGGTTTTGGACAGCTCAACAGTCCTAAAACTGTCTCTGCCTTCTTACTGATGGGAGGAGCCACAGGCAGGTTAGGGGTTGCTCCCACATTCTCTTGGGTGTCTAGAGCACTGTATGCCCAGGAGACTGGGTGGTAGAGCACCCATCCATGCCTGGAGAAGAGAGATAGGTCTCCCATGTTGGCTTCAACTTGGAAAGCACTTGCCATGAAGCGCAAGGCTAGCAGAGATCTGTGCATGGCTTGCACAGACATGAAAACATAGGCAGTCAAAACAGTAATCTATCCAGGTTCTCCTTTGAAGTTCTGGATCCTCTCACAGAAATTCTGTGAATCGCCATGGTTCCAGATTCAGCCTCCTCAAACCTGCTCTCCTCATTCATCCTTTCTGGCTAAGTGATGCGCTCCTTATTCTCGTCCCTGAAAATCATCAGCGTAGGCTGCTTCGCTCAGGTGCCACGCCAGTCTGTGCAGCCGCACAATTACTAACTCCTTTTTAAAGTCAAGAAGAAAATAAAAACAAGCTTGCTAGCAAAGACACTGATTCTTCTCTGCCCTGGCAAGGGCAAAGCCTCAGAAGCAGAAATCCATTTGACACAAGAGGCCGTGGGAGCAAGGAAAGAGGAGAAAGTGAGCTGATCTTCCTAGGCAGGGCAGTAATGAGCTGACACTGTAAATAGTTTTTACACAAAAATTTATTAAAGCAAAAGTTATTTCCTGAAGATCCACCCTGGGTGAGGCTTTGTGTTGACTTTAGAAATCAGCATGGGGTTAAGAATACATTTCTTACATAGCTCCTTCATTGTTCTTAAAGAAAGAAATAATTCATGTGCTCAATTTAAAAGTCTTAGAAAAACATGAGATTTGTTCTCTAGACTTTCCAGGGTTTTCTCTTCTTAGCTTTGTCAGAGTGTGGGGTCAGGGCAGGGCCTCCCAGGATGCATGGGTCTCTCTGCTTGGTGGAGGCTGGCCAGATCCGGGGCCTTCTAAGCGACAGCAGTGAGGAAGCAGAACCCCATCCCCTGCAGATGTGCCGCTTATAGCTGTGCCCACAGCAGCCATCTTCAGTGACCAATCCTGTGCCGTGTGGTGTGTTTCCCCCACTGACAATGAATAAAAGGTGTGACTGTGCAAGGCCTCTTCGTAGTCTTTCCTAAACTGGCTGGACAGGGTTAGGGTGGGGCGAAGGGAAAGCGGCCCTGGGGGAGTCCACAGAGCGCCTCAGAAGCTTGCTTGGGACCAAGCTAGATCTTTGGTCTGGTGGGGAATCTAGTCTTACAGCGTAGAGATCCACTTTAGCTACTTCAAAGAGAAAGGGACAAGGATGGCAAAGGTCCCACTGGCAGACAATTCAGGACACTTGGGCCAGGCTGGGGGCGCAGCTCAATTAGTAGAGTATTTACTCAGCATGCACAAAGCCATGGGTTCAGTCCTCCCCACTGCTTAAAATGGATATGGTGGCACATGCCTGTAGTCCCAGCATTTGTGAGGTGGAAGTAGGATTAAAAGTTCAAGGTCATTTTAGGCTATTTTACTGACTTCCAGCAGGGCCTGGGATACATGAGTACTTGTCTAAGAAGCAAAAATAAAACGGTCTGGGCTTGGAGCTGGAGAGATGGTTCAGTGATAAGGGCACTGACGGCTCTTCCAGAGGTCCAGAGTTCAATTCACAGCACCCACATGGTGGCTCACAGCCATCTCAAAAGGTATCTGTTGCCCTCTTCTGTATGGTGTCCTCTTCTGTCATACTAGCACACATGCAAATAGATGACTCATATGCATAATATACATAAATAAATACTTTTTTTCATGGTTTTGGCCTCTAAACTAGAACTGGCAACTGGCAACTGGGCCTCTCCCTTTTCAGCCCTGCGGTCATGGGCTTTGACTCTCTGGGTAATGGTATGTATATTGTTTGTTTAAGACAGTCTCCCACTATATAGCCCAGCTTGGTCTTACTCTCCTAATCCTCCCTTAGCCTTCTGAGCACTGGCATTACAGAAGTGTTCTACCATTCCAGGAAGGATGTTAATGGCAGGAGACATCGGTAGAAGGCATCCCAAGAATCCAAATGAGTGGATAGTAACTGATGGCTATGAGCTGGGTATGTTGTTTTTGTGGAAATCAAGAAAAGGCACTCTTCTGAGTGGAAGTAAGTATGCAGTTAAGCAGCAAACAGAACTTTTGAACTTATTAGAAAAATATAGCCTGGCCATGGTGGTACACACCTTTAATCCCAGCACTCAAGAGGCAGATGCAGGTGGATCTCTGTGAGTTCCTGGACAGCCAAGGCTACACAGAGAAACCCAGTCTCAGAGAGGGAGGGGAAGAGGGAGAGGGGGAGGGAGGGAGGGAGAGAGAGAGAGAGAGAGAGAGAGAGAGAGATGCCAGCCTAGTTTGCATAGTGAGCTCACATAGTGAGACCCTAGAGAGAGAGACCAATCCCCCTTGTAGAAATGTCATCCCAGTGTGCTCAGTTTAACAAGGAGAGCACATGATGGATTTCAGCCCTCACCTGCCCTGCTGGTCAGAGTCATTGTAGTATAACCCTGCTCCCCCACTCACAGGGACCCAGTCTAATCCCCAGGAGTTCCTGCACTGACCCAGGCGTGGGAGGAAGTGGAGAAATGCTCTTTTCAGAGTACCCCCTCAACAGCCAGAGGGGTTTGGAGGCAGTGGCAGGTCGGGGGACTGACTTCCTTCTGAGACGCTCGGTTGCTTTTACAAGGGTTTCCTCAAGGACACCTGGAGAAGGCAGCTTTCTTGGCAGGAAGCAATTAGGACAGAGGAAGTCGGCTGACGTGCCTCAGGGTAACCATGGACCAGAGGAGGGTGGCTCAGAAGCCTGACTCAGAAGCCGGGAGAACCTGAAGTTGCTGGCCCCAGCGGAAGCCACACTGCAAGATGGAAGTCCAGTCCCCTGCCTGCCTGGAGGTGGAGAGGTCCTGGGTTGCCTTCTTGTCAAATCCCTCAATGTCTCACCAGGCAGGTGGATGCACCTTCTGTTACGATAAAGCCAAGGGGAGCCTTGCCAGATTCCATAGCAGGCGAAGGTGGTTGAGGCAGGGGACAGACACGCCAGGCAGACAGAGCTTAAGTGAGAAGTTTTATTAGAAAGGGGAGGGAGGGGGAAGGAAAGAGAAAAGAGGTAAAGAGACACAGAGATACAGAGACAGGGAGAGGACAGAAGAGGAGAGGGAGACAGGAAAAGTCCTGTCTGCCCCCAGGGGAACCGCAGGAATGAGAGCAGAAAGAGAGCATAAGTGGGCAGGGTTTGTCTTTTAAAGGGGTCCTTTTGCACCTGCGTGCAGGCTAGCAGTCATGGAACCTTGGGCTGACCAGGGTACTGCCTGAGTGCATTCTGCCAGGTGACAGGGGCAGGCCAGCATAAGGCTCGAATCCTTACACCTCCTACTTTCAATATTACCTTCTACCTCACCTACAAGCCAGGGTAACCTTTTTAAAGCACAAATCCTATCATGTCATCTTTGCAAGGGGCCTTCCCCTGCATTGCGATCTGTTACTTAAATATGCCACAAGGCCCTGCAAGAGCTGGCACTAGCTAAACACAGAAGCGTTGATCTTAAGTTCACATTTTCCTCCTGCACCCTGTGTTGGAGCCACCCTGGATCTCTTCCCTGGGGTCTTTTAGATTTATATATTCCCATAAGCCATTGCTGCTCTCTGGGCCACTGGTTTCCCTCAATCTTTGTGAAGCCTTGCAACCCTCCAATAATAGCCACTCATGTTTATACAATCCATCACAGTCAGATAACCTTCCTGTGTGGTTCCCAGGTAGCCAGGCCAAGCACATTTGAGTCTCTCTAATGATTTGGATACGCAGTGAGGACCTAGCTGGGGAAAGTAGGTCACTAGGCATGGGTTCTTGTGGATACAGTGTCCCTAGTCACCTTCCCTGCCCCTCTGGTCCACATGAGGAGTGTCCCATGCCTCTTCATGGAATCAGAAACAACAGGTGTTTGTTCCAGCTATGCTAGAACGAATCCTCTAAAACCACAAACCAAAATAAAATCTTAACTCCTTTAACTTGTTTCCGGTGGGTAATTTGTCACAGCTACACAAAAGTGACAAATGCCACCTGCTTTCCTCAAAAGGTGGAAATGAAGGCTCAGAGAGTTGTTGTTCTGCCTTGGGGGCTTGATCTCAGATGAGCGACATCAAGGTCACTGCTTACTGTGCTTTCCCAGCGATGGAGTAAACCCGAACCAGACTGTGAACCGGGCTAGCAAGCCAAGGGTCTTGCCTGGTGGAGACAGTAAGAGGTGATGGTTACATGAAGAAGTGGTACATGCCACAGGTCTCACTGAATACCAGCCAATGGTGCTAGGCACGTAGGGGCAGGATGTGCAGGGGAGCATCTCAGAAACAAAACCTGAACAAAAACACAAGTTAAACAACTCTTTGGCTCACATAATTAGAAGCTCAGGTCTCACTGGATCTGGAAGATCGACATGGGACCCTTTCCCACTGCCCGCTCTCCCTCCCCTCGCCTCCACCCTCTCCCCTCTCTCTAACTTCATGACCTAGACAGGCGTCTCCGTATTCTTCCTCCTGCTCACATTAGCCCCAATTTAAACCTCAATGGAATAGCCCACCACGGTGTCACAGGTCTTTAATCTCAGCACTCGGAAGGCAGAGGCAGGAGGATTTCTGTGAGTTTGAAGCCAGTCTGGTGTACATAGGGACTTCCAGGACAGCCGCGTCTACATAGACAGATGCTATCTCAAAAGCAAATAACAACAAAAAAACAAAAATAAAAATGACAAAACCCAAGGGGTTAAAAATATAAGTCTCTGGGCATCCAAGTAATCACAGGGACAACACCATTATTCGTTTATCAGCAAATTCAGGGAAATGGTCGACCCAGTGTCAGAATATGCTGCTCCCTGAGTTTTGGAGACACATGGCTCGTTAGAAGATGAAAAGGCTGAGGAAAATGGTTGCATCAAGCAAAATCAACAGCCACCAACTTTCTTCTGGGACTTTTTTGAACCTAGGGAAGCACCCCATTTGGAAAACTGAGCTAACCTGTTTTCAAGACCCCAGCCCTGCTGTAGGGAGCTATTATCCACTGCTCAACAAAGCCCCATTTATTCAACCTTTAAATGGAAATCTGGAAATAGTCATGGTAGCCTTTTCATAAGCAGAGGCAGCTCCCTCTTGGGGCAGCAGGTTTCTCTTATGGGATCCTCTGTCCATATTTACCTAGTGATCACCTACCTCAGTGTGCCCACAGAGCCTTCTCTGCCCACGTGCTTTCTGTTTTAGATGGAGTATAATGACACTCTGCAGAGGCTCATCTAGGCTGCATGTCATCTTCAGTCACGACAGAGGCTGATGATCTAACCCCACATCCTTTTTAAAAAAAGATTTATTTATTGTTTGTTTGTTTATTTATTTAGTATGTAGTGTTCTGCATGCACATATGCCCGCAGGCCAGAAGAGGACACCAGCTCTCAATACAAATGGTTGTGAGCCATGTGGTTGCGGGGAATTGAACTCACGACCTCTGGAAGAGCAGCTAGTACTCCTAACCTCTGAGCCACCAGCCCCCCCATCCCCATTCTAAAGAAAGAAAAATTTGACTGGCAAGGTCATCTTTTCAAACCAGTCACACAGATCCAAATTACTGGGACTGGATCACCTTTACGTAAATAAAGCACTCATCCCCATTCATTCCAGGCTGGGAAAGGATACATCGGAACCTACTTGCCCCACTTTATTTTTTAATTTCCCCTCTTCTCACCCAAATCTATGCTACTGGAGATGTTTCTGTTTACTCCAGATAGAAGGCAACACCTAAAGTGATCCCATCCAAACCCAGCCTACTGAACCGGTGAGCTCACTGGGGTTACATGCAGGTGTGTGGGTGATGGTTATTTACAGGAATGTGGGCAACTTGGGGAAACTGCGTCACTAAAAAGCCCAGCACGGGTGATGACTCAAGGAAACTGCAACGTTGGCGTTCCCAGTGCTGCTTGCAGGCAGCTACACCTCCAAAGGTGCTCTCCTCTCCTGGCTCACTTTGCTATTTATAACATCGGGAGGGGACCCCAAGTCTTTAAATCTTCCTGGGCTTCCTCAGCCTTTGTAAGTTTCTTGGGCTTCCGAAGCCCCCAGAAGGGCATGTTTCAATCAGGAGGAAGCAGCTACGGAACAAGGCTTACTTGGTTCCTCCCAGGACACGGTGGAGACTGGACAAAGCTCCACTCTTTCCCAGGTCCCAGGCAAAGGATGTCTCGAGCTAGGCCAGTGTTTTTCAGGATATCCTATCCACCTCTGAGAGATGGCTGTGCCTTGGGGCAGATAGTACAGGGATCTGCACCAATACGGACGAGACCCTGAAATTCTAAAATGCTAGGCTATAATTCGTTGGGTCCCAGACCCCATTCCTCCCTTCTCTTCCTCCAACTATCTCACAATTGTAACTAATCACCCTGAGTTCAGCACCGGGGACCTGGAAATGCACGCCCTCTGCTGGCACACGGGGGAGTGTACATGAACCCGGCTTCAGAGTCCCTCTCTCGACTGCGTTGTCCACCAGGCGAGCATAACATCGCCCTAGATTCAAGTGCCCCTCACCCGTATGTGGAAGACATGGGTCCCACACTTGCCCCCACCTGTAATGAAGCTCCCTGTTCATAAACGAAGCTGTCCGTCCACCGCTTCTCTGGGTTCAAGGATGGATCGGGATTTGAGAAAAGGTGGTTGATTGCGCAGGGTCCTAGGATGCTGGCATCCAAGGAACAAGGGGCCTGTTAGTTCGGAGGAGGGCTTACCTATCTATTTCCTGCTTTGAGAATCACCGTGGTTTTTTGGGGGGGGAGGGCAGTTATTAGGCTTCTTCTTTTCTCGGTGTCCTTGAACTTCATCCCTACAACCCTGAATCCGTGGCGCACTACAAGCCCAGCTCCAGCCGGCCTGCTCCAGAAAGCAGGAGTCACCTGCCCCCAATTTGCTTCAGACATGGGTCGGTCGGGGAAGCAGAGCTCAGCCGTCTCCTAAAGGCCAGCGGCCGCTTGTCCCCCACCCGCGGCGGGCGGGCGGGGCGGGCTCACTCGCACTCCCTCCCGGCCCTGCCCGCCCGCTTCTCCCGCCCGGGACGCGCCTCGCTCCCGTAACCCAGTCCTGCGAGCTCCGCGTCTCCGCCGCCGCCTGCTCCCGCCTGGCCGGATCGCATCCGATCCCGAGCATGGAACCCGGACAGCCCCGGGAGGCCCGCGAACCCGGGCCAGGGGCAGAGACCACCGCGGCGCCGCGCTGGGAGGAGTCCAAGACTTTCTATGACAATCTCTCGCCCAAGAAGAAACCCAAATCGGTAAAAGCAGGGCTTGGGTTTGGGGAACACTGGAAGGGCCACTTTCAGGGAGGGGTCTCAAGCTCTCTGGAAAGGACTTTTGGCGCCCCTCCCGGAGGGGGACACTGCTCCTCCGCCCCAGAGTGTGCCCGACAGTTGGCTCAGGCTCCAGTTTATTTTGGGAGCTCTGCTCTGGTGGCGGTGTTTTTTTTTCCCCCATCCCGGGCTCAGGTTCCACGCCAGGATCCCCCTCCCCCATGCTGTCATCAGGGGCCTATCCCCTCCCAGCATTGGCATTGGCGGCCCCGACGCGCGGACCTCACTTGTTGGCAGAGCTGGTCAGCAATCCGGGCAGCAGCGCTCCGGGCTCAGTAACTCGACTCTGGAAACCTGGCTGCTCTCTGTGCTCTCAGGTCTTCAGGATCTGTGAGGCTAGCTCAGCTTCAAACCTGGGCGCTTGGGCTCTCACTGGAGACCCAGGCTCTGGGATCAGAGGTTTCGCTCTCCCTGCATGTTAAAGAAACTGAGGCTTGCTCCATGCTCAGCGCTTTGCTTCCAGGCTCTGAGCTCCCAACGCTGGGCTTTTACATCTCAGACATTGTTTCTGATTCATGGTGAGCATTAACATAACAGGAATCAGAGTGGTGGCATCAGCCCTTTGCAGCTTCACCCAGAGGCAAGAATTCCTCTTCCTCTATTGGACAAATCCATGATACCTCGGTCTAGTTCACGCCACCACCTAGTAGCTGTCCTTAAAGCATCCCACTGCTTCGCTCCAGTGATTTTACCCAGGAGGCCACTCTATCCACCGTCATCTCTAGGCCTTCAGTCATCCTGGTGACTGAGATACTAAGCTGTGCCTGCCTGTCTCGGGAGTTTGCTGTGTGCCCAGGAAGCTATAGAGATGGTGGATGCTCAGGTAAAAGGTCTCACACGGTACTGTGGGAGCACAGGGGAGGTGACTCCCACCAGGAAAGCTTTGGGGAAATGACATTTGAACTGATCTTAAAGCGTCAGTGGGTGTGGCCTCCGGGGCGGGGGAGGGGGAAGGAGGGACAAGAAGCAAGGGGCTCTCTTTGAAGCGGAGAGCTTTTTCAGAACCTGCACTGAGTGGGAAATGCAGGAGTGTTGTGAGAAGTCTTACAAGGAGCCAAAAGGGCTCCCATCCCAGGGACAGCCCTGACAGGGTGAAGGGGCCTGGACTTTATTTAGTGGGGTTGAGGCTTTCATACTGGGTTCTGTGGTGATCATTGTCACAGGAAGTCTTCGGATCCGTGAATCCAATTTATTTATTTTTCTTAAAAAAATACTTTAAGCCGGGCAGTGGTGGTGCACGCCTTTAATCCCAGCACTCGGGAGGCAGAGGCAGGTGGATATCTGTGAGTTCGAGACCAGCCTGGTCTACAAGAGCTAGTTCCAGGACAGCAGGACAGTCTCCAAAGCCACAAGAAATCCTGTCCACAAAAAAAAAAAACTTTAAATAACTGAAAAAAGCAGCTCTTGTCATTTTCAAGTATTTAGTGATGTGAATCAGGGCCTTCTCAGGACTGCAGAAACATAAAAATAAATTGGCTGGATACTGAGAGCAAGTCTGTGGCAGCAGCGCCCTAGCTACTTTCAGATGCATTGTTACCCAAACTGTTGAATTCATTGGTTAGCTTTGTAAATAATACATTCATGTAGATGGCTTGGTAGGAAGTAGACACCACATCTGAATTGTAAAATAACTTAAAGAAATTTTGTAGTTGGCTAATATTACATGTTGGGGTTCTGTCTAAGACTTCTTTTGACTAAAAGGTCAACCTACCTTTTAAAAATATGAAAATCATAATGGGATTGTTGCAGGATCCTTTTTTTTAAAGCAGGGATTATCTTGTTTCCACTTTCATTTTATAAAGATGATGCTGGGCTGTTTATCAGGTGGATTGGGAAGGCTGGGTGTGGCTGCTGTCCTGCCAGTGAGGTAGGCAAGCTGTGCTAATGTCCTGCCTGAGGGAAGGGGAGAGATGGAAGCTGGGAAGCAGGAGTGAATCTTCAGTGCTCAAAAGTCCATTTCCTCCCCACAAGCATCTGAGAACCAGACCGTGGTCAGTCATGGCCCCTTCATCAGTCCTTGAACCCTAGTCTGATTAGGTGACATTCCCAGTCCCTATTCCTTCCTGTCATAGCCCCTCTTCCCACAGGCTATTTTGGGGGTTGCAAGCCTTATGGGCCCACTGGGGCCTGGCCTGGGCTCATTTTAATTCCCAGGAAGTTGAGTAAAATACTTAACCTAGTGAAGGCCATCAGAGGCCCTGACCCAGAGCTATCCTATTCTCCTCTCACCAGGCATCCCTCCTGTGTCCTTCCAGAAATAGCAGTTTGTTTGGCTATGCTCCTATCTTGAGTGCAATAGACAGATTGCTGGTCTGAGGGGGAGCTCCTCGGGCAGGTCAGTGGCACTGGGCTACCCTCTGTTAATTCTTTACCTTCACCCCAAGGCCACAGTGAAATTGCTGAGAGCTGATAAGATCATGGTTCCCTACAGCTCAGCACTCGCAGGCTTAGCCCCTCAGTGATTCTGACCCAGTTCCCAGCCTGGAGTGAACATTCTGATTTTGGTGCACATCACAACATATGACTTGGGTGTTAAGAGACCTGTCAGGGGCAAGATGGGCAGTCTACAAGCTTCTCTGGGCTCTGGATAGAGCTTGTCACCATTTCTTCAGACACACCTGGAGGCTGGACAATCAACCTACAGGTGCTTGGCTCCTCCTCCTCATTTATGCTGCTTCAGAGTGACTTGAATAGGAGGCAGAGGCCTGTCCTGGGGACCATCACTCTTCAGGGGAAGAGTGCCCCACCATGAAACATCACGGGGACACAATGCTTCTCATCATTTCTCCCAAATATAGAAGGGGAAGCTGAGTTGTGTCCAGGGAAGTTGTTGAAGGAACAAAAGGTGGGTTTTCTGGGAGAATCATACCAGGGAGGCTGTTATGCGAAAAGAGGCAAAACTAAAGGCTAGAGACTTGAGAGCCTGTCTTGACTTTCTTGTGTGACCTAGAGTGACACCCTGACCCTCTCTAGCCCTATTTCCTCATCCATGAGAGGGAAGAAGACACTTCTAAGGCAAAGGCAATCAAGACATTTTTTTCTTGCAACAGCCAGGAGTAGGATCTGAGGGATTTGGGGTAATCCAGCTAATGGTGACCCAAGGTCCAGCAATCTGGCAGGGGCCGTGAGACAGAAAGTGAAGAACACGGCTTTGGCTGGCTGCATGGATGGAGCCAGATTCAGGGACTGCCTGAAGCAGATGGAAGGCAGTGGATTCTCCGCCTTTGCAGCAATGACAGTTCTAGCCCTAAAGCTCCCAAGTGCTGATGAGGCTGAGAAATGGCCCGGCCCCAAATGGGTATATGGACACACGGATGGTCAGAAACTGGCAAAGTTGGACTGAACCTCAGAGGAGAGGCACCTTTGCCACTATTGTCTTCCATTGGCCCTCCTGGTTGAAGTTAAAAGCCAAACACAAACTGTGGTCAGATATACAGCTTTGCAGAAATCTTTGGTTTTTCCATTCTTATTTTGAGGCTCTGAAGCTTCACTGGCTATTATCCACAAGAAAACTTCTTAAATTCATTAAAATTAAGTGAATTTAGGGACGAGGGATGGCTCAGTCGGTAAAGTGCCTGGGGTTTTCCAGCAGTGACTTCAAAGCCATGTGTGATGGTTGTGCATGAGTCAGTGGGTGGAGATGGATCTCTGGAGCTCAGGGCTCGCTGGCCAGGGTAGCCAGTCAGTGTGCTCCAGGCTTAGTGAGAGACCCTGTCTCAAAAAATACAGTGGAAGGCAACGGAGGAAGACGCTGACGTCCACTTCTGGGCTCCACACATGAACACGCACTCGCACATACACACATTTATTTTTTAAAGCAAGCAAAGTTAGATTTCAAATCTTCAGCATCATCTGTCACACTTGAAGTGACTGCACAACCACACAGCACAGTTCATAGAGCATTTCCATGAAGGCCCAGCTTCTAGAGCTGTCCAGGTCACAGAGAAGTGGTGGCCAGCCAAACACTCCCTACACACCCCTAGTCTGGGTTCCTCCAACTGCTGTCCATGGTGGCATGCTCCTCTCCCATTTCCTAAACGATGGCATGAATCTCTGTATGGAGAATGGGTCAGAAACTCCTGGGGGACAGAGATCAAACTTATCTTGCTTCTTAACATGCCTCCCAGCTTAGCCTCATTCAGTGCTACCAATCAACTGGAGCCCAGCAGTGAGTGGAAAAATCACCCACAAGATTATCATGAACAAGCCAGAGTTTTGGGTCCACTTATAAGTCTTGATTTCAATTTGAGGCCCTCTCTTCTCATCTGTAGAGGATCATGACCCTAGGACTGTCACAGTCACAGAAAAGCGGTGTCCATGACCTCCTTGAACACCCATATTCTGATCTTATCCAGAAATCAACCAGGGTCCAGCTGCTGTTCATGGTGGCATGCTCCTCACTCCATCTTATCCAAGTCAGATGTTTTGTTCCATTTGGGTTTCTGTATCAAAGTGCCACAGACTGAGCAACTTACACTGTCAACAAGAGAAAATTCTTTCTTGCAGCTTGGGAGCCTGGGGATCCAAAACTAAGGAGCCAGAAGCCTGGGGTCCTTTTTCTGATTTAAATATGGCAACTTGTAGCTATGTCCTCACATGGTGGAATAGTCAGGGCAAACTCTGATGATTTTTTTCTAAGGAAAGCCCTAGGCTGGGCGTTGGTGGCGCACACCTTTAATCCCAGCACTCGGGAGGCAGAGGCAGGCGGATCTCTGTGAGTTCGAGGTCAGCCTGGTCTACAGAGTGAGTTCCAGGACAGCCTCCAAAACCCTGTCTCAAAAAAAAAAAAAAAAGAAAGAAAGAAAGAAAGAAAGAAAGAAAGAAAAGGAAAAAAGAAAAGCCCTAACCACTTCCAAAGGCTCTACTCCTTAATATTCAGGACTATAGTTCAGCATGATATTTGGGGGGTACATTCAGATATAGCATTTGGGAAGAAGTGCTAAGACCCTCTCGTGAGGAGGCCCCTTTGAAATCCAGCCACTGCCTATTCTTCTGGCTTGTTTACACTCTCCTCTGCCCTGGCCTCTGCTCACTTCTGTGAAGGCTTTGAGTTTGTGCTCACCAAT
The DNA here is from genome assembly GCF_017639785.1 of Mesocricetus auratus. Taxonomy (NCBI): domain Eukaryota; kingdom Metazoa; phylum Chordata; class Mammalia; order Rodentia; family Cricetidae; genus Mesocricetus; species Mesocricetus auratus. The sequence goes on along the minus strand of NW_024429197.1, from coordinate 19,823,929 downwards.
TCTTGTGGTTTCCCTTCAAGGCCTTCCTTCCTCAAAGGCCTTCTCTCCCCAGTGACTTCCCCTGAAAATAATCATCCAGACCTTGCTCTCACCTCTGTCACGTATTCCCATGGCCGTGCCTCTTCATCCTGTCCACCTGTCTCCCCCATCCCCCACCCATGCCCTGATGAGCTCTGAGGGCAGGAGCCATTTCTTCCTTCCAGAGCCCTTCCTCAGCAGTTTCCTCAGCAGACTCCATAGAGGAAGCCACTGGAGTGGAGACCCAGAGTGAGGGCACGCGTCAGCGAGACAGAAGGTGTGGGAAATAGTACGCCGAGCAAGCGAACATCGTGTTCAAAAGTCAGAGGGCAAGGGGAAGGTGTGTGGAGAACAAGAAAGGCGAGACTGAGCAAAGCGGGGAAGGGGAAGCAGGAAGGAAGCAGAGGTCTGTTATGAAGGACTTGGTCTGTGGGACAGGCCGTCTGCTTGACCCTACCCCTGATGAGGTGGGCTGCGATCATGTCTGCACTTTGGACAGACCCTCTCACAGTGTACGGGGTAGAGGTGATGATGGTCTGGGCTGTGGAAGAGAAGAAAGCGATCCCAAGCATGGGTGGCTTGGACGCTTAACCAGTGCGGAGGGGAGGTGGGGGGCTGGAGGTTTACTGCCTGGCTGCGGCTGGCTGCTCATGAAGAGTAATCTGGATGAGCGGATGGTGGTGCTGAGCACAGATGTGGAAAATGGGGGGGGGCTCAGCTTCGGGCACTGTAAGTTGGGTTGTCTCTGTTGGTTGACTGGGCAGTTAGATATGTGAGTCTGCAGCTCAGGAAGCAGATCCAGGCTAGAGATTAAAAAAATGTTTTTCTTATTACTGTGTTGCTGGGCACTAATGTCTTCCTGAGGGCAAGCAGTTCTTCTTTCATAAGGGAAACGTTTGGGCGTCATCTCAGTGCGGTCTTACTTTGGCAATATACATTGTGCTCATTTTTCCGTGCTGTCCCGGTGATCAACAATATTGCAAGCTCCCTGCGGCCAGCCCCTCCTCCCCATCACACTCCTAAATTAGGGGACAGTCCCCAGCAGAGTTCGGCCAGAGTCTGCCTCTGCCCAAGGCTGACTTCTTTGGAACAGAGCCTTGGCCTTCTCCACGTCCCTAGGTGTAGGAAGGGCTTGTACAGCGCGCCTGCCTCCGGGTGAGTCTGAGTAATGACCTGTCCCATTGTCCTCCTATAGCCAAAGCCTCAGAACGCAGTCACCATTGCCGTGTCCTCCAGAGCCTTGTTCCGCATGGACGAGGAGCAGAGGATCTACATGGAGCAGGGTGTAGAGGAGTATGTGCGCTACCAGCTGGAGCACGAGAACGAGCCCTTCAGCCCCGGGCCGGCCTTCCCCTTTGTGAAGGTGAGGGGGCAGCTCCCGAAGCAGCCCACACGATGCCTTTGCAAGATGGCAGAGGCAGCCCAGCCCCACAGCTAGAGGACAGAGCCTTGGTGCGAAGAGGCGGCCACCAGGCTCAGGACTGATGGAGCCCCAGAGTGGGTAACCGGCTTGAGGATCAGTCCGCCTTCATCCATCATTAGCGAAGTGCCTCTGAGCAGTTAGTGAATAACGGACACGGAGGTGGAAAATGGCATTAGAGGGCGGTGCGCACAGATCTCGTTCCAAAGCCTGTCCCTAGCCTCCCCTCTCCTTTCTCACCGAATCCCTGGCCACCCACTCCACTCATCAATCCCTGGGACTCTGAACTGGGCTTTGCGCTCTCCCTTCCAGGCCCTGGAGGCTGTGAACAAGAGACTTCGGGAGCTGTATCCCGATAGCGAGGATATTTTTGACATAGTCCTCATGACCAACAACCATGCTCAAGTGGGAGTCCGTCTCATCAATAGTATCAACCACTACGGTAGGCTGAGGAGGATGACCATGGGATACCAGTACCACACACGCCCCCTGGGGGAAGGCCACACTTCTGCAGGTTCAAGCTAGGTCAGGCCCTACAGCGGTCACACTAAACCCAGCGATGTTCTACTAACCTGGCATTGTATTGTATTTTTTTTTAACCTTGTCTTTTAAAACAAATACGTCTGGGGTTGTAGTCAGACTGGTAGAATGCTTGCCTAGTAGGCAGAAAGGCCTGGGCTCAATCTCCAACACTGCATAAAAACTAGGTGTGGTGTTACATCTAAAACCTTCACTCAGGAGACAGGGGCAGGACGATCAGGAATTCAAAGTCTTCGTTGGCCACATAGTGAGTTCAAGGTCCACCTGAGATACATGAGAGCCTGTTTTAAAACAGACAGACAGGCAGACAAGGAGCTGAGGAGCATGGCTTAATTGATAGAGTGTTTGCCTGGCATGCATGAAGTCCTTGGTTAGATCTCCAACACTGCATTAAAAAACAACAAAAAGTCATAGTGACATACAAGCCTGTCACCCCAGCATGAGTGCCATCTGTGAAGGAGAGGCAGAAGACCAGTAGCAAATCTTCAGAAACATAGTGAGTTTAAGGCCAGTCCAGGCTACACATGACCCTGTCTTGAAAAAAAATTAAAAAACAAGACTATAATGCTGTGTGTGTGTGTGTGTGTGTGTGTGTGTGTGTGTGTGTGTGTGTGTGTGGCACGAACCTTTAATCCCAGCTTTTGGGAGGCAGAGGTAGGTTGATCTCTGAGTTCAAAGCCAGCTTGTTCTATAGAGTTCTATAGGGCTACATGGAGAAAAACCTTGTCTAGAAAAACAAAAGCCAACAAAAACCTGTAAGAATAAAACAAAAAAAACTGATTTGAAATGCTGCCAGGTTACAAGGTGTGGTCCATGGCCAATTTCTGGCCACCCACTGTTGATCAACATAACTGGCTCATAAAATTGGATATTTAATAACCAACTCTTGCAAGCCGGCACAAGCCAGCTGCATCCTACACTACACAGGCCTCACTCCCTGTGTTACAGAGAAAGGCGTTTACTGGCTCTGTCTGAGTTTCTCTAACTGTAGACTAGCAAGCTTCGTGAGGCTGATGGGAGGTCAGGGACTGTTCAGACTGAAAGGATGCTTCTCTTTTTGGTTCACTTATTATTATAAGTTCTAAGTCTCTCGGAGCAAGCTTCCAGCGAAGGGGACCATTGCCAGTTCCAGCATGACTCAGAACCACAGAGCAGGAAGGAAAATTGGACCCAGAGAGGCCAGAATCCAAGTCTTGGTGATCTCTCTTGGGTTTGTAATCTCTCTGGGCCAAATGTGCCTTTGTGCTTCTTTAGCAAGCTTTTGCTTATTCCTTGTTTTCATCTCTAACCATAGTTTCAGGAAATCTGAACACTCCCAGGCCCTCTTCTGGCCTCCACAGGCATCAGGTATGCACACGGTGCACAGACACACATGCAGGCAAAACACCCACACACATAACATTTCTTAAAAGGCAGAAACCAGGGCTGGAGAGATGGCTCAGTGGTTAAGAGCACTGGCTGCTCTTCCAGAAGACCCAGGTTCAATTCCCAGCACCCAGGTAGCCACTAGTAACTGTCTATAACTCCAGTTCCAGGGGATCTGACTCACTCATATACACATATATACAGGCAAAACACCAATGCACATAAGATAAAATAATCATAAAAAAGGAAAAATATTCAGCACCAATTCACCTGTCTTTATAAAAGCCTTACAAGATCTTGTTTCAAGCATCCCACAACCCATTTAAGGTGTTTAGTTTATTTTAAATTACTTAATTTTGATACATGATCTTATTATCTAGTCCAGGCTGGCCTCAGACTTGAAAGCCTCTCACTCTAACCTTCCCAGCACTGGAATTTCAGACACATGCCACCCTTTCTTCTTTCTTTTGAGAGAGGGTATCTCTGTTTAACTCCAGCTGCCTAGAACTTGCAGAGTTCTGCCTGTCTTTGCCTCCTGAGTTCTGGGATTAAAAACATGTGCCACTACACCTGGCTTCACTACCTTTGTAAATTTCTTTTAACCTGTGTGCGTGTGCGTTTGAGGGTGATTTGAAGGTCAGAAGAACCATCAGATTCTTTGCAGCTGGAGTCACAGACAGTTGTGAGCTGCCACATGGGTCCTGGGAACTGAACTCGGGTCCTTTGGAAGAACAGCCAGTGATTTTAACCACTGAGCTATCTCTCCAGCTCCTTCACTACTTTAAACTGTGTTTATTTATTTATTTTGGATGCTGGGAAATGAAACCAGGGCCTCTGTAGGCTATGTGTGTGCTCAACCTTTAAACTACACCCTTAGTCTCCAGTTGGCATTTATGTTATAATACTGATTTTAAATTTCTGAGTGTGAGGGTGAGGTTAACAATATTTAAGCACAGGTGCTGAGCAATCAGAACAGGCAGCGCTCTGTGCTTGAGCAGGGCCCCGGGAGACCTCTGTGGGGTCAGGCATTAACCTTGCCTATTGTGGACTGTGGGGACAACAGTCCTGTAGAAGGCACTTGGTGGTGACTGAGGATAGCAGCCACTTGTCAGCCAGCAACCGATTCACAGCTTTTGCTGCCATGGGAACAAGCTACCCAGGATGGACTCTGATTGGCTCAGCTAGGTCCAGAGTCTGCCCCTATTCAATCAGCTGTGACCAGGGAGACAGGGTCTGAGTAGGAGGGGTGCTGTGAGCCAGATGCTTTCTCCGGATGTGTGATCGTTTCATTCCCTCGAGAAAAGATGCAGGGAAAATGCTAGGCTGAAACAGAGGGTCAGTCTGCTGCCACACCACTCAGATCCAAGATGACTCACACTAGGCACAGAGAGACCATTCTGGGGCCTGAAGTTTGACCCTGGCCTCATCTGGGGACTCTACCTCCACAGACCTGTTCATCGAGCGATTCTGCATGACAGGTGGCAACAGCCCCATCTGCTACCTCAAGGCCTATCACACCAACCTCTACCTGTCGGCTGATGCGGAAAAAGTTCGAGAAGCCATTGATGAGGGTAAGTCAGAATGAGGAGAACACTTCCCCAGACATAAAGGGATCCCAGTGGGGAGAAGCCTGGTCCTGAAGCTCTGAGCAAGTGCTGGGGTTGCCAAGGTAACTGCAAGGGGATACATTCCTATGATCTGTCTTATAAAGTGAAAAGAAAGCCCTACCTAATCCTCCTTACCAACTCCTGCCCCACAGTGTACTTTCATCAGCATCACCTAGCCCTCTGTTTCCATAGAAACTTTCCTTACAGCCCAGAAAGCTACTGCTTTCCAAGATTCCTCTGGGATGATAGGAGTTCTGATTCCTGTGTGATCAGGAAACTTCTATCCATTGTTGAGTGAAGCCTTCGAGCCAGCCAGAGAAAGGGTCCAGACCTTTTACCCCTCTGGAGGCCACATCGTGACTCCCTGTGTTTCTCCTTCCCAGAATCCTCCTCGACTCCTAGTCCCACCTATCTTGCTTCCCTATTGGCCAACAGTGCTTTATTGACATATACACAGGACTTCCCCATCAATCCTTCACTGGGCCAATGAGAAAGACGCCAGGTTCATATTTAGCCCAGCCGGGGTGGTAGGCTTTCAGAAATGGTCATCTGGGCTGGCTAGTGCTATGGTGAGATTAGGGGACTCCTGATTATGAAAAGTGCATTTCCTGTTCCCCTTTCAAGGGGCAGTTTGGGGTGACAGACATGGTCTCAGTCCTCCCAACAGGAGTCCACGGAGGAGGGAAGACTGACTGCCCATTTGCCTGGATGTGTACTCAGGCCAGACACTCAGGGTTCCTCTGTCAACTGTCCTCTTTTCCTTTCCTCGTTGTCCCTCTGCAGGTGAGACTTTCTCTAATCAGGGTCCAGAGGGCATTTCCTTAGACACATCACATCCTTTGTTTGAGGTTTGGGAACTAACTAACCTATAAGTGTGCCTCTGTGCATGTGGAATTTGACTTTTGGTCTCAGGACTGTGGTTAGATGGATGTCCTGTTCAGAGCAGGGGGCTTCTGGGTCATCTTGACATTGGGTTGACAGAGCTGAGAAGATATACAGCCTGATACTCAGGATTGCTCCTACTCTGGGTATCCTTAGGCTAGTGAAGCCGCTGTCAGACCTGTACTGCTAGCTCTTGCCAGAGCTCTGTGGAAGTCTGCCTCCGTGATCTTGGATTCCCAAGGAGCAGGGTAGAAGAGGCCTTTAGGGAGATGATGACTATTGAGGGGGATTCAGCTTTAACCTGGAACCTCGGTCCCTGACCAGAGTCCTTGCACCCCAGAGGAACATCGGTTGCAGAAAGTCTATATACATTTTCACAAGTAGTTTATGATGTCTCCCAGGACCAAGCAATGTTATCTCACAGTCTGAACTAACGTGACAGCAGTGTACCTGGGTGCTTGGTGGCTGAAGACAGGGTGTCCACACCTGCCTATCCCTACTGCAGCCTAAGGGCTCAGCCTCATACAGACCTGGAAGAACCTTAATTTCACTTGGCCCAGAGAAAGTATGTAACTTGGAACCAATAGTGAAGGAGTAGCTGCACCTTAAGATGTGCTTCCCTGTCTGCTATAGGTTCATCTGGGTGAAGAACTCCAAATAGAACAGGGTCACAGGAGTCCTGTGCTGCCAGCCAAGACTGTTGTTTGGCTGGTCCGCACCAGTGTGGTCTTAAGTGTTAAAGTATTGGAATTTCCTCATGCTGGCTGATAGATAGCTCTCCAGTGTCCTCCTGCCCAGGGACACCCCCCAGAGCTCCCCACAAAGATGATATTAACGAGATAGCCTTTAGACCTTGATGGGGACCCTCAAAGTGATGCCACAGAGCTATAGCTGCTGCACGTTCTTATAGCCAGTACTCACGGACTGCCGATTTTAAAATGCCCTCAATTGAGTCCTTGTCTGACTTGCCGGGGAAACTGGAGGAACAAGGGCAGAATGAGATACCTTCTGCTGTGCCCTCACAGACAACGCTTACCTCTCTCTGCGCAGGGATTGCAGCAGCCACCATCTTCAGCCCCAGCAGGGACGTGGTTGTGTCCCAGAATCAGCTCCGCGTGGCCTTCGATGGGGACGCGGTACTCTTCTCCGATGAGTCAGAGCGCATAGTCAAGGCCCATGGGCTGGACAGATTCTTCGAGCATGAGAAGGCCCATGAGAACAAACCTTTGGCACAGGTGCTGCACATTCCCAGAACCCCTGCGGAGCCCCTCATTCCCCAGAACCTGGCCTGGCTTCAACCCCCAGCTCAGGGCCAAACCCAGGCTAAGACCACACCCCCACCAGGTCCTTTTACCAAGACTCCACCCTCCACCCCGTCTCTCTCTTAGGTTTTTCAAGACAGGGCTTCTCTGTGTAGATCTGCCTGCCTCTGCCTTCTGAGATCTGAACCCCTTTCTCACTTGGCCCCAGGGTCCTTTCAGTGACTCCGCCCCTTCACTGAGTCCCACCCTCATGCAGTATCATTTCCCACCTCTTGGGAACTCTGAAGTCTCCCCAAGCATCTCTCTGAAGCCTCCCCTGCCTCCCTGCTTTGTTCCTCCAAATCCCTAAAAATCGGAGCCACACCCCCCAATCCACCTTCCTTTCCCTGTCACCCTCAGCTCTTCCCTTAAAATCCCCTTGAGTGAGCGCCCATCCCTCCAGAAGCCCGTTTCCTTCACTGGGAGACAAGAAGAATTCTCTAGTGTACCGGTGTGGGGAGCTGGGGCTGTGCCTTGATTAAGTGGCTCCCGGAGCCTCACCTACCCTCATACTCAATGGCTCCCCGAGAAGAGCATGTGTCTTGGAGCTTGTCAGATATTTCCTGTGGGTGGAGCAATGGGATTCTGCAGCCCTGCTGGGAACTCCAGTTTGAGCTTTTATAGAAATCTAGGTGCCCAGGGCAGGACACTTTTCCCACTAAGTGGTTGATAGAGAGCCAGAGGAATACTGTTTACCCCAGGTTACGTTAGGAAATCCCCCAAGCCTAGCAGCCCACTTTCCTTGTTTCCAGTTGCTTTGAAAATGAGCTACATTCTACATCATCCAGTTCTTTGTTCACATACCGGCAGCACCTCCATTGCTGTGGACACGTTCCCTGACCCTAGAGTGCTTGAGCCCAGCGCCCTGAGCCACATGTGTCTGTCTGTCCACAGGCAAGCTCATATTCAGTAGGTACACACTGGCCTGTCTGGCCCAGATATTCACATAGAGAGTACATTCTGTCTGGCAGGCTCCCGTGCCATCATTACTAGCTAGTTTAAATTCCTTCTTTTCTAATGAACACAGACAACCACACTTACAGGACAGATTGCTGAAGGAGACACGGATGGATAAGCCTAGCAACAGTTGCCTGGTTATGGTTATGCTGGCACAGCCCTAATCACATTAAGACAGACCCCAGATGCCGGGCGTTGGTAGTGCACACCTTTAATCCCAGCACTCGGGAGGCAGAGGCAGGCAGATCTTTGTGAGTTCAAGGCCAGCCTTTGTGAGTTCAAAGCCAGCCTGGTCTACAGAGTGAGTTCCAGGACAGCCTCCAGAACAATTCAGAGAAACCCTATCTTGAAAAACAAACAAACAAAAAACAAACAAACCAAACAAAAGACAGACCCCAGACTACAGGTATCTACAACCCTGTATGTTGTTAGCCAAAAAGGCAGAGCAAAACTACCAAAAGATTTAGGGATTTCCCAATAGCCAGTCACTGGTGCTGTAGGATGAGAGGGCAGATGTTTAAGAGAGGGGATCTTACAGTGTCTCCTTAATTCCATAGGGCCCCCTGAAAGGCTTTCTGGAAGCTCTGGGTAGACTGCAGAAGAAATTCTACTCCAAAGGCTTGCGGCTGGAGTGCCCGATTCGCACTTACTTGGTGACAGCGCGTAGCGCAGCCAGTTCTGGGGCCCGGGCCCTCAAGACCCTGCGAAGCTGGGGCCTGGAGACCGACGAGGCCTTATTCCTAGCCGGAGCACCCAAGGGCCCCCTTCTTGAGAAGATCCGCCCACACATCTTCTTTGATGATCAGATGTTCCATGTGGCCGGGGCTCAGGAGATGGGCACAGTGGCCGCCCATGTGCCTTACGGTGTGGCCCAGACACCCCGGAGGGTGGCTGCTGCAAAGCAGACTCCAAGTTCCCAGTAGCAGAGTCACCTTGCTCCAGGCTTCCTGTCACACTTCTGAACCTCATCTGGTGAACTTTCCTGGGTCCTCACTGTCCACGCTCCTGCATGCTGCCCTCTTCCCTCTGCTTAGGTACTGTAAGGAACTTAGGAAGACCAGGCCAGCATTCTCGCAGTCCCTGCTGGGCAAACATTGCCGTGATCCTGGCTAGGAAAGCGGGCTCTGCAGGGTAGCTTAGATGTCGTGGGGAAATTGGTGGGACTGAGAGTGACATGGCCGGAGAAGCCAGGGCGCCAAAGGCTTGGGATAAAACTGTGTGAGAGAGAAGGTGGATTTGGCATCCAAAGCAGACCTGTCATGGACTGCGTGACTTAAGTCCCTTTTTTTCATAAGCCTCAGTTTATCCCCCTCTTTTAGGTGGTTTCCAAGCCATCCTTTAGTCAAGGCTTGGTTTTACAGGATTATGCCCTAAATGAGTCATCCTGTGCGGGGGCTGCCAGTACCTATGGCACCTGTGTGGATTACAAGATGACACTCTGTCTAGGTGAATGAATGACAAAAGTGACGGCCCTTCCTCTGGCCTGAGCCTGAACACAGGCTAGATTCCAGCCCCTTGCCCCTCAGCACTGAGGCATCAAATGGGAACTATGCACAGTACTACACAGCGGCCCTGCCTGCATCTTGCCCTGTTTGGAAACTGCCGCACAGGGTGACCTGTTGCTTCCTGTGATTTGCTAACCTGAGTCATGGACTGTCTGCTGCCAGGTGGGAGGTTCGTGGAAACAAATGAGGGGAGGAATGTAGCTCACATGCTAATTCTCCTCTAGCCAGCCGGGGGCACTGCAGGCTCTTCCTGGAGTGGGCTTTAGTGGCTTACCTGCTCTGGGTTTCCTTTGCCTTCAGTTTTTAAGCAAAGTCCAGTAATTCTGCCCGCCAACCTCCTCACCTCAGCCCTGGGTGTACTAGTCACTGCCACCTGTCAGGGCGTAAGGAAGGTCTCCCAGCAGCGAAAGAGAACTCTACCCCCAAATATGGAGAAAGCACGGGCTCTAAAGTGAGTGGTTGTCCAGGCGGAGTCTGAGGGCAGGCTGCTGCAGAGAGGCGTGGGAGGTGTCAGGTCTGATCAGATCTGAGACAAAGACGCTAAGGACGTGATGGCTCAGAGAAGGATGTGCTGAACGTGCCTGATGCTGCTGTGGAGAGGGAAAGCCAGTCAGAGTCACCCTGGAAGAGAGGAGCTGTCACTGGGATGCTGTGCAAAGGATTCTGGGAAGAGCTGATCTCCCTGAGAGGTACCAGTGATTGCTCCACCTTTGCCTGAATCCATGCAGCCCTTTCTTCTCCACAGTGAGTGAAGGTCCACTTCCTCCCTTGCTAAGCAGCCCTGGCGCTCAGGGGAAGGGTGGAAGAGTGGATGGTCGGTCCCCTAGGAAGAAGGGGCAAGCAGACATTATTGCCTGGCTCCCACAGGGATCCCAGCAATGAGGAGACCTGGAAGCATCATAGGAGGGCCAGGAGAAGAGCCTGGAGATGGGGCGAAGGTCAACTGGAGACTCTAACCTCTGTCTTTCTAGGCATTTGACTCAGGATCTGAAGGAGTACATGTTCTGGGCAGTGTGTCTCGGGGTAACAGCTGAAGGAAGGAGGACAGAGAAGGCTCAGGAGTTCCTGGAAACAAGCACCAGCCTGGGCCAAACGAAAACCATGAGACTGAGCGTGCATCTGTGTCTGCAGCGTGAGGACACTGCTCCTGGAAGGCAGCGACGCACATGAGGTAGACACGGTCGCTTTATTGAGTCATTGGCATTATCGCACTGGGAGGGCACAGTCATTTTCACCATCATAGCCAGGACCCTTCCGGCCAGCAGGAGGCCTCAGGGTAGAACAAAGTCTGTAAGGGGCTTCCTTCACTGGGTCTCCACGCCTGGCCAGAGATGCTGTGTGACCTAAGAACAGCTGCAAGGAAATGAGGAGTCTGTCTTCACTGGACCACCCAGGAGCCTTCTGCCATGATGCCATAGTCACCCCCTTGAAGGATGTCCTCCCTGGGGCTCACAGTCGGTGATCACATGCTTGTAAGGATATGTAGTGTCCTTAGGCAGCCCAGTCCGAAAAGGCCTGTGTACTGTGAAGACAGCACCAGATGTTGCCAAATTTGGATGCTGGGATGCATGAGGTCTAATGTTCAGGGCCTGGTCCTGCATACTGCAAACCCTTTCAGGTTTCTCAGGAAACAGGGATGGTACCATGCCAGAAGCAAGAAGATAAGGTGCAGTAAAAAGCTGTGGATGTCACTGGAGACACCATGAATAGATAGATGCAGACAGCCTGCACAGTGCAGAAAGGTCTAAATTCTATTATTGAAACCAAACATGAGCATCTCAAGCCTGGACAAAGGCTTTTGGAGCTGGAATAAAAGGCCAGAAGTCCTGGAGGCAGGCTCCAGCTTCAGCCAGCCAGTTCTCCTGATGGACTCCAGGGCTGAAGAGGAGCCTGGCAGCACGCAGCATTGTTTATTGTGTTACCAGGAGATTAAAAAACCAGCTGACCATCAGAGCCCCAGGCCCAGCCTCAGACTACAGCGCTGGGGTAGAAGAGCCAACCGTGCCCAGAACACTGGCCCCCTAGGCCTGGCAGAACACTCCTCCTAGGAAGTGCTTGCTTGCCAACAGAGTCCCAGGCCCCGTGGGACTGCTACTCAGCAGAACAGTAGCTCTGGTTGTTACTACATGGAGACTGCTAAGGTTACTACAGAACTCCCTTCGGGGGAGGGAAATGTGACTGGACATCTGGCTGAGTCAATAGAGTGCTTGCTTATGAATATAAAAGCCTGGCTTCAACTCAACAGCATTTCACAAGCTAGGTATGGTGGTGCACACCTATAATTCCAGCACCCCTGAGATGGAGGCAGGAGGAGTCAGAAGGCCAAGGTCGTCCTCAGATGGGTAACCAGACCAAGGCACAGTCTGTGCTACACCAGACCCCATCACAAAAAGAAAAGGGCAAACCCTCCCTCCCCTACATGACGGCACAACTACACCAGTGGGAATGTAGCAGAATATGCTAAAAGAAAACAGAAGCTAGCAAGAAGTTCATATCCAAGACAGACCCGATGTTACACCTCAGTTCAATTGGTGTGCAAAGCCACGATCAGAATATCAAAGCCCCTCCATAGCATGTGGTGAATAGCCCTTCCCCAAGTCCCTGGGTGTCCCTTGGTAACCTCAGATGCCCTGGCCCTCTTCTGGGAATGCGGCACCTTCCTGTGATCTTCAGCCTGCTTGAGGATACAGTACTGTGGCTTGTGTCTGCTCTCTTGAGGTGACTGCTGGGACTGTGGAGACACCAGGGTCTGCCCCCTGCCTCTTGAGGCGTCCTGGAAATACTGACTAACTTGCTCAAAGTCACCCAGCTAGTAGGTGGTAGTGCTGGGACATCTGTCTGATGCTGGGGCCTGGATGTCCATACAGTGGCAAGAGAAGCTCCAGTCTGAGGTGTTCAGGGAAAGAACTCACTGGAAGCTGACCCGTTGAAAAGCTGGCACGCATTTCAGCAGACACATTTTGGTTAGAGCATCCTGACTAACAGTGACTTAAATTAGATCATGTGCAGTCCTACTACACCACAGCAAGCTGTGTGAAGCTCAGTTTGCAGATCTTTGAGTTGAGCTAATAAAGGGTTTAGCCATCTGAAGACTCTGAGACCAAACTGGATCCATTGCCTGCTGTCATGAAGAAGCATCTGTGGTTTTAACCTGCATGCCCACTGGTTCATAGATGCACCACAGCAGCAGAAATTAAAGGTATCAACAGAAACCCCAAAGCCAAAAGAATACTTTCTATCTGACCCTCTAATAGGGAATGTCTGCTGACCCCTGGGTCAAGACAAACACTGCTGGACCACTGGGACAAACAAGGTTGCATCATCCTAAACATTTAAGGACAGAAGTTGGCTCCACTGCTAAGGGGAAGAGATGGGGACTCAATGACTGTCTAACCCTTTCCTGACACTCAAGGATTTACAATTCCAAGTACTGTCATTTGCAATTTGGCTGATGCATAAATTTGACACGAGTCAAACTGAATTTGCCCTCTCAAGCTGAAGGGTAGGGACCAGGAAGGACAGGACTTGGCTACAGGTAGCTTTGCTGGCCCTCCAGCCCCCATCTCTACAGCTGTAGTCTCGGCTCCCCATTGGCCTCAGGGGTGAGCCTGATGCATGCTGGTAAGCGGATGGCTGTGAAACATGGGCTTTGAACAAAGTGAAGTGTCCAGTGTTGACTCCAGCAGCTCAGATCTAGTGAGCCATCCTCATGCACTCTCTGAAAACAAGTTCTCAAGGGTCCCCAGGACGCTTTGGCTCAGAAGATACTGATGGAGTGAAAAGTGCGATTCCACTAGAAGGTGGACGGTTTCCCCAAATACGAGATATAAGCAGCCAAGCCACCCTTACAATGGAAGTTTTCAGAATCCACTAAAACATGGCAAACTATCTCACCTACTGTCACCATCCCATCATGATACTATCCTTACAAAACCCAGACTTGACTTCAGATTCTTCATACAGCATTTCAGGTAGCCTGCCCCAGCTGGAGGTGGCACGGAAGATGGAACCTGGTTTACTAACTGCCTGTGTGGATCGGACCATTGCTTTCTAGCAAGCAGGCATGGTCCTTACGTTACTTCTCTGATGCTGTGGTGCAACTCCAAGGATGCCAGTTTCTCACCTGTTTCCAGCAGAAACTGTTGATGAGGATGAGGAGGGGGACCATTGGCCCCAAGGCTGGTAGCTTTGCGGGACCTGAGACAATGCCCTGGATTATGTCTTTAATGCAAGGTGTAGAAACCTCTCTTGCCAGTAGGTGGCACTGCAGACTGGCACTCAGCTGTGCCTGTAGTTCATGGTTTGCTTTTCTCTCCTTCCATGCTACAGTGACCAAAAAGGACTTCAGGTGCTCTGACAATGTTTGTGAAACATCTCTGTATGATGAGCTGATGGCTCTCACCGAAAACCACTGTGATGGTGTGTATGGAGAAACACCCATGACTGTGTGAGTCTGTGTTTATGGGTGTGAGTGATGGCCCAGACTTCTCTGCTGCTGACTGTATGTGTGCACACATATATGTATGTCTGTGTCTCTGTGTGTATCACACACACTTGCAAGCTTGGAGTGTGTACAGATGGCTGTCCCTGTTATTTGAGGATCCTGGGCCCCACAGGCTGATGGCCAGCATCACTCCTCGGAATTGGTCCTAGCTACCCTCATCATCTCACGGGCATGGCCCTAGCTATTCCCAGCATCTCACGGGCATTGCATGTGCCTTGCCCGAGTGCCACGGAGGCCAGACCTCCGTCTTTCAGTTTTCTGCTTCTGTTCCACTTCCGTTGCTTCTGAACTCTCTGTCCCCTGCCCCTGTGGCTCTGCAGCTATAGGGAGGAAGTGTAGAACAGACCCTGCCTGACTTGATCTCCACGCATAACTTCCCTTCTCTAACAGAGCCAGGGTTAATGTGGTCTCATTAGGAGCTATGCTACGGCCACAGCTAGGCAAGCTGACTTCCTTCCAGGCCTCCTGTTCTTGCCAGACATGATTTACCTTTGCTCTTGACTGGGAAGTGTCTCTCTGATGGGACACACCCCAACAAACCCAGAGGCTTTAGAGACAGAATCATCTTTACAAAGTTAAGAGCTTCCATAACGCAACCCAAAACCCTGCAGTCTCACACTTCTGGCCAAGACTGAATATGCCCTCATTGCTCAGCCACTAAGTTAGGGCAGAGACTTGAGGCTAGACTTGTAGCTGACACTGATGAGAAAATTGCCAAGGACATTGCAAACACACTGTGTGGATCAGGGTTCATAAATCCTATGTCTACAGGAGCCACACAGGAAGCAGATAGGAGCAAGGGGCACCAGGCTAGACCTTGAGAAGGGAAATGGCCTCCAGGGTCCTGTGTACCACTGCCACATAGGAATTTGGGCTGTTGGGGGTCTGATGCTCCACTGTGTTTTTCCTTTTTTCTGAGAAGCTAGAAATCTGAACTTTAAAATATTGGCAACTATTTCAAATTTAGAAAACACTGTTCAGGCCAAAGGAAGCGTGTCTTGTTGGCTAAATCCAGCCCTCCAATCTCCAGTTTGCTTCTGCTGGCCCCAGCCCAGTGAATTGGGACTTTTAGACTCAAATACTCTAAAAACCACAGCTTGGGTCTCTCTCTCTCTTTCTCTCTCTCTCTCTCTTCGGTTTTTCGACACAGAGTTTCTCTGTGGCTTTGGAGCTGTCCTGGAACTTGCTCTGTAGACCAGGCTGGTCCTGAACTCACAGAGATCCACCTGCCTCTGTCTCCCGAGTGCTGGGATTAAAGGCGTGCACCACCACCGCCTGGGTCACAGTTTGGGTCTTTATGAGACCTTGGAAAAAGTGTAGAACATCCCCTGTGTGTTTTTAAGGCTTGGGAACATTCTGGGCATGGAAGTGCACACCTGTTATCCCAGCACTGGAAGCTGAGATTGGAGGATACTAAATTCAAGGCCAGCCTGGGTCCTACCTATTGAGACCCTATCAAAAAGCAAAACAAAACAAAATAAGAACCTGAGTGTCAAAGGTATGGTAGTGCACACCTTTAATCCCAGCACTTGGGAGGCAGAGGCAGGCAGATCTCTGTGAGTTCAAGGCCAGTCTGATCTATAGAGCAAGTTCCAGGACAGTCAAAGCTGTTTCAAAACAAAACACCCTGAATGAATGGGCACAAACTTCATTCTTAAATTAGCACACCTATAACCTTAACTTCCCACTTCCTCTTTCAATAGTGTCTGAGTATTCCCTATTTAGAGCAAGATCAAGAAGGAAGGCCTCACATATCAACAGTGTGCTGGCCCGCCTAGTAGTAGCCCTCTGCTTACCTCTATTCTCTGCTGCCCTGGGCTGCTTCACCTGACCCTGCTGGCTTGCCATTTGGCATAAACCCCCAAGTGCCTCCTTGGAGAGCTAGAGCATGTGCTCCTTTGTCTGTGTGGCCCCTTATCTGGCACGAGAATGAGCACACGCCTCAGCGCTTCTCCACTGCCTACTTTCAGCACATCAGCGGCTCCTGCTCCGTCCACCCGTTTCCTGGTCACATGATGGAGGGTGCTACATGCTTATTACTGTGAGTCCTTCCCCTCATGCTCGTCCTATGCCTTGAACTACAAGGGCTTCTGCTTCTTAAAAGCCATCCAAATAAATAGCCATTCAAACGTATTTATATTGTCTTGTTTTCTTCTTCGTTTTTTTGTTTGTTTGTTTGTTTGTTTGTTTTTAAGTTCCTTACAAATGAGTCCAGAAGCTGGAATAAGCCCTAAAAAATCTGGTCGTAGCCAGGCTGTGGTGGTGCACACCTTTAGTCCCAGCACTCAGGAGGCAGACAGACTGATCTCCGTGAGTTCAAGGTCAGCCTGGTCTACAGAGCAAGTTCCAGAACAGCTAGGGCTGTTACACAGAGAAACCCTGTCTCAACAAACAAACAAATGAATAAATAAATAAAAAGGAATAAAGAAAGAAAAAGGAAAGGGGCACGGGGGTGCAAGTCCTGCAGCAGCTTGTCAAGTTTCTGCCATAGCACTGTGGGGCCTGCCTGGTTCTAGGAGTTACTCCAGTTTTCCGAGTCACTCTGGAATTGGAGATACAGGTAGTTGTGAGATGCATGTGGGTGCTGGGAATTAACCGTGGGTTGTCTGGAGGAAGGTCCTTCACTGCTGAGCTATCTCTCTGCCCCTTTCTTTTCCTTTCTATTCTTTATCCCAAAGCCTAGTCATAGGCTGGGTCACTACGCCTTTAATCCTTGCACTGGCAGGTGGATCTTTGTGAGTTTGAGGCCAGCCCTGTCTACATAGCAGAGTC
The DNA here is from genome assembly GCF_017639785.1 of Mesocricetus auratus. Taxonomy (NCBI): domain Eukaryota; kingdom Metazoa; phylum Chordata; class Mammalia; order Rodentia; family Cricetidae; genus Mesocricetus; species Mesocricetus auratus. The sequence goes on along the minus strand of NW_024429197.1, from coordinate 19,807,058 downwards.
AAGGGCAGTCAGAGCTATAGGAGACTCTGGGCATGCTTTCCTTGATGCTCCCATCTATTCCCACTCTCACTGAAGCTCCCCTTACCTTCTCACCATGAGGCTGTTTATAAATGGCACAGTTTTCAGTTTTCTGTTTTCCCCTTCTACCTTCTCCCAGCAGTTAGCAGTTGCCTGGATTTACAGCTCATTTTCCCTGCTGTCTTTCTCTTAGATCCTAATAAAATTGTCCTCAAGCTTCAGAGAGAGGGCCGGAGCTCTTGCTTGCCATTTAGCTCAGGCAAGCCTCAAACACAAAATCCTTCTGCATCAAATCTCTCAAGTTCTGGAATTTCAGGAATGTATCACCAAACCTGGCTCAAAATTCAGTGATGCTGAAGTCTTTGTAGACCCCTCTTTCATGAGGGGAGACTCTGGGGTGGATGGTAGACTGAGGCCCCTGAAAGTCAGGCTTCTCTGTGTCAGCCTGAAAGATCTGGAACATCCAGGAGGCAAGCCTCTAGACACAGCTGTGAGGGATCGTCTAGTCTCTGCACAGACTTATGAGGAATTAGTTACTGAGCTGAGGTGGGCAGACCCACACTAAAAGTGGATAGCACCATTCCCTAGGCTTGGGTACTAGACTGTATGGGAAGAAATGAAGGGGCTGGAGACACAGCTCCAGGGTTAAGAGCACTGTCTGCTCTGCCAGAGGTCCTGAGTTCAATTCCCAGCAACAATGTGTGTGGTGATACTTTGTTTATGATCTAATAAAGCTTGCCTGCGGATCAGAATGCAAAACCAGCCACAGACATAGAGGCTAGGCAGTGGTGGTATACACCTTTAACCCCAACACTAAGGAGACAGAGGCAGGTGGATCTCTGTGAGTTCAAGGCCACCCAGGGCTCCATGAGAGTGAATCAGTCTAAAAGAGAAACAGATCTCACACCTGTAATCCTAGCACTAGAGACATGGAGACAGGAGTAATATGGCTGGGCAGAGAGAGGAAGATAAGGCGGGAGGAGACAGGAGCTCATTGTGGTCTCAGGCAGCGTGAGTGGGGGCTGAGCAGCATGCAGTCAGGAGCAGTGAGATTCGGTGGGTCGCCCCTTTAGTCTGAGCATTGGTAGAAGTGAGAACTCTCTAGTGCCTGGCCACTTTGCCTTTCTGATCTTCAGCCTTAACCCCAATATCTTTTTTAAAGATTTATTTATTTATCACATATACAGTGTTCTGCCTACATGCCAGACGAGGGCACCAGATTGAATTGTGGTTGCTGGGAATTGAACTCAGGACCCCTGGATGAGCAGTCAGTGCTCTTAACCACAGAGCCATCTCTCCAGGCCCTATCTCTAGGTTTTTTATTATTCGTGTTACACGCATGGTGGTTCACACTTGTCGCTCTGCTTTCTGCGGGTTCGATGTGACCAGCTGGTTAAAGGCCTTGGCTTTCTTGCTACGAGGGACTGAACCCTTGAGCTGAGCTAAAGGAAGCTCTTTCTCCTTAGAGTGGCTTTTGTTGGGGTTTATCACAGCGGTAGGAGAAGAAGCTAACACACCCAGTGGGGCTCCTGATGTGGGCTCCATTTCCTCTGCAACTGTGACAGGTGAGGATGAGGTGGGAGGAAGATGAGGAGATGGGAAGGGTCTTCTCTTGAGAAGGAAGAGGGTCACCTGACTCCCGCCCCAGCCAAACTTCCTCTGGTACCTTAGCATCGCCCTGCATCTTAACACGTTGGCAGAGCAGGAATCCAGGAAAGGTTTCACGGAGTCATTACAGCTCAGTCTTATCTGGCTGTGATCAACTGTCAGGCGGGGTTAGAGTCATCTGAAAGTTCCTGTGGAGGTCTGCTTCCAAGATGACACATTCTCACGGCTGTGACAAGTAGTCACAGCTTGTCACGTTTGCCTGAATGTCCTCAAGATGTGACTGTTGTAGAAGGAGAAACTGAAGACATTATTGTTTATGACCTAGCTTCATCAGCCATTGTCTGTGGGTCACAACCCTGATTCAGTGATGGTGTGACTATCGGAAGTGACGCAGTCTGGGGCCATTTGGGAGTTTGGCTACCACATCTCACACTGCCTACAGCATGGCGTAGCTAGAAGCTCCCGAGGTTGTCCCAGCACGTCCTCTGATGAATAAGACTAGACCAAATGTGCCTGCTTGATTCTCCAACCTTGAGTCCCTCCACTCACACCCCTGCACACCTGGTCACTCTCTCTCACCCCTGCACACCTGGTCACTCTCACCCCTGCACACCTGGTCACTCTCACCCCTGCACACCTGGTCACTCTCACCTTGCACACCTGGTCACTCTCACCCTGCACACCTGGTCACTCTCTCTCACCCCTGCACACCTGGCCACTCTCACCCTGCACACCTGGTCACTCTCTCTCACCCCTGCACACCTGGCCACTCTCACCCCTGCACACCTGGTCACTCTCTCTCACCCCTGCACACCTGGTCACTCTCACCTCTGCACACCTGGTTACTCTCACCCTGCACACCTGGTTACTCTCACCCTGCACACCTGGTCACTCTCTCTCACCCCTGCACACCTGGTCACTCTCACCTCTGCACACCTGGTCACTCTCACCCTGCACACCTGGTTACTCTCACCCCTGCACACCTGGTCACTCTCACCCTGCACACCTGGTCACTCTCACCCCTGAACACCTGGTCACTCTCTCTCACCCCTGAACACCTGGTCACCAGGGACCCCTGGGGAGGCATGTGGTCTTTCACTGTCACCCTCACACCTCCCACGGAGCAGGTTCCTCCAGGAGCCTTCGTGCCTCCACCTTGGGGGATGTCACAGCAATTGTGTTTTCAGATGCTTGATGATGCCAAGACATTTGTACAATGGTCATTGGCTAGTGGTACTGAAACTATTCACAGGGGTTCACAACCAGGGGATCATGTCCAGGGCAAGGGAAGCAGCTAGACGGAGGATGGACTGCTATAGCTGAACCCTCTACTTCCCAGCATGCTCTTGAAACTGGATGTGAGGTCAAAAGCCCTATGACAGGGGTGTGGCTTGGAGCTGAAAAACAGGAGCAACGGGATGGAAAGCTCTTGGCACTGCTGTGTGTCCTTCTCTTCCTATTTACTGAGCTCATGGATGACCCCAGAGTTACATATTCTCCTTTTCTTTTGCTCAATGACCACACTTTAACTCCCTAATCGGTTACTTTAAAAACAAATAGTTTTGATGACTATGACTATGACTGTGAGGGTGCACTGTGTTCTTTAAGAAACATAGTTGGGGCTGCACAGATGATTTCATGATTAAGAGCACTCGATGCTCTTGCAGAGGACCCAGGTTCAGTTCCCAGCATCCACATGGTGGCTCACAACCATCTGTAAGGTTAGATGTCAGCTTGTCATCTAGATCCAGGACGGTCCTTTACACCTGCAATCCTGGCACTCAGAGGCTGCAGGAGGAAGAAACAGAATCTAAAACCAGCCTAGGATGCACAGAGAGACTCCATCTCAAAGAAAGTGGGGGCACAGGAAGGAAGGGAGGGAAGGAGGAAAAGGTAAAAACCCCAGACCAAACAAAACACACACACAAAACCAACTTGTTAATAGACTACAGGGTCTCTCTTAAGTCCCTCACTGTCCTGACTTTCTTCTATGCTTCTAAAAACAAAACCAAACAACCACATTTTTGCTGTTTTGTTTTGTTGTTGTTGAGACAAGGTCTCACTATATATGGCAGGCTGACCTGGAACTTTCTGCGTAGATCATGGGTCAAGCTGGCTTCAAACTCACAGAGACCAACCTTTGCTGCACCACCACACCTGGGCCTGACGTATATTTATTCATTTGTTATTTTACTTCATATGTACGTGTGTTTTGCCTGCACGTGGGTCTGTACCCCACTTGTATACAGTGCTCAAAGAGGCCAGATGCGGCCTCTCCCCCTGCTTCTTTCTTTCAAGACAGGTTCTTACTACCCGTCGCCCTGGCTGGCCTAAAACTACCTACACAGGGCAGGCTGCTTGAACTCCACTTGCCTCTGCCTCCTGAGTGCTGGGATTAATGGTGTGGTTCACACCCATAATCTAAAATAAATTTTAAAACCTACAGAAATGTCGAGCTGTCGTTAAGTTAGTTTGGACGGCATGTCTGCAAACCCCAAGGGTGGACCACCGTCTTCATTTGAGTGACCCTGGGCAGAAGTATGTGGAGTGGTGTCCTGTGGGCACCTTGGAGAAACGGCAGGTCCCTCGGTATAGAGACAAAAATATTAGTTGTCTTCACCCTACTATTTTTTTTTCAGAGTTGGAGATACAAGTGAAGTTTTCTATTTACACCTTACAGAGAAAAGGAACACTAAATTCAGAGCCACTGCCCCCCCCCATGGTTTGTGTTAGTCTGTTCAAGCTGCTACACCAAACTCCCATAAACTTAGAGCTTAGATGGAAACTTATTTCTCAAGCCAGATGTGGTAGCACACACCTTTAATCCCAGCACTTGAGAGACGGAGTCAGGAGCATCTCTGTGAGTTCAAGGCCAGCCTGGTCTATATAGCAAGTTCCAAGATGGACTATATAGAGAGAGACCCTGCCTCGAAAACGAACAAACGATTGAACAAATAACAAAAAGAAAACCTCATTTCTCAAAGTCTTGGAGGCCGAAATCTAAGATCAAGGATCTGGCCAATTGGGTGTCTGGCGAGTGCCCTTTTGTCTCATAGATGGCCACCTCATTGTGTGGTAGAGGGGACAAAGGCTGTCTAGGTCTCTAAAGACACTGACTGCATTCATGAGGGCAGACCCTCATGACCTAATTTCCTCTCACAGGCCACATGTTATCCACAGCTGAGTGTCACCACAGAAATGGGGGTGGCGGTAGGGGACCAACATTCAGAATCCAGAGGTCTGAATCTTCATTCTTCCTCTGTGCCAGCAAAGCCCTGTTTGGAAGCCTTGGAAGTGGTACAAGGCTCCTCCCACCTCCAGGACAATGAAGCCATAGCTCAGGGGTGTGAACTTGTCACCTACTTACTGACCTTGTAAAGCACACTCCACAGCTGCCAGGAGGGCACATCCCTGGGCCCTCCCTTTCAGAGAACCTGCTTTCAAAGTGTCACTGCCCACAGGCTGCAGGGGTCACACCCTCAGACCCGTAGCCTTCAGGGTTAGCTATTGCCAGGAGTGACTGGCTGGGGACTCACATACCAGGCACTTCTTTCCTTTTTTAAAGATAACGGTGTGCGCGCACACATTTGTGTAAACAGGTACAGAGGCCAGAGAAAGGCATGGAGTGTCCTCTATGGCACTGTCTTATTTCCTGAAGGCAGAGCCTCTCGCTGAACAGGGACTCCAAGTCAGAAAGCCCCAGTCCAGGGCTTACGGGTGTGTGTGACTCTGTCCAGCTTTTGTGTTGGGTTCTGGGTGTTGAAACTCATACACGCACCACAAGAATGCTTACCCACTGCGCCATCTCCCCAGGCATGATGTTTGGCTCTCTCTGCGCTGACTGACTTTCCTGTTTACTCCAGACCTGATCATGGCTCCCTCAGAACCAGTGACTCTCACTACGCAAGCCTCCTTGGCTGTGGAACAATGTTTTTGTACACTGTGAAGATGTGTCACTCTGATTGGTTTAACAAAAAGCTAGGCATGATTTTCGGGGCAGAGAGGACGCCAGGAAGAAGGGAGATGCCAACAGATGCAGAGCAAGCAGGATGGGTACTACAGAGATGAGGTAATAAAGCCACGAGTCAGAAGGTAAATTAATAGAAATGGGTTAGTTATAAGAGCTAGTTAGAAACAAGCCTAAGCTATCGGCCAAGCTTTCACAATTAATAAGAAGTCTCCGTGTCACGAGAGCCAGCTGGCATTACACAGGAAGACTCTCGACACTCCTTCCTCCTTTCTCTCCCCTTTCCTACATGGGTCAGAGCCCTGTGTTAGGTCACACAATTCCCAGGGAGATGGGAACGAACATCTACTCACCTCAGATTGGGAACCATTGACAAGCCAAAAAGTACAGATACCAGCCAGAGTCCACCTTGGTGAAGCAGTGAGTTCTACTGGGCTACTTCCAGGAGTATGGGTGAAGAGTTACAGGTGCAGAAATGACTCAGGCACAGCTGCACCCCCACTCCAGCTCGGGTGAAGGCTCACTAACGCTGGAAACCTGGCGCTCACTGCACAATTCGCAGGCAGCTCAGCAGGGGGGAATTGTCTTTTCAGGCAGCTGGTCTGGTCCAAGCAGCTGGACTAGGTTCCCTCTTCTAGACAGCTTGGGTGGTGTCTATTTCTTCCAGGTGACTCGGCTGGTCTTGGCCTCTTCTAAGCAGCTCATCTTGTCTACGAACTTCCCTTTGGAACATCCTGTGTCTTAACAAGCTTCCCTCCAAGATGGAAGGTTTTAATCTCAAGGGAACTACTCCTTAGCACCCCACCACAGTAGCAGGGCCCTATCTGCTCCCTCCCACCTATCCTGCCAAGCTGATCCTCTGGGACATCTCTCGTCCCTCTAACTGGATTCAGCCTCTGTCTCCTAGAAGAGCTAAAGCAGCACAGCCTTCCTGGGCCATTGACCCATGTCTGTCTTCACTCAGGAGAGTGCAGGGCTGGGCATTATATTCTTAAAAGCCTCCATCATCACTAAGAAGTGAAGTAGAAGTGTGGTTTCCCTGACAACACAGAGGACCTGGTAGGCTCCAATTTCAGCCACATCAGCTACTTGCCAACGCCTTGGCTCTCACCACCATTGGGCCTTTATATGAAAGCATCAGAGAGGGAGTTTGGGAACAAAAAGAAACCTACTTTCTGCTGCTGACTTGTCTGCCCTGGGCTGTCTTAACTCCATTTTCACAGTGGGACTTTGGTTTAACCTTGGTGGGCAAAAGCAGAAATGGCTGCTTTGGGGTTTTAAGGAATGACTTAATTTGGGGCCAGCAAAATGACATAACAGGTTAAGTCACCCACTGCCAAGCCCGACGACCTGAGTTCAATCCCCAGAAGTTGAATGGTGAAAAGAATCAACTGCTAGTTGTTCTTTGACCTCCAAACACATGTACACTTGTACACACCATAAAATGGAAAAAAGGAAGGAAGGAAGGAAGGAAGGAAGGAAGGAAGGAAGGAAGGAAGGAAGGAAGGAAGAAAGGAAGGCCTTAATGGTCTGGGGATGTAGTTCAGTTTGTAGAGTACTTAACTGGCATGCATAAAACCTGGTTTTGATCACCCACATAAAACAAGGTGTAGGGTAATTACACACCTGTAATCTCATTGCTTGAGAGGTGAAGGCAGGAGGATCATGAATTCAAGGTCATCTTCAGCTACACAGTGAGTTAAAGGACAGACTGGGTTACATGAGGCCCTGTTCCCTCTACCTACACTACTGTCCTCCCATGCTATAGAAAGACCCAGGTCTAAAGAGAGCTGAGCACCTTCTGGGACCCAGTTAGGTCCGAGGGTCAGGGAATGAGCCATCCCGTCCTCATGTGTGAGCATAGCAAGGACCAGGTTCTCCCTCTATCCCTGCCCCACCCCCACAGCTATCAAACTTCAGGAAGCTCCACTCTTCCCTGCCTCCCACAGTGTCCTGGTCCTGCTGACATCATACACACATGGAGGAGAAATCTGTGAGATTCCAGAGGGGCCAGAGTGTGGGAACCAGGACAGATGTTGCTGGCACTTCCCCAGGCTGAGACTGCTTTGGAGCCCCTGGGTGCTGCCAAGGGGGCTCTGGAATGTGTCTGGAGCCTCTGGCTTCCTCCATGGAAGGCTGTCCCTTAGGGCCTGGGAAAAGCTGGGAGGTTCTGAAGGTCATTCCAGCCCTGAACAGCCATTTCAGGACTTGAGCTATTTCAACATGGGAGTGGGGAGTGGGTGTGCATCCAACAGCAGGGCTGCCTGGCACTCTCAGGAGCACCCCCACCCCGACAATATGACCACCCTGACCTCTATAGTCCAGGGTTAAGAAAAAGGAATCAAGCCAATACTGTCACCCACATTATACAGGAAAGGAACAGGGAATGTGTGTCTTTGTTCATGTGTGTATGTTATAGACAGACAAATAGACAAAGACAGATGGTCTCACTCTCATCCCCACCAGCCCCAGGGGAAGCTGTGCACCGCCTGTTCCACACATGTGGCTCCCAGCAGCTGCACATTCCGTCAGTGACCAGCTGTGGTGGCAGCTGTGGAGGGGGGGAGTGCTCGATGATGGGTCCCAGGAGGGAGGGGAGACAGGAAGGGCCTGGGATGAGCAGGGGTCAGGGGGTGAGACAAGGAAGCTCACAGTGTTCTCAGGCTGGAACACAGAGCAGAAAAGCAGCCGCTCGGAAACTGACATCTGGACCTTGGCATAGAGAGTCTCAGAGGTCAGGGCAGCCCCAGGATGCCCTGACTATTGCTTGGCGGATGAAGAGGAAGACTATGCAGTGAGGTGCATGGGCCTGCATCTCAGGCAGGTCTCACAAGAGACAGATTTGGGAGCCACTGTCGGAGGTGAAGCCGTGGGTGTGAACGAGTCACTGAGGGAGAAGACGGATGGCGGCAAAGGCTGACTAAGATGTGCCCTCCACACAGCAGGCACCGTGCGGTGTCACACGCATTTCGTCCCTTCAAGCCTATAGCAACAAGAGCTTCAGCGCTAGCCCACTTCATGAATGAGGAAAGCAAAGTTGCCCTGAATTCCTGTCCCTCTGTGGATCCCAAGGCTTCAGACACAAAGGAAGCCACAAGGCGCTGCAAAGAGGCTATGTGACCCTAAGGTGCTATGGGCAAAGGGGAAGTCCTGGCTGTGACTATGCTGTCGTTCCAATGATTGCAGCATTCCCTCCTCCAAAGAGAACCAGGGACCCGCCCACTTCTGTCTTATCACTAGACATTCAGCCATCCTCTGCCAAACACCTCCTATGCTAGTCTCTGCCAGACCATGGGAGTTGACAGTGACAAAGCCTGGCACAACTGCTGCTTTTATGGGGTTCCAAAGCAGTCCCCGAGACAGACATAAATTATTGCACAATTCTTAACTTACCAGCTGCTCCCAGAGTATCTCTCACACCCTACCCCCATCCGTTCCCCCACGCAGAGAGCTCTGGGAAGCTGGCTCCACGCATGGCGCACATGGCGGCTAACCATTTGTAGCCTGGCCACATCTGTTTGGTGATCTGAGAGAAGACAGGACTGACCTAGCATGACCTCAGGGATCGAGAAAGTACCACCAGAGCTAAGAACTGTCCCTGAATAGTTCCAACTTGCTCAGGGCCAGAGCACAGTGACAAGGGAGGTGGGAGAAAAGCAGCCCTTTCCCTGTCCCCAGACTCTTAGACTGAGGCTGACGGACACACACTCAGACTCACCCCTCCGCTTGCAGCCCAGCTCTTCACAATCAACCAATAGATGGCTCCCGCTGGTCCCTGGGGCTGCTTGCATTCTGTCTCCCACTGACCCATCCCCTAGATGCACCCAATTCTGCATCCTCAGAACTTCAAACTGAACAGCCCTAGGGACGGATCCTCAGCTCTGGGATTACAAGCAGGCCCCACTACACTCAACCTTTGTTGGTGGTGCTTTGTCTTTCATTTTTGCTTTAGTTTTTAGACAGGGTCTCACTATGTGACCCGGGCTGGCCTGGGACTCACGTCACAGAAAAACACCATGCACAGCTTGGAAGCCTTTTTGTAATGCCTACCCATCTTAAAACAAAGTAGAAGCAAACACCCTACCTAGACTCCAGTAAAGCTTCTCAAACAAGAGTTCTGGCTGCATGCAGCTATTACACATCTGTTACCTGCTGCCTTAGTTAGGGTTCTATTTCTGTGAGTAGACACCATGACCATGACAAGTCTTTTGAAGAAAAACATTTAATTGAGGTGGGAGCTTACAGTCTCAGAGGTTGAGTCCACTGTCATCATGGCGGCTAGGAGCATGGCAGTGTGCAGGCAGACATGGGGCTGGTTACATCTGGATCAGAAGGCATCAGGACGTGGACTGTGACACTGAGTAAAGCTTCGGCAAAAGAGACCTCAAAGCCCACTCCCAGCAGTGACACACTTCCTTCTACAAGGCCACGCCTCCCAATAGCGCCACATCATATGAACTTATAGGGGCCAATTACATTCAAACTACCACACCCGCCAAACATGTTCCAGGTGGATGCTTCAGCAGTAAACACAGGACATATGTTTCTGTTGTCAACCGGTTTACCTTCTTATGGGACATGGACAGTAAATAACTGGGCATACGTAATGTTATGTAAATTATATTAATGCTGCTGTGGGAAAGGATGCAGAGAGGCAGAACCCTCGACTGATGAAAGAATCATGGCTATGGGGCAGTCAGGAGAGTCCTTTCTGGGGATGTGACGTTTAGGCAAAGACCTGGATGGAGTGTGAGTTGATAGGATCTGACACAAGCAAGATTCTGGAAAGAAAAGTCAGCAAATTCAAGGCTTAGAGTCAGGGACAAGCATGGAGCACCAGGGGGAGGAAGACAGGAAGACTGGAGTTGCCGCAGGAGTGAGGCGAAACAGGCTGGGATAAAGTTAAAGAGATAGTCAGGGGCAAGTACTAACTAGGTGGCCACACCTCTGGTGTCCCCTGGATAGTTCTGGAATAAATACTAGTTCTGCATCCCTCCAATCTTAAAGATGCTGAGGGTTAAATGATAAACTATAAACATACCCCATGCAGAAGCATGGGCAGCAACTAGCATTTAGTTTATGATGTGATGAGAAGCCTGTGGGTGATACTGAGAGGGAGGTGACACACTCTGATTACATTTTAAAGGATCACAAACACTGGGCAGTGGATCTCTATGAGTTCAAGACCAAGCTGGTCTAAAAAGCAAATTCTAGGACAGCCAGAGCTGTTACACAGAGAACCCCTGTCTCAAAAAACCAAACCAAACCAAAAAAGGATCACAACCAAGTCCTGGCAGCCCTCTCTGGGCTCCCACGTGCCTTCTTAGCTCTCCTAGCCTTCTGGGCATCTTCCCCTTCCTAGGCTGCTTGCTTGCAACCTGCTTGGTGACTCTTCTCCAGGACCTTTCAGGTGTGTTCAGCCTTTTACATTGCCACACGACACTGCCAACTACAAAGTTCATACTCAAGAACTGTAACACGAAAAATAAAAGATGCAGTGACAGATATTGGGGCTCAAACTTCAAGCAGATTAGCAGAAAAGCAAAGCAGTCAGCCACTAGCTCTCACCTCTACCTCAGGCTGAAAGGGCTGATCCTTTCTCCACCAAACCTCAGACTGAAGCCTCTCCTTAGCGTGACTGGAGAAGCCAGAGACTTCAATGAATAATTGATACTGAGCCTTCCTATCTTCAGTGTGGCTGGAGAATCAATGCCTGAAACTGAGACCTTGTTCCTGTTTTATATACCTCTCATGAATCCTGGGATTAAAGATGTGAGCCCTAGTACTCTTTTAGACTGATTCATTCTAATGTATCCCTGGGTGGCCTTGAACCCAGAGAAATCCATCTACCTTTAGCTCCTGAATCCTGGGATTAAAGTTATGTGCCACTCACCTCCTGACCCCTCTAGCTTGTGACTGACTTTACTTTCTGAATCCTCAGGCCAGCTTTAATAAATCATAATATATCACCACAAAGAACTGTGCAATAAAGTTTTTTTAAACATGCAAAGAAATCCAATGTTTTAAGTAAGTTTTCAATTTTGTGCTGGGTGCATGTGGCCCATGATCTACAGGTTGGGCATGCCTGTATAGAGTTTCTTTGATCAGTGCTTCTCAGCTGGGGGTGATTCTCCCATTTGGCATTCTCTGCGTATTTTCTGGAAAGTACCATTTGCATCTCGTGGGAATCGGATAATGTTTAACATTCTACAGGTCCCAGAGCTGCCCTGTGCACCAGTTAGCCAGCCTTGAATGTTAGTAGTATGAAGGTTGAGCAGGCCTGTGCTGAGTTATGAGTTAGCACTAGTTAACTGAGTTAGCATCCCAGGAGGGGCTTGTACAATTAAAGAGGTTCTAGTAGTCACAGTGGAGGTAGAAAAAAAGTCAGGTCTAATGGCTCACACCTGAAAGCTTGGCTCTCTGGAGGCTGAGGCAAAAGGCTCCTGAGTGCAGCATCAGCCAGGAGGCAGAAGAAGGCAGAAGAAGGCATAAGAATTGAAAGGTGAGGAGGGGAAAGGAGGAAGTGAAAGAAAATAGTTGGAATATTTTTTTCAAAAAAATATTCCTGGTCTGCTAGAGATGGCTCAGCAGGTAAAGGTGCTTGCCACCAAATCTGATAGCCTGAGTTGAACCCCTAGAACCTACATGGTGGAAAGGAAAAAATGAACTCCTATAATCTGTCTTCTCATCTCCGCAGGGACAGTACACATGTGTATACACATAGGTACATGCACATACAAAATAAATAAATAGGTGTAATTTTTAAAATTCTGTTGTTCCAGGCGTTGGTGGCGCATGCCTTTAATCCTAGCACTCGGGACGCAGAGACAGTCGGATCACTGTGAGTTCCAGACCAGTCTACAAGAGCTAGTTCCAGGACAGCCTCCAAAGCCACAGAGAAATCCTGTCTCGAAAACCCCTCTCCTCCCAAAAATTTCGGTTATGTTGCACTTAGAAATCCAAGCCATTCCTGCTTCAAGTTCTTCATAGCTGCGTGTGGCTCAAGGCCATTGAGTTGATGGCACAGAAGTAATCTCGGTGCTAGGCTGCATTAGCCTAATGTCTGCGAGCTCTGTGATATAATAAAGCCTGGTTATTTGCTCTGAAATCAAACTGCCTTGTGAACTCCCAGCTCTTCTTCCTCTGCCTGTTGGCCATAGGCTGAGTTACTCTACCTCCGAACTCTCATTTGTGACAGGGAGGAAATAATCAATATTACTAATTGGTCAATCGAGGGTTAAATGAATTAGAACTTACAGAACATTTAGGACCTTTCCTGGTGCTGTGACAAGTACTCACCAAACAGGAAACAATAGGCTCCACCTCTCCATCTGCTTGTCCACCCCCATAGTTTTAAAAGCCATCTATTATCTAATAACTTCCAAATTTAGATCTCTTTTTCCAAACCCCACACTACCTGTTTAACTGTGCAGTATATTTTGAGGACCGGGGACATCTCTTGTGAACATGCCACCACAGGGTTCTTACCTTCCCCAGCAAATCAGCCAACTACATGGAGCAAGTATCTGTCTGCCTTTCTAGGAAATGCATAGTTTGTGGATTGGGCAACCTCTATACTGGTTGAGGTTTCCACTGCTTTGGCATGTGCCCACAGACACTGTATGAGAGCATTGGGGACAGTAGAGTTGGTACAGGTGACTGGGATGGCCAGCAGGGCTTCCTGATACTGGCTGCTTATAACCAGGCGGTGTCTGTACTTCTGCCTGTACTTGGCCAAGTGGTTATATGGGGGTCTGTATGGCAAGAGGCCTGTTCTTTCCCACGAGGAAACGTCTGCAAGCAGATGTTACTATGGAGTGAAAGTGCAGACAGCCCAGCAGTGGTGGCCCACGCCTTTAACACCAGCACTCTGCAGGCAGATGCAGACAGGTCTCTCTCTGTGAGTTCGAGGCCAACCTGATCTACTAAGTGAGTTCCAGATCAGCCAAGGCTACACAGAGAAACCCTGGGTGGGGGTGGGGGGCGCAGATGGCTTCTAATGACAAACCCCACTTTCCTACACCAAGAGTTTGCTTTCTTCTGTGTCCATCCCAGTGAGCAGGACAAAGGTAAGGAACTTCTCTGATGGCCCATCAGCCATGCCAACCTCCACCATCTCCCCTACCCTGCAAGAAGTTCACCTTGAAGGCTTTGCCTTCCCTCTGCACAGTGGGGGCTTCTCTGAGACACTGATGGCAGCTGAGTCTCCTCTCTCAGGACAGGGACAGGAACTCTCACTGACTTTGCTGTCAGACAGGCTCCCCAAGAAAGAGAAGCCCAGGGCTCCTTTCCTCTCTCGCCGAGGTCTGCCAGGACAGCTCTGTCATTACGTGGACTGGTAACTGACTCCCAGGGACACTCCACCACCCACCACACCCTACCTACCTTCTCCCTTCCTGCACTCCCACCTACAAGCCGGTACCTCCAAGATCTTGGCCACTGTAATGCACTCCGGATGTATGGTTCCCGGATCATCCTCTGCTGCACAAGTTCAAGGCCAGTCTGGCTCTATGAGACTCAGTCTTCCCTCCTCTCAAAACAGCCTTTGCCTGAGACCAGCCTTCTCAGCTGACAGGCAGCAGCCATCCTTTTTGGGGCTCTCCACAGGTCCTCGAAGTTCTGAACACCCCACAGCGCCCTCCCACCCCCCCCCCCACCTCCACTTACTTTGGTTCTCAACGGAAGGAAAGTCTGAGGAATTACTGTCCAAGAGGTCACAAGCAACCCCAGCAACCTTTCCAAACCTATCTGCCCATCCCGGACCTCAGGAGGCAGGAAGGTGCAGGTCTGTCCCTCCCAAATCTGAGGCGTTGCAAAGCAAAGCCTGTCGCACATAACTAGGGACAGATCCGGAGTCTGGGCTTCCCCCGTGGGGCCTCCCAGGGCACCTGCCCAAGGCCACCCAGCGCGCCAGTCCAGGCAGCGCCGGTGGAGCGGAGCCGGACCTCCCAGTGGCCGATGGGGGCGGTGACCGCCCGGGGCCTTCCCACGGTTCGGTGGCGCGTCACCGCGGGGGCGAGGGGGCGCCGGGGCGCCCCGGGCTGCTTTGCAGGAAAGGGCCCTGGGAAAGGGCGGTGTCGACTCCCGAGTTGGGGCGGGGCCGGGGCGGAGCCCAACGACCAAGTCCACGGATCGCAGGACTGAGACCCCGCAGCCAGCTCTCGCCATGAAGCGGCCCAGGGCGCCCAGTGGCTCCGATGGAGAGTCTGATGGACCCATTGACGTGGGTCGGGAGAGCGACCTCAGGTAAGACAGGGTGGGGCTGAGGCTGTCCAGGGTGAGAGAGAGTCCAGCACACTCAGATGTGCACAGCAGCACACAGGTGTCAGCCAGGGTGTGTGCAGCATTTCCTGTGTGTCCATAACACCAGTGCGGCAGATTCCTGGGTACTCCGGGCCAGCTAGGGTTCAGGATGCTGGGATGGAAGAAGTGTTCAGCTGGAGGGGGTGGGGGGTATTTGGCTACTCCCAGGGACGCCCCTGGAAAGTTCCTGCAGAGCTTAGGAAAACTTTAGACATAGGTCCCACATTCCCTTGCCCCTGATCTATTTACTATGAAGACATCTGTACTTCCCCGATTGTACCCTTCTTCGGGAGCAGTTTTCACATGGTGCACAAAAGGATGGGGGGATGTTTTTCCCTTTGAGTACACTGAACGCTGGACTTGGGTTTAGGTACTGAAAAAAAAATACCCAATGGGAAGAGCCTAGACTCCAATCTCAGTGCCCCTTCCACCAAACCACCCAAACTGCCAGTGTTGTTTCTCTTTTGTTAAATAATCTTAACTTGTATAGTTCTCAGCTCTGTGACTCCATAAGCTTCAGTTTTCTGATCTGTAAAATGGGAATAAATAATAAAGCCAGCTCCATAGTGTTAGTAAAAATCAAGAGGAAGAATGTATGTCATAGCCTTAGCGGCAGCTCATGGTAAATACTTGGTGTCAGGGTCACACTCTGAAAGAGTCTCCAAGCCCTTGCCACCCAGTCCACATCTGCCACCAATCACTGTACTGTCTGCCTTTCTCTCCCTGCCTTCTCTCCTCTCCTTTTCCTTTATTCAGTGCTAGGGATTGGATCCAGAGCCTGGTGCATGCTAGCCAAGTACCTTATCGCCAGGCAGTTTTGAGCCTTTGGTTTCCCTGCCTGGGCCTGTTTCCACTCTGGGAAAGGGGTAAGAGCAGAAAGGAAAGAAAGAGCTACTGAAGTAGATCATCTCTCTTGGACTTCTAAGCCTTGTCTCTGACCACCATATTCACACCCTGGTACACACAGCACACACATACATAGCATTTTTTAAAGAGGCTATGGCCAGGCATGAGGACACATGCCTTTAACCCTAGCACTTAGGGGGCAGGGGCAGGTTTATGAGATCCTATCTCAATAAACCAAGGGGGGGAGCTAATGGCAATAGCTCTTCTCTCTCTCTCTCTCTCTCTCTCTCTCTCTCTCTCTCTCTCTCTCTCTTCTTGCATGTTAGGGTGTGGATGTATAATATAGTTCCTTATGTAAACTCTTTTTAAAATTACTTAGCAGAAACTGCTATTTATAGAAATAATTCTCAAAGCCAGTGCCTACTGATAGGGAGGGAACCAGCACCACATCATGATGGAGAAAAAAGACCTCAAACTCGGTGCCATTGGGTCTTCAAGGACCAGTGCACAGAGTTGACGGCAGAGAGCTGAAAGGGGTCAGAGCCGGCTCCTATCCTTCATGAGTATACAGCCTGGGCGGGAACTGCCAAGGGCTACAGAAATTCTGAGCTGGATGGAAGAGTGTCAGCTTTGAGGGACCTCAGTGGGGCGAGGCCACTCAGCCAGGGGTGATGAGAATGGTTTCCTGATGGTGGCAGCGCCGGAGCTAAGGTGTAAAAAAGGTCACTGCAGGTTTTCCCCTCTGTATCTTCTTGTCATTTTAGCCAGAGCTCATTGTTAGAGACTGTTCCAGAAGACCAGACCCCTCCAAGGAGGGAAGGCAGTGGGACATCTGGCAGACTGACTTATAAGATGCCTCTTTGTAGCAGTTTCCAAAGGGCCCTTCCCCCAGCAGACATAAATGCTTCAATTCAGAGACCACTGAACGTTGCCTGCTGTGGCCTAGACCCTGGGCTGGGCATCAGAGCCCAGATGTATCCTGCTCAGCCTCTGCCCTCGGGGAACTCTCAGGGAAGAAGAGTTTCATGTACAAAGAAAGCCAGATAAACAGTGGCAGGGGCCACGGGCTGGGGCAACCAGATTCTGGGGGTCAGAGGCAGTACACATCCCTCACATTCAGAGACCAAAGGGGCAGGCCGTGTTCTGATGCCACCAAGGACATCTGTTTGGTGGTAGCAACCTGCTCCATCCGTGGGAATCACCCACAGAGGTCTTGTGTGAACTTGGCCCCCTGAGACAATCTGGATTCACACAGAATCCAGCCTCTCTCTTACCCATCTTCAAATATTTCATGAGCACCTCCTACATGTCAAACCCAAAGTTAGGGTCTTCGGGCTGTTCCTTTATGATTTAAGCACATGATAGTCTTTGAAGTCAGAAAGACCTGAGTTTGACCCTCCCTGCCATTTCCTTGTGTAAGTAACTTTACTTTTTCCTGAACTGATGATGTTCTCTCTCTCTCTCTCTCTCTCTCTCTCTCTCTCTCTGTCTCTCTCTCTCCCCTCCCTCCTCCCCCCCCTCTATTTCTTTTTTTCTTTTCTTTTTTGAGACAGGGTTTCTCTGTATTGCTTTGGAGCCTGTCCTGAAACTTGCTCTGTAGACCAGGCTGGCTTAGAATTCACAGAGATCCGCCTGCCTCTGCCTCCCAAGTACTGGGATTAAAGGTGTGCGCCACCACCATCTGGCTGTTCTTTCTTTTTTATTTCAAAATGAGTGTGTAAATATCTGCCTCTGGGGGGTGAGGCTTGGATGAGGTTGTATCCACATATAGCACACAGATTCTTGCTTTAGCACAGGTAATTTCTAATGAATGTTGTTACATTGTAGGGAGCATGCCACATTCACGAGGCAGCAACGTTTAATGGGAAAACTAGAAATGCACAGAATGCATTCTGGGGCGTTCCCACCTCTGTATATGTCACATGCCTCACCCTACAATGGCTGTTTTTCCCAAGGTCTACTGTGCAGCGTATGAGACAAATGGCCATGCACTGCTGTCTAGAACTGAGCGCGCAGGCTACGAGGCAGACATGGTGGGACAATGCGCATTTGGAATGCACTGGCAAGAGTATTGAATTAAAAGCCAGTAGATGTGGGGCTGGAGAGATGGCTCAGTGGGTTAAGAACATAGGCTGCTCTTCCAGGTTTGACTCTCAGTACCGTCTGGGCAGCTAACAACTGCCTGCAACCGATGTTCCTGAGGATCTGGTGCATTCTTCCTGCACAGACATACATGCAGGCAAAATCACACACACACACACACACACACACACACACACACACACACACACACACACTAGATGTAACTTGGATCCTGGATTTTCCTCTTACTGCTGTGTGGCTGGTCAAAGGTCCTTTCCCTCTCTGAGCGTTCTCATTTCACAAATGGTTTTAGTTCTGGGTGACTGTCCATCATTGGAACACTGGTTGGAATGCTGCCTTTGCTTGATATAAAGCATAAAGTGGTGTCATCTGTAAAGGTCCCACGAAGGGGAGTTCCCAGGTGGAGCTGGGACTGGTGTTCAGGACTGGCAGGCAGACCACTTAGAAAGCTACAGCCCCTGAAGAGGCTACCCGGGAATCCTGTCTAGGGGCTGCAGGAAGCCCATGGGGGATACTGGTGCTCACTGTCTCCCCCTGGGTCCATTGAGATCTGCTAGACTCTCCGAGAAGAGGTTCTCAGAACTCTTCCCACTCTCAGGGCCAGATCCCAGGCTGTGGTGAGCTCTGGCAGAGAGACTTAAGGATAAGGAGATTGGAGCATTAGTCAGACAGACAGGAAGTCAGACTTAAGAAGGAAAACAATGCTGACTCGGGAGCCAGAAGATAGGTTCCCATGCTGCTTTGCTCCTTAACAGCTGTGAGAGCTGGCCAAGCCACTTTGACTCCCCCAGGCTCAGCATCCTCATCTGGAAAATGGATTTTTATAAAACCCAAAGGAGCAAGATAGTTGATGGTGGTGCCAAGCAAACTGCAGGGTAAGATTTGCCTGGGAAATTTGGAAGAAGGGGCAGATCAGGTGACGAGGGGAATTGACCAGGAGACTGGAGAAAGGTGGGACAGTGCACTTGACCCTGCAGCTGGGTGTTGCTGTGTCAACCTCTGACAGACGGTCCCTGAGGAGGGATCAGTCTGTGAGGCAGTGACGTGCACAAGGCTAACCCAATACCCACAGAGACGCTTTATCCTGCCAGGGAGACAAAGGCTGTACTTCTTACGTACCTTGGCTCTTAGAGCTTGTCCCCAGTGAACCAGGGAAGCTTTGTAAACAAACTGCCCTGGCTCACAGGGCCAGGCCTCCCAGGAGCTTTCACAGGCCTCTTAGCAGCTCTGTTTGTCCAGATGTGAGGGTGAGAGATACGTTTTTTCTTTCCAGATGTGGCTGGAACAAGCCTGAGGCAATGTGCTATCTAGTCTCTCCTGAAACTGCTTTTCTGTGAGGTACTTTACTGAGAATGATCCAACCTCAAATGCCACAAGAAGAGTCCCATGGGCTGAGACCCTCTCGGTGAGCTGCATATGCCCCGTCCACAAAATCCCAGAAGGCAGATTTCTGTGGTGTTCATATTTACATTCTCTGTGACACCAAAGTAAGGGTGGAAGTAAGAAATCCCATCGTGAGATCTGCTGCGTCCCACACTTATTGAGGACCCGAGTTGTAACAATGAGTGAAACGGACAAACCTCGTAGTCTCATGGGCCTGTCTGCTGGAGAGATGGGTGCTAATCTAATGATCATGAATAAGAATGTTGTGGATGCAGGAGTCTGGTGAGGTAAATCGCAGGGGACATACAGCAGACTAGGAATATTTAGAAAGGGGAGGAGGCTCCTAAAAGAGTCGAGTGGTGGTCTGAAGGTTGGTTGAAGCCTTCAGGCTATGGTAAAGAGATGGACTGGACTGGAAACTTCTAAAAACAGAACACATATGCAAATGTAGGAGAGTTAGTGCATTCAGATTAGAACATGCAGAGCTAGTGACAATTGAATCTAAGAGGTGACAGGAACCAGTGGGACCAGCCAAAGAATGATGCTTTGGAGTCTTAAAAGCATTGAGAAGTTTTTAAGGGGAAATCTAAGAGGGGCAAGATCAAGTCTGCACTTAAGTGTTCGATCTGCTGGTAGTGGCAGGGGGAAAAATATGCAGTAAGACCCGAGG
The DNA here is from genome assembly GCF_017639785.1 of Mesocricetus auratus. NCBI lineage: Eukaryota > Metazoa > Chordata > Mammalia > Rodentia > Cricetidae > Mesocricetus > Mesocricetus auratus. The sequence continues at coordinate 19,787,160 of NW_024429197.1, read as the reverse complement.
GAAGGCTCTTCTTGTAAGCCTGTGGGTGAGAGACATAGAGGGTCATGGAGATCAAGAAAAGAGACAGGAAAGCCAGGCGTTGGTGGTGCACGCCTTTAATCCCAGCACTCGGGAGGCAGAGGCAGGCGGATCTCTGTGAGTTAGAAGTCAGCCTGGTCTATACAGCGAGTTCCAGGACAGCCTCCAAAACAATACAATACTCGAAAAACAAAACCAAAAAAGAAAGAAAGAAAAAAAGAAAAAGACAGGAGGAAAGAAAGAAAGAAAGAAAGAGAAAAGAAAAGAGACATGAAACACGGTATAGGCAGGCTTTGACCACATAAGGTGAAGACAAAGGTGGAATCAAAGACAGTGCCAGAGAACTAGAAGCTGGGGGTGGCCTTTGCTGAGATGGAGAGCCTAGTAGACAAGAAGCAGGTGCTGGGCAAGCTCATGGGCTCCTGTTGAGATGTTGGCATTCCAAAATGGCAGGGGCAGCACCTTGCCCAAAGCTGTGGAGCGTAGCATCAGTAGGGTTGGGCCCTTGATGCTCTCCACTGAACCTCTGCCTTCTGAGAGTCTAGCTGAAGCAAAAAGCCATCCAGAGGGAAAGCAGTTGGGGGTGATTACTCTGGTCAAAATCTGGGCAGGAAACCCCTCTGCTGAGTCTTTGTAATACAACTATTGGTGTTGGAGCAAGCATCCTTCATCCAGCCTGGGTTTCAGAGGAAAGCACAGGCATGGGCAGGAAGGACCAGGATACCGGGACCCTTGCCTTCTGGGAGGTCAGAACACTGTCCCCAAGCCTGTGACCCAGATGCCGCCTCTGCCTCGCCCCCGGCCGCGCCGCGTGGGAGGAGGCGGCAGCTGCCGGCCGGGCGGAGGGCGGGCGGTGGCGCTCCAGCCCGTGGGAAGCGACGGCATCTGCGCTTTCCACGCTCCTTCCCAGCGGCTAGCTCTGAAATCCAACCCTCCCTGCCCGGCCCGGCCGCCGCTGGCCTGCGCCCTCAGTCAGCCCGCCCCCGGGATCGGGTTGCAGAACCCGAGAGGGAGCATCTCGGTTCGCGGTTCCCCGATGGTCGGCTGACCGACCGCAGGGGCAGGGGCTAGACAGCTACCCGCATCCGCGGGAGGGTGACAACGTAGGAAGCTAGGAGAGCCAGAGGACTTGGCCCCAAAGAAATAGGTCTTCAGGAAGAAAGGAGAGCACGCGACCCCTCTGCATGCCCTATGCCCTTTCTTGGTCTGGGGACTATGGCCACCTGGGAGCTCCACCCCACCCCAGTGCACCGCGGTCCCGGCCTGCTGCCAACTGGGCCTCCCAGGTCAGCCTAGGCCAGGGAGATGATCCCTCAGCACTGAGAAACTAGCCTTTCTCTTCCTCTGCAGCCAGATGGCCAGACCGCTGACCACTCCCAGCCCTTCGCAGATGCAAGCCCGGAAGAAGCGCAGAGGGGTGAGTGAGCAACCGCTCTTGAGGAGTCCAATCAGGCTGGAGTATGCACTGAATCTAAGGAGGGCATGCCACCTCCCCTCCAATGTCTTGCTTCTTCCTTTGAGTGAGAGGTAGCACCTAACCTCAACAGACTAATTTTTTGTTTGTTTTTCAAATACACTATGCAATTGAGGATGCTCTTGAACTCCTCTTCCTGCTCTCTCAGCCTCCCAAAATGCTGGGATTATAGACATGCACCACCATACCTGGTTGTTGCAGTACTGAGGGGTTAGTTCAGGCCTCAAACGTGCTAGAGGCAAGCATGCTACCAACAGAGCTACATCCCCAGTCACCAAAGGGCTGTTCTGAAGACTCAGTGCGTTCCCAAAAACTCTGATGCGAACCTGACAGTAGGTCATTCATACTTTTGTTGTAGTCTCTCCTCTACCCTCTTTCTTCGGAACCCGGAACGTTCTTTTCCTCTTTGTGTTAAGCAGGGAGGTGCAGAGGGGAGCTCCCTGCTAGCAGCTCTCCATCTTATTCCACCCCACCTTTTCCTGGGAATCCAGAGGCCTGAGAGAGCAGGAAGAGGAGTTCAAGAGCATCCTCAACTGCATAGTGTCCTCATTCTGATAGGCAGTGCCCTGCTTTACCTATGTTGACTGTCATCCCTACAGACCAGGACAAGAGGTCCGAGTGCTAGTCCCAGCCCTGTGCTTTTACTGTGTGACATTAAGCAAAAATACTGTCATTCTGAACGCTCATTCTCACCCTCCATAAAGAAAGAATAGATTTGCCACCCAGGAAAAAAAAATCTTGAGGGAAAATATGAGTCAGTGTCCATCAGGGCACACTGGAAAGTGTGATGAAATGCCTACAGGGGACTTCTTGTCACCATTTTCAGATCATAGAAAAACGGCGCCGAGACCGCATCAACAGCAGCCTTTCCGAATTGCGACGCTTGGTGCCCACGGCCTTTGAGAAACAGGTATATGACGCCGCTGACTGGGTGCAGGGCCCATGGCGTCTCCGACTGCTGGCAGAGCTGTGATCATTTATAAATAGCCGCCACTGGGGTCTGGGAGGATGGCACAGAGGGTATGAGCACTTGTTGAAGAGCTCAGTTTAAATCCACAGCAGACATATAAAAGCTGGACACAGCTGTGCATACCTGTAAAACCAGCATTGGGAGGGAGAGACAGGCAGATTCTAGGAGCTGAGACAGTGAGGACTTGAGTTCAGTCTGGGTTTCACGTTGTAGAAGGAGAGAAAGGACTCTGCCAAGCTGTCCTCTGACCACACACACACACACACACACACACACACACAATTAATTTTTAAAATGTAGGTTTGGGGAGGTGATCCAGCAGTTAAAAGCACATGCTGCTCTCCAGAGGACTAGAGTTCATCCCAGCCTGCAGCTCACAACTGCACATAACCCCAACTCCAGGAGATCTGACGATGTCTTCTGGCTTTTGTAGGCACCTGCACACACATGAACATACATTCACACAGATACACACTCTGCATAGAAACAATAAAAATCTAAGAAAACAGAAGATGGAGAGCAATAAAGGATGGTACTCTGTTATCTCCTGGCCTCCACATGTGTACACATGGATATCACACACACATACACATATACAAGGTGTGCATATGCCACACACGTGTGCATATGCATAGACGTGTGCATAGTTGCCACTGGCCAGGGGACAAGAGGAACAGATGCTTATACTTAGCAAGGTGTTTTGGGTTTTATACCTGATGTGTTCCTTTGGATTAAATCCTAAAAGTGTTCCTGAGAGGCAGGGATTATTCTGCACATTGCACATAAAGAAGTAAAAGACAGAGATGTCATGTCATATCTATCCACTAAATCACATGGCTAATAAATATCTGAGCAGAAAGAGCATGTAGCTATATCACATGTCCTCCGACATTTCTAGAGCTCTTTGAAAGTAAAACAGGCCTCTCATCTGTTGTTGAACATGGGGGTACAGGACATGGGGGATGGGGGAGTCCTACAGTGGAAAGACAAATGGTTGAATCAGACTGCTCTATGCTCAAGGCTCAGGTCACATGCCATCTGCCTTCCCTTAGACCAGTAAGTACAAGTCAGTCATTCCACAGATGCTCATTAAAACCTTCTCCGAGCCAGCAATGAACCAGACTTGGTGTCTGTATTTAAGGACTGACATGGAGAGTCTGACCCTCAGGTGTCCCATGGGAGCCAAGGTTCCCTAGAGGCTTGGGAAACATTTCCTAAGAGAGAACAGAGGAAGAGCAAGCGCTTTGGGCTCAGATGATGGGCTGGGACTTAGGGATGCTGGGGTTGGGTTCCCAGGGTAGCAGGTCTATGGGACAGGTGCGGTGGATGATAACAGGAGTCTGGTGATGGTGGTGGGGCCGTGGAGGTAGAGGAGTCTTCTGGGATGGGGCGAGCTGATATTCACTGAGGACATTTTAGGAGAGAGGCACCTGGAGGCAAGGTGGAAGGAGACTCAAGAGGATTCAGTCAAGGCAGTGGAGGCGGGGAGGGGTTTTAGGATGGGACCCCAGAATTGATGCAGACGGGTGGACTGAGATGTGAGCACTTTTCAGACTCGAGAGCTTGGACAAAGTAAGAGCCCAAGTGATCAGGGCATGGGAGGACAAGGGCGTGGAAGGACACGGGGGAAGCCCAGGCAGTGAATGCTGATGGGGACAGGAGGGTACTGAGCAACAGCAGTCACCTGCAGCCTGCACCCTCTGCCTTCCATACCACAGGGCTCCTCCAAGCTGGAGAAAGCCGAGGTCTTGCAGATGACAGTGGATCACTTGAAGATGCTCCATGCCTCTGGTGGCACAGGTACCAATGCTCTACTCTCTTGGGAGTTACTCACACTACAAATTCTTTGACACAGGGCCCTGGGGATCAAGGAGTGAGCTCAAACTGCTGATCAAAGTAGGTTGTCAGTGCCCTTCTGTGGGAGGACTGAAGTGGAATCCAGCCACCATTTGTCAAGCTCCTCTCTTTTCTTTAGTTATGTTCTACTTTGATGTTTGTTCTGAGAAAAGGCTCTCACTCTGTAGCCCAAGCTGCCCTCGAATTCACAAATCACCCTGCCTCAGCCTCTAGAGTTCTGAGATTGCAGGCAGGAGCCACACACCGAATTATCTCTCTTCTTCCATTGTCTCCGAACCCTTCCCTCCTTTGACTCCTCCCAGTCTTAGAAGGTTGTTCTGTGAAACAGGCTTCCAGAAAACTCAACAGAAAACCTGGTTAGCAGGTAGCTTGGATAAGCAAATTTTCACTAGAATCCCAGTCTTCAACTAACCTGAACCCAGGGAGGAACTTGCCTGAGATGTTTAGGTGCAGATACCCTGTTGGTGTCTCTGCCCACTGGCCTAAGCTACTGTACAGCACTGGGAAATGAGTCACGTGCACAGCAAGTGTCCGATTATAGGAAGAGGCGAGTCACACCATCGTTTTGCTAGTTCCTTCCATTAAAATCATGGAGCAGCTATGACTTTTAAAAGACTGCTAGGTGAATGGAAATCCTGTCTCGAAGCTTATAGGTATGTTTGGTGATTTCGAGACCGGGAAGCCTTCACACCCCTCAGACCTTAGCTACAAAGATGTAAAGTTCAAGAATGGCTTTCAACTCTGGAAGAGACCAGTGGCATTTTAAGTGGTCCAAATAGGCGCTGCTCCACAGTGGTGCCTGGGGGCAGGCAGCATTGCAGAGTCTCCCTGGAAGACTCAGTCTGGATTAGACTGCAGGAATTCGCAAGTTGCAGACCTACCCAATAATTCTAACATGGGGACTCCTTTTGAAAAATCTGCCAAAGGAACGCATTCCTGACGGTGGCATCCAGTGGGGAGATGCTTCAAATTATATTCATGGTTGTCCTATTAAAAGGAAAGTAGTGATTAGCATGTGGGCAGCACTTTAAGATGTTTCCACTTATCTCACATCATTCTCACAAGAACCAGGAAGGAGGGGGTGGGGTAGGCTGTTCTCGCCACTCAGCCTAATGGAGAGGTCAGAGAGTGGTTGGGAGTTCAGGCTTCTGATACGAATTCTGGTTCTGCTGCTTCTGAACCTTGTGACTTAAGACAAATGGTTTTATCCTCTCTGCCCCCCTGAGTTCCTTGAGCTATAAAGTGGATATGGTAAAAGAGCGTTTGTAAGGATTAAATTAGATAATGCAGAGAGGTGTTTAATGAGAACTCAGCAGACTTTTGTTTAGGAAGAACAACATAGCCAGGTATAGTGGTGTGCACATGTAACCACAGCTCTCTGGAAATGGAGGCTGGAGGGTCAGGAGTTCGAGATCATTGTAGGCAACACAGTGAGTTCCAGGCCACTCTGGACTACCTGAATGGTCATCTAAAAGTTAACTAACTAATTAAGGAGGCTGAGGATGTAGCGCAGTTGGTAGAGTGCTTGCCTCGTATCCACGAAGCCTTGGGTTCAGTCCCTAGCAATGCATTAACCAGGTATGGCGGCACAGGCCTGCAATCCTAGCACATGGAGTGTGGAGACAAGATCAGAAATTCGACTACATAATGAGTTGAACATCAGCCTGGACAACATTAGATCAGGTTTCAAAATATATAAAGAAATAACTGTTTCAACTGGCCAGTGGTATTACATGTCTTTAATCCCAGCACTCTGAGTTTTAGACCAGCCTGGTATAGTGATAGTTTGTTTATGATCTAACAAATAAAGCTTGCCTAAAGATCAGAGTGCAAAGCTAGTCACTTTAGTTAGCCATAGAGGCCAGACAGTGGTGGCCCACGCCTTTAATCCCAGCACTCGGGAGGCAGAGACAGGAAGATCTCTGTGAATTTGAGATCAGCCTGGTCTACAGAGTGAGTTCCAGGACAACCTCCAAAACAATACAGAGAAACCCTGTCTTGAAAAACAAAAGCAAGCAAACAAACAAAAAGGTGATCCCAGCATTCAGAGTGAGATATACCTTTAGTCCCAGAACTAAGTAGGTGGAGGCAGGAGTGATATGACTGGGCAGAAAGAGGAACATAAGATGGGAGGAGACAGGAGCTCATGGCAGTCTGAGGCAGCAGTCTGAAGCAGTCTGAGGACAGGATCGCCCCTTTGGTCTGAGCATTGGTAGAGGTAAGAACTCTCTAGTGCCTGGCCACTCTGCTTCTCTGATCTTTCAGCTTTCACCCCTGATAGCTGTCTCTGGGTTTTTATTATTAAGATCAAAGAGAATTCCTGCTATAGCCTGGTCTACAGAGTAAGTTCCAAGACAGCCAGGGCTACACAGAGAGAAACCCTGTCTTAAAAAACAAACTCTGTGTGTGTGTCTGTGTGTGTGTCTGTGTGTCTGTGTGTGTCTGTGTGTGTCTGTGTGTGTCTGTGTGTGTGTATGTGTGTGTAAAACAAGAGTATAGCAAATACAGAGAGGTGAGGGTACACGTGCGCCATCACAGCACAGTCAAGTCTCACCCCAGACTGCCCAGACTCGGCAGTCTCCTGCTCAACTGTCCTGTCCCTCCGAGGGTCCCCAGCCATGAACCACAGATGAGCTATCTGCTGCCACAGTCAGGACTCAGTGTAGGCTGCTCTTTCTTTACCCAGAAGGTGGTTGAAAGGACAGGTATGCAGAGGCGGTAGAGATGTGGATGCCTGTGCAGACAGTCCACCTTGCCTGCACATCAGAGACATCAGGCCTAGAGAGAGACCTTGCCTGATGGTAGCTGCATGGGACCAGCACATCCCAACTGTGTTCTGAGCTGGAGGATGAACTCAGATGCAGTAGCAGCTGGGCCGGTGGCGTAGGTGGGTCCACTTGTGGAGGGGTTCCAAGTACCATTTCGTTTCAGCCTCTCTGCGAATACTACAGCAGTGGGGACTGCTTCTGCTGGCTCCCCATTCCCAGGCTAAGGAAACTGAGGCTTAGGAATGGTGGTCATTTTCAGTGGCAGATCCGTGCCCTGAACCCAGCTGTGGTGGCTTCGAAAGGCTTCACCGCCACACAATTGTGCCTTCTCCAAGTGGCCTTCTACTCTGACAGCTGCTGCCATTCCCTGCTCTCCCCAAGTCTGCCTCTCTTCGGTAGGCAGGGTTGGTCTACATCTTCTGTGGTCACCGTCTTCTCACAGGTATCTGCTTAGAGAAGCTATGTGGGTCACAAGATCTTCTCTGTACTCATCATGAAGTGATACAGCATGGCTTCTAGTGCTTTCTGGTGGGAGATTGGAGCTCAGAGAGGTGAAGGGGCACGTCCAAGGTCACACAGGGCATCTGCTTCTCTCCCTGGCATGCCCTCATGGTGCTTTACTTTGCAGGGTTCTTTGACGCCCGAGCCCTGGCTGTTGACTTCCGGAGCATTGGCTTTCGGGAATGCCTCACTGAGGTCATCAGGTACTTGGGGGTCCTGGAAGGACCCAGTAGCCACGCAGACCCTGTCCGGATTCGCCTTCTCTCCCACCTCAACAGCTATGCAGCTGAGATGGAGCCTTCACCCACACCGACTGGTGCCCTGGCCTTCCCTGTGTGGCCCTGGTCCTTCCTCCATAGCTGTCCAGGGTGGCCTTCCCTGAGCAGCCAACTCGCTATTCTGGGGAGAGTGCCTGGCCCCGTCCTCCCCAATGTCACCTCTCCTGCTTACCCCATCTCAGCCCTCCGATCCACACCGATCCACAGAGTGGCTGGTACCATCCTGCCATCCCGGAGGAATTTGTTGCCCAGTCGAGGGGTACCTTCCACCCAGAGAGCCCATCCTCCTGAGAGGCCAGCTGCCCTTCTACCCACAGCTCCTGGTAGCAGGGCTGCCAGGAGCAGCCATGTAGTCCCCAGTCTGCCGTCTTCCTCCCCAGCGACCCCTGGAGCTGGGAAATCCGATGACAGTGTGTGTGGTCCCATCTCCAGTCCATCTCCTTTGGGGCCAACTGGGAGGCCAGCAGGAGCGGTGCTCTACCACTCCTGGGTGTCTGAAATCACTGAAATTGGGGCTTTCTGAGATGACCCCCCCCTACAACCATCCCCTAAGAGTGAGGAACGTTCTTACTTTCCCCCACGAGCTCTGAAAATGGTGCCACCTTTTCTAGAACTGCTTCTATAAAAAGGCATCTCTCCTCGCCCCTCAGAGACCCACCCCCGCCTTCCACCTTCCTCATCAGCAACCCTGCTGCCAGCCCGGCTCCCCTGTAGCCTTTTCAGAGCTCAGAGCCTCCGAGCTGTATGGTGCCTTGTGACGGCCAGGCACTGTGGACCCAGTACCATGGACCTTGGGTCTGGAGTTGTCGCTTTAACCTAAAGAGTCCATGGAGGGGCAGGCTGCCCACATGAAGAGGTGGGGCTCCCAGTCCTGAGGACTGGTGGGATTCAGTCACCCCAGGCCAACAGGATGGAATGTACTGTCTGCTTCACTTCCTGGGGACAGAAATGAAGCAGGGGCTATTGAGATGTCTGTGGCCTGCCCTGTAACAGTGAAGCTCAGGACAAACCTGTCCTGTCCTCCAGTCGGCTAAGGCCTGCAGCTTCCATCGTCCCAGCTTCAGATGCACACGTCACCAGCCACCAAGGCCTGACAAGCCAGGCCAGGAGGGTCCCCACAGGAGCAAAGCTCTGCGGCAGGGTGTCCTACCACCAGCTCTCAGATGGGAGTCAGGGCTGAAGAGCAACGAGAGAGCCCTACTCCCCTTCTCCTGGGCACCATCCTCCAGGACTATGGCCCTTCCCGGGAGGTCCCCCATGTGGACGACCTGTGGCCCTGATGGTGGCACCCCAAGAGGCATTCTCTTGGGATTCAGCACCAGACGTCTGAGCTGCCTGGTTTGCATCCGGCTTCTAGAGCCCAGACTGCTGCTACAGCCAAGGGCTGTCAGGCTAGATAAAAATAACTCGGAGGAGCGGGGAACAGGCAGAGGCAGCTGGGCTCTCCAAGGTCACACAGTGGGTCGAGGGCCTGAGAGCCTGCTCACCCACATTTCACACAGCTGGCTTTGCTCAGAGGCCAGACCCGCCCCAGGCCGCTTGCCTCTCTAATGGGAATAAATGGCCAGTGGAACAGCAGAGACGGAGTGACATTTAGGGTCGTCATATCAGTAGGCAAAGTGTGGAAACACTTGGGTCCTCTTCGGTGGGCACCTGCTCCCACAGTGCCCCTGAGGACCACCCAACGTGCCATCTGGGAACACCCTGGTTAATGCCTGGCAAAACCAAGATTGTTATTCTCTGGTGCTGGATCCATGCTGAACATGAAATTTCCAGGTCATCGCAGAAAGCCCCCCGTCCCCGTGCCAGCCTTTGATGGAACCATGGTCCCCAGAGCTATAATAAGGAGCCTGTGGGCACAAGAATAGAGTTTACAAAACCGTGGGAGCAAAAGGGTCATTTTGGAAAAGTGGGACAGAGGGCAGAGGTCACCTGTGTGACCCGGAAAGCATAAGCGAAAAGGTCAAGAAGAGAGAAAGACTTCTTTCTCTCCTTAGTGGAAGCAAGCCCTTTCATCTTGCTGCCATATTAGACCCGTCTGAAGGCATCCCTGTGGAGTACATCGTCAGCCCACTGGGAGAGACATGCGGGAAGGGTAGAAGAGTCATGGAGGCTGCCGGGAGTAGGGAGATGTGACAGAAGTTCCTGGACATTAGGGTCTTACTGCAGGCCTGCAGCTTGGCAGCCTCCTAACCAGAGATCCCATGTTCACTCAGGGCTGCGCTATGGGAAACATTTCCACGTTGCAGGTACCTGAACTGCAAAGCAGTCTGTTGACACCATGGAAACACAGCAGAAACGGCTGAACCCTTTGAGCATCCATCCTGGGTAGTCTTGGGTTCCTTCTCCCCAGAGACTGAGCAGGCGACTCCCCCGACACACACCCTACTGAGTATTCATGGCTCCTGTTTCTAGTCCTTCTGGTGGCCTCCAGCATTCTCATCCCCCACTGCAGGGTGTTACAGACAAGCAACAAAGATGTTTAGATCTGGAAAGTTCCACCATCCAACTTCCATTTCTACTTCCTGAATGTTTTGGAGTCTCTGAACCCATAGTCCGGGCCTGGCAATGTCCCCTCTCCCCTAGATTATTGCCACAGCTTCTTTGTGTTGCTCGGCTGTGCCAGACCGTTCTCAGCAGCCACTAGAGAGAATGTGGCATGTGCAGAGCACATCGTATCAACCCAGCCTGAGACCTAGACGCCCCCCCACCCGCACACCCTGTTATTGTAATGATAAAAATCAGAGCTCTTTTTTTAAGTCCTAACCCAATTTATAACTTTGTTTTTTGCTGACCCCGGACTTGCTCAGTGCTTATGCTACCTTGACCTGTTCTCATAGCCCCAACATTCCCATCTTTTTTTGCTTGTTTGTTTGTTTGGTTGGTTTTTGAGGCAGGGTTTTTCTGTGAAACAGTCTTGGCTGTCCTTGATCTCATGCTGTAGACCAGGTTGGCCTTGAACTCAGAGATCACCTGCTTCTGCCTTCCAGTGCTAGGATTAAAGGCATAGGACACCATGGCCCAGCTACCAGTATTCCCATCTTCAGAACTTCTCCCCTGAGGTTTCCAGAATGTTCCTCCTTTCCTTTTGCATGACCTGCTTCAGCTCCTCAGGCCTTGCCTTCCATGCCACCTCCTCCTGGAGGCCTTTCGGGACTAATGTGCTTGAATAGCTCGTTCGTCTCAGAAGTCCCGATTGTTTCCCTTCATGGAGAGTTGACTAACGCGTACCTGCTTGTGTGTTTACTGGTTAGGTATATTTCCCATTGGAATGAAGCTCAGTGAGGCCGGGCCCATGCCTGGCCTGTGCTCCCTGGCACTGAGCACAATACCTGCTCATTGTCGCTGTCCTATGAACTTTTGCTTGAATACCTAGATCAATGAGGTGAGAAGGTTTCTAGTTTTCTGTGTGGCTGGCACAGACCCCAATGGGGGTGGATTCCACCCTTACCCTCCTGGCTGGCTTGGAGAGGAGACAAGAGAGCCAAGGCTGAGGGACGGGGAGTTCTGGCAGAATGGTCAGAAGTCCCTGGCCAGAGGAGAGGCCAGCGTGTTGGCCCTGGAGGGCATGCTGACAGCTGAGCCCGCCAGCAGGTTTGTTCTTTGCTCTTGGCCCAGCTCCCCAATGTATCCACCCCCAACAAATCCAACATTCATGCAGATCCACCCTGTGCCAGCCGGGCCTGGCAGAGCCAAAGGTAACAAACACACGGTCGCTCAGAGGGCAGCGTTTCCTCTGCCTAGTTAAGATGGGCATGGAAGGGTTTCTGGAGAAGGCAGAGGGCTGCTTCTCTGGGTAGATAGGTTGTGGGAGGGGCCCTAGAAGGAAGCCCTCCCAGAGGAGGGCCAAGGGACTCCCTCCCAGAGATCTGGACGTTCACCCAGGAAGCTACAGGAGCAGGCACAGAGCTGATTGCAGGCCCTCCGCCCAAGTGAAAGATGGGCTAGCCTGAGCTCTGAGACTCATCTTCCTTGTTAATGGGGAGTGATTTTCTTCAAGTTCTTTGCCTTTCTACACTTAATGTTTTCATCTGCATGATGGCCACCCACGTGCATGCACGTGCATAAATTCAAATCAAAATTTAATAAACTTGTTTTAAAAGAAAAAGAATTTGGTGCTGCTGGGCATGGAGGTGCGTCTGTAACCTCAGCATTCAGACACAGAAGCAAGAGGATCAGGAGTTCAAGGCTAGCCTTGGCAACGTGAGACTGTCCCCAGTAAACAATAGTGGGGGTGCGTGGTACTGGAGAGATGGCCCAACGGTTAGAGCACTTGTGGCTCTTGCAGAGGACCCAGGTTTGGTTCCCAGTGTGGCGTCTAACAAACACCTGTACCTCCAGTTCCAGAGGCTCGCTTCTTGCTTACAATGCAGACAAGCAGGCAAAACACCCGTATGCATAAAAACAAACAAATTACAACAACATCAAAATGATGATGAAAAAGAAGGGGGGAGCAGGAGGGGAAAGAGGAAGAGGGGGAGGAGTTTCAGCCTAACCTCCAAACACCTAGATGCTTTTATAAACGTAGTGCCCAGGCCGGGTGACTGTGGTTTAACCTATGGGGCAGAGCTCAGCCTCTCATTAGGAGAGACAAAGAGAAGAATCGGACTCTTTCCCAGTTAGGACATTCCTATTCAGTAGGTGGACTGAAGAAGGGTGACACCTGCTTGATTGCTTACTTTTGTTTTGTTTTTGTTTTTTTGTTTTGTTTTGGTTTTTTGAGACAGGGTTTCTCTGTATTGTTTTTGAGGCTGTCCTGGAACTCACTCTGTAGACCAGACTAGCCTTGAACTCACAGAGATCCGCCTGCCTCTGCCTCCCGAGTGCTGGGATTAAAGGCATGCGCCACCAACGCCTGGCTTGATTGCTAACTTTTAGGGTGTTTTTTTTTCTTGTTGGTTGGGTTGGTGGTTTTGTTTTGTTTACAGGTTAAAAAAAATAAATAGATAGATAAATAGATAAAAGTCCAGACTGGTCTTGAACTCTACATAGCTGAGGATGGCCTTGAACTTCTGATCCTGCCTCTGCCTCTCTAAGGCTGGGATTACAGGTGTGCCCCATCAGACCTGGCTTTTGCAGTCTATGCTGGGGATCAAGCCCAGAACTTCCTGTGTGCCAAGCAAGCACTCTGCAGACTGGGCTACACCCCTAGCCCAAAGCTGATGGCTTTCTGAGAAGCAGGGTAGAATTTATTTCCATGGGGACATTTCTGTCCCCAGGCCTCTCTCCCAGTCCCCAGCCCATAGCAGAAGGTTAAGGAGTGTTTCCTCTGTGACTTGAATGTGGTTTGACTGACCCACAGTGCACAGTACCCCAGGAGACCCTTTGAAGCAAGGGTCCAAAGTCCGTCCGGGTCAATGAGGAGAAACAAATTTCTGGGGCAGTAGCAGACACTCCCTGATCTTGCTGTCACAGCAGGCATTACTAATCAATTTCACACCCTTCCTCCTTCTCATTTTATCTTAAGATTAATTTTTTATTTTATTTTGGGGTGGCTGAGTCAGTGTTCTATTGCTGTGAAGAGACACCATGACCTCAGCAACTCTTATAAAGGAAAACATTTACTTGGGGCTGGTTTACAGTTTGAGAGGTTTAGTCCAGTATCATGAGGTGCCATGAAGTCAGACGTGGTGCTGGAGAGGCAGCTGAGGATTCTACATCCAGATAGGCAGACAGCAGCACGAGAGTGATTCTGGGCCTGGCTTGAGCATTTGAAATCCCAAAACCCACTTCTATGACACACTTCATCCAACAAGGTCACACCTCCTAGCTCTTGTCAAGTAGTGCCACTCCCTAATGATGAAGCTCCCGAATCTATGAGCCTATGGGGGGCCATTTCTATTCAAACCACAGTGTGTGTGTGTGTGTGAGTGTGTGTGTGTGTGTGTGTGTGTATGAGTGTGTGTGAATATGTGAGTATGTGTGAGTGTGTGTATGAGTGTGTGTGAGTGTGTGTGTGTGTGTGTAGGTCAGGAATCAGTTCTCTCTCTTACCATGCTTTTCTGGCAGGATCTCTCTCATTTTTCTTTCTTTTGGTTTTTCGAGACAGGGTTTCTCTGTGGCTTTGGAGGCTGTCCTGGAACTAGCTCTTGTAGACCAGGCTGGCCTTGAACTCACAGAGATCCGCCTGCCTCTGCCTCCCGAGTGCTGGGATTAAAGGCGTGCACCACCAACGCCTGCCGGATCTCTCTCATGTCTGCTGTTGCTCTGCTTACTCTAGCTTCCATCTGGTCCCTGCTTTTGCCTCCCACTCGCCATAGGAGTGCTGGCATCACAGGCGGGCACCTCCACATGTAGCTTTTACGTGGGTGCCTGCTGTACCATCTCCCCTGCCCACCCTTGCCCCTTCTACAGACAGCTGACATCCACAACTAAACTTGATTAATCGTTGCTGGCACAGGAGATTAAAACCCACTTGCCTTCTAGACTCTGACTAGTTCCGCTTGGCTCTCACTCAAGACTGAGTTCATGGGTAACCAGGTTTGGGGATTTCCAGTTTTGTTCCTGCAGTGTGTGAACAGCCAGCCCGAAGCACCTGGCCCATGCAGTGACCAGCAGGGAATATGTGTGGTGTCATCCATGCTGCCTCAGCCCCTGAGGACAGGGTTCCTATTGAGATTCCACATGGGGTGGCATATGGTGGCTGGGAGAGGGGCCACAGCAGGCTTCTGACACAGCCCAGCCCTTGAGTGACTGAAGGGGGATCACAGTCCTGGGCACAGCTCTAGCAACTTCCCTGCTTGTCAGAGATAAGGCTAGGGTTGATGCCTCCCACTCAGGCCCGCAAAGCCCAGACTTGGATTCCTATGGCCAGGCAGGAGGATGTCTGTGAGTTTAAGACCAATCTGGTCTACAGAGTGAGTTCCAGGAAAGAGCTATACAGAGAAACCCCATCTTGAAGAACAGAAAGGAAGGAAGGAAGGAAGAAAGGAAGGAAGGAAGGAAGGAAGGAAGTTCTGGAGTTTTCCCTTAAACATACCTGAGTCTGTCTGTCTCTCTCAGATGTATGCATTTTATGTGTTTGAGTACTTGCCTGCAGTACTCCCCGCCTCCCCCTCTACAGGAGCAGCAAATGCGCTGAACGGCTGAGCCGTCTGGAGGCCCTGAACCTCTCTTTCTTACAGGCCACGCCCAGTGTGCCAGCAAACCCATCAGTTCTGTCCTGTGACGCCAGCCTCTGCCACTCCTGTCTCAGGACCTGTTGCTTTCTCGTCCTAAAGGCCCTGCTCCTAGATGTCTGTGCAGCACTTGGATGCCCACACAGCTGGTTCTGTCTTCCTTAGATTTTCCTCAATGCCAATGTGATACCGGCTTCCTCCAGCCCCAGCGTTCCCAGCTTTCTTCTCTGCCCTAGTTTTGGCATTCTTCATACTCATATTAAGAATATTACTGCAGGCCGGGCGTTGGTGGCGCACGCCTTTAATCCCAGCACTTGGGAGGCAGAGGCAGGCGGATCTCTGTGAGTTCGAGGCCAGCCTGGTCTACAAGAGCTAGTGCCAGGACAGCCTCCAAAGCCACAGAGAAACCCTGTCTCGAAAAACCAAAAAAAAAAAAAAAAAAGAAAAAAAGAATATTACTGCAAGGCCAAGGCTAGCCTGATCTACATAGGGAGTTCCAGGTCAGAAGGGGTTATATTTTAAGTCACTGTCTCAAATAATAATTCCAACAACAACAGTAATAATAAATAAAATAGAAACCTTTTTCTGGTTTTTGTTTGTCAGTTTCTCTTTCAGGTAATAAGAAGTTTTTTTTATTTAAATTAAAAACAAGCTTGTTTTACATATCAATCCCAATTCCCTCTCCCTCCCCTCCTCCACTGCCCCCACAGACCCCCTCATGCCCTTTCTGCTCCCCTGGGAGGGTGAGGCCTTCCATGGGGAATCTTCAATGTCTGTCATATCAATTGAAGCTGGACCTAGGCCCTCCCGTGTGTCTAGGCTGAAAGAGTATCCCTCTATGGGGAATGGGCTCCCAAAGTCCATTCGTGTGCTAGGGATAAAAGAAGTTTTCTTTTCTTTTTTATCTTGTTACTGTTTTTTAATATAGGGTCTCACTCTGAAGCCCAGGTTGCCCTGAAAGCTATTGTGTAGCCTAGGTTTGTCTGTCTTCATGCTTCAGCCTCCTAAACTCTGGGATTTCGATGAGGCACCAAGCTCAGCTAAAGGAAGAGATTTCTGTGTGTGACCACTAGCTGTATGAGCAAACAGCAATAGCACGCACTAGTAATAAATAATGTTGTTACTATGCATAACTTATAAAAATGGGTTCAGGATCAAACTTAAGTCTTCAGTGCTTTAGCATCAAGTTTAAGAACGACAGGAGCGCCGGGCGTTGGTGGCGCACGCCTTTAATCCCAGCACTCGGGAGGCAGAGACAGGTGGATCTCTGTGAGTTCGAGGCCAGCCTGGTCTACAGAGCGAGTTCCAGGACAGCCTCCAAAGCCACAGAGAAACCCTGTCTCGAAAAACCAAAAAAAAAAAAAAAAAAAAAAAAGAACGACAGGAGCTTTTCTCAAGTCCCACATGCCTGTTCTTTATCCATTACTGCCCCCTAGTGGCCTATTAAAACAACACACTTGCTATCCAACATTGACCGCATGCGCCAGAGGTGCTTCTTCCTGTGCTAGCAGAACACCGGGACACACTACAGAGCACAGGATCTTCACCCTTACGGCTGAATGGATGACGAGCTGCAGCTCACAGTCCAGCGTCCCAAGTATCATGCAGCTAGCTCATAGAGACCAAAATTCCAGCCGGGCGGTGGTGGCGCACGCCTTTAATCCCAGCACTCGGGAGGCAGAGGCAGATGGATCTCTGTGAGTTCAAGACCAAGCCTGGTCTACAAGAGCGAGTTCCAGGACAGCCTCCAAAGCCACAGAGAAACCCTGTCTTGGAAAACCAAAAAAAAAAAAAAAAAAACATTTGTAAAATACTAAAATAATAAGTTAATAAGTAAATAAAATAAAATGAGGGGCTGAGGGCTGGTAAGATGGCTCAGCAGGTAAAGGGGCTTGCTGCCAAGCCTGTCAGCCTGAGTTTGAGTTCTGTTTGCAGGACTCACAAAGTGGAAGAGAGAACCAACTCCCTCAAGTCATCTTCTGACTTCCGCGTGTGTGCAATGGCATGTCCGTATCACCCCCAAAACCAACAATTAATAAATAAAATCTTAAAATAAAAAGAGCGAGTTCCAGGACAGCCAGGGGCACACAGAGAACCCCGTCTCAAAGAACAACAACAAAGAGTAGCTGTGTGTGGCATAGCACACTTTTAATCCCAAGACCTCAGGGCAGAGGGGGGTGGATCTCTATTCAAGACTATGGTGCTCTAAATAGAGTCCCAAGCTAGTGAGACCCTGTCTCAAAAGAAATTCTTTTAACTAAAAAAAAAAAGGAAAGTACAAACCCCCAGAAAACAGTCAAGTTCAGCAATGACAATGATACAAATTAGAATATTGAGCAACTTTCGAATATTGAAGGTGCTCTGAATCCTCCAGCATCAAAAATTCTGCCACAATTTAATTCCACTTTAAAGCTCTTATTATCAACGGGGGAGATGGCTCAGTGGTTAAGAGCATTGGCTGCTCTTGCAAAGGACCTGAATTCAGTTCCCAGCCCCCACAAAGCTGCTCACAGCATCTGTAACTGCAGTTCCATGGGATCCGGCGCCCTCTTCTGGCCTCCACCAGCACTGCATATGCTTGGTGCACATACATACTTGGAGGCAAGACACTCCAACATATAAAACAAAAATAAATCTTTTTTTTTTTTTTTTGGTTTTTTCGAGACAGGGTTTCTCTGTGGCTTTGAAGGCTGTCCTGGAACTCGCTTGGTAGTCCAGGCTGGTCTCGAACTCACAGAGATCCGCCTGCCTCTGCCTCCCGAGTGCTGGGATTAAAGGCGTGCGCCACCAACGCCCGGCTACAAAAATAAATCTTTTAAAAATTGAAAAATCATTACATTTTATGTATGTATTTGTTTATTTATGTGTGTCTATGTATGTGTGTGTGTGGAAGCATGTATGCCACAGCACTAGTGTGGAGGTCAGAGGACAATTAATGAGAGTCAGCTCTCTCTCTTACTATGTGAGTCCCTGGGATCAAACTCAAGTCACTAAGGTTAGAAAGTGCCTTTACCCACTGAGCCTGGGCCTTCTCTCTCTCTCTCTCTCTCTCTCTCTCTCTCTCTCTCTCTCTCTCTCTCTCTCTCTCTCTCTCTCTCTCTCTCTCTGGTTTTTCAAGACAGGCTTTCTCTGTGTAACAGTTCTGGCTGTCCTGGAACAACTCACTCTGTAGAGCAGGCTGGTCTCGAACTCACAGAGATCCGCCTGCCTCTGCCTCCCGAGTGCTGGGATCAAAGGTGTGCGCCACCACCGCCGGACTTGAGCCTTCTTTCTTGCCAGGCCTCCACCTCATTTTATTTATTTGTTTCTTTGTTTATTTATTTTGGCAGAGTCTCTCACTGAACCTAGAACTTGCCAGCCAGTGCCACCCTGCCTCACCCCTTCAGTCTGTCTCTGTCCCTCAGCGCTGGGCTTCAGCTGTGCCCCTGGTTTTCAAGTGGGTGCTAGATGTCTGACTGCAGGTCCTCAGACTTGCACAGCAAGCATATTATCCACTGGGCTGTCGAGCTAGCTTCTAATACTTTCTTTTTATTGGTTTAATGATATTCCATTGTATAAACATAGCACTTCTGAGTTGTTATTGTGATAGATGGTGCTACGCTATATAGCCGAGACTGGTCCCAAACTTGAGATCCTCCTGCCTCAGTGTCTCAAATACTAAGACTATAGGTCTGCATTGGACATACTACTTTTTTTTTAACCTGTTAATCAGTTGATCGATATTAAAATGGCTTTTAGTTTATGAATAACACTGCCATGGGCACGCATCTGTTTTGGACAGTAGGTTAGATGGATACATACCAAATTAACTATAATGACTGCTCCTGGGAATTAAAGGGAGTGAGCTGGGCAGCCAGAGGAACAAAAGACACTGCAGTTTTATTTATTTTGTATAAAAATGTATCTGAAGTGCTCTGGAAAGATGGCTCAGCTGTTAGGAGTACTTGTTTGTCTTGCAAAGGCTCCAGCTAGGTTGCTACACCTGTATAATGGCTCACAATCACCTGGAATTCCAGGCCCAGGGCATCTGGTGCTCTTTTCTGGCCTCTCCAGGCACCAGGAACACGTACGATATGATACATACACGCAGACCAAACATTCAGACACATAAAAATAAACACAAAAAAATTAAAATGATATCTGAACCTGGTCTGTAGAACATTCCTTTAAATCCTAGCACCTGGAGACAGGGGCAGGTAGATCTCTATGAGTTCAAGGCCAGCCTGGGCTACATAGCTAGTTTTAGGGCGGCCAGAGCTACATAATGAGTCTCTGTCTCAAAATGAAATTAAATTAAAATGTATGTGAGCCAGGTATTGTGGTTCATGCCTGTAACCCCAACACTTGGGAAGCTGATGAAAACTTGGGGGCCACAGTCTGGGATTGGGGTGGGAGAACATTCTAGTAGAGGAATGGGCAGCATCTTCAACATCTTGCAAGGCCAGTGTAGCCAGCACCAGAGAGGGAGAAACAGATAGGATTGAAGACCAAGCTGCCTTGAACTCACAGAGATCTTCCTGCCTTTATCTTGAGAGTACTGGGTTTGAAGGCATGTGCCACAACACCTGGGTTTCCTCCCTCCCTCTCCCTCCCTCTCTTCCTCCCTCCCTCTCTTCCTTTTTTCTTTTTTTTCTTTCTTCTTTCTTTCTTTCTTTTTTTTTTTGAGACAGGGTTTCTCTGTGGCTTTGGAGGCTGTCCTGGAACTAGTTTTTTCCTCCCCACCCCCCCAGACCACCACCTGGCCCTCTCCCTTTCTTTCTTATGGTTTATCATAGGGGTGTGTGTGTATGTGTGTGTGTGTGTGTGTGTGTGTGTGTGTGTACCTGTATGAGTTATACATCATAGACATGCTGGAGTCCCCAGAGGCCAGAAGAGGTTGCTAGATCCCCTGAAGCCAGAGTTACAGGTGGTTGTGAGCCATGATATAGGTGCTGGGAACCAAACTTGGGTCCTCTGCAAGAGCAGTAAGTGCTCTTAACCATAGAGCTGTCTCTTCAGCCTCAACTTTCATACTTTTGTTTTTGTCTCTGGATCCTCTTCTAAGCATGACTATTTGTGAGTTCAAAAGACCAAAGAGCGACATGGGAACTTGGAAGATGAACCTGTGGGTAAAATGCTTCTCATGCCAGCCTAATGACCTGAGTTCAATCCCTGGAACCCACAGAGAGGTAGAAGCAGACAGCTGACTCCACACAGTTCCCTCTGACCTTCACACTCAACCTGCATCACACACAAATAAAATTGAATTTTAAATTTAAAAATTGAAATATAATAATAATCATCATAGCGGTAATAATAAGAAATGACCCATATGCCACTTGTATTTCACTAAGTCACACTGACATTATGAAATGTTCTCGGCCCTGACTGAAATCGTTCCCTCTCTGCACCTGTTTGAAGGTACCATTGCCAGCTCCTATCTTAAGAGCCATGGGAAGAGTCTAACCACGGTGCAGCTGGGGGAGGCTGGTGACCCGGTTTTGTTTACATTTTTTGATAAGTTACTCTGGCCTCCTAGTGTAGAGTTCAGCAGAGTGCCATCCCACAGGAAGGCAGGGGAGGCTATGGAGGTCACATGGAGGTTGGAGGGGTCAGACAGCTTCGAGGTTCTGACTTGGGCAGCGGAGAATGGGGAGCCAGCTGGTGGATTCCATCAGTGCCTGCACAGGTCCCACCCTTCAAGAAGCCTTTCTTCCTTCTATCTCCCTGTGCTGACGCAAGTCCTTACCTCCTTACCAGATAAATGTAGCTTTTTCAAGCCTCCCATCTTTCTATCAGCCCCAGGGCTGCCGGACTCAGGACCGTCTGTCTACTGCATGTAAGAGCCCAGCTTCCTGGCTAGTTCAGGCTGACGCCAGTGAGAACTACGGGTGACAGCTGGACTCTCAAGTCTCTTCCATTGACTAACTACCTCTGTCAGGAACTAAGGAGGGTACATAATTCTTGTCACCTAAACACCGATGGCCTGTCCACCTCTGTGGCTGAATTGGGATAAAAACTGAGAACATCCAGGGGGTGTAGGAAGGAGGGAAATCCTTCACTGGAGTCTTGTTGAAGTCTCTGAATAGCCAAGAATCAAGAATGCTAATACAATTAACAGCATTTTCTGTGAAGGTTGCCGACATGGACACAGTCTGCCTCTTACATAGGGTTATTTCAGGTAAGAATGTTGGCCTAACAAGGAGCCACGCTTAAAGTCCAAGAGTGTTTGACCTAGTGTGGTCTTTCCCTTTCTCAGATGGAAACCTGCAATCTTCTAGGAATGCCACAAGCAAGATGATAAAGTCCACTTATGGTTCAAGACTTCTTATTCTCATGTGCCAACTTTGTGACCAGTGGTTCTATCTTTTTGTTTGTTTGTTTCATTTTGTTTTGTTTTTCGAGACAGGGTGTCTTTCTCTGTATTGTTTTGGAGGCTGTCCTGGAACTCGCTCTGCAGACCAGGCTGGCCTTGAACTCAAGAGATCAGCCTGCCTCTGCCTCCCGAGTGCTGGGATTAAAGGCGAGCGCCACCAACGCCTGGCTCTATCTTTTTAAAATTTAAATTAGAAACAAGTTTGCTTCACTTGTCAATCCCCGCTCCCTCTCCTCCTCCCACACCCCCACAGTGGTTCTGTCTTAACAGGTGTTAATACTATCCTCCTCAACTCAAGAATCTCCCTAGGATGCCAGTTACCCTAAAGGAGGGGGAAAAAACCATTTTGCTGTTGTTTCTGAGACAGTTTCTCGTGTCCCAGGCTGACCTTAGCTTTGCTGCATAGCTGAGGGTGACCTTGAACTCTTGGTCCTCCTGCCTTTGTCTCCCAAACACCAGGGTTTCCAGTGTCACCATGCCCAGTTTATGCAATGCTGGGAACTGAACTCAGGACCTTCTGCATGCTAGAACTCCATCAACTGAGTCACACCCCAGCTGAGGGGAAAAATTCTTAGCCACTTTTTGCGATATAAATTGAGAGGCTGCCAGGCATTGGTGGCTTATGCCTTTTTTTTTTTTTTTCTGGGATAGGGTTTCTCTGTTTTTTTTTTTTTTTTTTTTTTTTTTTTGAGGCTGTCCTGGAACTCGCTCTGTAGATCAAGCTGGCCTCGAACTCACAGAGATCCTCCTGCCTCTGCCTCCTGAGTGCTGGAATTAAGGGGGTTAGCCACCAAGTCTACAGCCTGGTCTACAGAGTGAGTGCCAGGATAAGTTCCAAAGCTACACAGGGAAACCCTGTCTCGGAAAACAAAACAACAAAAAACAAACCAAAACAACAACAACAACAACAAAAAACAATAAATTGAGAAGCCACCTAAATCAAAATCATACATATGACTATTGTTAAGGCATTTACTAAACTGGAGAGATGGTTCGGTAGTTAGAAACACCTGTTGCTCTCCCACAGGACCCTGGTTCTATGCACAGCACCCTCGTGGTGACTTACAACTACCTGTAACTCCAGTCCCGGAGCTTCTTATGACTCTTGTGGCCTCTGCACACATATGGTGCCCGTATACACATGCAAGCAAAACACCTGTACGCAGGAGTAAGATTAAGCCATTCAAGTGTGCTTCTCTCTCGAAAACCCACAGCCACTTGGGTATATGCTATCTTTTCCTTGAGTGCCTCTCTTTTTGTTATTTTGTTGTTGTTAATTCCCTGCTTAAATCCATGGTAAAATCTTTCCTTGATAAACTCCAACTGTGTTTCATACTGGCTCACAGTGAAGTTCTTTGCTGCCTCCAAGTCAAGAATCCTGCGTTGGCTGGGTGTGGTAATGCAGGCCTTTAATCCCAGCACTCAAGAGGCAGAGACAGGCGGATCTCTGTGAGTATCCGGCCAGTCTGGCCTATGTGGCCATTCCAGACCAGCCTGCTTCCCCTGAGCAGAAAAAAAAAAAGGTCTTCTGGTTACTGCACACAGCCTCATGGGGCCTTGGATCCTGTATCTCATAGTGGCTGACAAGGTCAACAAGTCCATACCTGACTGCTTCAGGCACCCTCATGACCCACCCCGTGGCCTGCCCCTCCCCCAAAGTTCCCTTCAGGAAGATGGTATCCTTCCAGATGGCCTCCCTGGGGGCTTCTCCAGGGAATGGCCCTTCCTTCTCATCATTTCTTAACTATCACATCCCCAAACCTCCCCCACCCATTTTATTTTTGCTCTTGTTTTTGTGTTTGTGACAGGGTACCTCTGGGTAGCTCAGGCTGACCTCAAACCCATGACTCCAACCCCCACACCTCCCGAGTGACATAGGCATATGTCATCAAACTTGGCGCCCTCTTGTTTTGTTGGAGAAAAGATCTTGGTGGCCCCTGGTGGGCTCTTCCTGCCTCAACCTTCTAAATTCCCTAGATTCCGGAATTGCAGCACCTGTTCTGGCTCTAGCACCTGGCCCTTTAAAACTCCCACAAGCCTGCCCTCTATCCCTCCGACTCAGCCCTGTGATGGGAAAGTTGAGTCAAAGGCATGCTCCAAGATGCCGGAGTTAAGTGTGCAAAGGTAAACAAAACTGATGGGGGAGGAGGCTATGGCTCAGCAGGTAAAGGTGCTTGCCTAAAATTCTGAGCATCTTGAATTCAATCCCCAGGACTCAGGATGGAAGCAGGGTTGCCCTCTGACCTCCACTTGTGCTTGCAATCTCAGTTCTGGGAAGCAGGAAGAACTCTAGTTTGAGGCAGAGGTCTGGGGTAGTGCTGAGTATTGGAGGGGCAGGGAGCTGGGTACTGAGTAAGGGAGGGGCAGAGGTCTGGGGTAGTGCTGAGTATTGGAGGGGCAGGGAGCTGGG
Organism: Mesocricetus auratus; assembly: GCF_017639785.1. Taxonomy (NCBI): domain Eukaryota; kingdom Metazoa; phylum Chordata; class Mammalia; order Rodentia; family Cricetidae; genus Mesocricetus; species Mesocricetus auratus. The sequence goes on along the minus strand of NW_024429197.1, from coordinate 19,763,411 downwards.
TACTGAGTAAGGGAGGGGCAGAGGTCTGGGGTACTGAGTATTGGAGGGGCAGGGAGCTGGGGTACTGAGTAAGGGAGGGGCAGGGAGCTGGGGTACTGAGTAAGGGAGGGGCAGAGGTCTGGGGTACTGAGTATTGGAGGGGGCAGAGGTCTCCGGTGCTGAGTATGGGAGGGGGCGGAGGTGGAAGGGGTTGGAAGTCCGGGCACTGCTCAGTATAGAAGGGGCAGAGGTCTGGGGTACTTCCGGGTGGGTCAGGAGCTCTCTGCTGGTAGATCATCTGTATAGATGAGAAAAGAAACAAGCATACACCAGGTTCTTCTAGCTTGGGCAATTGAGTGAATGGGGAGGGCTGTTGAGTCTGCCTATGCTGGGAACTGAGTATACAAGAAGGAACGTGACCTACCTAGCCGGGCCCCTAACAGAGCTTGCATTCCAGATGGATGAGTGCATGGTAGATTCCTGTTGCACGTCTGGGAAGGTCATGAGCTGAGCACACAAAGAATGGAGGAGGCTCCTGGGAACGTGGCTGAGGAGGAGATGCTGTAGCTTAGAACGGAAGGCTGGGAAGCCAGGCCCTGATGAGGCTAGGCCTAGTGCGAAGCTCTCTTCCCTGTCAAGATGAAAGGACCAATGTAGCTTGGCAAAGGCAAAAGGGTTTTCAGTTGCTTAAGCTGGCCTCCTGACCCTCCTGCCTCCGCTTCCCAAGTGCTGGGATCACACATATGCACCTGGCTCCTTGATCAAACCTTCAGGCAAGAAGTCTGGGTGTGGTTCTGAGGACCCAGAGGAAACACCTATAGTGTTGGATGTACCACGCCAGGGACCCAGGAAGGAGGCATGAGGAGAGGCTTCATAAGTTTGATGGCCTGGGTTTCTCTCTGGATGGGTTGCTCTCATTCAGGCGTGCGTGAGTGCGAGGGGCGAGCCGTCTGCATGGTTGCTCATCCAGACCAGATGAGGAGAGACCAGAGAAGTCAGACAGCAGAGAGAGAATGCAGGGCCTATGGGAAAAGGGAAGGGGCGATGGCATCACCTGAAGGTTCTGCTAAAGCACAAGCTATGGAGCTCCAGGTGCCCCACCCCCAGCTTCTAACTCAGTGGGTTTAAGGTTGAGGCCTGCTGATTTCACTTTTGACCATTCCCTGGTGATTAGATGCTGACTCAGAGACCATGATATTTCACAGCAGGGAGGAGGGCCCAGCACCCAAGGATAAACAGGGCCATATGGAGCAGTGGTTCTCAGCCTGCATGTTGCCACCCCTTGACCCCCTTTGAGGGGTCAAACAATCCTTTCACAGGGGTGGCATGTCAGATATCCTACATATCAGACCTTTACTGCTGTAAAGGATGGCTAGGGCAGGAACAGGTTGTGTAGGGAAACTATGGTGTGATATCACTTGATACCCATCCTCCCTAGGATGTTAGAAGCCCAGGGGTGTTCGGTCTCCATGGTCTTTCCCACACTAGCCCTGCCTAGGTTCGGTAGGCAATAATTGTAGTTAACTGGAAAAAGGACTGAATTCACAGAAGAGGAAGTTTGGGAATGCTCCATAAAGGCTAGCAGGATCCGAACTCAGTATCCTTTACCATAATTTCCCCAGAAAACTGAGGTCATCAGCCAGGAGCTGCTTCAACCCCCATTCTCTGTTCCTTTATTTCCTTAAGGGAGAGATGATAGTTAACAGCACCATGCCCCACTGGCTAGCCCAGTCCCTCCTTGAGCACCAGACCCCACCCCTTTCTGTGCCTCTAGGTTTGTTCACTCTCTCTGCGGCCTTCCTTCTCTTTCTTTCAATTGGCAATCTCCTATGGCAACAATACCAATTTGCTGTGTCCTGAGATGGATTCCAGGGAATCTACTTGTTACCACTGCTACTGTAGCCATGTCTCTGGGAATTCCTGATCTCCATCACTGGCCCTCTGGTGAGTCCATGTCTACCCTTTGGTGATCCCCAAACCTATGCGGCCATTGTTTCATCCAACCGAAATTTCTGTAGCTAACATCTTATGCTATTGTGCTAGCAATGGGATACAATGGCAGACAGAATGTTGTCTTATCCATGCCAAGTGCACACTCTCCCTCAGAGCTATACCCCATGGAGACAGTGACTGGAACTTGGTGTGGGTCCTAGTCTAGGGTGACAGATGTACTAGAACCAACAAAGGTGCCAACTGCAAAGGACACCAGAACTGTCATGAGAAATCTTCTTCAGGGAACAGTGATCCTAAAAGGTGTTTAAAGAAGTACTGAAGTCGGGGGAGACAGCTCTGTTAATAAAATGCTGGTTTTACAAGCGGGAGGACTGGAGTTTGACCCACAGAACGTATGTAAAAAGGCATGGTGGCCTGTGTTTGTGATCCCTGTGCTGGGGAGGTAAAGGCAGATGGATGCCTGGCTAGTCTAGCCTAATCATAAAGCCCCAAGCCAAGAAAACACTGTGGACAGTACCTGAGGAATGACACCCAAGAGGACCTCTGACCACACATGCACATGTACACACACACACACCACACACACACACACACACACACACACACACACAGTTCAGGAGAGGTCATTATTTTGATCTAAGCTCCTGAATTGAGCTCCAACTGTCTAGGGAAAATGTAAAAAATGGATCACTCATGCTAAAGGCCCATATTACTAAATTGAAACTAAGATTTTTTTTGTGTGTGTGCCTAATAATTCGGATTTAAAGAGACAACAGCTGAATTTCTCAAACATGCTAGTTAATCCTTACACAAAATAGCTGAGGTAAGCTGAGGGTAATCAATCAGCTGTCCCCCAACTGTCTCCTTGTCTCTGCCGTACATGGACAATTAATTTTGTTCTGCTTTTCTTTCTTTCTTTTTTTTTTTTAGTTTTTCGAGACAGGGTTTCTCTGTGGCTTTGGAGGCTGTTCTGGAACTAGCTCTTGTAGACCAGGCTGGCTTTGAACTCACAGAGATCGGCCTGCCTCTGCCTCCTGAGTGCTGGGATTAAAGCCGTGCGCCACCTTGCACCACCACCGCCCAGCTGTTCTGCTTTTCTTAACCCTTTTCTGTCTACAGAAGCAAAGTATTGTGTTCAGCATAGCATTCTATTTTATGGAACCAAGTGCTGTCTGACTTTAGAGCCAAAAACAAAACCAATGGAGACAGATAAGCTAAATTGCTGTGAAATGTCCAGGCCAAGGCATTGGAAGAATGAGAACGAAGCTGACCACTGCGGTCCACACCTGTTTCCCTGCAGCTTCCCCGTCACTCAGGGGCTCGAACAAAAACCATGCACAGGGATGGGTAGGTGTGGATGTGGTGGTGTGCCCAGTGCATAATCGGTTCTCACAGTCGAACGGGGAAATGGAAGTGTTTACCTCCTGGTAGCCTGGTGAGCTGCAGGATAGAGTCTGTATGTTCTTGTGAAAGCTGCATAAACACTAAGGAGATTTAATGGGTGCTAAGCAGTTAAGTTTAAGGAGGAAGTCGGGCGTTGGTAGCACATGCCTTTAATCCCAGCACTCGGGAGGCAGAGGCAGGCAGGTCTCTGTGAGTTCAAGGCCACCCTGGTCTACAGATCGAGTTCCAGGACAGGCTCCAAAACAATACAGAGAAACTCTGTCTCAAAAAACAAAACAAAAAAGCTTAAAGAGGTTTCCAACTTAGCTTGCTTGTTTTTAAGAGTAGCCTGAAACTACCTGGCTAAGAATGATCTTTGTCAGGGTGAAAACACAAGGCTCACCTCAATGGAGATCAAAGATGGTTTATTCTGTCTCAGATGGTGGGCATCCGAGGGACTGCTCCTTATGATGATGTCCCCTTGAAAAGCTGTGTACCGTTCCGTCTGACCCAGGAATGGGGTATGGATAAGTCTATGGGATTTTTGCCCCTGGTTCTTGCACTTGCCAAACACTAAGCAGTTACTCAGCCTCTCGAGTCTAGGGTCCCTCCCCCTGCACAGAGGTGATGATGCTACACACTCTACCTGTTGAGAGGATTCAGTGAAATGATGTGTGCAAGCTTAATAAATGCCAGCGATGGCTATTATTAGCATTAGTGTAGGCAGCGTGAGAGTAAGAGCAAGGAGATAGTTAAGTTTCAGCCCACGCTTGCTGGCTTTCGTGACTTGGCTCGGTTCTCCAGGCTGAGAATAGTGCCTAGCTTGTAGGTGACACTACATTGTGTTACGGATTTGTGTCATTATTTTCAAATAATAGTACTAGAGAAATGTTTCTGCAACTGTCGTGCTCTGAAGAGATGTTACAGGAAGTCTATGAGGTCTCAACTCTGCTTTGCAGTTTTCTATTGTGACATGGGTAGGAACACACACACAGACACACATACAGACACACACAGGGAAACACACCCAGGACATATACATACGCAGGAGACACACTGCCTTCCTCCCCCACTCTTCGAAGGTTTAGCCTTATTTATCTGCTCACAGAAACCTTGAAAATGCTACATTGTAATAACCAACCGTTAACTTGGCGCTGTGGGGAGGTTTATCTCTAGTCTCTCATCTTATTTCTGTTTTAGTGATGATGCAATCAAGGCCAAGAACTAGAAAATGGCTTACCCAGCTAATACATGGCTTAGTTTCTTCTGGACATCTGTTTGGGGAATTTGATCACTGCCCGCTTCATTTCCTATCTTAGACTTACTTTATTTCATATGTGCGAGCGCTTTGCCTGCACGTATGTATGACACAGAGGTCAGTAACTGCCAAGACTGGTGTTTGTGAACTGCCATGTAAATGCTGAGAATCAAACCCCAGTCTTTTGGCAGAGCAGCAAGTGCTCTTAACTGCCGAGCCCTGCCCCAGCCCCTTACTTCATTTCCATCTTCTAAAATACTGCTTTCTCTTATTGTTTAGTTTATTCATGAGTTTTTACTCATATTATTGTGTGTGTGTTTGATGTATACGGGGGTGCACACATGTGACGGTCAGGACAGTGTTGTAGAGTCAGCTCTCTCCTTCCAGATTCTTATGGGTTCTGAGGACTTAAGTCAGGTCATTAGGCTTGCACGGCAAGCACTTTCCACCCCGAGCCACCTCCCCTGACTCCTCTGTCATTGTTCATTTATTTAGTCTGTCTTTTCATGGTGCTGAAATGAGAGCCTGTGCTTGCTAAGCTATTTTCTGGCATAAATACAGATAGGTGTGGTGGTGCACACCTGTAGGATCCCAGCCTAAAAGGAAGATCCAAGAATGCAGGGCCATCCTTGGCTGCATGAGTTCAAGGACAGCCTGGGCTACAGTTACATGAGGCCCTTAATAAAATAAAATAAAGTAAAACATAAAAGTACAGCTCTCAGCCGGGTGATGGTGGCGCACTCCTTTAATCCCAAGCACTCGGGAGGCAGAGGCAGGTGGATCTCTGTGAGTTCGAGACCAAGCCTAGTCTACCGAGGGAGTTCCAGGACAGGCTCCAAAACAGTACAGAGAAACCCTGTCTTGAGGGGAAAAAAAAGTACAGCTCTTTATCACTTTCTCTGGGAAGCCTTTCCCAATTATCACCTTTGTGTAAATTATGTTTCCCTTTCCCTTTGCCTGAGAGCCCCATCTGTGGCACTTAACTCCATAAGCCTTGGTAACAGATGGATGTAATCAATTACCCAGTAATTGCCATGAGACTGAGTCACAGGGAAAGGTGATGCCTTATTTGTTTTGGTAGCCTAGGTCCAGCCTGGGTCTAGCCTGGGTCTCTTCCAGCAAGACAATAGCAGTAATGAATTCCTTTACCCATATCCTTGATGGCTAAACATGATTTTTGCAGGCTAGTTCTAGCTTTTAATAGTCTGGTTCTTGGTCATGCTACACACTTAATGCCAGTTTCAGATCTGGAAATTAATGGTGGCTCATTCTCAATCATTTTCTAACTAACTGTAAAGGCTTCCTCTCCTCAGTGTGACTGGGGAAGGACTTCTACTGACTACTTGCTTTTATACCCCTCTAGTGCTGGGATTAAAGATGTGAGCTATAATTCTCTTTTAGACTGATTCATTCTTGTGTAGATCCGGGTGACCTTGAACTCAGAGAGATCTGTCTACCTCTTAATCCTGAGTCCTAGGATTAAAGGTGTGTGCCACCACCTCCTAGCTTCTGGCTGCTGGGATTAAAAGTGTGTTGCTGACTTTGCTTTGTGAATCCTCAGGTAAGCTTTAATAAATCATAAATAATATCACCACACCAGATTTCTCCCTAACCCCACAATGATTTCCTCTATCAAGATTTCTCTTTCCTTGTTCTCCCTTTCTGTCCCTCCCCCAACTCAACCATCCTGTTCCCTCATGTTCTCCTCCCCTCTCCTCTTCATCCCTTCCTCTCCTTTCCCCTCCCAGTTTACCCAGGAGATCTTATCTATTTCCCTTCCCCAGGGGCATTCATGCTTGTCTCTCTTAGGATCCTTCTCACCTAGCTTCTCAGGGGTTATGGATTGTAGCCGGGTTATCCTTTTATGTCTAATATCCATTTATGAGTGAGTACATACTTACATACACTTATGAATGAGTACATACTATGTTTGTCTTTCTGGGTCTGGGTTACCTCACTCCGGATGTTTTTTTTCTAGTTCTATCCATTTGCCTGCCAATTTCAAGATGTCCTTGGCTTTTACTGATAAGTAATACTCATTTGTGTAAATGTACCACATTTTCTTTATCCATTTTTCGGGTGAGGTCATCTAGGTTGTTTCCAGGTTCTGGCTATTACAAATAATGCTGCTATCAAAGACCCTGACATTAACCCACACATCTATGAACACCTGATTTTTGACAAAGAAGCAAAATTGTACAGTGGAAAAAGAAAGCATCTTCAACAAATGATGCTGGCATAACTGGATGCCAACATGTAAAAGAATGCAAATAGATTCATATCTGTTGTCATGCAGAAAACTCAAGTCCAAGTGGATCAAGACCTCAACATAAATTCAGTTACACTGAACCTGATAGAAGTAAAAGTGGGAAGTAGCCTTGAACACATTGACACAGGAGACCACTTCCTATATATAACACCAGTAGCACAGACAGTGAGATGGACAATTAATAAATGGGACCTCCTGAAACTGACAGGCTTCTGTAAGGCAAAGGACATGGTAAATAAGACAAAATGGCAGCCTACAGAATGGAAAAAGATCCTCACCATCCCCACATCTGATAGAGAGCTGATCTCCAAAACATAAAAAGAACTCGAGAAACTAGGCATCAAAATACCAAATAATCCAATTTTAAAAAGGGGTACATGCTAAACAGAGAATTCTCAACAGAAGAAACTCAAATGGCCAAAAACAATTTAAGGAATTGCTCAACATCCTTAGCTACCAGGGAAATGCAAATCAAAATGACTCTGAGGTACCATCTTACACTTGTCAGAATGGCTAACACTCATGACAGCTTATGCTGGAGAGGATGTGGAGAAAGGGAAACACTCCTCCTCTGCTGGTGAGAGTGCAAACTTGTACAGCCATTTTGGAAATCAGTATGGTGATTTCTCAGAAAATTGGGAATCAATCTACCTAAGACCCAGCAATACCACTTTTGGGCATATACCCAAAGGATGCTCATTCATACCACTATGCTCATTTTAATAAGATTCTGGGAATTGAACCTATAGCCTTGTACATGTGAGACAAGCCTTCTACAACTAAGCTACATCCCCAGTCTGGTGTTTCCAATTTTACACACACACTCTCACAACTATATATAACCTAAGTAATATTCTTATATGTATATTACGTTTTTGAGACAGGGTCCTACTGCACGCTATGCTGTCAAACTCCAATCCTTCCGACTCAAACTTCTAAGTGTTGAGGGTATAGTCGGTAGAGTCCTGTGTCATCACACCTGGATAGAATCAGGGCTCAAATTTTGAGTCACAGATGCTCAGCACATTGTTTGAACAGCACGTTTTTAGGTATAATAGAAGTTCTGAACTGAAGAAGCTGGGAAGGTGTGATTATGATTATGAATGTTGGTGAGATACTTCAGATGACTGGGTGGTCTGGGATGACTTCTGTGAGGGATCAAATATTATATAAATGATCTTTTTGGTTTGGTTTGGGGTGACAGAGTTTCTCTGTGTAGCCCTGGATATCCTGGAATTTGCTCTGTACATCAAGCTAGTCTGAACTCAGATATCCACCTTCTTCTGCCTTCCCAGTGCTGGGATTAAAGGCATGCACCACCACTACCACCAGGCTTTTTTGTTTGTCTTGGTTTTGGTTTTTTGAGACAGGATTTCTGTGTAACCTTGGCTGTCCTGAAACTCACTCTGTAGACCAGGTGGACCTTGAACTCACAGAGATCCAACTGCCTTTGCCTCCAGAGTGCTGGGATTAAAGGTGTGTGCCACCAGACCCATTAATACTTCTAGATTTAATACAAATCACCAGATACTACTCCATGAGGTAAGGAAGAACTCTGTTTTGTATACCATGGTAACCATGGCATTTAGCATATAATTAGAGAAAGCTCTGATTAGCCATTTATTGGAATGAATTGGTATATAAATACACATATTTCCTCATTTGTTAAACAAGTGTCAAAGGAGTATTTGTCCACCTTTTGGTAATTTCTGGTTTTGGTGTCTATAAGGACAGAAAGATGGTTCCTGGCATTTAGGGATTAAAGGATAATGGTAAATTCCACATTTTATAATCCCAAGAGATGACGTGACTTTTGAAATGGTTTGCCAAGCCTTCATGTAAGTGTAAAGTCAATGATTAAAATTCATTACCCAAACCTAAACATTTTTTTTTGAGACAGCGTTTCTCTGTGTAGTTTTGGCAGTCCTGGAACTGCCAAACCACCACCAACCACCACCCAGCCTCCAAACCTAAATCCAGCACTTGAGTGGCAGGAGGCAGAGGATCTCAGTGAGTTTGAGGCCAGCCCAGTCTACAAAGCTACACAGAGAAATCCTGTCTTGAAAAACAAACAAAGCCGGGCGGTGGTGGTGCACGCCTTTAATCCCAGCACTCGGGAGGCAGAGGCAGGCAGATGGATCTCTGTGAGTTCGAGGTCGGGCTGGACTGACAGCCTCCAAAACAATACAGAGAAACCCAGTCTTGTGAAACAAACAAAAAAAAAAAAAGAAAGAAAAGAAAAAAAACAAAAGTTTCTACATAGAAACAAAAACATTGTATCACATGCATATACACGTGCATGGACTTTCTGTGTGCTGCCATGAGTTGCCATGAGATGCTCTGCAAGTAAGGCCCTCACTAGATGTAGCTCCTTGCCCTTAAACCACAATCATTAGCCCAAATAAACCTTTTTTCTTTTCTTCCTCTTTTTGTACCTTACAGCGCAAACTAATTGCAGGAGTGTCACTAGAACAAAAACAGAGGGGATGGTTAGATTTTGTTTGATTAAAGCTTTGCCAAGATTTGCTCATCTTTTCAGAACAATTTCATCACACTCACTATGTCTTTCCTCCTCCCCACCCAGACACGGTTTCTCTGTGTAGTGCTGGCTGTCCTGGAATTCACTATGGTTGACCAGGCTGGCCTTGAACTCAGAGACCGACTTGCCTCTGTGAGGATTAAAGGCATGCGTCACCAATCACACCACTATTTTCTAATGGCCATCACAATCCAACCTCAAGATTATGTGTTCTCAAAACTTCAGTATAGGCCGGGCGGTGGTGGTGCACGCCTTTAATCCCAGCACTCGGGAGGCAGAGGCAGGTGGATCTCTGTGAGTTTGAGACCAGTCTGGTCTACAAGAGCTAATTCCAGAACAGCCTCCAAAATCACAGAGAAACCCTGTCTCGAAAAAAACAAAAACAAAAAACAAACAAAAAGCAAGCAAGCAAAAAAAAAAAACCACAAAACAGCAAACTTCAGTATGCCTTGTGTATTAAGCTTAATCGTTTGGCGGACCACCTATTAACTGTAATTTAGAATTCCTTTGTGTAGAAGTAGGCATTTTGTGGCTGTTTTTAACATTATGGTTGTGTGTGCATCCCATTTGGGATGATGGGTGTTGGGGTGGACCGTTCTCAATCCATGTAGTGTGGAAAGAGCATCTTCCGCAGGTGTGAGCGGCCGGTCCTCCGAACGCCAGGGGGCGCTGTGGCGCCTCACAGCCACTCCAGGTCACTCTCGTGTGGCCGCCCCGCCTCGGGCCCCCGGGCGGAGTGGGCGGGCACGACTGCGCCCAGGTCGCAAGGCGCCCTTCGACCAGCCGCGCCCGGGGCGGGCGGGTATAAATGGAGCGGTGGCTGCTCCAGCCGCCTCTCTCCGCCCCGGGTCGCAGCAGCCTGTGCTGCGTTCGGGCTCAGCAAGCCTGAAGCAAAAAGGAAAAAACTTAAAAAAAATACAAAAAAGCCCTTAAAAACTCAAAAAAAAAATAAGGAAGAAAGAAAAAGAAAAAAAGCAAAAGAAGAAGAAAAAGAACGAGACAGCGAGTCGTCCTGGGAGCCCGCGGGGAAGTGACTTTCGCACGTTTCCGGCCTGCCTGTCTGTCCGCATCAGTCCGTCTGGTGGTGAGCCGCCCCCGGCCTCACGGCCCGCCTCCGCACGCCTCTGCGCCGCGTGGCAGCCCCGCGCCCCGGCCGGCTGCACCACGTGTCCGGCTGCCCTTCGCCGGCACCCGCAAAGATTTGGTTTCCCCCTTCCCGGGCCGCTGTAACTGTAAACCGCCGGGAGCCCGGGGCCTATATTTATCGAGAAACGCGTGTCCCCAAGGCCACCGAGAGCGCAGCATCTGTCTGCCTCTTGAAAAAAAAATTGCCTCCTTTGCTAGGGGACTCCCTACTTTAATTTCATATTTTTAAGCTCCAAGCTAGGACAGCTGGAGAGTGCAAACTCCAGGAGAGGGCCATATTGTTTTTGAAAGCCTTTTGTCTTGGGGTTTTTGCGGTTCCGTTGCAAGTCGTTCCCGCACACCCGTCCCGCCTGCTTCTGCCTCTCTCGGCGTCTCTGGTGCCACCTGTGCGCTGCGGCGCGGGCCACGACTCTTCGGAGCCCCTTTTGTCCTGCAGTGGGCCCTGTAAGAAGTCCTGGCGGGGCTCGGGGTTGTGGGGGCTGGGGAGATGAACGCTGCAGCCAGCAGCTACCCCATGGCCTCCTTGTATGTGGGCGACCTGCACTCGGATGTCACCGAAGCCATGCTATATGAAAAGTTCAGTCCTGCGGGGCCTGTGCTGTCCATCCGGGTCTGCCGCGATATGATCACCCGCCGATCTCTGGGTTATGCCTACGTCAACTTCCAGCAGCCTGCTGACGGTGAGTTGCAGCGGTGTCTACAGTCGGGAGATTCCAGGGGACCTTAGGAGTCCTGTAGCGGAGGCTGAGCTGGCAAGGGCTGACTCGGGAGGAACGTGACAGCATGTTGCCAGAGAAACCATACGGGAAGCAAGATAAGGTGGTTAAGAGCCGGACTTGTGGTCATGACCCCGGCTTCCAGTCTTGCTTCTAACCTGATGACCTTGGGCTACTGAGTGGGGGTTGGAATCCAGGAGATTGTATGTAAATCGGGACCTGGATAAAGTGACTAGTCCCACTCAAGCAGAAGTAGGGCTGTTGTAGACCCTGGCATCGACTGGCACTCACTGGATTGAAACAGTACCCTCTGAAAGTGTAGGTTGCAAAAGCTGCTGGCCCTCCCTGCGCCTTAACCTGGATTGAGTCTTGATTTTTTGTTGATTAGGGATGGCTGTAGGGCAGTGGGAATTTCCTGACTAGTCTTGGGAGGCCTTGCTAGTGCCACCAGCAGCTTCTACCAGGCCAGCCCCCACCCCCACTCCCCTGTCATTTGCCTGTCACCTGTGAACGATGCTTGTCAAAACCCTTGTGAAGGAAAGGGACTGTATCAAGTTTGGGGCTCCCAGTGCAGTGCTCTGCCATCCTAGATGGAGCAGTAGGGACTGCAGGCAAGCCACAGATAAGCCCAGGAAACCTAATCGGGAGCTGCATGTGACTCCAGATTAAAATGGAGCAACTGCAGAGACCACAGCTCAGGGAAGGGGGCAGGACACCAGGAAAGGCTCTCTAGGCCTTGTCCATGAGGCAAAGACTCTTTTACCCCCAGGTTGCAGCTGAGGCCAGGGAATTGGTCTAGTTGACATGGTTTTTTTTTTTTTTTTTTTTTACGAGACAGAGTTTCTCTATTGTTTTGGAGGCCTCAAACTCGGAGATCCATCCGCCTGCCTCTGCCTCCTGAGTGCTGGGATTAAAGGCGTGCGCCACCCCCCCCCCCACATGGTTTTTTGTTGTTTTGTTTTGGTTTTTCGAGACAGGGTTTCTCTGTATTGTTTTCGAGGCTGTCCTGGAACTCGATTGGTAGACCAGGCTGGCCTCGAACTTGCAGAGATCTGCCTGCCTCTGCCTCCCGAGTGCTGGGATTAAAGGCGTGCACCAACACCACCCGGCTTACATGGGTATTTCTATCGAGTACATAGACACTAGTACTAGTGCCTGACCATGAGGGCGTAAAAAGGGGGCTTTTTTAGTGGGGGAGTGATGGAGTCACTTAGCTGTTGCCTGCTCTTTTGACTTCTGAACAGGTTGTGTGTGTGTCTGAGATAGCAGAAGCCGTTGGTCGTGTGTGTCTGCCAACACATACCACTGTAGGACTTCTCCCGGCTATAAATAAGCCTGATTTGTCGGCTTACCAACTCCACTCGTGTTGTCTGAAATAGATCAGGAATTGTGTTGGGATGGGCTCACTGCTAGTATCAAGGAATAGTTTGCAGACTTAGGGGCAAGCTTCTACTTTCACTGATCTGTCTTGGCTGATTAGATAGTTGAATTTGTTTTGGGGAGCTTTTCCTTGGCAATGCTCAAGAGACCCCCTACTAGGCTTATTGCTAGTCCCTGCCCTTTGAAGTTAGAGGGGTAAGGTGCGGAATATGCTTGCCTACTTTTGAGTTGTTTTTGAGACAGGATCTCTCTACATAGTCCTGGCTGCCCTGGAACTCACTACTTAATTAATGTAGACCAGGCTGGCCTTTGTTGTGTGGCAACATTTCCTGAGGGGACAGCACACACATCTACTCACCCCAGATAAGGGCCCCTGACAGACCAAAGTATGGATGCCAGTGACGTCCAGCACAAACCAATGAGCTTTATTGGGATTTCTTAGATGTGGGTGAGTCTGTTACATTGCCAAAGCCCACCCCAGTGGGAGTGATGGCTCACAAAGCTGGGAACCTGGAGCACATTGCTTAGACTTGCAGGAAGTTCAACAGGTTGGATAGTGTCCTTTCCAGGTTGTATTGTTTTGGAGGCTGTCCTGGAACGCACTCTGTAGCCCAGGCTGACCTCGAACTCAGAGATCCACCTGCCTCTGCCTCCAGAGTGCTGGGATTAAAGGCGTGTGCCACCAACACCTGGTGCTCTTTAACGGTTTTTTTTTTTTTTTTTGGTTTTTCAAGACAGGGTTTCTCTGTGGCTTTGGAGGCTTTCCTGGAACTAGCTCTTGTAGACCAGGCTGGCTTTGAACTCACAGAGATCCACCTGCCTCTGCCTCCCAAGTACTGGGATTAAAGGCGTGCACCACCAACGCCCAGCTTTAAAGGTCTTAATAGCTTTTCTTGTAGGCATCTTGGCAGCTCAGCATTTTTTTTTGCAGGGAGTACCCTGGTGAATCTGATTAGTTTCAGGGACTTCCTGAAGCTATTTTGAATTGTTTTTACCTCCTTAGGGTGGAATGTTTTCATTTGGGGGGAGGTTTACATAGCACTGCTGGGATTAAGAGCCCTACTTTGACTGTTTGATAGAACTGAGGAATCTCATGTAGCTGTAGCCCAGGCTGGACTTGAACTTGTGACCTTCCTGTGCTGAGGTTTACTTTTGGTCCTTCATAATGCCTCTGGTGCCTGGTGGGCATGGTTGGGCAGCTCCCCAACCTATCAGAAGGAAGGACAGCTGAATTCCTAGGATGTCATGGAGTTCTGATTAACCCTTTGAAAGGTCTGTGCACAACAAGGCTGCAGGTCCTATATCTGTACTGTCTGTGCCCTTAGATAAAGGTGTGGCAGTTTACCCTGCCACAGCAATGTGGAGCACACCTCCATTTAGTTAAACATGTATGTATGTGGGGGGGCACTCTCTTATTTCCACAACTCAGGCAGTGGCAGGTGACTCTGAGTTCATGGTCTATGATTGAGTTCCCGGACAGCCAGGACTAGAGACCCTGTTTCAAATAAAACAAAAAGAAAATGTAAAAAGTCCGGCTTTCTGATGAACCACCTGGCTTAGTTGTCCTGAACATGACTATTTTGGCTCCTCACCTGTGTCAAGGTGGCCATTGGTGGGCAGCAAAGTCTCTTGAACATGAGCTTAGTCCATGGTAAGGACTCTGGTGCCCAGAGCCATTTTGGTTCCTTTTCTTTTTCTTGATCAGGCAGTAACAAACAGTTCTGTGATCTTTGTGGAATGGTGATAGTCATCTTAGTTGCTGTTTAGCGTTCTTAATTAAAATGTGTTCCTCTTCTACAGCTGAGAGAGCCTTGGACACCATGAACTTTGATGTGATTAAGGGAAAGCCAATCCGGATCATGTGGTCTCAGAGGGATCCCTCTTTGAGAAAGTCTGGTGTAGGGAATGTCTTCATCAAGAACCTGGACAAATCTATAGACAACAAGGCACTTTATGATACGTTTTCAGCCTTTGGAAACATCCTGTCCTGTAAGGTAAACACTGAATGATTTTAGCTGAATAATTCTGGATCTTAAAAACAAGATAAATACTATAGCTGGGTGTGGTATATTCAAGACTGACTAGGGAGGTCAAGGCCAGTTTGGGTATAGAAAGACTCAAAACAAGGTAGTGTCAAAGGGGGAGGGGTGCCTTAGACTATTGGTTATGATAATTTCTTAAATGCTGGAAGTGGAACGTCTTCCTCTTTAGTCCTGGGGTTAAATTTGGGGCCTCATGCATGTAAGGTAAGTATTCTACCACTTTTGTTTGAGGTTATTTATTAGCACATGTTAGTGACAGGTAATGTTTTCATTGTCAAATTTTTATGCATAATAATCTTAATGGTATACCCCCATTGCTTTTAGCTTGCTCCCAGTCTTATCCCTAGTTGTTGTTTTTGTGTGTTGTTTTGTTTTTCAAGACAGGGTTTCTCTGTATTGTTTTGGAGGCTGTCCTAGAGCTCTGCACTGTAGACCAGGCTGGCTCCCGAGTGTTGAGATTAGACGTGTGCCACCAATGCCTGGCTTATCCCTAGTTTTTTTTTTTTTTTTTTTTTTTTTTTTGGGTTTTATGAGACAGGGTTTCTCTGTATTGTTTTGGAGGCTGTTGGTCCAGCCCGGCCTGGAACTCACAGAGATCAGCCTGCCTCTGCCTCCCGAGTGCTGGGATTAAAGGCGTGCACCACTACCACCCGGCTTATCCCTAGTTCTTAACAAGCCTATTGCTGTTGTGTGTGTGTGTGACCCAATGCATATCATTAGGGTTGCTCACAACTCTCTCCCCCATCTCTGCATAAAGCCTCTGGGGTCCAGCAAGCTTTATCCCCAGCCCTCTTTATTTGAGACATCTAGCCAAGTTGCTGAGCTTTTTGATTGTCCTGATTCTCAACATCCTGAATAGCTGTTTGAGAGGTCTGCCATTAGGCAAATGCTCATCTACCAAGCAGGCTCCTACTCCCAGCCACAGCCTCATGTAACTGGAGGTTTTTTGAGACAGGGATATATATAACCCAGCTTGGCTTTTGTGTTTATTCTTCATGAATGTTCACACACCCCCCACATGCATATACCTTCGCTTTACCTACTTTTAGAAGCTTAGACAGTTTTCATTTGGGATAAGGGAGAGGAGAGGGCAGAAGCCCATTGTTTCTAGGAACCTTTACTTAAATGTTAGACATTGGTTAACTGTATTCTGTAGCCTTCACATGGTGGCTGTTTACATGTTCAACATGAGACTTGAATCACTTTGTGGGCTTGAAACAGTGTATCTTTCTGAGCACTTTAGTTTGTATGCCTAGATCCTGGGTTTGTTTCCCCCCTTTTTTGTGCTAATAGTTGAACCCAGGGCCTGGCCAATGCTGTGCCAGTCTCCAGCCTTCTGTCTTCTCTGAGATAATTCTTGTTTATTTATAAACAAATTGTGCTCATGGAGGTCAGAGGATGATTAGCAAGAGTCAGCTTGCTCCACCTTGTGGATCCCAGGGAATGAACTTGGGGCTTACGGAAACCACACACATACACACACTTTTCTTTTTGAAGCCACATCTCGTAATCTAGGCTGGACTCAAATGTCACATGTACTGTGGATGACCTTGAACCTCATCTGAGCTGTGACCTATCCCCACGTGCTGGTATTACAAGCATGTCACCACACTCTGCCAGATCCAAAAATAAAAGTGAATTTGAAAAAAAACTGGGCTTGGTAAGGGCTAGCTATACAAGAAAGGATCTCAGTTTGTCCACATAAAAGTGGACATGGCGGCATGCGTGTATAATACCAGTACTGGGGAGGCTGAAACAATTCAGGCTGATAAGAGATCCTGTAAACAAAAGACCCATCTCGGCTCACCTAGCCTCCAAACATGATTGATTTGGGATAGGCACAGGCTAACCATTTCTAAGTGAGCTGTGCCGAGTTAGCTCCCAGCTGGTCCGTCTGGCAGTGGTGCTCAGGTGGTCTGCCATTTCTTCAACAGGTGGTTTGTGATGAGAATGGCTCTAAGGGTTATGCCTTTGTCCACTTCGAGACCCAAGAGGCTGCCGACAAGGCCATCGAGAAGATGAATGGCATGCTCCTCAATGATCGCAAAGTGTGAGTGTCCCAGTCTGGAGCGACAACCATCGCATGAGCCAGCCATGGCCCCACCTCGGTATTAACTGGCACACACAAGGCGGCTACTGGTTCTCTCGGCCCAAGTGTGGCCTGCTCCTACCTCTCCACTCCAGGGCTGGTGAGTCTCCCTGCCCCAGCCATGGCAGCCCTTTTGACTCACCACGATCGGCTCCCTGCCCGAGCCATGGCCTGCCTGCTGCCTCTCCCTTAAAGGAAATTTACCTGTGGGTTTTGTGAGCATCAGCAACTGGGGCTGGGACAGCTCTGAGCCCACTCTGAACAGGGGTCTTGGCCAGCGGCAGAGTGGAGAGGCCCTGGGCTGACCAGGAGCTGGACACTACTAGCTATGTGACCATGGCTTTCCTTTGACTCAGGTCCACCTATGGGCCTTTTGCTAGTTTTTGGCACCAATTTATCCTCTCTAATTCTTCCTTCCTCTGAGCTGTAATTCACTGTATGCTTAGTTTGCATACAGTGAAAAATCCATCCCTTTGCAGATACACTGTAACATCTTGTCATTGCTGTGGGGTGGGGACAGAACTTAGCTGAACCAATTGGGGAAAATGAAAGTACTGTTACATAAGGGCTATTACAAACAACAATCACTTCTGCCCTTTGTGGTATGGAATGTCCAAGGCTGTGTTTATGCCTGTCTGTGTGTCGGGTGTGGAGCTCTTTTCCTGTTGGATACAACAGGAAAGCAAGGGTTACCTCTAATCGCAGCAATCTCACTGCTAGACTAACCACAGTTAACAGTTTGGTTTATATCCTTCCAGACATTTTCTATGCATTTACATAGATGCACAGAAATGAACGTTTTAAAAACATGGTCGGCAGGTTTCTTCATGAAGGCAGTGTGATGTGGTAGGAGTGGCCCTGGTCTCAACCAGAGCCCTGGGGCTGGTCCTTGCAGGATAGTCCTGTCTCTTCCTTTTTCTGCTGGGGACTTGGGGCATCTGAGCTTGTTCTCATGGTGGATGGGGTCCTCGTGTTTTAACCTCTCTTATCAGCCTTTAACCTACATTCCTTTGGGCCCCTGGAAATGATGCTTGTTCCTTCTGGGTAATTAATCACTGTTCTTCGTGGTTTCTTTGTAGGTTTGTGGGCAGATTCAAGTCTCGCAAAGAGCGGGAAGCTGAGCTCGGGGCCAAGGCCAAGGAGTTCACTAACGTTTACATCAAGAACTTTGGGGAGGAGGTGGATGATGGTCGCCTGAAAGAGCTCTTCAGCCAGTTTGGTGAGTCGAGTCTGTAGTGCCCTTGTACTGGCCATCAGCTCAGGAAGTACCCTGCCTTTGCTTCAGAAACAGGGCTCTTACCAGGGTCAGACGGGGAATAGCGTCCAGGCCTAAGATGAAGTCTTGTCTTCGTCTTAGCTCTGTCTGTTGTAAGGTTATCCTAGATGCTTGGTTGAGTCATGGTACCTCTTCCTGCCTCAGACCTATCTGGGCTCAGCCAGAAATTTCCTTCAGCTGAGTTACTGGCAAGAAGTCTTGGGATGTGATAGAGATGGTGTCACTAATAGTTCTGTCCTTTGGCAATAGGTAAAACTATGAGTGTCAAGGTGATGAGAGATCCCAGTGGGAAATCCAAAGGCTTTGGCTTTGTAAGTTACGAAAAACACGAGGATGCCAATAAGGTGAGTGTACTGTGAGGGTCAGGAAGAACCTATAGGTGCTACCTAGTGCATGGTAGAGCCCAGCAAGACTGGGTTGTGTATTGGTCCGGGTCATCAGCACAGATGCAGTCCAGTTTCATCACCCAGCATTTGATCATTAGATCACAGCATCTGCCCATGTTTATACAAATGCAGGGATGTAGTCTTCTCTCCTCCCTCTTTCTTTCTGCCCTCTGCACTCAAATCTTTCCCAGTCCTGCTGCTTGGTGCCGGTCTGGGGACAGGCGGTGCTACAGTAGAGCAGAGAATATCCAGACAGGTTTTCCATTTATCCTGGGGCCTGTCCCTACAGCTCTGCCACATTTCCTCCAGAGCAAGGAGGTGGGAATTAAGGACAAAAGGTGTGGGTAGTAATATGGTTAGATGCTAACCCTGCTTTCCAGGTGAGTGAGATCAGGGTAGCAGGCTTCAGAGATGGGATGAAGCAGATTTGCAGTCCAGTGGGATAGGCTTTTCTGGGTGTACTGGTCTCTGCTCCAGAAGACAGTGTCTCTGCACTTGCACTAAAGATGTACATTTTCTCTCTAGGCTGTGGAAGAAATGAATGGAAAAGAAATGGGCGGGAAAGCAATATTCGTAGGCCGTGCACAGAAAAAGGTAGAGCGCCAGGCTGAATTAAAACGGAAATTTGAGCAGCTGAAGCAGGAGCGTATTAGTCGGTACCAGGTGAGCTGGGCTGCTCTTCTTTTTCTACTTGTTTTGTTTTGAGTTTCTCTGTTGTTTTGGAGGCTGTCCTAGAACTTGCTCCGTAGACCAGGCTGCCAGGCTGTCCTTGAACTCACAGAGGTCCATCTGCCTCTGCCTCTGCCTCCAGAGTGCTGGGATTTAAAGGCGTGCGCCACCAGTGCCCAGCTGCTGGGCTGCTAAGAGGAGTTCACTATTGAGTGTTTGCAAAGTGCTTGCCCCCAGTGTTTTAGACCTCCCTTTGGGGCA
This sequence comes from Mesocricetus auratus, assembly GCF_017639785.1. Classification (NCBI taxonomy): domain Eukaryota; kingdom Metazoa; phylum Chordata; class Mammalia; order Rodentia; family Cricetidae; genus Mesocricetus; species Mesocricetus auratus. The sequence goes on along the minus strand of NW_024429197.1, from coordinate 19,744,065 downwards.
CTTGACACCCATACTTAACTCTCTACAAAGATCAGGGTTAAAGGTCGTGCCCTACCAGGTATGGCAATCACTGCTAAGCAGGGACAATGATCTCAGCCTCTCTGTTGTGTCTGCTTACTGCTCTTGGCTCTGGTCTGGCTTCCTTTTTCTTAACCCCTTTTGGAGTGAGAGTGATTGACCAGAGGAGGTGACAAGGTTGCATTGATGGCCCTAGCAGTTGCTCAATTTAGGATTGTACCAGAATCCTCTGCTGTTGTGGGTTTTTTTTTTTTTTGGCCTGGAAGAAGTAACAATGTAGCTTAGGCTGACCTTGAACTCTTAAAAACTCTTTAAAACACAACTCTCTTTAAAACACGCTGTGCCCCAGATCCGAAGTTCTCAGGTTTTGGTTTTGTGTTTTTGAGTCAGGGTCTTACTATATAGCCTAGGCTGGCTTCAAACACTCAATAGTCCCTCTATCTTGTAACCCAGGGTGTTGGGGTTACAGGCAAGGGTTTATGATTTCTGTGTTTTGGTTTTTTTCCCCCTACCCAAGACATGGTTTTCTGTATATCCCTGACTGTTTTGGAACTCACTCTGTAGACTGGGTTGGTTTCCAACTCAGATCTGCCTGCCTCTACCTCTGGAGTGCTGGGATTAAAGGTGTGCATCACTGCTACCCAGATTTATTCATTTATTTAGAGACAGGGTTTTCCTGTAGCTTTGGGGCTTGTCCTGGAGTTAACTGTAGATCAGGCTATCTCTGCCTCCAAAGTGCTGGGATTAAAGGCGTGTGCCCTTACCTCTCAGTGTGTCTACTCATTTAATTTTTGCAGACAAGCGTTTTAATTTGATAGGTTCCAAAGCATTTTCTGGGACCCACGTTTGGGAAATAGCTTTGTATACAGTTGTAACTAAAAGTGATCCCTTTCCCAGGGAGTGAATCTCTACATTAAGAACTTAGATGACACCATTGATGATGAGAAGTTAAGGAAAGAGTTTTCTCCTTTTGGATCGATCACCAGTGCTAAGGTGAGTGGGAGCTAAGTATGAGCATGTATGTTTGGTATGAGTATGTGTGTTTGGAAACAGAACATTCTGTTGATGGGTATTGATGTTCAGTTATTTGTGTTGGTGGTCCTGAGTACAGTGTTCAGCATACCCCTCCTTGCTTCAGATGCCCCCAGGGGTCATGCTCTGGAGAAGTATACTTGTGATGTATTGTCTACTTGGACTGGAGCTTGGAGTCTGACCCAGATCCTCCCTGTAGTTCCCACAGCACTCAAATCTTTCCCAGTCCTGCTGCTTGGTGCCGGTCTGGGGACAGGCGGTGCTACAGTAGAGCAGAGAATATCCAGACGGGCTTTCCGTTTGTCCTGGGGCCTGTCCCTACAACTCTGCCACACTTCCTCCTGAGGGTGTTTTAAAGAATTAACAGGCTCCATGTGAACCTGTGACAAAGTCTGGTTGGGTAGCCATGGTTATGAGGGTGTGATCTGTAGCATCGGGAATGTGACAGACTGGTGTCTCTAGAATGTGTGTGGCCTGACACAAGGTGCTGCTTGCCACAGTTGCCACTGGTAGTGAGAAAGACTGGGTGGCTAAATAGGATTGGCCCTGCCCTCCCTCTTAGTGTAAGTTGCTCTCAGGGTAGGGACATTGTACAAAGGGTGTTAACCATTTGTATGGTATGGTTTAAATTTTTGTTTTGAGGTAGGATCTTGATACATAGACCCAACTGGCCTTCAAACTCGGAGATCTACCTGCCTGTGTCTCCTGGGTGCTGGAATTAAGGTGTGTGCACCACATCCAGCCGAGGGTGTTGTATTTAAATGATAGCCCTTTCTCAGGGTGCTGGCAAGAAGGACCCTAGAGGGTGGAGTGGTTAGCCAGAGCACTGTGGTGGTGCTTTGGTCCTGGCGAACTCTGGTTTTCCCATTTTCCTCTGGGTGTCACTCACTTGACTGGCCTGTTGCAGAGTCCCCTTGCAGCAAGCAAAACTGTACCCCAAAGTCCCTGGTGCCATTTTCAAGATCATGGCAGGGCACTGTTCCATGGGTAGGACATTGATGATCTGGTAACACACTGACTTTGGGTTGATGGTGCCAACACTCAAAACACTCGGAAGTAATAAGGAAACAGTTGCTGTCTCTGTAGATTGCAAGGAGCAGCGGCTGTGTGCTATGTTTAGGCCTATAGTTTTTTTGTTTGTTTGTTTTTTGTTTTTCGAGACAGGGTTTCTCTGGCTTTGGAGGCTGTCCTGGAACTCGCTTGGTAGTCCAGGCTGGTCTCGAACTCACAGAGATCCGCCTGCCTCTGCCTCCCGAGTGCTGGGATTAAAGGCGTGCGCCACCAACGCCCGGCTAGGTCTATAGTTTTTGAGAAAGGGTTTCACAGCTGCTCTTGGTCTTCTGGGCCTCCTGCCTCTCCTAGTGCTGACCCAGTGCCTGTATGCGTGCGTCCCTTCCTTTTGGAAGCTGTGCCTTCCTCAGTGTTAGCTGCTGTCATTGTAGGTGATGTTAGAAGATGGACGAAGCAAAGGGTTTGGCTTTGTCTGCTTCTCATCTCCTGAAGAGGCGACCAAAGCAGTCACTGAGATGAACGGAAGGATCGTGGGCTCGAAGCCGCTGTACGTTGCCCTGGCCCAGAGGAAGGAAGAGCGGAAGGCTCACCTGACTAACCAGTACATGCAGCGTGTGGCTGGCATGAGAGCACTCCCTGCCAACGCCATCTTAAGTCAGTTCCAGCCTGCAGCTGGTGGCTACTTTGTGCCAGCAGTTCCTCAGGTGAGTGTGCCAGCTGTCTCTTCTGCAGCTGCGGGTGAGGGATTCGGGTACTGGTGTTCAAGTGAGGAGTTAACCTGTGATCACTAGCTATGTGGTCACAGAGATAGAGTAAGGCTGCCCCCTAACCGATCCTTTGGCTTTCCAGTGCAATGCCTTTCACCCGAATCTTTAGCCCAGGGCCGAGTAGTGAGGTGGGGGAGTCAGGACTATGGTGTGGGTGGGTTCCAGTTCTCAGTATTTGGGTGCTCTTATCCCCTCCAGGCTCAGGGAAGGCCTCCATATTACACGCCTAACCAGCTAGCACAGATGAGGCCTAATCCACGCTGGCAACAAGGCGGGAGACCTCAAGGTAGGTAGCAGGGGCCAGGGGTTTGCTCACCGGTTGGACCTGTCCAGTTCTGCTTCTGAAGCCCTGACTCTGGCTTGTCAGTGACCTGCTGTCGCTGTCTCTTCACCAGGCTTCCAAGGAATGCCAAGCGCTATACGGCAGTCTGGGCCTCGTCCAGCTCTTCGCCATCTGGCTCCAACTGGTAATGCTCCGGCCTCTCGTGGCCTTCCTACTACCGCTCAGAGAGTCGGTGAGCAAACTGGCCTGTAGGAGCATGGCCGGGGAGGAGGGAATCAGGATAGCTAGCTGTGCCCTGGCATGGTCAGGCTGGGACTTGTTTTCCAAAGTCCTGGTTCTGTCTCTTCTGGTATGCTTAGGCAGGTTCTTCATTCAGGAACAGTGACTGAGTGAGTCCTAGGTCTGTTGGTTACTCTGAACATTCTTTGCTCATTGGTGGCACATGAAGGGTTAACAAGAAGTGTTCTGTCAGACACTATCAGACAACCTGCTGATGAGGGGGTGGGGAAGAAGGAAACGTTTAGATTGTCATATTCTAGGTGTGCAAAAATTTGTATGGTGTCCCTTGGCCCTGTGAGAGACATGTGGTCATGTGTTGGAAATGCTTCCGTGGGGCGTGGCCAGTTGGACATCTGCTGCCAACACTGATGTGCATTTGCTGGTCTGTTGTAGGGTCTGAGTGCCCGGACCGCTTGGCTATGGACTTTGGTGGGGCTGGTGCCGCCCAGCAAGGGCTGACTGACAGCTGCCAGTCTGGAGGTGGTATTGGCTGCGCACAGATGGGGGAAAGCTGGGATTTGACGGGCCTTTGCCCAGGCTGACTAGCTTTAATCATGTTTGTTCTTCCTACAAGGTGTTCCCGCGGCTGTGCCAAACCTTGCACCTCGTGCCGCCGTTGCTGCCGCTGCTCCCAGGGCTGTGGCGCCATACAAATACGCGTCCAGTGTCCGCAGCCCTCACCCTACCGTTCAGCCCCTGCAGGTGAGGCCCACCACAGCCCTGGAGGGAGGCCTTTGTCCGTCCTGTTTAAAGATGCCTTCATTTCATTCCTCTTACCAGCTGCCGCACGCCTGTTCTGTCTCCCGTTGGTGGTTCAGACACTGGCCCTGATTAGTATTAGTAACAGTTCAGGAACACCAAGAAGCAACTGGTGCTTCCTGTCCCTTAGACACACCTGCCTGTCTCAGCTCTGTGAGCCTTGGTGATCACTGGCTGTTTTGCAAGTTAATGTGGAATATAAAGGCAATTAGGAACCTCTAACTTAGAAATAAAACTCAGCTTCAGGGGCTAGGGACAAATGACTCAGTTGGCAGTCTTGACAAGGCTCAAGACCACACTTTACAGTGTAAAGCATGAGGACCTGGGTTCAGACCCCAGGCACATGTGTTAAAAAAAAAGCTGGACCTGGTGGTATCAGACAGACTCTGGGACTTGCATGGAATAGCTAGCTAGTATAGATAACCAAAGTGACCTCCGGGTTCTGAGAAAGACTATATCTTAGAAAATAGGTGGTGAGTGTTGGAGAGACAGGCACATGCTACATACCACACACAGAAGGCTAGGCAGGGTGGCCCATCCTTGTAATGTCAGTATTGGAGAGGCAAAAACAGAGTCCCTGAGGCCAGCCAGCCTACTGGGCAGATTCCAGACCAGGGGGATTTTCTGTCAAAAAAACTTGGTGGGGTGGATCGTGCCTGAGGAACAAGACCCCTATCCCTTCCTAAATGTTGGGAGCTTGCTTTATTCACCTAAACTGTTTAGTTGCACTAAGTGTGTACTTCCACTAAGTATAACCAGTTTGACTCAGAACTTGGTAGTGGTTTGCTGGCCTGGGCCTTGTTTGCACAGATAGCAAAGACTATGAGCTGCTTTATGGATGAATCTTCGGTGTCTTTCTCCACATTCTCTAAAGTGGGAGTTTCTTAGAGCTCAATACTAATGTGTACGTTGTCTTTGACCTGTAAGGCCTTTTAGGGCTCTGAGCAATGTTACTGTTACATGTTATTAATCCTCAGGTAATTGGTTTTTATATATTATATAAGTATTTAAAATCTGAGCCGGGCGTTGGTGGCGCACGCCTTTAATCCCAGCACTCGGGAGGCAGAGGCAGGCGGATCTCTGTGAGTTCGAGGCCAGCCTGGTCTACAAGAGCTAGTTCCAGGACAGCCTCCAAAGCCACAGAGAAACCCTGTCTCAAAAAACCAAAAAAAAAACTCTGGTCCAGGCCCCAGAAAATAGGAATTTAGCCAGGATGTTGGCCTAGCCTGTAGTCTTGACTCTGGGGTGGTAGAGGCAAGAGGAAGGCTTAGGAGTTGAGGGTCAGCACTTAGCTATATACTGAGTTCAAGGCCAACCCAGGTTAAGAGACCACACGGAAAACCAAACATCTGATAAAATGATAATGAGGTATATTTAGGGATGTTTTGATTCTCATTCTGGCTCCTGGCTCATTTGTACTGGAGTAACATAAAGGAAAGTTTGTAGAGGATACATGTACAGTTTACTGTGAAACTTGCATATGCTTATAATTCCAGCCTTTGGAAGTTGGGGGCAAAGGGATCAAGAATTCAGGGCCAGCCAATACCACACAAAAAACACTGTTATGTTTCCTGTGGCCCGATCTTTACTGGAAGGGCTTGAGTTGTTAGGTGAGTGGCACACCAGCGAATCTCACCCAGCATGAAGGTTTGCTTGCCCAGAGGACCATGGCTTCTGTTAGCTTGTCATTGGAGGCTGGTTTTTATCCTTTGTACCATTCTGTTCCTTGCTGTCCTTCAGTTCTTTAAGCACAGGACAGCTACCTCCATTTACCGCTCCTTTTTCACATGGGTACGTGTTCAGATGTCCCGCTTGAATGTCTTCCTTAGTGCTGACCCCACTGCCTATCCTGGTTCACAGGCACCACAACCTGCAGTCCATGTCCAGGGGCAGGAGCCACTGACTGCCTCGATGCTGGCTGCAGCACCGCCCCAGGAACAGAAGCAGATGCTGGGTAAGTGTCCCAGGGCTTGCAGAAGGGTGTGGTGAGCCTGGTGCTGGTTTGGTTCACTGGGATTGAATTCTTGGTGGTGACGACAACTGTTCTGCCCACAGGGGAGCGTTTGTTCCCACTTATCCAAACAATGCATTCAAATCTGGCTGGAAAGATTACGGGAATGCTGCTGGAAATCGACAACTCTGAACTGCTGCACATGCTGGAGTCCCCTGAGTCTCTCCGTTCCAAGGTGAGCTGTTTTTCAGGCCCTGTGACGTCAGGGTGCTTAGAGAGGTCTGTTTAGGCAAAGGTCTACTGTTCTTGTGACCCCTCTCATGGCTGTCTGATTTGGGGTACTGCTGAAGGTGTCTGGAGAGGCCCAGGGATCCCCTACTCATCCACTAGGTCTGGGTGCCGGGAGAGACAAGTGACTCTAACATCACTGGGCACCCCGGTCTCTCACAGGTGGATGAAGCTGTGGCAGTCCTGCAGGCTCATCATGCCAAGAAAGAAGCTGCCCAGAAGGTGGGGGTGGGCACTGTTGCTGCTGCTGCTGCTACCTCTTAGACAAGGAAAAAGTAAGTTTGACAGTTTTTGCTTGGCTTGATTTTCTCCAGATAAGTTCTCACTATATGCTCCCGGCTGCCCTTAAATTCACTCAGCCTCCAGAATGCTGGGATTAGAGACGTAACACAGCATCTGTCTGTATTCCCAGCTCCCTGTGTTGCTCAGGCCAGAGGTCACTTGTTCCCAGTTGCTCATCTGAGCAACAAAGAGGGTCCAGTGCTCCCACCTAATAAACAGGATTCACTTTACTGGCCTGAAGTAGTGACAGAAAGAAACAGTTCTCACACTCATGATTACGCCATAAATCCTGCCTGCTCTCTGTACATACATATCTTTCTCGCTTGCCCTGAGGTTGGTGAGGTGTGTTCACTGCTCTGGGACTGCAGTGGGCAGAGGAGGGTGTTGATCCTGCAATCTGCTGGGAGAGCGGGCACACCTGATTGTATTTACGCAGTGACTTCTGAGAGCTGTGGCCTCTGCAGTTATGAGAATGACCTAGGACTAGTGGGTTCCTTTACTGAGGAAGGAGGACTGATGGACAAGTCAACTGTATGTGGGCAGCTAGCTGGTGCTAGTTGAGCATAACTGAACATGTTTTCTTATTTATCCTTTTTTTTTTAGGAGTCAGAAGCCAAATAACCCCTCATGGCATTCAGCTAAGATCTGAAGACTCTCTGGTTTGTCTGTGGACCTCCACACCAAGAACCACAAGTTGCAAATTCAATAGGTCATTTTGTATCAAAAGGTCACAATTATGAAGCATCTAGAATTTTTCAATTATAAGAGTATATTCTCTGGGTTCTACTATGGCCCAGGTGGTTAACTTTTTTTTCTATGTGGGTTCTGATTTTGCCCCTCCCCAGAAATTGGTTTTGATGTACCCAAGACTTTTAAGTTTCTCAATAAAGAAAATCTGTATAAAACTGGCTGTCATGTTTGTGTGTTGTCGATTTTATTCTGTAATTTGGGGCTTTTGCTGCAAGTACTGTTAGGCTCTGTATGTAGCCAGTGACTTGACCTGCCCCCCCCAGGAGAATAGTTCAGGATTTTTATATATCAAAGATGCAGTAAGTTAAATTGGGTTGGGATGGAGCTTGCCCAGGCTCAGTTGCCAGCAACACTTGAGATCCCAGCACTGGAGCTGGTGTTAGAATGGTCAGAAGTTACAGGACAGTGATGCATGGAGGCCAGCTTGGCTCAAACATGAAACAGTTAAGTGTGAATTGAGCCAGTATAGATGCTCACTGCCTCGACTAGGAGGTCTGTACCTGACTGAGTCTGGTGTGTTAAAGCCAGGGAAGCCCAGGTCCTGTGGGGTGCCTGCATCCCTAGCACAGGTAAGATTTGATTGGTCCTTTTCCTGTCCAGTCCCCGCAGTCACTTCACCCTGCTCAAACAGCAGCAGATGCAGTGGCCCAGTTTCTGTAACTGTAAGGCTTCTTCAGCTGTGGGATCAGCTCAGGAATCTGCCTTGCTGTCTGTCCACCGTCCCTCCTTAGGCTGTGGGTAGTCCTTGAGTGTCTCTAGGCAGGCGCCTTCCTTGAAGGGCTGGTAAAAGACAGATCCGAAAACCTACAGTTTTTATTAAGACAGTATTTCTGGACACATTGAGACTTAAACTACTTGGAATTCAGGGTAGCTGACACAGACCTTACTTGGGCATTTCACTTTTTTATTAATTTTTTTTGGTTTTTCGAGACAGGTTTTCTCTGTGGCTTTGGAGGCTGTCCTGGAACTCGCTCTTGTAGACCAGGCTGGTCTCTAACTCACAGAGATCCACCTGCCTCTGCCTCCCGAGTGCTGGGATTAAAGGCGTGCGCCACCACTGCCCGGCTCCTTGGGCACTTACAGAGCAGTTAGTTCAAGGCCAGCCCGGTCTGCACAGAGAAACCCTGTCTAGAAAAACCAAAAGATAATCTTAAGGGGTGGGGGTTGAAGAAAGACACCTGACCATGACCTCTGGCTGTTGTCACACATAGACACTACTACGTAAGTAATTGAAAAGTTGGGCTGTACCATTCTGTATGGAGCTATACCTTGCTCAGCCTGAGACAGGTGGTGCCTTGGTCTTGCCTCAAGATGATGGGCAGACTTAGAGCCTCACCCTCTCCGAGGAACAGAAGAGAGGTGGGGTGGGGGGAATCGAGAGAGAGAGAACTGGGATTGAAATGTAAAAAGAAAAATTTGGATTGTGACAGGTGGGGCGCTCTGAAAGAAATTCAACAGGTTTGAAGTTCTGGAAAGTGGGTTTCACTGAGCTAAGAAGCAGGGTGTTTCATTTAGGACTGTCCTTTTGGGGACTTCTTTCCTGCTTCTAAGGGGGCTCCGTCACTTGCATGTGGCTCCTTGCCGTTAAACCTGGCAGTGACCAGTCAAGTCTGCAACTGCCGTTTTAATTCATTTAGAGCGTACTGCTTCTGAACCCGAGATGGCCTCTGGGTTCGGTTCTGCCTGCATACGCCCCGCCCCCCAGGCTCTGGGGGTTTGGGTCACTATCATAAGGATAGCACCTTAGGATCTGAACTGAGCACTCACTCTTGGGCAGCAGCTGCTGTACCTACTGGGCTTCCCAAAGGGCCCGGTTCCCCCTTGTCTCTGTGACTAACCCTGAACCCAGGCAAGCCCTTTAGCATCATTTTCTTTCTGTACATAAATATAATCAGGCACATTTTATGTACATATTTGGATTTGTGTGTGTGTACATAAAGAAGTTGAACACAAACATGATTTTTTTTTACTCTGCACTAGTTGAGAGGAAGCAGGACATCATGCCCCATTTACTCCTCAAAACTTAGTATTTTAATTTAATTTTTATTTTTAGTTGCACTGTGTTGGCCCGGCTGACCTGTCAACTCACTGCCTCTTCCTGAGTACTTGGGAGGAAGGTGTGGGTTTTAAAGTTTTCTAAAGTCATATACAGAATGCAAGAGAGGGACAACACTGTCCTTTACTTCATGGTGTTAAAGGGATGTCAGTGGGTTTCCTTCCTGGCTAAGGGTTCCAGCCTATGCAGGTTGATACCTCTCTTCGGTCCCAACTGTAGTCTCTGAGCTTCCTGGGGAAGGAGCATCCCGTGGTCAGAGCCGCCTGAACCAGCAATGGGGCTGGGCGGGCATCCCCTTCAAAGGCCCACCTTAGAGACTGGGGTGTGGCTGAGTCCCCATACTGAAGAGCCCCCCAGCTCCCAGAACAGTGCCCTTAGCTGAGGAACACACACAGTTTTGTTTTTGTTGTTGTTTGGGACAGGGTTTATCTGTGTGTGGTTTTTCCAAGACAGGATTTCTCCGTGACCTGGATGTCCTGAAACTCACTCTGTAGACCAGGATAACCTCAGACTCACAGAGATCCACCTGGCTCTGCCTTCTTAGTGCTGGGATTAAAGGTGTGTGCCACCTTTGGGCTGCTGTTTGTTTTTAAAGCGGGAGTGGGGGTGGGTGGAAGGTGTCTGACTTTGTAGTCAGGCCAAAGATCACTGATATATCTTGCAGTTTCCAAGTAGCCTCTAGAGGGCAGTACCACCCCGCTGAGAGCCTCCGGCCTGGGCAAGCACATCCTGCCCCAGGGCTTGTACTGCAGTGTTGAACTGGTCTTTATGTGAGTCTTTGATGCCTTCCTGCTCCTGGCTACTGTCGGCTTGTGGTCTTCAGTGACTCCTACACAGATCCCTTAGACTTCTCAGAGCAAAGCCACCGAGCTCTCCTTTTCCACACTTACTGTTGTAATGGACACTACCAGTCAGCTTGCTGCTCAGGGTCTTGGGGCTCATTCTTGACATTCATCTGGGCCCAACTGCCCTGCCCCCTTCCCACGCTTACCTGCCACACAATTCTCCTAGGTACTCCTTCTGTCTCCAGGGTGGTCTCTGTCTCCTGCTATCTTGTTGTTGTTGCTTAGACAGGCTCCTACTATGTAGGACTGGATAGCCTGGAACTTAATTACATAGACCAAGCTGGCCATGAATTTGCTCTTCTGCCTCTACTTCCTAAGTAACATTTACAGCCAGGCAGTGGTGGCACAGGCCTTTAATTCCAGCACTTGGGAGGCAGAGGCAGGAACATCCCTGAGTTTGAGGCCAACCTGGTCTACAGAATGAGTTCCAGGACAGCCAGAGCTACACAGGGAAACCCTGTCTTGAAAAACCAAAAAGTAAAAATACGTTTACTTGTTATTACTATGTGTGTGGTGTGGGGCACACGTCATGATGCCTGTGTGGAGGTCAGTTGACAACTTTGGAGTCGGCTCTTTCCTGCCACCTTTTTATGGGTACCGGGGATAGAACTCAGGTCATCAGACTTAGCAAGCATCTTAGCGTCTGAGCCGTCTTGTCAGAACTCTACATTTTACATTCCCTTTCTTCTTGTTTTTGAGGCGATCTCATGAGGTCCTGGCTGGCTTCACACTCACTGTGTAGCTGAGAATGGTCTTGTACATCTGATACTCCGGTTTGCCCAGGCTGGTGAAGGGTGTTTGGTGTCTTCCCAGGCGTCTCACCAAACCGGAAGCCGGCCTTGTCAGCTAGGCTGGCTAGACAACAAGCCCTCGGGGCTGCTCATCCTTACCCCTACCTCCAGTGCTGAGGTTCCAGGCATATGTCTTGACTTTGTACATGGGTGTTCCCCATGTGAGTGCGAGCACTTTACTCCAGCCTCCCTACAGTCATCTTTTGGGTGACTTCCCCCCAGGTCACCCACTAGTTTCCCCATGGTTGTGACCTCCACAGGAGCCTCACTACCATATAGCTAGTATTTGCTAAATAAATGAGAAGAGAAACCAGTGCTAAAAGATCAAAACACCCCTCCTCGGCCTGCCTCACTGGTGAGGGAAGGACCAGGTGCCAATTTATCTGTGAGGCTAATGCCTCCCAGAGCCTCAGCCAGCCTGCAGAGGGTCTGTGCACAGGGTGCAGGGAGACCATGCTTGTTCCTCCCAAGCTTCTGTGAGGCTAGCTAGGCCCAAACACCCGTAACTTCCAGATCTTCCTAACTTGGGCAAAGCAGCCTGGCTGGGCGTGAGCTTGAATGTTTGGGGAGGTCTGAAGGCCCTGCTGTCTTGAAGCAGGTGGAGGTAGGTCACCCTGCCCCCGCCATGGCTGGAAGCCTCAGAAGGTCTGGAGAGGGCTCTTGTGGTCATGTTCCGGGTGGAGATGGGGCCCCGAGCTCTTCAGCCTCTCATGCTTTTCTTCTCTTTGATCCCTGACTTCTCAGCTCTGCTCTGTCTGCCAAGGCCCAAAGCAGCAAGGACAAGAAGCCAAAGCAGGTGGCCATTGCTGCCTGGAGTGAGCACAGGCGGGGAGGCTGTGCTGTCTCTTCTCCTCTGCTTGACTCTGTGAACCCAGAAGGGGGAGGTAGCCTTGTGAGTGCTGGCGCTGGGGGCAGCCTATGAAACAAGCCTGTGTGGGCCTGAATCCCTCAGGAACAGTTCCTCCAAAGTATGGCCTGGCCTGTCATGCTCTGGCATTTTCTCAGGTGTAGCTGGGACCTGGGAGCCAGTACAAGTGTCCCTGTCCTTACCATGGGCAGCTGTGCCTAGCCACCGGCTCTCCCAGGTATGGACTGCCACAACCTGTCTTGGGTCATCTGTGGCTCCTGAGTAGTGTTTGTCATTGTTTGGTTTTGATAAATAAACCCTGGTTTTTGTAGTGACCTCCAGCTCGGTCGCAGAGGTGGCAGCTGGGACAGACCTAACTTTCTTGCTGCTGTTCCCCTAAGACTGAGAGACCTTGGGGATCTGTCCCTCTGTGCTCAGTGCAGGAAGACTGAAATCAAAGCTGGGCAGGAGTGCTTCACTGTTTTCCTGCTGCCAGGCAGGGGACCAGGTTAGCTAGGCCTGTTTCAGCTCTCACACACACTGTAGTCGATCTCACAACGTGTCCTCTCCCCATTCACCACTGACACCAGAATTTCTCTCCCATGGGGCATCCAGGCCCTTTTTTTTGCCAGGTCCCATTTGGAACTGGCAAAACATTATCCAGCCAGACTTGTTCCCATGCCACCCCTCCCAAGTCCTGCCTGGAAATGGCAGCCTGCAGTAGGCTGGCCTCACTCCCTGCACCTGATTTGGACCAGCCATGCTCCTATGACATCTCGTGCATAGAGGCTAAGTCCTACACCGCCCTCACCAGCTGCCACCTGCTCCAGTGTCCCTTCTGAAGTCAGGAACCTGTGGGTGGGGCTGTTGCTCTAGAATGTATTTTCATTTGGGGTCACAGTCAGGATAACCCTGGAGAGGGTGAGGAAGTCTGTTGGCACACTGGGCTTTCACACGTTAGGTTGACTTGGGCCATATTCATTGATTGAGAGCCCAGCAGACCTGGCTCTTGATTTTTGGCATTCTGTTTTTTGTTTGTTTTTGTTTTTGCTATTTATTTCGAGACAGGGTTTCTCTGTGCATCCTTGGCTGTCCTGGAACTTTCTCTGTGGACCAGGCTGACCTCGAACTCCAGAGATCCACCTGCCTCTACCTCTGGTGCTGGGATTAAAAACCCGTGCCACCACCGCCCAGCTTGACCTGGCTCCTTAAAACAGGTCTCTCTCGGCCGGGCGGTGGTGGCACATGCCCTTAATCCCAGCACTTGGGAGGCAGAGGCAGGCGGATCTCTGTGATTTCGCGGGCGGGCTGGTCCGACAACCTCCAAAACAAAACAGAGAAACCCTGTCTCATAAAAACAAAAACAAAAACAAAAGCAAAACAGGTCTCTCTCGGGCAGGTCAGTTACAGTGATCAGGACAGGCAGCTGTGAATCCAGGTAATGTCAGCTACTGAGGGTTACCATGAGGTTCAAGAAAATAGAGAATGAAGGGACCAGCCATGGCTGATTCCAGGTTGGCATGTGGCCAGAAAGAGCAGGCTGGACTGAGGTCCCCAGGAGAAAGGTTTGCACATCCCTGTGAAACAAAGAGTGTGGTCCCAGGGCTTCCCTGAGTATCCTGGGGAAGTGGGGCCGAGAGACGGGGTCACTAGGTGGCTTCTTCAGGGTTATTTCATTGACCCACATGTGGCCTTGTGTTCTGAGGTCTCCTGAACCTAAGTGGTGAGGCGCCTGCCCTGTGCTGTCACCAGCTCCCTCCACAGAGTCCTACTGTAGCCCCACTCAGGCCAGATGCCACATAAAGGGAGAGTGAACCCCTGGCCTCAGGGCTTCTGGGCTTGTGGGTCAACCCTGAGGCTGTGCCCAGTGAGGCAGGGCACCTGCCACCCACCGAGGAGCCTATCCTGTGGAGAGGAGGCAGATATCGAGGCATAGATGCTTTCAAATTTATTTTCAAAAATATTTAATATCATAAAATTTCAAAATCCACCATGTAATTGAATAAATCAGTTCACCAGCAATGTACAGTACAGCTTAACTTTGTAAGTTTCTCACAAATCCTGGGCAGACATGTGTACGCAGGCTCTAAGAAGAGACCTGGGGGTGGGGGGTATTAACCCTGATTATCCAGACAGTGGAATTATGGGATTTATAGTATTTTTTTTTTTGGTTTTTGAGACAGTTTTTCTCCTATTGCTTTGGAGACTGTCCTGGAACTTGCTCTGTAGACCAGGCTGGCCTCTAACTCATAGGGATCTGCCTGCCTCTGCTTCCCGAGTGCTGGGATTAAAGGCATGTGCCACCAACGCCCGGCTATAGTCTATTCTTTAAGTTTGAAATTTAAAGTTAAATTTAAAAACATTCTCCTGTATATATGTACGCTTCCTAAATAAAGAAGAATTTTTCTAAAGGTCAATCCTCTGCTCAAGCTTTCTCTCCCAGTAAGGAAACTTTCAAAGTCCCTTCACCCATGAGGACACTGTGGGCACTTGACCATTAGCGGAACACAGGAGGGCCACAGGCTAGAGCCACACCTGCCTCTCTTCACCCCAGAGACCCCAGGGCTACAGCTTGGACCTTCTCACAGGTGGCAAGGTGCAGGGCCACCTCTCACTCTGAGGTGTTTTGGGTAAGCATAACTGTCAATATAGCAACAGCAGAGCACATTCTGGGAGAAGATGGCATTGCTAGGATGGCTGGCCTGGGCACACTGTCAAATCCATTTAAAATGAGATACTATCAGCTGGACAGTGTGGCCCACGCCTTTATCCCAGCACTCGGGAGGCAGAGGCAGAAAGATCTCTGTGAGTTTGAGGCTAGCCTGGTCTACAGAGTGAGTTCCAGAACAGCCTAGGGCTACACAGAGAAACCCTGTCTCTAAAAGTCAGAGGGAGGGAGAGAAAGACTGTCTACATGTACCCCCACAGGTGGTGGATGTTGAGGGCTCTGTGAGCCCATCTGAGCCTTGGGTGAGGGGATCAAAAGGGCAGGTCTAACCCAGCACCCACAGGGCCTCTGTTAACACTGAGGGCTGCGCAGAGGTCAGAATCACAGAGTCAGGCCAGGACTTGACAGTGGCAGCTCTGCCTCTCTTCTTGCAAACTGTAGGGAGTTTCTCCACTGCGCATTGCCGAGTTTGTTGCATCTAGACAGAAGAACAGCACTGCACCCAGCCGGCATCCAGATGTGCTGGGCTGCAGCTGTGAAGATGTCATGAGGGTCTGCACCCCACACAGAATGGCCCCACAGTCAGCCCTGCCTTTGTGTCCTGTTGTGTTTTCTTATTGTCCCTACAGGCCTTCCGTGAAGGGTATTTTTGCTTCTAATGAGTCAGAGGTCACCATGAAACCAGATGGTCTCTGTGACAACGCTGACACCCCAAGTGCTATATATCTCTCTCTTCTAACACCTTTCCATTTGGTGTCATCCATGACTGCCTGGTTGGCTACTGGTGCCCGTGTCTGAGCCCTGGGAGGCTGTGACTGCCCCTGTTTGCTGTGTTGTGGCAGGAAGTCACACGGTGGCCCGGTGCTCCTGCTCTGCATTGGGACAGCACAGAGGCTGCATCTTCCAAATGTTCACACACACACACAAGCCAGGCTAGATGCTGGCACTGACAAGACCAAACATTGATGCCTCTACCTCTTGCTTTGATGCAGGGAGATTTGTCGGGTTAGGTTGTGAGTCCCATGGTCAAGCCCTTGAGAGGAGATGGCCAGGGAGGCAGGCAGGTTTCCTGGCAGGAAGAACCTTTGGAATGAAAAACATGACTCCAGTTTAGCTCTGGGATGTCCCCAACAGCCTGTGGTCTTGAGGCTTAGTCCCAGGCTCTGGAGCTGGTGGCGGCTACAGCTAAGGAGGAGGTTTTTCTGGTCATGGGGCATGTGTCATTGGAGGAGAGTCTGGGGCTCAGTCTAGTCTTTTCCCTTCTTCAGCTTCCTATCCGCCGTGAGATGAGCGGCTTTGTCCTGCCTTGCTCTTTGCCAATTTGTTGTCTCCCCACCAGCCCAGAGCGGTAGGGCCGGCTAACCACAGACCTCTGGAGAAGCTGTGAGCCAAGATCCACCTTTTCCTGCTTCAAATTGATTGTCTCCAGCATTTTGTTACAATAACAGAAAGCCAGCTTCGTGCCAGATGGGAGATTTAAGCTTGGGTAAGAAAGGTCCTTTGTCCAGGCACTAAGCAAGTCAGTGGCCTGATGCTCAGGCTAAGGACTTGTGTAGTCCCAGCCAGCTTTGCTTAGTCCAAAGCCTGAAGCTCTCTCTCCTCTCTCTGTCTCTAAAGATTTATTTACTTTCGTTTTTATGTATACGAGTGTTTTGCCTGAATGCATGTATCTGTGTACCACATACATGCCGAAGCCACTGGAAGGGCATTGGATCCCCTGGAACTGGAGTTATAGGTGGTTGTGAGCTGCCATGTGGGTGCTAGGAATTTATTTCCAGTCCTCTGCAAGAGCAACCAGTGCTCTTAACTGCTGAACCATCTCTCCAGCCTCCAGAAGCCTGAAGCTCTTGGGGAACTGGCCATCTTGCAGATAGGCTGGGCCCATTCTTCATGTATGTGGAAGCGTCCCCTGCTCTGGCCTCACACAGGAGGCCGCCATCCTGTAACATGGCCCCAGGCTCACTCCCTCCAGCCTCGCTCTGGCTTCCAGTCCCATGCTTCCTGAGGCCCATTCAGGGGTACAGAGTGTGAACTCCATAGAGTGCATCCCTGAGCACCTGGGTGGGTCCACCTCTGCTGGGTGTGTCTCTAGATGGGGATGGGCCCACGACCTGCTCTTAATGACACAGTTTGGGCAGCTGGACTCTGTTCCCGCAGGTAAATTACAGGCTTAGCAAGTCAGAAATCAAATAAACACTCCAGCTCCCAGCCACTGCTCCAAGGAGAACAGTGGTTTCTGAGCCTCCCCACCCAACTCAGCCTAATTACCACCTGTCAGTCCCCTGGGACAGGGACCTTTTCTTTGACTCACAGGTCCCAGAAACAGGATGGGGCTGCTGGGCCCCCGGGGTGACGCTATCTTGGTGACCAGCCTGTTCTTAGTTCCCAGACATAAGCAAACGCTGACGCTCCTCCCCTTTGCCCCACGCCTGGCTGGAGGGCCGTGGGTGCCCTGGGTGGAATGGATGGTTCTTCGGGAAGGAAGAGGAAGGCCAGGTCTTTTCCTCTAAGTGGCTGGTGGCGGCCATCTGCAGCTCGGTGCTATGGGTGTTCAGGCGCAGCGTGAGACACTTGGAGAGATCACTGACGCAGGCCGTCAGCTAGAAGAAGCAGTGGCGTCTACTGTGAACCTGGACCTCAGTGTGTTCTTGCTTCTGCTAAGGGTTCACCCTATCTCTGTGCCCATCCCCAAATTGGTCAGCAAGGTAGCGGTGGTAGAGGGAACTAGAAGTTCCCGGGGTCCTTTGCTTCTAGGCAGAAGTGCAGGCCCAGGATGCATGTCATGAAATGCCCCTCTCCCTTTTCCTGAAATCCATGAAGTCCAGTCAGATGGTTCTCTTATTTTTCCTTTTTGAGACAGGGTGTCCCTATGTGGCCTTGAACTCACAGAGATCCCGTCTCTCCCTCTCTAGCACTGGGATTAATGGTATGCACCACCACACCTGCCTCTGACTATGCTTTTTCTAACAAGCTAACTCTGCATGAGAGGAGGGTAGCAGTGCTCTGGTCTAAGTGTGTGTGTCTGTTACACCTAGACACCCCCCCTGCAGTGGGGCGGGAATGGTGCAGAGCCCAGATCAGCCAGTTCCAGACTCCAGGACCACCTTAGCCCATCCCAAGTTGGCCATTCTGGGCTGGGGATGGCCAAGGGTCAGTCTCCCCTAATGTGGGCTACAGTGCTGACCCCAGGCCCCTAAGTGGGCACAGCTCTGTGCTTGGGGTAGGGTGCCGTGTGCATTCAGTCTGTGCTTGGAGTAGGGAGGACTGGGAAGGGAGGGCAATAGTCCACAAACCCCAAGAAGGGGATAGAGGAGCTGGGAAAGGACCAAAATTCTAGCAGGAAGTGGCCAGGGGAAGTAAGGGCCTCCCGTTGCCCCTGTCTAGCTATGATAGCACATGAGGGTTTCCTGCCTCTGGGAAGGGGCGTGGTCAGATGGGGATGGCAGCAGAAGCAGGCTGTCGAGCAGGGCCTCAGTGGCAGCCACAGGCCTTGACCACCATGTTGCGATGCTTGCGCAGTATGACGTTGTTGCTGCTGTCGTAGTACAGCACAGAGGTGGCGCTCAGCTTGGTGGGGGCACAGCATGCCTTGGGGACGACATCTGGTTTCATCAGGTGTACCTGGCAGGGAGGGAGGGGATGCAGGCGAGGGCATGACCCTGGTGCCCTCCTCAAAGGCCTCCCCAGCGAAGCCCCAGCTCTCATTTGCTTCCTTTCCAGAAGGTCCTAGCCCCTTTGACCAGCCCAAGGTCATTTTCCATCTTTGGCTAGAGTAGCTCCCTCCCTGAACATTTGTCCTGCCCACTGACCCCAGAGCGCGCAGTCCCTAGTCACATGACTTGGAGGGCCTGACACACAAACCCTCTGGTACCCTCAGCCCCCAGTCCACCGTCACATTCATGTCTGCCCAGACACAGACAACTTTGCTGGTTCCCAGCACTGGGTGCCCATGGGTACCCTCCAAGGTGCCTCTTCTAGAACCTCACGGCCCCACATTTTTCTGCACTTTAATACATCCCCAACAGATGTAGAGCCGTGTGTGTGTGTGTGTGTGTGTGTGTGTGTGTGTTCAGCTGCCCTGAGCCTCTTTGGGCTCTCTGGGTCCTAGGATCATGGTCTCCATTAAGCAATCATTTGGGTACCCTCCTCCCCAGCTTTTGCACTGCACCCAGCTCTGGCTGGCCATGTATGGGGCAGCACCCAGCTCTGGCTGGCCTGGTATGGGGCAGCAGCTTCCCTGAGGCTGAGGAGGAGACAGGACTCCAGGGTGGTGTGCAGCCAGACTGGGATCTGGGGGTGGCTGCTGCCACCTCTCCATCTAAAAACACATGTGACAGAACTAGGAGATGTCAACTGAGGGGGGCGGTGAGAAGAGGAGGGAGGGAGGGAGGAAAGGAGGGAGGGACAGAGAGAGAGGCTGAAATGGCAGGGAGGGAGCCTTTTCTGAGGTAGAACAGGAGAGCGGGGACACCTCTCTCTTCTTGCACTGGTCACAGCCCTAGGCATCAGGCATCACCATGTGATGGTGTGGAATACATTCAGCATCTACAAATTAATTCATAGCATGCACCTGTGTATTTTTTTTTTTGAGACAGGGTTTCATTATGTAGCCTTGGCTGTCCTGGAACTTGCTATGTAGACCTGACTGACCTCAAACTCACAGAGATCCACCTGCCCCTACCTCCTGAGTGCTGGGATTAAAGGTGTGTGCCCCCACTCTGCCTGGCTTGGCTTTCTGCTTTCTGCCAATGTCCTGGATGCTCCTGGTGCAGAAGCCCAAACCAGGCTCCCTCTGTCATCAACGAGCCATGTGACCCCAGCACACGTGGTCCTCCTCTCACTCACTGTTGCTTTGCTTATGTGCTTACTACAGACTCCCTAGGGCGCAGGGGTTGTCCTGTCTGCTGCCAGGCAGGCCATGAGCACTTACTTTGGCTGAGTCATTGTCAACAGGGGAAACAGAGGCCAGAACAAAGTGGGGAGGAAACAAGACTCGTGGGAACAGGTCCACCCATCACACCAGGAAACTAATGACTGCACAGCTCACTGTCACCCTGTCACCCGGGCTGCTCCTTCCGGGACAGTGGCTCCAGCAACTGCCAGTGGCCATGGTGAAAAGACACCTTAGTGTCAGCTCAGACAGCTCTTTTTAATTCATGATGCTCACTCCAGGGCACCACTTGGCCTAGCCTCTTGCTAGACTAACACAAAACTGTGGGACACCAGGATTCCAGGAAGAACATTCTAGAAAGTCTGGACAGCAAAGTCAACAAGCACTAATGCCTGCCAATACAGGCTACAGGGTGGCTCCTGCTAGAACCTGTTTCCATTGCTGAGGATGGCCCAGAACCTAAGGTTCACCAGTGCTACCCACTGAAGGAACAGTTGGGAAAGGAGTGGGGTCAAAAAACACAGGCAGGGGCATGGCTCTGGAGAGATCTCAGTTGGCCATGTGCTTGCTTGCATGCAGGGAGCACTGGACTTGACCCACAACGTGGCATAAACTAGACCTAATACTGCACACTTATAACCCTAGCACTCTGGCCGGGGGACGAGAAGTTCAAAGTCACCCTTGGTTACATACTGAGTCTGAGTCCAGCCTGGGATATAGATGAGGGAAAGGCATCAGGGATGAGCCGAGGCCCGGAAGAGCAGGGGGCCCAAAGGGGAGGCCCACCAGCCAGGCAGGACAGATGAGTATATACGCACACCAGGGGCCTGAAATCCACCATGTCCACTGGGCACTTGTGCACTGAGGTCACACAGGCCCCATGGGGTGACCATCTGTTGTATTATATGTGTGCCCCATTGTGACCACAAAGGTTGTGGTACATCAATCTGGCCCCACACAGGTTCATAGGCTCCCACTTGAGCATGTGCAGTGAATGTGTGCTCAAGTGTCTGCGCACAGATGCCCATGTGAGCAGCAACTCCTCCTGAGCTTCCCGAGTCAAACTCTGTAGCTGAGTCTGCAGAGAAAGTCCCTCATTCTTACTGCCACCTGCCCCGCCCCCTGGCTCCCAGCTGGCCACTGTGGTACTGACCAAGGACTGCAAGATGGCATGGTTGGTGGCATTCATACAGGAGTCCAGTGGAAAGGCGCACTCCCCCTCGCAGTAATAGGCAGAGTAGCCCTGGGGGGCAATGACCCAGTCCTGTGGATGGGAAAAGGAGAGTCACATCAGTGTCCTTCCATAGAAAGCATCATAGCACCTGTCTCAGGATGACTTGGGGCTGTGAACACTCATCCCCTCAGCAGGCAGGGCTGGACCCCAGCTCTGTCCTCCACACCTCATCCTCTGCTGTCTCCTCCATAGTTGCCCCCATGCCTTCTGCAGCAGCTGTAGCAGGAAGAGCCCAAAAGCCCTGGCCACCCAGCCTCAGTTTCCCTGTTGGCAGTTTACTGGACAGAAGGCTCAGGTTGCCTCATTTTCCCCATTTTTATGCACAGTTAAAGGCACAGTATCTCCACCTCCACCCTGGAGACACCAGACTCTGCAGGTGGCATACAGAGAGGAGAGGCAGAAATTACCAGCCAGCCGAGGTCCCGGAAGCTGACGTAGAGCTCATGCCTACGGCAAACATCTCTGCCTCGGGAGCCGTGACCATCATCTGCAGGGACAAAGGTGTAAAGTCTGCTCAGGGTCCTGCTCTGTGGAGTTGCCATGGGTACTCCCATGTAGGGGTGATGTGACAGGCACATTTACAAATGAAGGACAACAGGAAACTAAACCATTGGGATCACAAGTTCTACTTCTGGATCCCACACATGCCATGACCCAGCTCAACAGTCCTCAGGCTCCCATCACCACAGGGTGCGGCTGTGTGCAGCAGGTGGCATCTGGGCACACATGGCTTCTGCAGACTCTCGACTGCAGCTCCCTTCCTACCAGGCACAGCCCCCTCCCTGCCAGGCACAGCCCACCCTCCAAGCCAGGCACAGCCCCCTTCCTGCCAGGCACAGCCCACCCTCCAAGCCAGGCACAGCCCCCTCCCTGCCAGGCACAGCCCCCTCCCTGTCAGGCACAGCCCCCCCCTGCCAGGCACAGCCCCCATCCCTGTCAGGCACAGCCCCCTCCCTGTCAGGCACAGCCCCCTCCCTGCCAGGCACAGCACCCTTCAAGCTAGGCACAGCTCCCCCTCACTGCCAGGCACAGACAGCAATTAGATCCATTGGCAGGCCACCACTTTCTAGAGGCCTCGGGTGAGGCTCAACCTCATCCTCACCAAAGATCCCGGGGAGTCTATTGGGATGTGGAAGCTCATTTGTTTTCTTTGGCTGCCTCCGCTTCAGTGGCCTCACTGCCCGAGGGGCCCTCACAGGACTTGGGCTGGCTCTGAAGAAGGTAACCATGAAAGGCTGTCTGGATCGTGGTGCTTGTTGTCCCAGCAGACCAGCCAGGCCAGGATCCATGCTGTGCCCTGGGGGACAGAGACAGAGAGAGAGAGAGAGAGAGAGAGAGAGAGAGAGAGAGAGAGAGAGAGAGAGAGAGAGAGAGACTTGTGGGTGGTGGCATGGCACCATGAACCTCAGTTTCCTCATCTGGAGACCAGCCCAAGCACATTGGCCAGCAGGTCTGTAGTGGCGGGGGCAGGGATCTCAGCAGCCACAGGCATTCCTACTGGTGATAACCCGACAGATGGGAAACATTTGGCAGGTGTCAAGGATTTCACCCATTGATTTCCTCGGTTGGTCCTCACTGTAACCCAAGTCACAGTCACTCAGAGATGACCAGAGTCCACTGCTGGTGATGCTCAGGACACTGACTCCCTTGGTCCGATGATCTAACACCCAGGTCCCATCTTCATCCTGCACTTTCTGGGGACTAGAATATGCGTTTCATGACACACTAGCTCATGGCCGCCTCTGCAAGGACATATCTGGGGTTTCTCTTCCCAGCACAGCAAGCTTGATCATCCAAGGGCAGGGCAGTCACTGTCCCTCTGATGCCCACAACCAAGCCCCCAGGCTGAGCAGGGCCAGAGGTCAGAACAGTCACAAAGTCCAGGGTTCAGGTCACATCAGGCTCATTCCAGTGCCAAGTGTGTGTTCACCAGGCCAGCCAATGGCTTCAAAGAAAGGAAGGGGCTTCAGAGAGACAGACCTCATCTTGTCCACAGGAAGAGTGGGACCTATAAATAGGGGGAGTCCCTGATCCACTAAGGACTGCAGATGTCAACCCAGGGGAGCAAAGCCTCCAGCATCTGCTCCAGCTCTGCTGGTGGTCCGTCAGTGGCCTCCACCCTTTCTAACTGCAAAACTAGCATATTAAGCTGGTGTGTTGGCACATTCCTGTAAACCCAGCATTGAGGCAGAGGAAGCAGGAGGTTGAAGAATTCAAGGTCATTCTACTCTTCATATTGAATTGGCAGTCAGTCAAAGCCTATCACATAGAAGCTGTTTCAAAAAACCAACAAGGTTTGGCATGGTGGACCATGCATTTGATTCCAGCACTCAGGAGGCAGAAGTAGGCAGATTACCATGAATTTGAGGCTAGCCTGGTCTACATAGGTGAATTCCATACCCATCAAGGCTGTCTCAAAAAAATCAGCTAACCTCGCAAACAACTAAAAATTAAAACTACAAACCAAACCAAACCAAATAAAAATAGGTAAACCAGGTAATAACCACAGGGGGATAAGAAACTTTCAAGAAGGAAGAGTAACAATGAACCCCCTTTGGTATGGAAATGAATACTTGTATTGGTATGGTTTTTCATTTATTGATACAAATTCAATGTCAATTTTTGTGATATGTATATTTCTCCTCTTGTTTAAGTATGATGCTTATACCAATCTTTTAAAACGTAATGCGTAATTAAATACAGGCTATAGTTACTTATAATAGTCAGAACTTATAGTTAGGTAAGTTAGGTTTTCTAAATATATAGAGATAGATTTGAGATAGTCTTCAAACCTTTCAAAGACCTTCAGAAAATGGCATTTAAAATGGTTTAGGGTTTTTCTTGACAATGAGAAATGTCGCTCCTGGAAGATGGGCATCAAAGAAACTCGTTATGGAGTTTGCTTTCAACATGGCAAGATTAGCCATTTGGGCAAGAAACTACTCTTGCCTAGACTGCTTGACTATTGCTGTATAAACTAGACATGCAGGACCCACAGGAAAGTGACTGCTAATCTCAAACAGTCCTTCAGGGTTCCTGCTTCATGGAAGAGTCTGCCAGACTTTCTGCAGGACACAGAAAATGACTGACAGACTGCCATTCCAGATGGACAGCTTAAAATTTCCTGCTTTGCTGAGAAGTCTTCCAGACATACTGTGGCCTATGGGTTGAATATGGATGCCCCAATGTTACAGAGGAACTTCAGGTGACTGTCCAGACGGCAAGATGTCTCTGTCAATCCTATATGTTTATATATTATCCTTCTGTGGTCTTTGATGGAGTTGAAGACAGATAGTTATAATCATAGTTTTCCTTAGTTATGGTAAAAGGTAAGTTACATATAAGACTTTAGACTCACAAAGATAGGATAGACAATATCTTCTTTAAATCTCACTAAATTTTTTTTTTTGGTTTTTACGAGACACGGTTTCTCTGTATTGTTTTGGAGGCTGTCGGTCAAGCCTGGCCTGGAACTCACAAGAGATCCACCTGCCTCTGCCTCCCCAGTGCTGGGATTAAAGGCATGTACCACCATCGCCCGGCAATCTTACTAAATGTTAATGAACAAAATATTGTAACTATGTTCTTACTTGATAACTGTTCTGTTATATATAATTTGACTATGTTAAAGTTAAAACCTTTCTTTTTATTTAGACATAAAAGAGGAGATGATGGGGAAGTCCTGTGTATATGTCAATAAAGCACTGTTGGCCAATAGGGAAGCAAGATAGGTGGGACTAGGAGTTGAGGAGGATTCTGGGAAAGAGAGGCACAGGCAGACATCAAGTAGCTGCCATAGAATTAAGAGGTCCAGACCCTTTCTCTGGTAAGAGAAATACTTAGATTAACAATTATGGGGTAAATACTTAAGTCAGAGATAGCCAGTAAGAAAACAAGCAAGCGGCCAACAGCCTCATAATTAATATAGCCTCCTGTGTGTTCATTTGGGACTGATGCGGCTCTGGAACTAGGCTGACGGGAAGGCAGCACTCAACACCCCTTCACAGTTCCAGAGCTCTCCTTTCATATCCTGGGCTACTTCTGTCCTGTTGGTTTAAGTTGTAAAGGGTTAGCATTGCAAACCTTTCCCATAGAACTTCCTCCAGGAAAACCACCCATACACGGCAGCTCACTTTGGGTGGGGTCACCTCCCACAGACAGTCAGCTTCCTTTCTGGTGTCATGCTAGAACTCAGAAACAGTTCCCTTTGTGCCCGTGAGATTCCTTACACCAAAGCCCAACAATGTTCACTTTATATATCACCAAACACAGCATCACTGTTCAGCTGACATGTAACAAGCGCCGATACACACATGTACATGCCTGTAGGTGCAGATACAAAATCTCAGACAACAATGTGGATCTGTGTTTTTGCTCAGTATGCTCAACATCCTGGGTTCTACCCCAGTGCTTGTAAAAGAATGTAAAAGAAGCCAAAGGGCTGAGGCCACAGCTCAGAGCACCTGCCTGGTAAGCACGAACTCCTACATAAAATCCCAACACAAAACCGTAGCGAAACAGAACACTCATATGTGCGCGCACACTCAGGCCTGTTAGCTCCACTTGTACGCCAAAAGGCTCTTCATTATACACGGAGTGAAGGCCACTGTCCACTCAAAGGTCACTACGTCAGCAACTGGGCTCTACACCAGATGTCCACCAGCCACTTGAAAGAAAAACTAATCAATACAACCTTTGACTTATGACTTCACCTGCCACTAACAAATGTGCTAGGCTTGTGAGACTCCATCCCAGGACTGTGGCTAAGAGATGTGGGACAAAGGGCCTGGGACAGAGTCTCTGGTGAGGTCAGGCAGGAAGAATGGGGCCCAGAGAAGATGGTGGGGCAGCAGGTGGTATGAGGGGGCAGAGAGAGCTTCAGGCAGGTGAAGAAAGACAGGAAGGGCCCCAGGGCCACACACTAGGAGGATGGAGTAGCTGGGAGCAGGAAGGGTGGTGAAAGCCACAGTGTCAGGCCCTGCAAGTAACACAAGGGGCAGGTTTAGACCCAGGACAGGCCCGGTGTCCCTGCTACTTACTGCAGAGTCCCGGAGCCCTGGCTTAGAGGAACACAGAGGGCGTCAGTGTTCCAGGTTCAGCCACATCTGTTTTCTTTCATGAAACTGGTCTTGTGTAACGAAGGAGCCTTTAGAGTGCAAAGCTGGCCTGCATGGGTGCTGGAGGCCCTCAGGGCAAGGTGAGCTGCACTGAGAGCCCACGGATGCAGCGAAACCGAGGTTCCTATTTTATAGGTGCACAAACTAAAACCAGAGACGGCATCAGCTGTTCAAGGCCTGGAGCAAGCAGCTGCAGAGCCAAGTAACTCCTACCCTGCCCAGACAAGGCAGAGACTGCGTGAGGTGGGGCAGACGCCCATGGGACCGATGCCACTCTTGCACAGTTCTGTATCTGATAGGCCCAGCGAAGCTGCTCCTTGTCCAAACCGGAGTGCAGCTTCCCTCCCAGATCGGCTCCTTGCCCCCATCATCACGTAGGACCCTATCTGGTGGAAGACCCCAGGCTTCCCAGCTCTGGGAGAAAAGCATGGTGGGGGAGTGCTTTCTCAGGGTACACACACACACACACACACACACGTACACACACTCACACACACTCACATACACATGCATACACATACATGCATGCACAATCACACACACCCACGCACACATACACATGCATACACATACATGCATGCACACTCACACACATGCACTCACACACGCACACACAAATGCATACACATACACACATGCATGCACACTCACACACACGCACACGCGCACACACACACACCTCTTTATAACTTTTTTCACTTTCACCATGAAATTACAGACTCAGAATGACAGACCCCAGAGCTGCCACATTGGGATTAAGAAGGGAGGCCAGCTGGACTTCAGAACGGAATATCAGTATTGTAGGGACAACAGGAGACACTGCAGTTTACTAGGTGAGAATCCATCCATGGCAATGACTAGATTCTAGACCACCTGTGCTAAGCCCAGGCCTCTCGGGACACATGCTGGGACTGCTAATGTACAGTGAATTTTCCAGTACCAGCCCCAACCATCTTCCCTCAGTCTCATCCCAAGGCGACAGGCCCGCCTCCCTTCTAGGGACACCTATGCAGCTTCCGGGAGGAAATGGGTGGGGGCAGATTCAGGGAAACAAAATCAGGAGCAGAAACGAGGGCCCAGGAAGAGAAACCGGAGTTCCTGCTGCCCACAGACCCACAGGTCTGCATTCCGTGGCGGCAGTGAAGCAGCACCAGGTGAACTTGGGATTTGTTCTGCCCCGGTGCTCTTCTCCAGGCCTCATGACTCAGCAGCGCTGACACCTGTCAGGGGATGAGCTGGAGCCTTGTATGTGAAGGTCACAGAAAGTGGGAGATGGGGGGCAGTGTCCTCAATGGTTTTAGCGCAAGGCTTTAGTTAGACACACAGGCTCAGCTTAGGGTTTTTAATTAAAATCACTCGGCTCTTGAGAAGATACCATCTGGCAGCGGGAAGCCCGAGAGCCAGTGGTCACTAACTCCTTCACAAATCAGCCCTGGAGGAAGGAGTCAGGGCTCCTCAAGCATCAGGTTTGATCTGCTGCATAGGTTTGAGGTCGGAGGACACCTTAAAGGCACAGCCAGTGGTGGCCTTAACCTCCTCCACCGACGATCCCTCCCACAGCTCCATCAACGTCAGCCCCTTCTTCGGGTCCACGTCAAACACGGCCTTCTCGGTGATGATGAGGTCCACGCAGCGCTTGCCAGTCAGCGGCATGGTGCATTTCTCCAAGATTTTGGGTTGCTTTTTCTTGGTGCAATGCTCCATGGTGACCACCACTTTGGTCTTGTCACCCGACACCAAGTCCATGGCACCGCCCATGCCCTTCACCTTCTTGCCTGGCACCATCCAGTTGGCCAGGTCACCGTATTTGGAAACCTGCATGGCACCGAGCATGGTCAGTTGGATGTGTCCCCCGCGGATCATGGCAAAAGAGTCGTCGCTGGCGAAGAAACAGCCCCCGGGAATCACAGTCACCGTCTGCTTGCCCGCGTTGATGATGTCGGCATCCACTTGATTTTTCGAAGGGAACGGGCCCAAGCCCAGGATCCCGTTTTCACTGTGCAGGTAGACCGTCATCTTGGGGCTGATGAAGTTGCTGGCCAGGAGTGGGATCCCGATGCCCAGATTGGCATACATGCCGTCCTCAAACTCGAGAGCTGCGCGCTTGATGATGCGGGTCCTGGAGGCTTCCTGTTGCTTGCTCATAGCCGCTGGTTGGCAATCGCACGTGGTCAGGCGCTCAATGCGCTTCTCGTACTTCGGTCCCTTGATCACGCGGTTCACGTAGATGTTTGGGATGTGTATGTCCTCCGGACGGAAAGAACCCACGTCCACGATCTCCTCCACCTCCACCACCGAGATGTCCGCGGCCTTGCACATGGGCACATTGAAGTTGCGCGCGCTGCCCCGGAGGATCACGTTGCCGGAGCGGTCGGCCTTCCAGCCCTTGATCAGAGCGAAGTCGGCGCGGATGGCGTGCTCCAGCAGGTAGTGGCGGCCGCCGAACTCGCGCACCTCCCGCGGCTGGCTCAGGGTGACCAGGTGGCCATCGGGCGAGTACCGGATCGGAGCGCCCCCTTCCTGCACCAGCGTGCCATAGCCCGTAGGCGTGTAGAAGGCGGGCACGCCTGCGCCACCTGCGCGGATGCGCTCGGCCAGGGTGCCCTGCGGCGTCATCTCCAGATCCAGCTCGCCGGCCAGGTACAGCTGCTCGCACAGCTGGTTCTCCCCCAGGTATGAGCACACCACGCGCTTGACCTGCTTGGAGGCCAGCAAGACGCCCAGGCCGAAGTCATCCACGCCCACGTTGCTGCTGACGATCTTCAGGTCCTTTATGCCCTTGGTCTTCAGCGCACTGATCAGGTTCTCGGGGATGCCACAGAGCCCAAAGCCCCCGAGCATGATGGTCACCCCGTCCTTGACGCCCTCCAACGCCTTCACCGGATCCGTGTAGAAGTGGACGCGTCCGCAGCGGTCGCTAGCAAAGCGGAGGGCAAGGCGGTGGGGCAGCGCGGGCCGTGGGCAGCGGGCAGAGACCCCGCGCGGGAGCGCCCACGCCAGAAGCCTCAGCGCCGCCATCGTCCACTCGCCACGCGGGCTCCCAGGACCCGAACAGAGAGGGAAAGGCCCGGTGCACCCTGTGATCCTGCCTGACGTTACCTCTGTGCTGCGTCACAGAGCAGGGAGGACACCGACCAGGATCGCCACGGGTCTCACCCTGAGGACAGCCTTGGCCATCTCTGTGGCTTGGCCTGTCTCACAACAGCTTGGACAGGCATTGGAAACCCTGCTGCTGACAACTAGCTGCCAGCGCTGTGACCCCGTGGTACCCAGGAGCTCACCTGGGGGTGGGGTTCGGAGCCCCCTCCTTGAGGGACTGAAGTTAGCCTGTTCATTTTATTTATTTGTTTATTTATCTATTTATGTTCTCTTTCTTTTTTGTTTTTTTTTTGGGGGGTTTTGTTTTGTTTTAAGATTTTTTTGGTTTTTACGAGACAGGGTTTCTCTGTATTGTTTTGGAGGCTATCGGTCCAGCCCATCCTCGAACTCACAGAGATCTGCCTGCCTCTGCCTCCCGAGTGCTGGGATTAAAGGCGTGCGCCAACACCGCCCGGCACTGTTTTTTTGTTTTTTGAGACAGGGTTTCTCTGTGGCTTTGGAGGCTGTCCTGGAACTAGCTCTCGTAGACCAGGCTGGTCTCGAACTCACAGAGATCTACCTGTCTCTGTCTCTGCTCGATTAAAGGCATGTGCTACCAACACCCACCTTAGCCTGGTCTTTTAAAGTCCCAGTCACATCTGTCACCCACTTGTGTTAAACTGCTCTAAACTTTCAAGTATCTTGCCAGTTTTCCCTAATTCAGGGTGACTCCTGCCACCTCTCTGCCCCCCTCCTTCCAAGCTATCCTTCCAGCCTTTGGTGGACCCCAGACAAGCCAGTCCCCTTTCTGTCCTCACTACATAAAGGAAATGTCCCACAAAAATCCTGTGAGTGAATCAGTGACTATAACCCTGTGTAGATGAGGAAACTGAGGCTCGGGTACTGAGTTACAACACTGCAGAACCTGGAGTGCAGATCCCCCCACCCGCCTTCTCAGTACAGAACCTCTCAGAGTGGAACCTGCTGCCCATGGAGAAGCCCCCTCTCCCCAAAGGATACCAGAGCTGGCTCTCAGGAAGTCAGTTGCTACAGTTGCTATTAGGAGGGGCAGGAAGGCAGCCCTGGCTGGGGCCTCCCCCATCCAGGACCTCATCACTCTACCCACTGAGTCCTCAAGAAAGGCCAAGCATGGCCCAGGGAGAGGGGTCTGTGTAGTAGGCCGGCAGCCTCTGCTGGAACCATCTCCCAAGACCCCCAGGGCAGCTCCCTGCTAAGGCCTGGAGCCTCACCATCCTCGGTTTCCACATAGAGGCGGAGTCCCAGGTCCTTGTTATGGTTCAGCAACCAGCGGTCACTGGCTGCAGTGACGTCCAGCACCAGCCAGCCCTCGTCCCCAGATCGGAGCGTCTGAAGATCCAAAAAGAACAGGTCAGACTCCCTGTGGACATGAAAGAACAATTAACCAAGGCTGAGGTCGGCACACCTGCCTGTATCTTGTGCCTGCCTGGGGACCACTTTCAGAGCCTCTTCCCTGCTTGGCTCTGGGCTGGCCTCCTTTGCTACCACATTTCACCGACAACCAACCCCTGGCATTTTACTGTGTCCGTGTGCTGGTGGGGACACTGGCACCGTGGCTCAGTGCTGTGACCTGTTGAGGGCTCCACAGTTACCAGCAGGGCAGGGAGTTCCAGACCAAGCCCCTTTCTCATGTCTGAGGCGCCTCTCCCAGCGTGAGCCCCTTTCCTTTCTAGGAAATGCACCTGGACAGGCCCTGCCGGAGCCTAGGCCATGAGACCCTGAGGTGGGGTGGGCACCTGGCAGAGGGAAGGTACCTGTTGGAGTGCTCCTGGGCCACCTCGAACATGCTGACATGGAGGGTTGTGTTGAGCGGGTGGGTGCTGGGCTCTTTGTATATCCGGAACTCAGCAGCCGTGACAGCTTCCCCAGCAGGGATCTGGGTTAGGTCAAAGAGGAATTCCTTCCAGTGTGGCTCCTGGTAGTCCAGGGTATGGTCATGTTCCACTGGAAGACAGAGTGGGAGTGGGGTGGTCACCAGGAGCTATGGCTTGTGCTCAGAGGAGAAGTTGTCTGGGTAGGGCCCGCTCCTGCTCTACAAGCAGCTTGTGATCTGCTCTGGGAGCACTCCAGGCCCCAGGAGGTGTGTCGTGGGAAACTCAGCAAGTGCTCAGCAGCCCCTGGACCAGCGATGAATCACAGCACCTCCTCTCAGAGCTCCTAGGCCAATGGTGAGAAGGACATTGGTCCCAAGGCTGAAAATCCCCAGGGCTCCAGGGGGGAAACCCTATCTACAGGGACATAATTGGCTGAATTTCGGTGGGACAGAGGACTCCCAAAGTCTGTCCTTGATGAGAGGGTGGGTGTGAGAGCTCAGATCTGACAGCTGATCTGGACTGTTAGTTCTGTTTGCATTTCCCTCGGTGTCCTGGGAGAGAGATGTGCAGAATGCAGGCCACATTACAAGGCCAGTAGCAGAAGGACCTTAAAAAAGGGAGGGGCAACCAGTGCCAGAAGGATCTGATGGGAGGACAAAGGGAAGAAGGCAGGCAGAAAGCAAGAGGAAATGGTGACATCTGAACTGATGGACAAAAAGGCGTCTTGGGCAGTGGCCAAGCATGCGCTAGGCAGAGGGGAGTTGTCTGTAGATCATGGCCGTTGGGTGTAGCAGTGGGTTTGGCTGAAATCCAGGGCTGGGAGCAAGGCTGTGCAAGTGGGAGCCATGTGGTCTAAGGGACCCCGTACAAGAGCTGCTGGAGGTGAATGAAGGTAATGGCAGTCTAGGGTGACAGCTGAGGAGGAGCTCAGGATGGAAGCTGACTGTGCTCCCTATGGCAAAGGCAAAGATTTTAGAAAAAAACAAACCTGCTCCCCAGCTGCAATGATGTGCCCAGGATGGTATATTTTGGGCAGCCTCATTTCAGCCGCTTGTCACTTTCAAATGCCAAAAATCTGTGTTTCCGGAAAGAAGGGGTGGGGAGCCGCCCAGCACTGTCCCCAAAACCCAACAGAGATTTTAATTATATGGTTTAGTCTTTTAAAAAAATCCTCTCTGTGGCTATGGGCTCAGTGACCACAAGCCAGGTTTTAAAAAGCACCAGGGTGAGCGGGTGTGAGGAGCACTTCCTGTCCTCTCCCTAGAGTCCTGGTCCAGTGATGAATGGAATACAGATGTGCTGGGCAGAGCAAGGGACAGGCACATCTGGGCAGAAGCAGGTGGAAAGGGAGAGGAAGGAATGGACAGTGTCCCACAGCACTTAAAGATGGTGGACACACAGCACATGCCAGCCCAAAAGTCTAGAGAGAATGAGACATAGCAGGCGTCATTGAGGGTGGGTTCTGAGCCTTGGCCTGGCTTTTTTTCCTGCAGTGAATATCTATCCTCATGTGTCCTCCTCCTACCTTTTTCAGGACACAGTGGGACACACAGGTGCATCCTGGGGTTTATCTGGGGACTGACCCTGAGCTCTGTGGCCACCATCCCTTAATGATGTGTGTCTTGAAATACTCTTGGATTGCACTGGCTCTCCCTTCCAGACTTCTGTGCTATGGGTTTGTGAAATGAAGAGCCAGGGACTCCAGCACAGGAAACTCTGCTTTGGTTGTTCCAGACAAGCAGTGGATCTGAGAAGGTTTCTGTTTGTCGATTTTCTTTTCCCCGAGACAGAGTTTCTTTGTGTAGTCCTGGCTATCCTGGAACTCACTCTATAGACCAGGCTGGCCTTGAACTCACAGAGATCTACCTGCCTCTGCCTCCTGAGTGCTGGGATCAAAGGCGTGCATTATGACCAGCAGGCTGATCTGGGAAGTTTTTAGAACAATGGATGTGATTTTCGTCTGAAGTAGATAAAAAGTCCTGGGATACCACACCAAAACAGACTCTGCTGCTGGAAGTGGCTCAAGGAAGCATCCTTTTCTTTGCAGAATGGTGCATGCTCTGTGCTAACTAGAGTTTGGAAAGGGGGGCAGGGGCACTGCAGAGTTTTTGCTGGGGCCTCGATTTTCCAGTGGGACTTCTCAACAGCTGTCTCTGCTTTAGTCATGCGGTAGCACTGAGAAGCATAGCTCGTTTGCCATGGCAGCTCCCAGGGCCATCCCCTGTATGATCTTAGCATGTCTATATGAAGGGAGACCACATGGGGATCCTCTGCATGCAGGGCTACAGAAGTGCAGGAACTGAGGGATGAGTAGCAATCATCTGAGCTCCAATTTCTCAACTTTCTCCATGTATCAACGGGACAGCCCTCAGAGAACCCACGTGTCAATAGGACAGTCCTCAGAAAACCCACATGTCAATAGGACAGTCTTCAGAGAGCCCTGTGTCAATGGGACAGTCTTCAGAGAGCCCTGTGTCAATGGGACAGTCTTCAGAGAGCCCTGTGTCAATAGGACAGTCTTCAGAGAGCCCTGTGTCAATGGGACAGTCTTCAGAGAGCCCTGTGTCAATAGGACAGTCTTCAGAGAGCCCTGTGTCAATGGGACAGTCTTCAGAGAGCCCATGTGTCAATGGGACAGTCTTCAGAGAGCCCATGTATCAACGGGACAGTCCTCAGAGAGCCCATGTGTCAACAGGACAGTCCTCAGAGAGCCCATGTGTCAATGGGACAGTCTTCAGAGAGGCCATGTGTCAATGGGACAGTCTTCAGAGAAGCCATGTGTCAATGGGACAGTCCTCAGAGAGCCCATGTGTCAATGGGACAGTCTTCAGAGAGCCCATGTGTCAATGGGACAGTCCTCAGAGAGCCCATGTGTCAATGGGACAGTCCTCAGAGAGCCCCATCTGAAGGGTGTGCTTGAAAGGCAAAGCCACAGAAGAGCAGGATACACATACGATATTTTCTTTTTTTCCTCTTTTCTTTTTGAGACAGGATCTCTCTTTGTAGCCCTGGCAATCCTGGAACTAGCTATGAAGACCAGGCCAGCCTTGAGCTCACAAAAATCCTCCTGCCTTTGCCACTCCAGCCCTGGCTCAAAGCATGTGCCACCACTTCTGGCTCAATTTTATTTTTCTTATAAATTTTTTTAAAATGTATGTTTTATTTCATGTAACATTGGTGTTTTGCTTGCACATGTCTGTATGTGAGCATTAGATTCCCTGGAACAGAAGTTACACTCAGCTGTGAGCCACTATGTGGGTGCTGGGATTTGAACCTGGGTCCTCTGGAAGAGCAGCCAGTGCTCTTAATTGCTGAGCCATCTCTCCAGCCCTCAATTTTATTTTTCTAAACAAGAGTATGAACAAGAGCCAGTGGTGGTGGTGCATGCCTTCAATCCCAGCACTGGGGAGGCAGAGACAAGCAGATCTCTGTGAGTTCGAGACCAGCCTGGTCTACAGAGTGAGTTCCAGGACAGGCTCCAAAGCCACAGAGAAACTCTGTCTCGAAAAACAAACAACAACAACAACAACAAAAGTATGAACAAGAAACCATGCCATGAAAATATGTCATCTTAAAGGCATATTTGTGGAAGGTTTCAAGGTGCCATCTTTCCACCCATCTGGTCTTTGACAGTTCACTGGGAACCTTGAATATGGTGCCAAAAGATCACCATGAAAAGCATTTCCCTTTCCACGCATGTCCATCCCTCACCTTCCCATAAATTAAGGTCTGGAATCTCCCAAAGATGCCGAGACTCCAAGAGGTAGTCCCACAACAATGTTCCGGCTGGGACAAGAGCATTGTGTAGCATTTGAACTTTCGTTACATGTGGGCATGGGACCCCGGAGTCCTAGCTCTCAGCAGGGCTCTCTCCATCACAACATCCTGACACCATGTGCTGATGAAAGCAAAGGTGTAAAAATGAGTTAGAATTAGCCAAAAGCAGGACAGATGACCAGGAGAAGCAAATAAGAGGCCTGCTGTACTTC
Organism: Mesocricetus auratus; assembly: GCF_017639785.1. NCBI lineage: Eukaryota > Metazoa > Chordata > Mammalia > Rodentia > Cricetidae > Mesocricetus > Mesocricetus auratus. The sequence goes on along the minus strand of NW_024429197.1, from coordinate 19,709,276 downwards.
CAGGCTGTAGAGTCCACTGAGTGAATTTGGGAAAGGGCATGGCCTGGAAGATGTGGTTTCTTGGGTTTTCCCAGTAAAATCCTGTTGGTGACTGTGGCGCTAGCAAAACTCGGTCCCTGGAAGATTCGGATAGACTGGGGGGCACACTGACAATTTCCTGGCCACTGTCCTGCATCCTGACCATGTGAGATACGCCCTTCCAGGAATTCTCAGAGGTGACTCCAGGAGTGGTGGTTGGAGTGCTGTCTCTGAGTAGGGTGTCTCTCCCTGTGCAGTTAATAATGGATAAGTGTTGGGGATGTCCCAGAATGTCACTTTGGGGTATGTGGAAGAAGTTCCTCCCTGTGCAGTTAATAATGTATAAATGGGGGGGTGTCCCCAGATGTTTCTTTGGGCTATGTGGGAGAAGGTTCTGGATGTTTTTTTCTCATGGTTCTGACAGCTTTATAAAATGCTTCAATTTTGCTGGCAAAATGCCTCAGAGCTTAAAAGCATGTATTGCTACTGCAGCGAACCCGGGTTCAGTCCCAGCACTCACTTGTCCGCTCATAGTCACCTGTAACTCCAGTTCCAATGGGTGTGATGCCTTCTTCTGGCCAGAGAGCTCCCACACACACGTGCACATATATGCACACAGGCATACGCATACATAAAATAATCATTTGTTTGTTTTAATCCTTTGGGTTCTGCATTCATTTTCCCTAATAACATTCACAAAGATTACTTCACTTATTCATCACATTTTAAATTACATTAATTCATTAATTCAGTGTGTGTGTGTGTGTGTGTGTGTGTGTGTGTGTGTTTCTATCTACTTATCTAGATATACATACCCACAGGCATGGTACACTGTCCTGTAATCACAGCAGTCTAGAGGCAAAGGAAAGAGGCCAACTGAGTTCAAAGCTAGCCTGGGTACAGGGTGAGTTGGGCCAGTCTGCACTACAGAGGTAGAGGGTGTCCTTGAGGGGTGGGGAGAAGTGGGGTTGGGAATATCGCAGGGACTATTGTAGGACCACTTTATGTTCTTGACTTTATTCTGAAATAATTTTAACTATTTAGGTCACAAGAATAGCAGAGATCTCTTACTCCTTCTATAAGTTCTGCTACTAACACTGTCTGAACCCAATCTAGACTATCAGGAAGAAGAGGAGATCAATACCAGATCAGCAACGGAACCAGGCTTCTCTCTCTAATGCCTCCTTCTGCTTCAGGCTGTAGTCCAGGATCACATTGCATCTCTTTTTGTCATTTTCTTGTCATTTCTCTGTGGGCTCCTCTGATCTGTCACAATTGCTAGTCTTCCCTTACCTCTCTTTGAAGGGTGCTGGTGGCGTTTTCTCCTGGTGAGAATGGTGAGCCTGCACTTTGGAGGATGGCACAAGCGGCATGTTACACAACATGATGTCCATGACAGCAACCAATTCCTTGGTGCCTGCCAGATTTCCCCTGCTATGATGTTACCACTTTTCCTTTTATAATATGGGGAAGATATTTTCAGGCTTTCCTTGTTATGTTAAGTGTTTGTGTATGGGGTTTTTTTCCTTGTTATGTTAAGTGTTTGTGTATGGGGTTTTTTTCCTTGTTATGTTAAGTGTTTGTGTATGGGGTTTTTTTTCCTTGTTATGATATGTGTATGTGTATGGGTTTTTTTCCTTGTTATGTTAAGTGTATGTGTATGGGTTTTTTTTCCTTGTTATGTTAAGTGTATGTGTATGGGGGTTTTTTCCTTGTTATGTTAAGTGTATGTGTATGGGGTTTTTCCTTGTTATGTTAAGTGTTTGTGTATGGGTTTTTTTTCCTTGTTATGTTAAGTGTTTGTGTATGGGGTTTTTTTCCTTGTTATGTTAAGTGTATGTGTATGGGGGTTTTTTCCTTGTTATGTTAAGTGTATGTGTATGGGGTTTTTTCCTTGTTATGTTAAGTGTTTGTGTATGGGTTTTTTTTCCTTGTTATGTTAAGTGTTTGTGTATGGGGTTTTTTTCCTTGTTATGTTAAGTGTATGTGTATGGGTTTTTTTTCCTTGTTATGTTAAGTGTATGTGTATGGGGGTTTTTTCCTTGTTATGTTAAGTGTATGTGTATGGGGTTTTTTCCTTGTTATGTTAAGTGTTTGTGTATGGGGTTTTTTTCCTTGTTATGTTAGGTGTTTGTGTATGGGTTTTTTTTCCTTGTTATGTTAAGTGTATGTGTATGGGGTTTTTTTCCTTGTTATGTTAAGTGTATGTGTATGGGGTTTTTTTCCTTGTTATGTTAAGTGTATGTGTATGGGGTTTTTTTCCTTGTTATGTTAAGTGTTTGTGTATGGGGTTTTTTTCCTTGTTATGTTAGGTGTTTGTGTATGGGGGTTTTTTCCTTGTTATGTTAAGTGTTTGTGTATGGGGTTTTTTTCCTTGCTTGTATGTCCATGCACCACAAGTGTACCTGGTATCTGGGAAGGTCAGAAGAGGGCATCAGATCCCTTGGAACTGGAGTTACAGATACTTGTGAGCTGCCATGAGGGTGCTGCGAAGCAATCCTGAGTGCTCTGGAGCAAGCGCTCTTAATGGCTGAGCCATCTCTCCAGTTCCAGGGTTCGAATAACTTGTTTCTTTTTAAATCTGTGCTAACATCCACAAGCAAGTCTTGCCTCATCACTCTACAGCATCTGCAACAGTGTTTTGTTTCCTTCCTCATTCATTATTTATTTTTTTTTTTAGTTTTTTGAGACAGGTTTTCTCTGTGGCTTTGGAGGCTGTCCTGGAACTAGCTCTTGTAGACCAGACTGGTCTTGAACTCACAGAGATCCACCTGCCTCTGCCTCCGGAGTGCTGGGATTCAAGGCATGCACCACCACCACCCAGCTTCCTTCCTCATTTATTAAGAGTTGTCTTTTCTTGCTCTCTCTTTTTTTCTGGCTGTCCTGGAACTCACTCTTAGACCAGGCTGGCCTTGAACTCATGGAGATCTACCTATCTCTGCCTCCCAAGCGGTGGGATTAAAGGTGTGAACCGCCACCACCCAGCCCCTTTTCTTAATTACATTAACATCACTATGGATTAATGGCTGTTTATTTTATACCATAGGCTAACACCCTACACTACTACTCCCTTCTTCCCCCTCCCTCCCTTCCTTCCTGGCACAGGGTCTCACTATGGTAGCCCAGGCTGGCCTCAAAGTCACAGTCTTCCTAAATTCTGAAATCAAGTATGAACTGTCACACAAGGCTCCTTCTTTCATTCTATGTTGAGACTGTTGGCATCATAGTCTCCATCTGATGCTGTAGGCTCCACCTCTCCCCAGGGAGCTTGGTTTCCTTTGCTGGAGGGGTGTTTAGAGAGCAGAATCTGAGTACCAGGTTGTTCATGACTACTGGGTGTCATTTTTAGGTTGACTCAGTGGCCACAGTCAAGGAATAAGCTAGCCCACACCTGAGCATGCACCTGTTCTCTGTGTTCATAATGACACAGCTCTTACAATAATCTGAGCTCGAACTCTGGCCTTCAGACCCAGTCTGGAACTGAGTTACTTTAAGGGTGGTAAGACCTCTCGGTTAGGACCCTCCAAGAGTTGCTCACTTGGGGTGTGCTCCTCATTTATGGTTCTCCTGAGCCAGATTCTTGTTCGGGCTGGCCTGTCACAGGCACTGTCCTGTAGAGGGAAGGGTGTGGTAACAATGTCCACAGCCTTTTGCAGGATCACAGTACCCTCCCCATTTTCAATGACCAAAATTGACTCGGGATATTGTTCAAGGCCCCCAGTGAGGCAAAACTGACCATGGTTGGAAAGCACTTCCCTTAAATGATGCCTTGTTGGTTTAGGAGATGTAATCCCTATAGTGGGCGTTAGTAAGAATCAAGAAAAATTAGAAGTTTTTTGACTTCCAAATGCAACTTCCAAGAAAATATCCCAAAGACAGTCACAGAAATACATAAAGAGTTGTGTACAAGGCTGTTGCAGCATTGACTACCATAAGCAATCCAAACAGCAATAGGAGACAAGCTGTGAATTGAGGACACCTTCTCAGTAAGATGCCCCACGGCTGGAAGCATCACTGAAGCATACAGTGTGTAGTCCATCATGACACGCTCTCTAGAAATATCACAACTCTAGAAAGAGCATGGGGAGCAACGTAGGTAACACATCCTTTACTAATAAAGGGTAAGAGTAGAAATACTATGAACACATCCATCCATCATGCATACAGGTTCAGGTACATATGTAATATGTGTTGGGTAAGCATGTGAATGTATGGCGTGTGTGCCTGTGTGCACACATGTGGAACCCAGAGCAGGACATTGGGTGTCTTCTGCTGTTACTCTCCACCTTCTGTGTTTGAGACCGGGTCTCTCACTGAGCAGCAAGCTTCCAGATGCAGTGAGGTTGACTGGCCAGCAGGTTGTAGAGATCTGCTTGTGTCCACCTCCCAATGCTGGGGTGATAGCATAGAAAGCTGTGTTCAGTTTCTAGCATGAGTATTAGGGATTCAAACCAGGTCTTAACCACTGAGTTTCTGCCACAGCTCTGCAACTATAGATTTTAAATAGGGAGCTGAGCCACAAATGAAAAAAAAAAAAAGAATACAACTTGTGAGTGGTGAGATGAGGCAGAAACAGAGTTTAGGGCATTTAAAAGGAATCAGACCCCTTGACGAGGCTCCTTGCTTTATTCATTTTGTAAGGATGTCAAAGAAATATGAAACAAAAACCAATTCAAATGCAAAAATAAAGAGCAAACCTAGCAAAATTCAAATCACAGTAATTGAACTAATTGTATATTGTGTCAGTAGTTTAATACAATGAGGAAAGTGTTTTTTTGTGTGTGTGTGATTTTAAACTAGAGTAACTTGACTATGCATTCTTTTTTGCTTGTTTTTTTCAAGACAGGGTTTCTCTGTATTGTTTTGAAGGTTGTCCTGGAACTCACTCTGTAGACTAAGCTGGTCTTGAACTCACAGAGATCCGCCTGCCTCTACCTTCCGAGCTCTGGGATTAAAGGCGTGCGCCACCAATGCCCAGCTTGATTATACATTCTTAGTGAAAGAGTGTAAGAATAAGATAAAATGGGGCTGGAAAGATGGCTCAGCAGTTAGCGCACCTGTTGCTTTTGCAGATAACTTAGGTTCAGTTCCCAGCACCCAGCTGGCAGCTAATAATTGTTACTCCAGTTCTAGGGAGTCTGATGCTTTCTTCTGGCCTTATGCCAGCACTCGGGAGGCAGAGGCCGCGGATCTCTGTGAGTTCAAGGCCAGCCTGGTCTACAGAGCGAGTTCCAGGACAGCCAGAGATACACAGAGACAACCTGTCTTGAGGAGGCAGAGAGAGAGAGACAGACAGACAGACAGAGAGAGAGACAGAGACAGAGACAGAGACAGTCAGAGACAGAGAGAGAGAGAGAGAAAGGAGAAAAAAACAAAACCCCCAAATATTAAAAAAAAAAGAATACTAAGAAGTCAACATTGAAAGGGCTTCCTAATGGCCAGAGGGACACTGAGAGAATCATGAGGACCTGAGTTTAAATTCCAGAACCCACATTAAAATAAAAAACAAGCTGGGTGGTGGTGGCGTACTCCTTTAATCCCAGCACTTGGGAGGCAGAGGCAGGCAGATCTCTGTGAGTTCGAGGCCAACCTGGTCTATCAAGCGAGTTCCAGGACAGCCTCCAAAACAATACAGAGAAACCCTGTCTCGAAAAAAAACAAAACAAAAACAAAGCCAGATATGGTGGTGCACACCTTTAACACCAGCACTCAAGAGGCAGAGCCAGGCAGATTTCTGTGAGTTCAAAGCCAGCCTGGTCTACAGAGTGAGTTCTAGAATAGCCAGAGCTACATAGAGAAACTCTGTCTTGGAAAAACAAAACAAAACAAAATAAAAAACAAGCCAGGTACAGTGAGAAGGGCTTCTAACCTCAGCACTGGGGAGACATAGACAAGCAGATCCCTCTGGGTTTACCAGCCAATCACCTAGTCTAATTGGTGAGTTCCAGGCCAGAAAAAACAAGATAGAGAGGTCCTGAGGAATAATACTAAATTTCCTGACCTCTAAACACATGTGCAGGCACACACACACACACACACACACACACACACACACATATCGAAACACCACATATATTAACACCAGCAAATAGCATCAGACATTGCTGGCCTTTCACAGATGCCTTGGCTCTGCAATGCTGATATCTGGGCAGGACATCCTTGTTGTGGGCATAATTCTCTGTATTGCAGGCTTTTAAGCGGCATCCCTGACCTCCTATCAGATGCCTACATAGACCCTCCCCTTCTCCTCCTGCAATAACAGACAAGGACTAGATATTGCCTAAGATCCTCACGGAGGCAAAATGTTTCCTGCTGAGAGCCACTGTCTACAGATGACCCTGGCAACCCACGTTCTATTTTAAAATCCGGTGAGCCAAGACTGTAGAAAGAGAAAGAACTAGGCCAGTGAGATGGCTTGACTTTCTCCACTAACTAATGATCACAGTTTGATCTCAGAACCCACAGTAGAAGAGAATTGACTACCAAAAGTTGGTCCTTTGACCTCCAAATGTGCACTGTAGCAGGTGTTAACCTGTACTCACATACACAACAATAAAAGATATTTAATTTTTTTCTTTTTTGGTTTTCCGAGACAGGGTTTGTCTGTATTGGTTTAGAGGCTGTCCTGGATCGCTCTGTAGACCAGACCGGCCTCGAACTCATAGAGATCCACCTGCCTCTGCCTCCCAAGTGCTGGGATTAAAGGTGTGAGCCACCAATGCTCGATATTTAACTTTTTTTTTTTTTTTTTGGTTTTTCGAGACAGGGTTTCTCTGTGGCTTTGGAGGCTGTCCTGGAACTCGCTTGGTAGTCCAGGCTGGTCTCGAACTCACAGAGATCTGCCTGCCTCTGCCTCCCGAGTGCTGGGATTAAAGGCGTGCGCCACCAACGCCTGGCCATATTTAACTTTTTAAAAAATGATCTGTTTTATTTTTTTTGTGTGTGGAAAGAGTATGTGCACATGAATGCAGGTACCCTTGGATGCCACAAGAGGGCGTTAGATTCCCTGGAGCTGGGTGGTTTCGATTGACCCAACCTGAGTACTGGGAATAGAACTCAGGTCTACAAGAGAAGCACAAGCTCTTAACTGCTGAGCCATCTCTCCAGCCCCAATAAAAAAAATTAAATGAAAAAACAAACAAACCAGTATTCAGAGAGGTGAAGGAAGAGTTGTCCCAGCAGAAAAACCCTGAAAAATACAGGGCGTGTGTGTGAGAACCCTAAAGTAGCCAGCATGGCTGGAATCCAGCGGCAGGGCCTGAAGTGCACAAGAGGACCACAGAGTAACAGGAAAGGCCAGGCCATTCACAGGACACTTTGTTCCTTACCTCAAATAACTCAATACAGTGATCCCAGACACCTTGTGACCTGGGAAGAATTTTATTCAGTTCAATTGTTGCTGACGCTGTGACAGTCTATGGCATTCAGAGGCAAGCCTGATGCCATTTAGGCAGCAATGTATGTCTCGAGTCTCCAGCAGTGGGGTCTAGGGAGAGGGCTCAGTGTGAAGTCACTGTACTGCAAACATGAAGACTGGAGTGCAGATCCGCACCATCCATATGAAAGTCCCAGCACTCCCGAGGCAGAGAAAGGGCGCTCAGGGCAGGCTGGCTAGCTAGATTATCTGAAATTGGCAAGGTCTGGGTTCAGAGAGAGACCCTGTCAATACCTAAGGAGGAGAGTGGTCAAAGAAGGTACCCAGTGTCAACTTCAGGCCTACATGTGTCACACATAGCTACCCTCACACACGCACGCACGCACACACACACACACACACACACACACGCGCGCGCGCGCACACACACACCACACGAAAGCAAAATGGAGTCTCCAGCAAGGACTCTAGACAGGCAGCTCCACAGAGCTGAGGGCTGAGTATGGAGACAAACATGCTGCCCTCTGCAAAGCTGTAAACAGGGAAGCCGAGTTTACCATCTGAGCTGCCTGAGGCCTCCCTCTCCAGACCCCAGTAAAACCAGCTCCAGATGCCATGCTTTCAGAAAAGGCCCACTGTGGACAGGAGGTGGCTTCCCCAGCCACAGCAGTGTCCACATCCTGCCAGTCTCCATCTGGGGCCCTGCGCCATCCCGCCAGACTAGACCTCCAGATGCCAAACCCTGTGTTGATCAGAAAGACACCCACAAATGTTTCTCCTAGACAAAGTTAGATTCACCCAGACAACCTAAATCTGTCCCGCTCCTGACCAGAAGAAATACCTCAGAAGTCCCCTTCCTCTGCTCAAAGTGGCTGGCCCTCAGAGAATGGGGTCTTCTCACAAGTCTGAAGCTACCTGCCTTCCTCGGCCCCTCAGGGCCCATGTGAGAGTTAGCGTACACTCTGTCTCAGCACCCCCCACCCCGGCAAGCTGTCTGTCAACCCACCACAGCCTCCTGTGCTGTCCGCCTGAGACCCTCCCCACATCCCAGCGTTCTCAAGCTTGCTTTCCTAGGTCGCGCTCTCCTGACTGACACGTTTGCTTATCCCTCAGGCCAGCTGAGGAGCCTCCTCAGCTCTTTCGGCTCCTTTCACACAAGGCTGTGGTCTGACCCCTTGTGGGTTGTGTCCCGTCTAGATGGTGAGCTCCTTAGGGCAGTAACTCAACATGGCCAGTGAATGGATGGCTTACAGCAGCCTGCTCATCAAGCCACTGTGTTCTGGGGACAGAGAGAGGGGACGTCTGTTCTTCCCCATGGCTCAGTGTCTACCATTCACACTGGAGCCTGGGGTGCTGGTCTGCCTGACAACCACGTCACAGTGAGTCTCCATCAGAGGCCACTGATGTCTGCACTTGCTGTGGGATTTACTTCTTTTCCTGGTGGGGACTTTGAGGGTGGGGACAGGACCCCAGGCCCTGAGGAGGAGAGGCTGGGCATGACTGTCCTATGCTGCTGGTACCAATGGCTGAGGGGCCCACACCAGACTTACAAGACGCTGGGCTCCTGGGCTAGTGCCGGACCTCAGAGGAGGGTGGGGCCCTGGGGTTGTTGATCTGTGCATTCTACACCTGAAGGAATTTCTCCCACCAGGAGCCTCGGTGCTGTGGCGAGGCCCAGGCTCCCTCCTGGGGTATTTTCAGCTGAATCTCCGCACTGACTTTCTTCACGGGCCGTTTCCATAAGCGGCTCTGCACACATAATTACTGGTCCAGTCCTCAGCTGGCTCCAGACCCCAAATTAAAAGGGAACACCCGCACAGGCCACCACATCAAGCCTGCCGAGGTAAAAAATAATTCCCAGGAGATGTGAGCAAGGGTGCGATTCCTCCAGAAGAAACTCAAGGAAGAACTGAACTGTGGGAATGTGCCAGAAAGGCGCAGTCATGGTGACACACGCCTGCTTATATCCCTGTCCCATGACTCACTTTTGGAGAGACCCCCATCAGTGGGCAGGCTGTGTGGACACATTTGAGTCAGAACTGGGAAGGTCTTCAGGGGTGGGGTTCAGAGGCAGGGAAACTGAGGCAGCTCTCCGTTGAGGTCATATATGAGCTCAGGGTACTGTGCAATAGACTTTCAGACTCAGGCCATGGAAATGAGGGGACCTGGAGTTTAACAGGTGACATATTGGGGTACAGGTGACTCTCAGCATGTTCTGTCCACAAAGACCCTAGAATACATGCTGAAGCCCCTTCCTCCTGCTGGGTCCCATGGAACTGGGGTGTCAGGAGACACTCAGAGATGTGCTCACTGCTGGTGCCACAGAGATGGGTCCGGCTGGCTTCCATCCCACCTGATGCATTTCAGTGCTCCCTGACTCCTACTGGGCCGTCTCCTTCCCCTCTGCCAGCCTGCCCTGAGTGCCTGCCCACAGGGGCTGTGGCATATGGTGGGGTGAGGGAGGGCCATGGGGAATCCCATTTGGGTCATTTCTAAGTTGTTTCCCAAGGACAAAGAGAAAGAAGGGCTGTCTGTGACCCCAACTCAGGCAGAGAAAGCCTAGCACCCTAGGAGATGTACCATGCAGGCTGGGACTTCATCATGGGGGAGCTTGCCTCCTCAGGATGGAAGAGTTGGGCTAGGTCAGGTGTGTGGAAATCTTGCCCACCTCTTTTAAAACAGGGGTGAAGTTTCTTATCTAGTCTCTAAAAATGGAGGCGGACGTGGGTGAAGCTTAGTGGTAAGGGCATTTGCTTAGGAAGGGAAAGACCTCAAATCTGATATCCAGGGTGTGCTCATGTACATACATGTATGTGCATGCACGAGCGTGCACACACACACACACACACACACACACACACGAGATGGACGAGAATGAGGAGATACTTTTCCTGTTGGTACTGGCTTAAACTCAGGGCCTAACACACAAGGGCTCCACCACCAAGCTACAACCCTCATCTTTTCTTTTTAAAAATGATTTATTCTTATTACTTGTAATTGTATATATGCACATCATCTGTCTATATGTGGGTATGCACACTGGAGTGCAGGTGCTCACAGAGGCCAGAGTACTTAGATCCCCTTAGAGCTGGAGTAACAGGGGTTGTGAGCCATCTGACATGGGTGCTGAGGACCAAATCAGGTCCTCTGGGAGAGCAGCAAGTTCTCTGTACTCTAAACCAATTCTCCAGGCCTGGTCTCTCTCTCTCTCTCTCTCTCTCTCTCTCTCTCTCTCTCTCTCTCTCTCTCTCTCTCTCTCTCTCTCTCTCTCTCTCTCTCTGAGACAGAGCCTCAGTGAGTGTCCTAGGCTTGCTTCGAACTCAGGATCCTCCAGCCTGGGGCACCTAAGCACCTGGAACTGCAGACACAGAACAGCTTTATTCACAACCAAATCTCCATTAATGATAAAATGAACAAGTGTCATCTGTGGGCCATTCATGCAACTCAGAAGTTACAAATGATGGAAACAAGAATGTGGGTGACTCTCAGAGAAATTCATGGAGTGGGTTAATACAGCACACGAGGGTGGCCACACACTGCATAATCCCCCCATTTCTATGAAGCTTAGAGCCAGACCAGGGGAGACTTTGGTGATAGGAATCACAGCAGTTGCCTAGGGGCACGGGCTGGTAGAATCAGGATTCCCAGGGGAACATGATATCTGATGTGGATGGTCTGAGTTTTAAATGAGCATGAAGGCCAGGTCTCTCACTCCCTCAGATCTGGCCACCACAGCTCACCGCTGCTCCTGCCCTGCCCTCAGCTAACTGAGGCCTCAGGAATGAAAACTCCTGGGCTTGGAAAGGGACCGATGAACATGTAGATGGCTCCATGTGGCCCTGCCTGGACTCTGTCTGTCAGTGCTGGTTGTGCCTCAGTTTCCCCATCCAGAACAGACGTAAGCAGAGCTGGTCCTTCCTGACCCCTTTTGCCCTTAGGAAGGACAGGAGCGCCTGAGGCCACCCAGCCCAGGAATGGGGCAGTGAGGACAGCAGGTGTCAGTGAAACAGAGCCAAGCATCATGGCTGGGAGGCATTTCATTTTTCTGACACTATCACTGCAGACACCAACAAGAAACAGAGAACCACAGAAGGGAGGACACAGTGATGGAGACGAGTAGGGGCTGAGGTGGATCAGGAGGGGACAAGAGTTGGGTCTGGTGCTGAGACCAGCTTAGCTCAGGGCTCTCCCTTCTTCAAGCACAGGGACAGGAGTATGCTGTCACACTGCTCCATAGGGTCACAGCCACTGCCATCCTGGGATGCTGCTGCTGTCCTTGGTGTGCAGGTTCCCGGGCCCTGACCTTCCTTCCGGCTTGGGCTTGGGCTTGGCAACAGAAGGCATCAGGCATGTGTCTGACACACGGGCCTGGTAATCAGCAGATGAAGAATTATTCTAAGACAGGCATCGTGGCTCACGCCTTTAATCCCAGCCCTCACGAGGGAGAGGTAGGCAGACTTCTGTGAGTTCAAGGCCAGCCTGGTGTACATAGTGAATTCCAGGACAGTCAGAGCTACATAGTGAGAGTCTGTCTTGAAAAAACAAACACGCATCACTCTGGCTGGGACAGCTCACTAGTGTGGCAAGTGTGCCAAAATGAAGACAATGCTCTGCTGGGTCACCTACCCTGAATCTGCATTTAGCAGAGTCCTGTGGATAATCCCAGAGATCCTACAGGCAGTGGTTGGGGGCAGGGGCGGGGGTCAGGCAGTGTGGGGGAAATGGGGTTTAGAAACCATCAACGTGGATGTTACCTAAATGCTGTGTGTCCCTGGTCCTGCTATTTATCCTCTCTGGGACTATGAAACAGGATGGTAAAACAGGTTCACAAGCTGTTGTCCCAACCAAATGAGGAACAGAAGAATGTAAAGGTCAAAGGGTAACACAGCCTTTGGTTGGCTTTTAGAATCTATTTCTGGGCTTCAGTGTGCATGAGACACAGATACACAGGGCTAATTTCCCTCCCTCCCTCCTTCCCTCCCTCCCTCCTTCCCTCCTACTTTCTTTCAACAGGGTCTGCTGTTACTCTGATGCTCTGGATGGCTTTAAACATAAGATGTAGCCCAGGCTGGCCTTGAAGCTGTGGCAACCCTCCTGCCTCAACCTCCTGAGTGTTAGGTTTACAGTTGTGATTCACCACATGTAGTCACATAGGTTTTATTGCTTTATTTGCAAAGCTGGACTGCATGTGGAAGGGCTAGGGGTTGGCAGCGGCCTGATTCCTGTTCACACTGGGGGCCGGCAGTGGCCGGGCCCCGGGTCACACTCTAAGTGAAGGGAGGCTGTGTTCCTGTTCTTGATCATCTGTGAATCATCTAACCTTGAGAACAGGTCACTAGGGGTCCCATTTACTCATTTATTTTCAGGCAGGGTCTCACTACATAGCTCTGGCTGACTGTCCTGGATCTCATAGAGATCCACCTGCCTCTGCCTCCGGAATGCTGGAGTTAAGGTTGTGTGCCGTCATGCCTGGCCAAGGAGTCCCATTTAAAGGGACAGATGTTAGGCTCAGAGACAGGAGACTTCCTGAAGTTGCAGAGCAGCACCAGTTCCCACCAGAGCTGTTCATGTTTTGCCCAGAGAATGGGGGTGGGGCGCAGAACATGGGCTGGGTGGTGACTCATTCTGATCAGCAGCTCCTCTGGGGACATTCTTGGGCAACTCTATCCTTAGTTCTTAGTCCTAAGCCCTGGGTCAGCCTGTCCTAAGGATGGAGACACAGTTACAGCCCCACATGTGGTCCGTCCTAAGTCCCCACCCTGCCCTCGAAGCAGAAAGACAGTCCCTCCTTGAAGCTGGGCTACTGGCTGAATAGCTACCTTCTCGCTATGTTCTACCCTACCCCAGCCACTACCAGCTCTGGATGGGGAAGAGAGGCTTGGGTGCCCTCTCTTCCCGCCTTCAGGTAGGAAAACAAGTGGCTAAGGATACACAGCCTGCTGTCCAGTCCACTGTGTTCCTCTGCCCAGACCCTCTCAGAAGCGCTCCCCATCTTGGAAGGAATATCACCAACCTAGCACTGGATACAGAGCTATGTCAGGGCAGTCACTGCTTCTCTATGTCTCCCCGGCCATCCCTGGGCAATGAGAGGAGAGACTGTAGCTGTTTGCGGGGCTGCCAGGAGGCTAAGCTATGCAGTGCAGGGACTGGTGACCATGGAAAAGCCCTCTTCCTGCTCTCAGTTCAAGGCTTGGTACTCAGACTGACCCAGCCTAGTGCCTGCCCAGGCCCCCACCCACCACAAACATCAGCAAAGCAGGTGGGGACCTGACCAACTGAGATGAAAGGGTGTTCTGGAAATTGCTTTTCAGACTATTGGAGGTTGGGACTGGAGCGATGGCTTAACTGTGGTTAAGAGCACCTGCTGCTGCTGCTCATGACTTCCTATCATCTTTGACTCCAGTCCCAGAGGATCTGACGCCCTCTTCCGCCCCCACGAGTCATTGCATGCGCACAGTACACACAACATATATGAAGGCAAAACCTCATATACATAAAAGAAAATATTTTTAAAGGTGGTGGGTGTAGCTGGAGAGATGGCTCAGGAGTTAAGAGCACTGGATGCTCTTCCAGAGAGCCTGGATTTGATTTTCCAGCACCCACATGGCTGCTCACAACTGTCTGTAACTCCAGTTCCAGACCCTGGATACCCTCTTCCGGCCTGTTCCAGCATCAGGCACGGATGTGCAGAGACATAGATGCAGGCAAAACGCTCATGCACATACATTAAAAAAAAGACTATAAAAGGTGGCCCTGAGGTCTAGAGACCCATGGAAAGAGGAAGAGCTACAATTTAGGAGAGTGGACTCACAGCTGCCCCTTGGATCATTCACTGGCCTGAACACTCATTCCATGCCAGACCAAGGTCCAGGTACTGGGGCCCAGTCCCACAAAACTACAGTCATGGTCTGAGTCTGTCCACTCCAGCCTCCTGACAGTGCACCCCACCCACCCGCTTCCTGATGTAGAGAAAGGACCTGCCGTCAGGGCGTGTGGGTCAGCTATGGTCACTTTGATGATATGATCACAGGTTTCTACACTGAACTTTGTCCCTCTTTTCAGGGCTGCGTTTATCACAATGACAGCATCACAGCCTCTGTTTACTCATCAGTCTTCCCAGGACCAACCGTCTTCCGGGGACCTGGGCCTAGGGACCTGGGTATCATCACCAGATTCCCATTCCTGGGCGCCTTGGTGGGCAAAGACCCTGGGAAACCGCGCTAGCCCTCAGACCTTCCAGCCTCGAATCCTACAGTTGCCTCTTCCCTGTGATTCTGTTGTACCTTGGCTTCCTGTCTTAGGGAGCCTTGCACTACCCAAGGATCTCATCCCCAGACAGGCGGCCCTGCCCACTCCGCACGAAGACTGCGCCCCCCCCCCGGGCTCTCCTCGCACTCACCCATATTGACGAAGCTCATGACCAGGTCGGCGCGGCCCAAGTGAGGCCGAGGGGGCCCGCCGTCGTCGTCATCGGCCATGGCGTGGTACAGGTCCAGCATGAAGAGGGGCGCGGACGCTGGCTGCCGGGAGGCGGCGGGTGGCGCACGGGGTCGGGGCCGTCCAGGTAGCCCGAGCACCGCCAAGATCTCTCGCTGCATGTCTCGGCGCTCGCGCGCTCCCAGGCGACGCTGGGGACAGGTGTGTGGGGGACGTGGCCCGTGGCCGCCGCCCAGAGCGCACAGAGCCAGGCCCAGCAGCCAGAGCGGCCCGGGACGCACGGCCATCTCGGACGCTCAGCGGACTCGCATCCACCCGCGACACCCGATGGCGAGGACCGAACCGCGCAGCGGATCCTGAGTTTGCACCTGTCGCGGGCAGTTCTGCAGCGACTGCGTACCACGCGCTCTGCAAGCGGTCCCTGAGCCCGTAGGTCCTGCAGAACAACTTGGGCTCCCGTGGTGCGGACCCCCGAAGTGTCCGGAGCGGGACCTCCTGTAGCCTCACAGACCAACGAGCGCTTCCTCGGCCCGCCCCTTCCCAGACCAACCAATGGGGGTTTGGGGGCGGACCCGAACGCGGACAGGCTCCCGCGGGGTGCCTACGCTGCTACTGCTGCTCCGAGTGGTGGGAGCGCCTGGTGCGACCCCGAGATAGGTAGTGGGCCGCTTGGGGAAAGGCCTTCAAGGGTGTCCTTGGGTCCCCATCCAGCTTCCGAGGCGCACGCCAGGCTCCGCGCGGAGACGTCAGGGTCTCTGAAGCAGGTACCTGAGCCCTGGGGGCGGGTGGGGTCCTGAGTCCCCGTGCAGCGGCGGGACCCGCAGTGTCGCCCTTCTCCTAGGCATAGCGACATACATGGAGCCCGAACATAGTTCCAGCGGACTGGGTTGGACTGGTGCCAGATGTGCCGCGAGGGTGGGGCACATTCTATTGCCAGCAGTAACCAGGACCCAGCCCCCGCTACTCTTCGGGTGCCAAGCGCCTAAACTCGGCTGATCCTGTTGCCGATCCAACACGGGATGGGCTCTGGAGTCTCCCGAAAGGGGGCCACCTTTGCTTAGCTCCTCATTTGTGACAGCCTCCAGCAGCTTTCAAGAAAGGTACCTGGGGAAAACTCCCTAACTTACACCCCTTTCTGCACTCCCGTCTCCCCTGGCTGCTGCCACAGCATCAACATCTCGTCGTAAAGGTTCCGGAAGTCAGTGGGAGGAAAGGGCCCAGCAGAGGGAAAGACTGTGTCAAGGCTGGGAGTGTCATAATAGCAGGTAGCAGCACTTCCAGGGTTATTGTTAGTGTTCATATGCCATTAAGGGGCACACAGCGGTCTTTTTTCTTCCTTCCTTCCTTTCTTCCTTCCTTCCTTCCTTCCTTTTTTTCTTTTATTTTTGGCAGGTTCTCACTATGCAGCCTTGGCTGACTTGGGATGTTCACCTATAGACCAAGCTGGTCTCAAACTCATAGAGGTATGTCTGCCTACACCTGAGATTAAGGCATGCACTACAGTGTATCGGAAAACCTTTCTTCATAACAGATGGAGAAACCAAGGCACACAGAGGTTAAGTGCCGCACAACAGTGGAACTGAAGAGCTGGAGGTTAGCAGAGGCTGCAGGAGGGGCTTCCAGGAGACCATAAAGGGCCCTGCAGGTGGCACTACCTGAAGGTTTGGGCCAGGCATGGATTCTCAGTGTGGATTCAAAATAAAAATCCAAATAAATGTATAATGCTCACCAAAATATGCAGAGGTGATCCTTTGAAAGTTTGCTTTTTCTTAAATGTGTGCACTTCCTGTGTACAGTGTCCTCTCTTCTGAGGTCAGAAGAGGACAGGGGACCCCCTGGGACTGGCATTACTGCCCTTACTGAGCCACCTGATACTCTGGAACCTGTCCTCAGGTCCCCTTAACTGCTGAGCCATCTCATCTGTCCAGCCTTGTTTCAAGTATCAACTAAATTCTTGGAGTAGTCATTGGCAGTCTGTCTTTTACCCAACAGGTCAATTTCTGTACTGCTTCTAAGCCCCCATGAAGAGTCACTGGGGAAGCAGGAAGATCACTGCAAACTCAAGGTCAGAATAGTTTACATAGTTCCAGAAAGGCCAGGGCTGGCTTCATAGCTATGTAGTCAGATCCTGGCTCAAAATAAAAACAAACAGAACAAGGAGGAGGAAAATGGATAGAAGGAAGAAAAGGGGAAAATGCTGGACTTCTAAGGATAATGTTGCCAAGTAGCCTACCAAACTGCCCTCCTTGAGGTTAGAGCTAGAGTGCCAAGGGATGTGTGGGTGGGAGGGAGACAGTCAGGGGCTGAAGATGGAGAGAAACATAGTAATAGGGGAGGGGACTGACAATGATGGGGTGAAGTTTGGGGTGAAGGTTGGGGGCTGATTCCATAGGGCTTGATGACTGTGGAGTCAGTAAGATGGTCTGCACATACCTGATGACTGTGGAGTCAGTAAGATGGTCCGCATATACTTTTTGCTCAGGAACTCTTGAGTCTCTTGCTCGCAGATCCCCCCCATCTCCTCTGAACCCTGGGTGCCCTCTGTACCAGAGGCCACACCACACCACCAAGACCCTCCCGCTCCACCTGTGATTCTCGAGTTGCATTCTAGACAATGCTGGGCTACCAGGCTACTTAGTACAAGCAGCCCAGCTTGGGACTGTTTTTTTTTGTTTGTTTGTTTTTGTTTTCCTTTTTAGAGACAGGGTTTCTCTGTGTAGCTCAGGAGCCTGTCCTAGCACGCACTCTGTAGACCGGGATGGCCTCGAACTCATGGAGATCTGTCTTCCTCCACCTCCCAAATGCTAGGGCTAAAGGAGTGCACCACCGCTGCCCGGTATGGGACTGGTCCTTAGTGGGTGTTTGTGGGGGATCAATCATCTCAGTTTAGGAGCTAGCCACCTACTTTCCAGTGCTTCATGTCCCTGTAAAGTAAAACAGGGTTTAGACAGCTACCAAGAGCCCACACCCAGACTTCAGTTTGTCAACGGTCATGGTGGGCTGTTCTGTATTGGACCCTGAACCAAGACTCCATTTCTGAGCAACCCGCTCTAAAGGGGTTGACTATCTGTGAACTCGGTCATTTCAAAGGCAGAATGAAAGCTGGGAAAGTTTCTGAAAGGGCAGAGTAGGTGTGCTGGGAAGAGGAGGTGGGTTCCTGTGAGTGGAACCCCAGAACAGCAGAAAGACTAAGGCGGATAAAGTTTCTTTGTGTGTGCACACACATGATCATGTCAGGTGTGGAGGTCAAGAACACCTTGTGGGAGTAGTTGGTTTTCTCTTACCCTGTGGGTTCTGGGTCGAGTTCAGGGCATTAGCCTTGGAAGCAAGCACCTCTGTTCGCTGAACTGCCTTACTGGCCATCACACACGCATCTCTTGAGTCACATCTCAGAACTGTTATCATGGGGAGAGGCTCGTGTAGAGAGAGGTTAGAGGATGATTGTGTGGGTTCTGGGGATTAAAGCGAGGTCTCCAGGCATGTGTGGCCAGCACCTTTACTCCTGATCCACCTTGTCAATCTCTGTAGTATTTTAAGCCCCTTCCTTCCTATTTCCCATGTCTCACACAGCTTCTTATTAAATTGAAAAAAGCTTTCTGTGGTGCTACTGAGCTCTTTTGTGTGTGTGTGTGTGTATGTGTGTGTGTGTGTGTGTGTGTGTGTGTGTGTGAGACAGGGTTTCTCTGTGTAGTCTTGGCTGTCTTGGAACTAGTTTTGTAGACCAGGCTGGTCTGGTGTGTGTGTGACAGGGTTTCTCTGTGTAGTCTTGGCTGTCCTGGAACTAGTTTTGTAGACCAGGCTGGTCTGGAACTCACAAAAATCTTCCTGCCTCTGTCTGTGCTGGGATTGAAGGCATGCACCACCATCACCCAGCTTTTGCCTTTGTTTGTAAAAGATTTATCTTAATTGTGTGTGCACACATGAATGCTTATGTCCTTAGAGACTAGAGGCGTTGGATTCTTCACCTTACATGGGTGCTGGGAACTTAGCTTAAGAATCCCCTCGCCACCTCTTCAGGTGCTCCCCACTCCCACCTGCCAGCAGAGCTTCGATGAACACTAGAGAACCGAAATCTGGGAAGAAAATAAGAACAGATAGTCTGGGCTGGAAAGACGGATGCTAGCCATTCCTGACATGCTCCTGTTGCTGGGCACCAGGAAGCTGAAGCCAATTTGGGTGAAAGCACTATCTTACACTAAGTTCCAATAGTTTTCTCAGAAAAAGATTTTAAATTAAAAACAAATCTATTTAAATTATGTGTACGTAAAGCTGGTTGTGGTGGCACACAACTTTAGTTCCATCATTTGGGAGACAGTGGCAGTGTAAGGCCCGCCTGGTCTACCTAGTGAGTTCTAGGACAGCCAAGGCTATATAGTGAGACTTGTCTCAAAAACAAAATGAGTAGGTGTGTCACATGTAGGTATGTGCATGTGAGTGCAGATGCCTAGGGAGGTATCTGATAAAGATTCTGGGAGCAAACCCAGGTTCTTTGGAAGAGCGGCAAATAAATGCTCTTAGCATCTCTCCAGCACGTGGGTATGTGCATGTGTGCACAGGTATAGGTATCCATGGAAACTAGGCAATTCCCTGGTTTCAGGTGGTTGTATGCCATTATATGGATGCTGGGAACTGAACTCAAGTCTTCTCCAAGGGCAGCAAGTGCTCTTAACAGCTGGGCCAACTCTCTAGTAGCAAGTTGATAGCTTTAAGGTCACCCAATTCCAAAAAAGAGTAAGTGTGGAACACACTAGGCTATATATGCCCTTATGTCTGGACATGTGGCCTTATGTAGCTTTACCAAACACACATTTACATCTTACCAAATTCTGGAATTCTAAGAGGGTCATGTGGCCTGAAGAGTAAGAACACAGATCTGAGTTTGAACTCCTTGAGTTCTCATTATTCATGTCAGTATCTGCTAGTTCTAGTCATGTCAGGGCCAGCTAGGAACTGGAGGAAGCAGAGGCCTCACAGATCCCAAGACTCAACTCCAGAAGCCTTCACCAGTGGCCTCATACTGTGATCTCCTGAGTATACCTGCTTCTTCATCTATAATCAGAATGAACTGCCTTCCAGAATTGAGATGTTTAGTGGGCTCAACGTCACTTGACACATCTTCTCCAATTAGTGTTTTTCTTCCAGTCTGGAAACTAGCAAGAGGGTCTCAGGGCAGCTATCTCCTCTACCTTGTCCATTGTGGACTATGACAAGAGGACATGTGGGCAAACTAGTAAATTCAAGGACAGTGAAGGAAGTAATGGCTCCTGAGATTTACATAACAGCAAGACACCTTTCTAGATAAGCAGCAGGCAACGTGTGTCCCCTGTAAGGAGGGGGCCAGTCTACAATTACCCATCTCCCACATCAGCCACCCAGGAATCAGCTGTGTGGTGCATCTGGCCAGCTAGTTAGAATAGGGTTCTTTCTGTGCTACGGCCTCACATGTCCATTTCTTTCCACCCTACACAGTGGTCTCAAGGTTAGCAGGGTATACTCTAGCTTGTGAAGTTCCACCAAGTAACAGAGATTTCATCATACTGAGCAAGTCTGCCCATCCCATGGTAAGCTCACATACTATCTGTTGAATCACATAGGTGGACAGGGCCTCTACGTATTTGTGTGAAAACAACCCATTTCTTTGGTGCCTCGTTAAAATTAACGAGGGTAAAATAAAGAAAAAATGAGTTCTATGATTTTTTCCATCAAGAAAATTCTTGCTGAATGATGTATTTAAGTACTACAAACATTTTTATGTCTTAGGGGTAACATTTAAATATAAAGTGGTTCAGGATAAAGTCAGGAATTACAAAACATTTGTTACTGCAAGCAATTTTAATACAAAAGTGTGTCTTGTTTTTAAACAGTTCATTGGTAGAGCTTCAATTTCTGCCTCAATTAAAACCAATTGAGATAATCACACAGCAACATGGTCGGAGCTGACGAGGAACAGCAGCTAAGAAACAGGAGCCCCAGGCAGCCCCCTTTGTGGTCACTTGGTCAGCTGACTTTATTACACACAAAAAAGACGGAAGCATGTGGGACTGGAGAACAAGTGTGCTGGTGAACTCCACTAAAGGATGAGTAAGTGTTTGTCTTAGGTCCACATTCAAAATAGGCTTATGGAATTCATTCCTCAGTTTGTGGGAGGTTGATCAATTTAAATAAATAGAAGAAGGAAAGAAAAAAGCTGATAAACAAATCTGTAATTCACAGTGCCACCATGGAGTCTCCCTCACCAGGGCCTGGGGCCTGGTGAGCACAGGAGTTACTGATGGCTAGGCTGGACAGTCAGTTAAAACCCCAATGTTCTGAAGTTTCCTTTTACCCCTGGATCCTAGCAGCTATGTGCCTTTAACACCCAGTGCTGAGACATTATTTTAAGACAGTATTGCAATGAGCTCTTTGCTGTATCATGTAAAAGCTATCTAGATGAGGTTCCGTCTCTTCAGCTAAAATTACATGACAGTAAAACAATGGAAATGCAATCTCAAGTGCCGTCTCCTTAGTTCTTGCTAATCAAGGTGTCTGTGATTTAAAAAGACGAGTTCCTTAAACATTGCGGAATTCTTATTTTTTAATATAATTTATCTTGCTGATATAGCAAGTCAAGTTTATAAAGAAGATGCATTTAGGAATAATCCTAAAAGATAAAGCAGGTTTACAACCCTGCACCACATGAAACCCTATTTAGAGGCTTTTCTTTTTAATACACATTTGCGTCTTGACCTTTTGTTTTCCTCAAATATTTCATCTCTGGGCCCCATCCATTATAGGGTTACCAGGAGGCAAATTTTATCTACATAAATATTCACATGAAAATAGTAACTTACAAAAAGGAAAAAAAATAAGGCAGCTTCATAACACAATTATTCTTTTACAATTTTAACAATATAACTTCTCCCGTTCAGAATAAATATACACCCAACGTATGGAGTAGGATTCAAAGTGGATAGTGGTGTGGGGTGCTTGTACAGTGTTATCGCTTGGGACCCGGAGTCCTGGGGGAGGCAGTGGTGGTCTTCTTAGACATGGTTGGGATTTTGGAAGGTTTGGTGAGCCCTCTTCTGGAGCCGCCCTGGCCCCCTGCAGCGCTGCTCTCAGAAGTGTCTGAACAAGCTGACTGCGTCTCTAGAAGGTCAAAGTCAGAGGCATCACTTCCTCTCCGGCTGCTGGCTCGACTCCCGGCCCTGCTCCCGGCCCGACTCCCAGGACGGCTGGCGGACTTCTTAGGGTCTGGAATTTAAGAGTAAAGCAGGAGATTTAATGGAGAAGGCATGATATGGAAACACAAGTGACTGGAGGCCAAGGGGTTGCTGCTAAAACTCTTGCTTTGCTGAGTGGTCTTGGGGAAACCACACCATTCTGGACCCACACTTCATCACCACAGCAGGTGACGATTCTTTTCTGGTTTGTGAGGCTCCCCGTGATCCCGCGCAGCAGAACGTGGCTGCTCTGAGTCACCTTCTGAAGCTGCTCAGTCACCACGGCTAGGTATGTAGCCTGGTAAGGTTGTAGCATACACAAGCAGATGGTAAATGGAGGTGCAGTGGGAAGGGGAGAAGCTGAGGCCGATTTTCAAGTTCCCGGGAGGAAGAGTTGCAGTCAGCCAGTGTCCACTTTCCCAGTTCATCCGCAGCCATAACAAAACACAGCGCATTGGGAAAGTTACTAACAGTTTGCTTTAGCTCTGGGCTGGCCCCTTCTGCCTTGCACTCTCTCAACTGTGACCACTGCTGATTCAGAACAAGGGCTCCAGTGTTGAGTGTAGGAGGTTAGAGTTTGCTGCACTGACAAGAAGAAAGTATTGGCTGCCTAAAAAGTGCAAGTGTCTTTCTGGGCAGGACACCAAGCATCTTCCCAGCTCGGGCTCCCGAGGGACTGATGTATGCCCAATTCAAAGCAGCTGGGTTATTCTTCCCACCCTCGGCCCTATGCATGACAGGCACTTACCTGCCCGGTTAGTTTTGGCACCTGTGGAAGCTGGGGAAGAGCTATTGCTGGTATCACCAGCAAGGGATGTTCGGCTAGAATGAAAAGTTGGTGTTGGCCGTTTCAGCTTGCTGCCTGTTGATGGGATAACCTTCAAAATAATAAAAGGTCATATTTACTTGATAAAATCTTTGACAAGTATATGATTAAAATGTCTATTTAAAAGCCTCTTTATAGACAACCATTTGAAAAAGCAAATTAAAAGTCCCAGAAAACAAATATTTATTTGAAAAATGTCCTAATCATAGATTTAAAAAAATATTTTCAAGAGGTTTCAAGGTCCAATTAAAAACTTTTGAGTGTCTCCTAGTGAATGGCAACCTTTCGATGTCTGTTATTCTCCTGATAAATTTCCCTTAAAAATGTGAGAAGATCTTCAAGTAGTAAGACACTACAGTTAAAAATGAATGAAGCATCACAAAAAGAGAGATCCAAATAGCACTATGTACCAGTGTGCTGGGCAGCAATGGAAAGCAGGCTCAAGAGACACCCACCTGCCATCAGCACACGCAGCAGCTGTAGTCAAATGTCTTTATGAGCCAGCCTGTATCTCTCTGCTTCTCCCTCAGGAGATGAGGGATGAATCCTGCTTCTCCATCTATCACAACTTCCTGTTCAGCCATCTTAACTGATTGGGCTTCCTTGCTGTTTACCCTATGGCCTGGGGAAGCCGTGTCCCCTTGTTCTTAGCCCACATTGTCACTGTAAAACAGCCTTCTCCCCTAAACATACGCATGGTGTAGACTATGTATTTCAGGGCCACGCTGAGAGGGTGATCTCGTCAGAGAGATCACCTAGTGCATTTCTACTTTTAAGGATAACATTTTTCACTGCCTGATATACATATCCACTTATTGCCTCTTTGCCCCACATTGAAGCATCCATTCCATAAGCAGAAACTTCTGTTTTATTGATCTCACAACTACATGGCCAAAAAGGACGCTACCACCTTGCTGAATAAAGGATGCACAGAAGTGCATCCTAATCTGAGTAAGAGCTGCATTCTATGACGGCTGTTACTGGGAGGGACTACATTTTCTTATGTGATTTTTAAAAATATTATAGACATTGTAGAGAAAGAATATTTTAAGGTGTTTTAAAATATTACTTATGACATGGTATATAATTCCAATTTCTCCTTCAAGTAGGTTGGGTAAATTGTTTTCCAGAACCTTTAAGATGCTTTAAGATGTTTATAAGGAAACTGAAGCATCCCATCTCATTGTGCAGGTTGAATTTCTTCACAAAGGAAAAGCAAAAGCGACAGAAGTGATTGACACTCAAGCAGGAACTCTCCTGGCCTGCCACCCAGGAGGAGCACCAGTTCCAAGAGCTACCCTTCCTGAGCACGGTTGCCTGGAGTTCACAGCTCTGGCGCCTCTGGACTGGGGTTCTAAGTTAGGACCTGGCCTGGCCATAAAGTATCAATGAGTAAGGAACTTGAAATGAAAGATTATATTGTAAAATAAAACAAAAAAGGGCCATTGCAGAATCCTATGGAATCTGGGTCATGGGCAACATTGAGATCTTTCATATTTGGACTTCCATGGAGCTGGAGCCATCAAGAGGGAAAAAAAGCAAGGGCAAGTTGAATCAAGGGTTCTCGGGTAGTCAGCCAGTGCCCAGATCTTACATTTGAGACCACAGTTCTCAGTTGGAGTTTGAGCTGGGAGTGGGGTGAGTTCACAAGTGGAAGTTCATTCACAGTCTCTGGTTTCTGTGCCAGACTGAAGGTAACACTGTGCTTGGAGGGTTAGAACCCAACGTTCTCTGCAGTGGCTGAGAGATGTAAAGTATGTTGTTATTACACAACCTCTCTGCCAAGATTTTTTCTTTTCCTCTTTTGAGACAGGTTCTCAATACACGGTCCACATGGCTTTGCTGTCAGAACTGCTGCCTCAGCCTCCCAAGTGCTGGGATTACAGGTTGCTTCTCTAACACTGCTCTTCCAAAAGTGTTTAGGTATTTTAATGGCTGCATGTGAACATGCTTAACTGATGGTATGTGCATTCAAATTAAAGCTACAAAAACCCAGATACCCAAGAGAAGGAACCAAGAAGGTGGAACTGGAACCCCAGAGCAGTGGTCATTTGTAGGGACAGTGCTCAGCTGGCGTAGATAGCACCCATGCCTTGGACCCATGTGGCAGCACCAACCACCCTGGGGAGGGGGTCTTGCAAATCATCCTCCTGTTCTATACACAGAACATTGGTGAACATGCGTTGTGGTTTAATTTCAAGTGTTTGTAACTCGTCTGTGCAACTGACATTTGGAGACTCCAAGAGACCTAATTACAAGTAATATCAATAAACAAACAGCCAGGAATGACTGTTATCAACCATCCTGAACAAATGTTATACTTAAAAATGTATACAGTTGGCAAACAATCTTGTTTTGGGCATCTCTTATTCATCTCCAGTTTTGGTGAATCCGAGTTAGAAACTCCTGAAAACACTTGACCAACTTGATCAATCAGCTGTGTCAGCAAGCACCCCAGAGATGGAAGACACACTGGGCTCATGTCAGGAAAAAGAGCTGGGCAGGTTCTTGGCATGAGTGAGGGCCTCTTCATGACGTGTCCCACTCAGCAAAGCCATACTCTACCTCAGGGCTGAGTAGCTGGAGGTCAGGACATTGGCTGTCCCTGACATGGGTGCCAGCTTTACTGTTTATCAACCAGGGTTTGTCATAACATCGAGAGAATTGAAGTGGAGTCTGTGAAATGGAAATCCAAAGGGCAGGGCAGGAACAATTGAAAATGGAACAGAAAGGGGAGTAAATTGGAAACAGAAAAAAACAAAAAAAGACACTAAATTAAAAAAAAAAACAGAAAATAAACAAAATACATGTATGTCCAATGGGCCGAGATGGAGCAGGTAGAAAGGTCTTCATCTACAGCTACTGCATCAGCACGCTCATCTGTCAGCTCCAGACAGTACCTGAACTTTCCAAACCAGTGACCTAACTGTGGACAAGCTCCAACCCACACTAGGAGTAAGAACTGTTTTTGACGTAACCAGCCTGAACAGGCATTTTACAGGTGGTGGTCTGCGTACTGTGAGGGTCTGGGCAGAGCTGCTCTATGTTTTTATGTTCTTTTTCTTGCTAGCCTTTCAGGGCATTGTCATCAATGAACATCTACCAAGATGGGAATAGGAAAGAACAGCATCTAGGAGGTCAGCACATACCTTGGTCCCACTGGCTGGAGTGGCTGGAGAGGAGGGCATGGATGTACAGCTGTGATTACTCTGACTAGCACTTGAGCTGGAACGGGTGGGAGAAGCTGCTCGGGAAGATGGTTTGGATCTTCGACCCCGTGATCGGAATGGAGTCATCCCCTGGGATGCCCCTTCTGGCAGGATGAATTTTTCTCGAAGTTCTATGTTAGTTCTGCCTCGTGCTAAAAAGAGAACACACACACACACACACACACGCGCGCGCGCGCGCACGCGCATATAGTTATCTTAAAAATGTATCTTAGATAGTCATACAGCTGCTTGACCCCATGATAACAGTAAGCTGTGAATAGGTTTTATACTACAGATTCTTTAAAAACAGCTTTGTCATGTTCTGATCCACAGCAGACACAGTGACTAAGATCTCAGCTTGCTTTAACAAGCAAGCCCTATCAACAGAGGACCACCCGCTACTGTCCCTTGGGGTAAGCAAACTGTAGCTGCCCAAGGAGACATGAATGCAACAGGACACAAGCTTATGACCTTAAACTCCTGTTTTCTCTCTCATAGACATGTGTACTTTTTGCTGAATTTTTATAAGATATATGGTAATGATATACTGGAGAAAAACACTAATGGCATCAAGACTTTTCCATTCAGATTCTGTCAATTACAATCCTAAAGAAAGGAGTTCAGGAAGCCAGAATAGTAAAGATGAGAACAGAGTCTTTAAGAAGTAAACATGGGGCTGGAGAGATGGCTCAGAGGTTAAGAGCACTGGCTGCTCTTCCAGAGGTCCTGAGTTCAATTCCCAGCGACCACATGTTGGCTCACAGCCGGTTATCTGTAGTGAGATCTGGCACACTCTTCTGACCTGCAGGGATACATGCAGATAGAGCACTGTACACATAATAAAATCTTTAAAAAAAAAAAAAAGCAGGGCGTTGGTGGCATACGCCTTTAATCCCAGCACTTGGGAGGCAGAGGCAGGCGGATCTCTCTGAGTTCGAGGCCAGCCTGGGCTCCAAAGCCACAGAGAAACCCTGTCTCGAAAAAAACCAAAAAAAAAAAAAAAAAAAAAAGGAAGTAAACATGTAGGGAGAGAGAAAGACCAAGACCATGCACAAAACTTCAAGTGAGAATTTGTTAGGTAAAAAGCTGAAAGAGCAACTGCAAATAGGAGAGGCCCTGAAGGGAGGAGGTAGGAATAGCACTGAAGGCCAAACAGATGCTGTCTTATGGCTTTCTGGAGCTGTAAGATCGGAACTTAAAACATGGATTTAGCCAGGGATATCAAGTACAGCCAGAACAAATGTTGATGTAAAAGACCCTGCTAACTTAAAAGAAATACTTCCTCTGGAAAAGATTCTTTGATTTCTCACTGGACAATGCCCTGCAGTAACCTTGGACCTGCACACCCACACTAGAATGCTCATTTTAAGAATATACTAAACCTATCTGGCAGGTGGTGGCAGAGTCTTGATTGAATAAACATTTGCTAGTTCCCTTCTAAACACACTGCCTGAAGGGAGAAAAAAAATCAGCAGAGGACACAAGAGGAAGCCTTGGGAATGGCAACGAGTTGGGGACAGCCACATTTAAAATGTTTTAGAGAGGGCTATAGGCAGGTGGTAGCATAAACTAGCTACTTCATAGACTGAGGCAGGGAGGGTATTTCAGCCCACGAATTTGAGACTAGCTTGGGCAAACAGAGCAAAATTTCATCTCAACAAACACACACAATCAGATAGAGGACTATCTGTAGTGGAGTGATGAGATTATGTCCCTCCCACACTACAATTTGTACAGTATTACCATATGCAATACTACACTTGATTTTCATTAGCATCTCTATCCCTTAGACAAAGGAATACAAATGCCTGCAAAGACTGTTCATGTCACAGTAGAGGTGGCTTGTCTATTAGCCCCTCTCTCTCTCTCTCTCTCTCTCTCTCTCTCTCTCTCTCTCTCTCTCTCTCATTTTTTGGGGGGGTTGTCCTGGAACTAGCTCTTGTAGATCAGGCTGGCCTCGAACTCACAGAGATCTACCTGCTTCTGCCTCCCAAGTGCTGGGATGGAAGGCGTGCGCCATCACCGCCTGACATATATCTTTATTTCTTTGAGCAACTGTATACATAATTTTAATACAAAGATATCAGGAATATTCCTCCATTTCCTATGTGTGTCATGTTAAATTTCAACTAACTTTAAAGTATAATTTCATCATGTGCGTGCGCGCACACACACACCCTTTCTTACTGGTTAAATGTTGCACTTCTAATTTGTTAATAGTTTTGAAAATACCATATTCAATGCTGTGACAACTTCTAAAATATTTTTGTACATATCCTGATATATCCTAAGGATAAATTTATACAAGTAGCTTTGCTGGGGGAAGGGAGAGACATTTTATTCAGATGTGTAACCCCTTGTAAGTTTGTCTATGCTCCTTCAGTTACCCTAATTAAACTCTGATTCAATGAGTGTGCACATGCACACAAGTGCACACCCACATACAGAGTTCTAAGTCAAATATTTTTTAGATTACAAGTGTCTTGTCTGTAAGTATGTATATATACCATGTGTGCCTAATGACTGTGGAGGTCAGAAGAGGGTACAGAGTTCCCTAGAAATGGAGTTGTGGATGGCTGTGAGCCACCAGACAGGTTCTGGGAACTGAATCTGCTGTGTTCTCTGTAAGAGTAACTCAAGCAGCTGAGCCAGCTCTCTAGTTCCTTTTTATTTTATAGTGTGTGTGGGAGGGAGGGAGGGAGAGCGAGAATGTATGTGCACATGAGTGCAGGTGCTCACAGAAGCCAGAAGAGGGCATCAGATCCTCTGGAGCTGACTTATAGGCAGTTGTAAGTCTCCTGATGTGGGTAGGAACTGAACTCTGGTCCTCTGCAAGAGCATTATATGCTCTTAATTGCTGACCCAGCCATTTCTCCAGCCCTGAAAACTATCTTTTTAATTTCCATAAATGAAGATTTTATAGATCTTTATTACCCAAGGGAAGCAATGCCTAACTCTTTAAAATATACACAGTACATTAGGCACAGGTATATCCATTTTGAAAAAGAAGAAACATGCCCCAGTGTCCATGTGTAAGTCGGAGGACAACTTCAGGGTTAGTTCTCTCCTTCCACTATGTGGTTTCCAGTCATCAGGCTTGGCAGCAAGTGCCTTTACCCTGTGAACCATCTCATCTCACTAGGCCTAGAAGCACTGTTTTTATTTCCATCCACAGCATTATGTCCTTTGCCACAAAAACAAACAAGACCTGCTGTGGCAGTATCAGAAAACTGTATAAATAGCAAAACTTACTAGTAGAATATTATTATTTTCTAAATTTGACTAAACCAATACATTGTTTGAGACTGTTTATTGTTTCAGTAGCTACGCAAAAGGAATTAACAAATGAGTTGGTATTAGTAATCTTGTCACTAATTCTATGATGTTCTCAGTATATCATCCTCTACAGTTCACAGGCATAAAGGATACCACAGCAATTGGCCCTACAGAAACCCTAGATAGGTCCTTATCCTCTTGGTCTATTTTTTGGTGAAGGGTCTTACTATGTAGCCTAGGCTACAATTCTTGATCCTCCTGCTTTTGTCTTAAATAGCTGGAATAATAGCCAAATGCTACCAGGCCCAGCTAGTTAACTTGTCTTCTTGATGGTCGTGTACCTCCAACTTCCTGCCAGGCACTGTAGCCCTTTGGCATTTACTTCCAGCACTGTTTTGATGTGACAAGTCCACTGATAGTTACTGAATGCCACTGGTGAATTCTGCTTCAGTCAATGGACAGAAGTTGGTTGCTGGTTCGAAGGAGGTATTCCTGGAGAGTAGGAGTGGCTTACCTCTGTTCTGACTACCAGTTCCCACAGAAAATAGCTACCAGGTTGCCCTCCCAGATTTCGTTAGAGTTTCAATTTTTACTGAGGAAGATAGATAATGGAGGTAGTATTCTTGCCAGCCAGCAGCACAGTACAATTGTGAACAGAGCAGGCAGCAGACAAACAGGCAACCAACGGTTATAAATGCCACATGCAGTGTTGCTGCTGCTCAGCCTAACTATACAGAGAGGGAAATGGGACTATAATAAATTTAGAGAACACTGTTTTGTTCTTTTTAGAAACTTCTGATGGCAACCATTGCTCCTCAGCTGTTATTCTGGCTTGTTGGAGCAAATGCAGAATAAATTACAGAGATTAAACTAACAGGTACTCCTGTACTCATGTGAGAGCTAGAATTTTGAGTCTCTCTAAGTCTTTCAGAATGATTAAAAACCACTTCCAAAACGGTTATGTAGTGGTACTACAAACATTTATTTATGTTTAGTTTATGAATAAGCTTTAATAACCTAACTGCACATGCTGGACCAACTATACACACAGGAGACATGCAAGAGTACAGGGTGGGGGTCAGGACCATCGCTTAAGAGCCCAGCTGGCCCTTACCCTTAAGTTACTTACATTTCCATAGCTCAAGCTCCTATTCTTCAAAATGGAAGTAACAGAATCTATACCTTACAGGATGGTATGAGATGCTAATGTGTTCTTATTTGTAGAGGTATTTATTTATATTTATTTATTCTTTATGTAGAGGTATTTAGTAAACAGTATTTAAATTCTGTGGATATCATCTCATTAGAAATAGTTTACACCCTATCAATATGGAGTTGTTGGAAAAGCAATGGTTTGGCTATTGTGAGCATTCACCATGGCAGCAGATATCACAAAGCCAAGAGATGTTATAATTTAGGAAGCAAAGCCATTCTCAAAGGACCAGGGTGTAGGGGAAGAGGGACAAGCATAAAAGCCAACCTATGGGAGACTGACTGGAAATCAAAGAGCTGGAATCAGAACGCTTTATTTTACTCCCAGGATGATGAACTGGAATAAAAAAGATGTAAACACAAAGACAGAGACAGAGCAGGAAACACAGAAACCTGTCAAGAAAGACAGACAGCTGGGACTCCTGTGTACCCACATGCAGCTCTCCTAACAGGAAAAAGGAGTGGATGTGACTGGGTAGGAAGCAGCAGCTGGCATCTGACCACTTGTCTTCTTGCTGCAGCTACAGCTACTAGATGCTCAGGCTAAGCTGATGTTTTCTTTTGCCTGGGGGTGGGTGGCTTCTTTTCATGTGTTGTGTAGGCAACCGTCTATGGACTGTAGTCACATGTCCTTTAACTTTCCCCCATTAAGTATGGTCACTAGTCTTCTGCATGGGAGGAGCATGCTTTGAGTCTCAGTCACAGAAATTACTGGATAGAGGATGGAAGGCTCTTAAGAAGAACCCGAAAGAGTACACAAGACTTCACTCCAGGTTAGTGCTAACGTCACAGCCAAACATAAATAGGTAACACCAATAAATTCTTTTTCTGTTTTGGAGTCAGGGTTTCATTCTAGGTTAGGCTGGCCTTGAACTTGTTATGAATCTGAGGATGACTTCGAACACTTTATCCCCTGTCTCTACCTCCCAAATATGAGAGTCTAGAGACACCAACAAATTCTTACTTTTCATTCCTGACAGCTTCAGCTTCTTCAGGGTTTTCTACCTGAAACTCCGGAACTCTAATCTGTGCTGGATGGCACAATATCAGACAAAACTCAGAAAGACACACCATCAATGCTTCCCAGAAAATCAGCACGGGCTGATATAATACCCTTCCATGTCACCATGGTCGGGTGCCTCCTTACCTCGGCAGGGATCGTTTTTCACTAAAAACTCATCCAAGGCCATCCATCCTCCACCAACACGGACCATCACAGTGCTGCGCAGAATACGGACCAGCCGTAACTGCTGAGAATCTCCAAACTGGAATCAAGGGGAAATTCTGTTAACAGGACACCTTAGTATAGACTTATACCCCCTATACTCCCAAAGCAGACTGTATT
Organism: Mesocricetus auratus; assembly: GCF_017639785.1. Classification (NCBI taxonomy): domain Eukaryota; kingdom Metazoa; phylum Chordata; class Mammalia; order Rodentia; family Cricetidae; genus Mesocricetus; species Mesocricetus auratus. Next base: position 19,677,376 of record NW_024429197.1, on the reverse strand, counting down.
CAGACAGGAATAATGTGGCAGCCAGAGAAGAATTCTGAACTCAATTTTGCATTTTTATATTGTCATAAAAAGGTAAGCAAACAGAAAAGCAGAAAAACTACACCTATGAATGACTGTTGTAAAATCCTTCCCTTGGGATAAAATTAACTCCTGATGGTCACATCCTGGCTCCTGTGCCAAAGGTTAAGGAGGCAAGATGGACATGTATTTGTTCACTTGGATTCTTCTGAAGGATCTGCCAAAGTGAGCACCCACACTGTTATGCTTATTTCCTTAAAGAACGGGGGTCAAGTTCTGAATACAGTGTGCTGGAAAGTTAAATGGATGGTAGCAAATACTAAGTGAAGCATTAAAGAGACTCTTGCAAAGCATCCTCATTACAAGCTTAGAAGATTGGTTTTTCTTCATCCGTTTCTCAGAAGTATACCCTACATGAACTCTGATTGTGATGTCACCAGAAGAAAAAGTTTTCAAGCTGAATAAATGATTAGACAGAATTAAAATTTAGTTGGAGAAACAGAAATTTTAATCTCTTGTCATAATTAGAAAGTGTTCAATAATCATTCTGGACCTTAGAACAAGTATGACGGGTCTCTTACTGTCTCCATTCCTAATCTCCTACTTCCCAGTTCTACCTTAATATTTGGAGCTTCCCAGTGTAAAAATTGCCCTTTTCCCAAAATGAAGAAGCAACAAAAGAGAAGCATACTAAGATTTCAAAACAAACACCAAACCAAAAGTCAAAGAAACCGAATTCTTAAGATTATTAAGGAGACTGTTTGGGACAGGGAGGTAAAGAGAAGGATTTAACCTCTTAATTGGGATTTTCAAAGTTATAGGAGAATCATAACTTTGAAAGGAAGAAAAACTGAAATTTCAAGAAAGGATGTGTGAGGAGGATACCCATTCCCTCCTCAGTAATGATAACCTGGTGGTCATCTCTACATCCCTCTCTGCTCTGACTCAAATACATGTGTGCACAGAAGTAGTATGGAAAATGCTGCTCTTCCTCCCCAGCCATTTACTCCAAAACAAAGCCATCTGCCATCTGTCTCACACAGCACTTAGATGTTCACACAAGTGGCCAGAGAGTGGAGCACGGTGGAGCAGAATCATCACTTCCCATAGCTGTAAGGAAAAAGGCCTTTCTGGAAAGGAAGCTAGTCCCTACCTTGGAGGGATCAGGTTCTGGGGATGACTGATGTGTCATTAGTAACCTGAGCCACTATTTCGGGTTTTCTCTGGATAGGTGAGGAATAGAAAGGATATGCACCTGCGTGTCTCCCTGAGTCAAAAGGAAGGGGTGGTCTAGGTAACTGTCTTCCTAGAGTACTACACCCTCTACTTTGTTATCCACTGATCTCAGGGGTGCTTTTGTTTAGTACTTCCCCAAAGCTGTTTGAAAGATTCTAATTTGTTTCTGTTGTGCTGCAGAGACCCAAACACTCTATCCAGGTGGTGGAGGGTTATATAGCTCTAGAGGCCTGAAGAACAAGGCTGGGGGACAGACACAGAGAACTCAGAGGCAGAATCCTGGCAGTCACTATTTCCTTCTCTCACAGGGACTACTTAAGTTCTATGACACTAGCTGTGTAAGTGTGGCATGTACTCTTTGAGGCCTCCAGTCTGACATATATAAAATGAACTTCATAATTCTGCTCACAATATTAGAGTGACTCATCAAATCCTCCCCAAGGTAAGATAGGGTGTCAGTGACCTATCAAAGAGACCCTACCTAATAGATGCAGTCATTAGTAGAAGGCATGCTGGGCACTTCACTATAATCATTATTGACTAGGTGTACCACTGGAGACAGACTCTGGAGGTGTGTAAGGCAAGTACTCTATCACTGAAATACACTAATAGATTTCTTATTTTTCAAAATTTGAGACAGGGACTTGTTAAATTTCCAAAGCTGGCTTCAAACTTACCTCCCAAGGAGCTAGGATTACATTTATAAGGAAGGTATTATGCCCAGCTTGGGAGGATTTATTTAAAAAGAACTCGACTGTTTTTCAATCTTATATTTTTCTAGTCTCTTTTCTTCCCACTGGCCCAGAATATTACTGCAGTTAGTGATTATTGCAGAAACTAGACTTAAACAGTGATTTAGGACTTTAAATTAACTCCTAGTGTTTCTAACTTCCTGCCAGATAGATTGATTTTATTCATGCAACTTCCTTCCACATTTGAGAGATAGCACCCAAGAACCCTCAGAAGAGATTTCAAAGGTTAGAGTTGCCAAGTGGAGTCAAGACTTTCAATACTTTGTGCAAATCTAATTTGAGACCATTTCATTTTGAATGGTTGGCTATACTCTGCAAATTTTAGGCAGAAGTCAATTATGCTCTCTTTCCACATTATAAATTATAATCCATATTATAAAATGTAAATATAAGTGCTTATAACTATTTAGTACTTATATAATATTATGATACCCTTAGGACTTTTTGACTCAAGTATACATTATAAAATTTGTATTTACTATTAAAAGACTGGCAATGAATCAAAACTGTGCCAATGGCATTCTGACTCCAAATATAGAAGTGTAAGGTTGGGCTCTTTACAGGTGGAATGAGCAGATATTAGAGCCTTGATTTTTTTTTCCTGAGTCATAGCAAGTTACAACTCAGTGCAGTATAATATCACTACTTTTAGCCAGCCTAATTTGGAATGGCAAGTTTATTTTTTTAAAACATAAAATTGCTGATAAGATAGCTTTGTGATAATAGCTTTGTTAGCACTTTCTCCACTTGGTAAGACAACCAGATGTGACCCAAGCATGCTTCTGATCATGTCCTTTCCCCATAGCAAAAAACAAGCAACGTCAGCTACAAAGACCACATCCACCAAGAAGGACATTGCAAGGCACACTGTACCTGATTGCCGAGGAAGAACTATAGACAGTAAGAGTAAAGGATGCAGGGGAAAAAAGAGAACATTTTTGTCAAGTTAACACTAAGAAACAGCAATTTTTATCATATTACCAGTCTAAGTATACACTGACCACATTCGCACCTACCACAGAAAGACGATTTTACAAAAAAAGCCTAAACTCTCCATCTTGTACTTCTTTTGTTAACCCATCTCACTCATTGGTAATTAAACAAACAAACAAAAAATAAATACAAGAACACAAAACCCAACATGTAAGATAGAACTTCCTCAAGCTTACCAAGTGCCCTGGGCTGGGTAAGAGGCAGAATCAGCCTGGCCCCTTCAGCTAAAAACAGCAGGGATTTGGTGTATTCAGGACACCCCTAACCTAGTCCTTATTGGTTGAGTCCAGGGTTTTGTGCATGCTGTGCAAGCACTTTCTTACTGAGCTACAGTCTGAGGACATTCTGGAATTCCTAATGGAACCTGGATATTCCTGGGTTTCACCTGAAGATAACCATCTAAATATTTGCCAACCATACATTTCTTTTTCTTAAAAATTTAGGGTCTCTTGACAAGCTGATGAACAGTTTAGGAGTCCTGGTTTAGGTGTCTACTACACCTCTGACTCTAGGCTCAAGAAAAGCTAAAAACACAAGTATAGTTTATTGTTCCTTCTGGTCACACCTAGCAAGTCTTTGTAGCCCAGCTCAGCACAGGAATGCTAATGTGCTGGGGCCTTGACACATAGTCTTCTAAGAGCATGGGAGCCACTTATGTTTGCAATGACCAGTTCTTGGGAAATAAATCATCACTCTTTTTAAGTGAAAAAATTAGAACAAAGGAAAATTTGTATGTACACAAACATATCAGAGGACAGTTTTGGGTGTATGTTTCTCCTTTCACCATGTGGGTCCTGGGACTTGAACTCAGTGTGTCAGGCTTGGTGGCAAGTGCCTTTATATGCTGAACCATCTCCAGCCTCTCATCCCTTCTTTAAAAAAAAAATGATACTTTTGTGATATACCCATGGTTAGCTGGAACTCACTATGTAGAGTTGACCTTGAATTTATAATGATCCTTCTGCCTTTGCCTCCCAAGTTCTGTGTTATAGGGAGGTTACCAGGCTCTCCTTCACAGTCATTTGATAAAACTGTTTCCCAAGGTTCATTATTTTCACCCCCCTTAAGACTTGGGTCAGCAGTGAGATGAGGGCTTTAACATGTTCTCTACCTTGTCAAATATAAGCTACAGTCTTCCTGGATAATGGCAGCTTTTTACATGGAATTGTACAGGGCATGGAACCTGACACCTAGGGGTGGGTCCATTGGTTCTAGACCTCTGGAGGCACCAGGAGTGAACAGGCAGGACCGACCTCCACAAGTGCTTGGTTTTCTCTTCCTTACCCGGTATTTATTCTCTCCAATCTGCTCCACCTGAAACCTTTTCGCACACTTGCACTGAGCCACTTGTCTTGTGACCTGTTGGTTGTGAACAGCAAAAGGATATAAGGGAAATGTAAGCAGAAGCTACTCATTATTTGTGTCTCAGACTTATTTTTTGCCTTTTTCCTTTGGAAACAGGATCTCACCCTAAAGTCCTGGCTGTCCTAGAACTCACTATTCAAACTAGCCTGGTCCCAAAATTGGAGAGATCTGTCTGCCTTTGTCTATGCCGGGGTCATTTTAGGGTTAGCACATGCATTTACATTTGATTCAAAATTTAACCTACTTGAGATAAAAGAGAGATTGAGAAAAAAATAGCAGATGAAAGAAATATTCGAAGCTGGGTGTTGGTGGCACATGCCTTTAATCCCAGCACTTGGCAGGCAGAGACAAGCAGATCTTTGTGAGTTTGAGGCCAGCCTGGTCTACAGAGCTAGTTCCAGGACAGCCTCCAAAACAATACAGAGAAACCCTGTCTCGAAAAACCAAAAAAAAAAAAAAAAAAAAAGAAATACTTGTCCAAATGACCAATAAAGTAAATCACGAACTGAGCCAAATTTCTACCTAGAACCCTGAAATTCCCAGGAAATCAGTCTTTCTACATTTATGTGTCTCCAGGGATTGAGTTCAAGTCATCAGACTTCCCCACTAAGCCATCTTGACAGCCCCATGATTCAGTTCACCCCTTACTGCTGCATTTGAAGTCCTTCTGATCCCTTATAAAGTCCCACAATGGATCTTTTTTTTTTTTTTTTTTTGTTTTTACGAGACAGGGTTTTTCTGTTTTGGAGGCTGTCGGTCCAGCCTGGCCTCGAACTCACAGAGATCCGCCTGCCTCTGCCTCCCGAGTGCTGGGATTAAAGGCGTGCGCCACCAACGCCCGGCTCCCACCATGGATCTTATAGTACTAGAGACGTGAATATTAGAGTTGGATCCATTCTCTAGACCACGCTAAAACTCAGTAGTCAAAGGCCCTCTAGAGCTTGTTGAAACATTAACTCTAAATGATTGCTTCCCAAGATGATTTACACATCCAAATTCAGAGCAATATAAATCTATGGTCAAAATATTCTACTCCACATTCCCCATACCTCATCTTCAATTTTATCTGCATCAGTTGTTGGTCGATAGGCATCCTTGTTGGGATGCAGGGCAGCCACAAATTCATAGTAGTCAATGTAGCCATCCCCATCTCTGTCAAAAATGTCAGCCACAGCTGTCATCTCTAACTTGGTGGTAGGGAACTCTGGGGAAAAGAAAATAATTTGAAACAATGAGAGGATTTGAAACAGTGAAACATATGTAGCTGGTTGGCAAATATACAGGAAGTAAAAGAATTATATCTTGGTTTTTTTTCCCAAAACAACAACAACAACAAAACCGCCACATGGCTACTCTGGAAAATTCAATAGATAACAATTTTTAAAGATATAAACCACTGGCTCAGCTGTTAGGAGTACCAGTTGCTCTTGTAGAGGACCCAGGTTCGATCCCAGCACCCACATAGTGGTTTACAACCATCTGTAACTCCAGATACAGGGGATCTGATACCCTCCTCTTAACTTCCAAGGGCATCCATGCACATACAGGCAAAAAAACTCACACACAGCATAAAATGAATAAATATGATTTTAAAAAAGATACAAATCTAGGCCGGGCGTTGGTGGCGCACGCCTTTAATCCCAGCACTCGGGAGGCAGAGGCAGGCGGATCTCTGTGAGTTCGAGGCCAGGCTGGACCGACAGCCTCCAAAACAGAGAAACCCTGTCTCGTAAAACCAAAAAAAAAAAAAAAAAAAAAAAAAAAAAAGATACAAATCTTTTAAAAATGTATCACCAAAGGAATAGTGACTGTTGGTTTTTTAAAAATGTTTTTACCTACAGATCCTGAACCTTTGTTTTATGTTTTTTGAGACAGTGTTTCAGACAGCCCAGGTTGGCCAAGGATGATCTTGAACTTCTGATCTTCCCAGCCATTACTTCTCAAGTGCTGGCATTACAGATATGTACAAGCATAACCAGTTTACGCAGTGCTGAGGATAGAATCCAGGGCTTCATACATGCCACCGAAGCACTTTAATAATAGAACTATATATTACCATGAAGCCCTCCTCCCATTTAAAAAATAAAAAGCAGCATCAGACTTCAGATACAGTAAAAAAATAAACTAAAACAATATTACAACTATCCATAGAATTATGACTTAGCTTAAGATTTTATACCAGCACTGTTGGCGTCTTTAGAATGATGTCACTACTCTAACATAATGTTGCTTTGGAATAGCATCCTGTCCTGTTTTAAACTTTATAATCATTTTTGAACTCTTTCTATTCTGACTGAGATGAGACTCTTTCATCCATGAGAACAGACCACATTGAACACAGAGCTTCTTCCCTCAGACTATAGGCTTTACTTCAGAAAGACCAATTGACCAGAATGTTACAATTTCTACCAAGTGTGAGGAATCTAGGTATTACCTGTATGTAGAGTAAGAATCTACTTACTGGATGCCAAAATGCCATCAATAAACTCCTGACGTGTTATCTTCCCGTCCTGGTCCTTGTCAATACGCCGGAAGAAATCCATGACTCGAGATTTTTTGTGATTCATCCAACGCATATACTTTTTCCTCCAGACATCAAAGTCAAAGTTGGCAAATTCCTTTAACTAGATGGAAGTCAGAGGTGTCGGTAAGTCTTGCTGTTTTGAACTCAGAGCATATCTAAACTCTCAGACATTCAGTAAAGCCATGCAGGCCTTTCAGAGGGCACTGACAATGCTATCTATATGTTATCTCATTGTGAAAGCACAATCTGCCTCCTTCACTTAAGGCCTTTGGCTGTTTAAACAAGCTACGACATAATGGTAGAGCAAGAGAAACAGAAACTGAAAAACAACTTTGGAAAATAAGAAGCACGCAGAACAAGAATGGGGAAAGCCAGTCTTGCTTTCTCTTTGGACTTTTCCAAGGATCATCTACTTAGATGTAAGGGATGGATTCTGTCTTGAAGGGAAGGCCTCAGTACCCCTCTCTTAGGCCGTATGGAAAGGCACTATAAACACACATAGGAACCACATCAAGAGGCTCATGTTTCCCATCTTTTTCTGAGATCTTAAAGATCAAGATGGAAAGCATCAAGAATGCAACCCTACATCCAAGCATGTTTCTTTGGAATTTCACCAGAGGGAGCAAATGCCCACCCAACATCTCTATTCAATAGTTGATCGACTGGTGGAAAGCAGGCCTGTATAATTGGGGGTGGGGGGTTAGCTACTTGGACCATGTTAGTGATTCACACTTAAAATGACTTAACAGCAGAACTTTTTCCCCTTTCCAAAGCTGGAAGGAATGGGGGACGGGGGAAGGCGTCAAGAACCAATGTGCTTAAAATGCAACTGACCTACGGAAGTAACAACAAAAACACAGAACACTCACTTCCGGGCATAGCTGCTTTGATATGCACAAACAAAAGAATATAAAAGATATTAGGCTTGTGTTAGAAAGGAGGAAATGCAGTACTACATATATTAGATGATACTTCAAAACTGACTTGCTTTTCATGAGCTAGTGAAGACTAACAAGAAACAAGACTATAAATAGTTGATCTTCTTTCATAATTGTAGAATCTCTCTCTCTCTCCATATCATTAACAATCTTTTTTATTTTGCTTTGTTTTTGCTTTTCAAGACAGAGTTTTTCTGTGAAGCCCTGGCTGTTGTTCTGGAACTCATTTGTAGACCAGAGTGGCCACACACTCAGAGACCCGCCTGCCTCTGCTGGAACTGAAGATGTGCCTACCATGCTTCATGCTTGGCTTCCCTTATACAAAATACACATTTAGAGGCAAGCTGCCGAGGAAACTCAGACAACAGGGCTCCCTCTTGTAAGCAATGTCTGATTTATGGTTTTATATATACCACATGGCACAACTTCCTCTGTGTGAGTGGTTTTCCTAAGCAATCTGTGTTTTCTTATTCATCGGCTTGAAGGAAGGGGAAGAATGTGAAGGGCTGCCTATACTTCTGAAGAAGTAGATAAAGGCACACAGGTCATACGCGCTAAGAGAGCTTTACAGGGAGGAGTTTACCTCCTCTAGTCTGTCCAAGGCGTCGTTCAGCTTCCGCTGGCGCTCCAGTGCTAACAGCCATACTTGCTGCCAGCGGGCAGACAGCTGGTTGATTCGTGGGTTTTTTGCTTCAGATTGTGAGAGGATTGGCATGGGAGGAGGGGTGGGTTGACTCAAGGATTTTCCTAAATGGAGAAATAATCATAAGATTAGAATTGCTGGCTTTGCCAGTCCATAAAGAAATGGCTGTAAGCTCAAGATTATCCTTGGCTATCTACTGAGTTTGAGGCTAGCCTTGGGATATATGACACTGTCTCAAAAAATCAAGAGCGAACTGTATATATGAACTAATCTATTACACTAGTATCCATTTCATAACTGAGAAGAAACATGGGGATGGCAACATTCTGGTACAGAGGCATACTAATTTCAGAACGGCTGTCTCACCTCCAAACCAACGAAGAGTACCCATCTCCTACATACACCCAATCAATTAGGCTTTACCTTAGTGACCTGAAGACACATCAACTTAGAAAACAGCAGTGGATCCCATAGAGTTTATCTTACAATTAGACTAGTGCAATGTAAACACAACAATGGAAAGGCCACTGCTAAATAACAAAACAGGCATTGCCACCTTGTAGCTTCTTATTAATCAAAATAATCAAATGAATAAATAAATAAACAAATACAACTAGTCATTGTTAGAAGAGTAAAGTTTCCAAATAAGAGACTGTGATCCAGAGTCAGTATGATCTGGGGAATGCAAACACAGTTCTCATGATGGCACTTTGTGAGGACCCTTCTGCAATAAGTAGGAAGAAAGCAACACAGCATAGTGAGTGGGCTAGAAACATACTGCTACCACCACGGGGTTTCTCGATGAAAGGAGCATGGGTAGATTCTACATTCTTCCTCTTGTATGTCTTGGTGACCCGGTCCACATCAGGTTGTTTGCGTGTCATCTCCTCCATAAACGACTGTTAAATACAAGAGTTAGTTAAGAAAATTCAGAGTTTTCTTGGTCTAAAATGGAAAGTTCTTACTAACAAAGATCAAGCCCATGGCAGACTGACCAAGTGATAGACGGCCCTATGCAACTTCCTACTCCTTAAAAAAAAGATTAAATTGGGCTGGGAGTATAACTCAGTGGTAAAGAATTTGCTGAGCATATGCAAGGCTCTGGATTGAAACATACCACACACAGAAAGAAAAAAGAGAAGGGATAGACAGATGCATATTGAGAATGACTGACCAAAGCACCAAAGACCCGAAGGAAGTCTGCCTTCAAGGAACTCACAGCTGAGTGATGAAAACCAAGAATGTAATGCTAAATGTTATACAGTTATGCAGAGAAGACCTAAGACAAGGACTTCACAACCTGAAATGACAAGTAGAGTGGTCTGGAGCTGAGCTACTGAGGGACAAAGAACTCAAGAATGGGGAAAGGCAGCTCTGGCAGATGGTCTGGACAGAACATGGAAGCCTGACAGTGCTGTGGACCAGGACTCTTCATTTCATTTGCTGATGAGACGCTACTATCAAAAGATTAGCAAGAAGTGGGCCTGGGATGGGCAGGAGATCCAGAAAGGCCCATGTCCAGCTAAGGAATTAGAATTTCATTGTGAAAGCAACAGGAGGCAAGTGAAGGATTTTGATACAGGGAAGATTCATGATCAGATCTATGCTTGAGAGGACTCATTCTTCCTTTAGTATGGGAGGCAGAGTGATAGGAGATGGGCTAGAATATTATTTACTTTTCCTTTCTGTGATAAAATGCTGTCAGGCCAATAAGCTTGTAGCTCCAGCAAACCTAAGCTGAGTTCCAAGATTTCTACTGGTGAACTGCCCTATGTAATGCCTGTGAAACTGTGAGTGACTACTCCGTGGGGTACACTTCATCTCTTTTTGTTTGTTTGTTTTGGTTTTTCTAGACAGGGTTTGTTTGTGTGACCCTAGCTGTCCTGGAACTCACTCTGTAGACCAAGCTGGCCTCAAGCTCACAGATATCTGCCCCCTGCCTCCTGAGTGCTGGGATTAAAGGTTGTGCTCACACTGGGTCTGCTAGTGGCTTTGAAAACACAGTGAGTGCTCTATGACCTTAGTGGCTTCCAGGAGCTGGAGCCAGCAGGAAAATGGAGTCTTCAATCCTACATGCAAGGAACTGAATTCTGTTAATAAGATAAATGAACATGGAAGAGGATCCTGCACTCCACATGAGAATTGCAAAGCTATCAGCTAGAGTAGCGTCCCAAAGCATAACACCGTAGTACTGAGGAAATTGTGATTTTTACCCGATGAAACCCTAAGATGCTAATCCATGCCTAGACTCCTAACTCATGAAAACTGACAAACAGCTGTTGTAAGCTGTAGTAATATATGCAGTGAGGATGGGAATGTGGTCCATGACATACAGAGGACACAGAAAAAGCAGGGTACCTGATGCTCAGTGATAAGAGCTTTAACTCGGTCTATATTCTGAGGGATAGGCTCCTGATCCCGCTGGATTAGGGTAGTCTCAGCCCACTGGATCCAGGCCAGAAGTTCTTCCAGGAGCTCGGCATTAGCCACCAGTTCTGAAAGAGCTGTTTCCAGGCGCTGCTGGTGCTGCTTTGCCCATGTCAGGACCTGTGGAGAGAGAAAGAAACCACGATCGTTTTCAGAAAGCTTATCTTTTTGTTTGTTTAAGAGCCCCTTCCTAGCTGATCATACACCTTTACTCAGAGGAGGGACCAACTTAAGGAGCCAAGAGAGTCCTCTCTGACTTCAGCTGAGACAGCTCAAATGAGAGTTAGAATAAGGAATCATTTCTGCCCAAAGCAAATCTAGTACATTCCATTAAACATAAACTCCTCAGGAAGGAAGCAAAACACAAGGTGTTCACAGAAGCTACTCATGAATACCTCGCTGCACCAGCTACCACGTCAAACTCTTTACTGAAATGCAATTGCTTATAGTGAATGAAAGAGTCTTTATCTGATGATCTCAGAGAGTTCACTCACTGTGATCCCAGCTTGCTGGGCGTGTGGTGACTCACCTCCTCAAAGCGAGCTCGGATGATGGTGATCCAGTGTTTGATGGTCGTGATGCAATCGGGATGGCAGACAGCCAGGATGACTTCTCCCATTGCCACTGCTGTGTTCACATCTGCCCGTTTTTCTTCTACTTTCTTCATGAACTCCTACATAAACAAGAGCCAAAACCAAAAACTTGACAAATCTACCTATTAGTACCATTCGTCTATATTGAAAGGAGTAACATTTCATTGTTGTCTTCCTATGTGTTAGCACAGACCTTGAAAAGCTGGCTTATATTTAGATGTTGCTATCATGGTGTATCCAGTTGTAAAAGATGGAGGAAGGTAAGACTGACACTCTGTTAGAGATGACAATGGAGAATAGGGACATTGGTATGCCTGTATTCCCTCTGCTGCAGTTTCTAATTTCAGTTTCTCACTCTTTTATTTGTATTCATTTCCATTTCATTAAAACATTTATTTTATGTATATAAACATTTTGCCTGTATGTATGAATATGTGTGCACCATGTGTGTGTCTGATACTGGAAGAGGCCAGATCTCCTGGAATGGAGTTACAGACACTGTGAGCCACTATGTGGGGCTAGCAATCAAATCTCTGAAAAAGCAGAAAGTGCTCCTAACTTCAGAGCCATTGCTCCAGCCCTTTTATTTCTGTATTTAAATTATATTTCTTTTGGAAAAATGATGACAGCCATAAAACACTAAAAATATTTTAAAATTTCCTACCACAATAGAATGCAACAACAAAACTAAGATTATAATATCTAGATAACATGAAACATTTCCTTCTTCATTAGAGCTGGCTGAGGCTGAAGATACCATGTTTTATTCTGCAGCATGCTAAATGGTTTTAGGACATTAGAGAAGGGCCAAAAAGCGAGTATCATAAGCTAGGTCAAAAAAAGGCATGTGCAGGAGAGAAGTAAGACAGAGTTGGCTATGATAATACACACCTGTAATCCTAGCACTTGGGGGGCTGAGGTAGAGTATTTGGGAGTTCAAGGGTAGCCTGGTACATAAGACCCCATCTCAAAATCTAGCCAACCAATAAACAAAAATCAGAAAAAGTTCTGCACTTTCCTTTAGAACAAGATGTGGTTTTACTGATGATAGTCACCACAAAGCCTCTGGTTTCTACTGAGTACACAAATAGCCCACTCAGGTCTTTCTTCTTTTCATAGGAGGTCTGATATTTACAAGCAAGTCCTGCTTTTCTTTAGTGGTGGGGCAATTCTCACCATGGTTGAGTAGCACAGATCACCAAACCTTGAGGTTAGATTACCTTGTGAGTGTCAATGAGAGACTGTAGGGATTCTGTGTCATCTGGAAGGGCCCCTCGAAAGCGAAGTGTTTGCTCTGCTTCAGAAAGCCACTCCAACAGCATATGGACTGTGTCCCGAAACTCTTCTGCCTGAAGTAACCAAGCACAAGAAGATGTGGCCTCCCGCTGCAGCTGAGAAACCAGACACTACAGAATATGCTGAAGAAGCATCCAGGACTACACTCTACTAGAGGCATTTGATGTCCTTGTCCAATGTCATAAAGGTCACCTTAATTTGTAAACCTTTGAAAATTAGGTCAATGACTGGTCAAAGTTCTGTAGAATATTCAGAATATCAACTTTATTTTCATTCCAAGACTGTAGGACTTCACGGTCCTGGTAAAGAAACTAAGATCCATATGCTCAGGTCCCCCTGCAAATTTATCTTACCTGTTTTAAGGCCTGCTCAAGTCGGCTTTGCTTGGAAACAGAGAGTTTGCACACAGTATCCCAGCGCGTGCTCAGTTCCTGGAGCTGACCCTTTACCCACGTTGTGTCATCTCTACTGCTCTCAATCAGCTCTCTGCCTGACCGCTTCAGGACCTGAACAGTGCCGGTTCGCTTCCCCAGTTCTTTTTGGAAAACCTGGTTAAAGAAGAAATGAGAACTAGCTTTTTTAAAAAAAAAATTTAAAGATTTATTTTGTGTATGAATGTTTTATCTGCAATATGCATGTTTTTGTATTAAAACAGAGAACACTATGCAGCTCAATACAACAGGTATAGGACATAAGAATTGATGGGATACATGGTGGTAGGCTTGTTACTATACAAAGTGGTTAGAAAACAATCTCCCATTTCCATTTTAGGTGTTAGTGAAAATGGATTTCTTAACAGTCTCCCTCTGAATTTAAATTTCATTGTGACTCAACCAAGTGACAAACAGGGAGAACCTCTTCACATGCTGCCAAATCGGAGTCAAACCAATTTTGGTAAATTTATTGTGACTGATGCAGAATCCAAGCAAGTTTTTTTTTTTTCTTTTTTGAGACAGTGTGTCTCTATGCATCACTGGCTGTCCTGGAACTTGCTATATAGACCAGGCTAGCCTTGAACTACAGAGACTAAAGGTATGTATCGCCACAGGTGGTCCTAAGTTTGTTTAAATACAGAAGATAAAGAGCTGCTCCTCCACATCAGGCATTCGTTCTTCTCCACTTGGTGAACACAGAGCAGAAGGCACAGAAGAGAAGACTCTGTTGCTTTGTCTCCCAAGATGCCAATTCCTGCTTCTCACCTTATGGGCGTCCATGAGGTTCATGACGAGGTCAAGGTCTCCATGTACAGGTTGGTCCTCAGCCAACTGTGGCTCCACCTTGTACAACCAGTCAACTAAGGCCTGCAAAGCATCCATGAACTGGCCTGAAAACAGTAAGGCTTCTTCCAACTTGTGCTGCCTGAGAAAGGCATACAAAACTCAGGGATTTTAATAATTAAAACAAGCAAACAAACAAAAAAATCAATGATCACAATTCTGACTGTTGAAAATGAAGACTGCTTAAACTCTGTAACTTCTCTGTTACAACAGTTAGAAATGACTACAAGAGAAATAACCAGACATTTTAAATCAAACCATGTCTAGACAAGATTTATGAGCGGTTTGCTTGTAGGTATGTATGTGCACCTATGTGTGCCTGGTGCCTGCAAAGGTCAAAGGAGGGAGTTGGCTCCCCTAGAACTGGCGTTAGAGATATCAATCACCCAGAACTGATCATGAACATGAGCCACATATGGATGCCGGGAACCAAAGCTAGGTCCTCTGTAAGAGCAACAGGTGCTCTTAGTGACCAGCTATCTACACAACCCCCTTATTCCTATTTTAATTTAGTGACAATCTCTTAAAATACTTGGGCATGCCATATCTGTATGGGTCTACCCTTATGGGGGATACAGTCATGCTCACCGCTCCACAGACTTGCCACAAACAGTATCCCATTTGTCTCTGACTTCTCCTAGCAAGTTGTCAAGTTTCTGAGTATCATCAGCAAGCAAAGTCTTTTCTTTAAGTGCTCTACCAGTTCTGATTGTGGTATCATACACAGGCTGTTTGCCACCAAGAGTTTTCTGAAATTCCTGTTTTCAGAAAGAAAGAAAAACAAATAAATAACACATACACACTTATTACAAATCAGGTAATAGGATGAGATCCTGGCTTTAGTTACCAATCCCCTAACAGGGTAGGGTATATTTTGATTGGTAATCAACTTCTTTTTTCAGTATCCAGGTTTATAAAGTAAATATAACATTAAACAACAACAACATACACACACACAACTTCAAACAAACAAAACAACTAAACTAAAATTAAAATAACTTATCCTTAAAAGAAATTTGCAGCTTTCGTTTATACCATATACAATATCACATGGCAATTTCTAAAACCCCATACTTTGGGTTATTTACCAGTCTGTTTAAATAACTACATAAGAATATGACTGTCATTGACTTCTGGGGTTGGTATATAGCACCAAGAGCACTAGTCCAGCTTATGTGAAGCTTAAATTCAACTACCAGCACTGCAAATAAAAAGGAAGGCTTATTTCATCATTTTTTCCCCCATGTGGCTCAAGCTGGCCTGGAATTCTTCTATGTAGCCCAGGCTATTCTTTAACCCTCTTGCCTTAGCTTGCAAAACGCTAGGATTACAGGTATTTGTCACTATGTTTGGCTTTCATTTTGACTTTTTTTTTTTTTTGAGACAAAGCCTCACATATTCTAAGGTTGGTCTTCAACTTCTGATCTTTCTGCTTCTTGGGATTACACACAGGTACCACCATGGCCAGTTAATGAGGTACTGAGGAATCAAATGCAGGGACTGGAACTCTGACCAAATGATTCACATTCCAGCCCCTTGTTGATATCTTTAATATGTACCAACTGTTTTTAACAGGCTTTGATTTCTGTTTCTAGCAAGCAAAAACTTTTGGTGAATTCCAAGTTTTAGGACCTCACAGCAATGAACCACTTTACCTTATGTTTAGAAAGCTGAAGTTTGATTTTGTCTGGGTCATTGGAAATCTCCAGTTCTGAGTCCAGATGACTCTCTGCATCTTCTAGCCAGTCTATTAGTTTTTTCCAAGCTTCATAGAACTAAAATTAAGTAAGATATATATTGTAATTAAAAAGAATGTGCGAACTGTACAACTCATCCATGACCATCATTGCAGAGGTTCAGGACTCAAGGCTGTTCTCAAAGTTAGCACCTTCTTTAATAACTTACTTGTTTTGCCCGCTTCCGGGCATCATCCAGTGACCTCCCCCTTTCAATAGATCTCTGGACAACCTTCTCCCACCGAGACTGGACACTAACTAACAGATTCTTGATCAAGACAACATCCTGCTTCTGACTAAGGAACTTCAACTGGTTCCCTGTTTGATCCAGCTCGATGATCTGGTCTCGATGAGCGTTTACTTCATTAGCAAAAACCTGTGGGAAAATATTGCTCTTTTTAGTCATAAAAATAAGGCAAAGGAGCACTCCTTTGAACAAATCCTTTTAAAGGGAAGGTGATAACATCTTAAGGCACAGTTACCTTATGCTCTTCTATCTGGGAAAGAACAGTGTTCAAAATCAGACTGGGAGGTGAGGCGATATTTAAACTCTGCTCTGCTAGCGTAAGCCAGTTAATAAATTCTTGCAGGGAATTCTGGAATTCTGTTGCCAGGCTGAGGGCCTCTTCAAGTTTTGACTAAAGTTTAAATAAAACACACAGAAAAAAAAAGTACCAAGTTCAGAAATTATACCTTTGACAACAAAAATATAAGATGTATACTAGATTAAATGATCCTAGACAAGAAGACCCACTTAATGAACCACTAAATGTGCCTCAAATACAAAAGACGAGAAGTCTAAATGTTAAGTGTCTGAAGCTAAAAAACCTGGACAAGAGCTGAATAAAAAAGGAAAGGTACAATTAGTGGTTAAGTTTTCTTGACCACTCTCTACTTCTTGGAACATTAATAACAGAGTAAACTACTCAGGAAGTGTAAGTGAGCATGCTCTAGAAGTGATATTAGCCATAGAACTTAAATTCTGTTTCAGGTAAAAACAGCCATTTAATGTATGTTCTATGGTATGGAGAAAGTAAATGAGAAGTGCAAGACTGCAAAGACACTGCAGCTACAATGTTCATTATTTAAATCTACATTATTAGAAAATACAGCATGAAGTATCTGAGCCTGAAATGTGTGTGGATGTCACAGCATTCCAGGAACACACCTGAATATAACTTTCTAAACCACTCTCATTTAAATCAGAATAGCAGAAAATAATGGCTCATTCAGGGTAAGTGCTATTCTCCCTTAGTACATCCCAGTCCAGGGTCCCTGAGCTCCATTCTCAGGATTTCTAGCCCCAGCTTCTTAGTGGACACAGTGGCCATCTACTAGTCAGGCAAAGTAAATGATTTTTAAAAGATGATTATATCCAGAACACATTAAAAATAAATACATTCAAAAAGTACACTAAAAACTAAAACTGCTACTAATTGTAGTTGATTAAATTACATTTTTCTTTCTTCATCCTTTCAGGTTACTTCATAACCAGGGCTACACAGATAAACTCTGTTTCAAAAACCAAAAAACAAACAAACAAACAAACAAAACAAAAAAACCAACGAAATAAAAAAACTTTTTTGAAAACAGTCTTGATCCCTTCTCCTGCTCTTACAAAGAAGAAAACTCAATTTCTGAGGATTAGTAGAAAGAGGTCATAATTGAACTTTCTCCTGAGTTTCAGTAAAATTCCTTGCAGAAAGTTGCTGGTCACTTTTTACATTGCCCTGTCCCCATCTTCTCAATCCCATGTTATAAACTTCAATAAAACTTTGTTTTCAAGTAAGAACACAAACTGGCAATTAGTATCAGATATGAAGTCCAGTACTAACAGTAACAGGTCAGTGATGTCTTAAGTTGTATGTGGAGAAAAGGAACAACTATAAAATGAAGGATCAGCAGGAACTAACACCATCAGTGCCATGGAAAATAGAAATCAAAGATAGGTTAATATGGAGTCCATTATGAGGATAAGTTCTCTGATGTAGCATTAAACCTGTCTTAAAAAAAACATGAAACGAAGATGGTAATGTCTTATGGTCACCAAACATACTGCCAAGTAAATAGTGTTTCTGAAGTGGTACCTTTTTTTCCTCCATCTTACTGCTGACCACATGCCACTTCTGTTCTAAAAGAGATACACTCTGTTCAGTTTTTGAACCAGACCCAGAATCACCGCGGCTGAGGAGCATAAGCCTGCCCTTGTCAAGCAGCTGATTATAAGTCTCTTCTTTGGCTCTCAGCTGGGAATGCAGTTCCTACAAGAGAAGGCAGAAAAAGATATTAACAATATCTACTTCCTAGAAGACCCCATATACATACATTTCACTATCCAGTCTGAGAAAGTCCCCAAAGGCCTTGTAGTGAGCTATCATTAAATAAAATCCACAATTCTTCCTTAATATGGAAACAATCAACTCACCAAGAAAATAAAATTATTTAAGGATCAAAGACCTCAAAAATAGTCTTCAATAATTTATTTCTGCCTTTTATTAGGATTTCCTTAGAAATTATGTTGCCTTTTGTTCTCATAGTCTCTGTTAAAATACTGTCAACATCGCCTAGAATTCTCTTAAGCCCTTACTGAATACAAACATACTGGTGATGTTCTCACTCAGTTTACCTGACTCAGCTTGCCAGCTCACCGATGCCTTTCTAGCTAACTCTTTTCTTCACTACTGCTGCCTGTGTCAGGTACTAAAGTCTGTAGATAAGCGAGCTGCACTAATGTCTCCCAGAGAGGCTATGATATAAGAAGCTTATGTGCAATGTGAAGAACTGCTGTACCATGTGCGAGTCAAGCTGTTCTCTAGCAGTCTCAGGGAGTCCTCCTGTAGGCTTAGAAGCAGAAAGCTGGCTCTCCATTCTATTGAGTTCCAAGAGGAAATCTTCAATTTCACTGTGGAAACCTTGGGCCTTTTGAGAAAAAGACATATCAACAGTATCAGTAAGCAAGAAGCTGTAAGAGCAAACTTGGAATGATCCTGAGCTTACTGGGAGGAATCTGAAACTGCTCCCAGGCACAGTAGTTATTTTGTTTCTGGATTGGCACAATCTGTTTGCTTAAGGCTAAAATCAGCAAAATCCTTCAGACCTTACTATAGCACAGTATTGGTGCCTAATACAATCTGATGAATAAACTAAGGGATTGCTGAAGAGAGAAGCCTGACTTGATGATAGGAAAAACCTGAATCTTAAAATAAGTTGTAAATAGTAAATACACTGAACTGCAAACAAATCCCAAGGGACCCACCAATCAAAAGCTGCTCTTTTCATACATAAGGGGTTCTATACCCCAATAGGTTTCCCTTCTCTCACTTGGGCCTCCTCCTAATGCTCTTCCACCTGGACTGGATAACACACATACCTGCTGCAGAGTTGACTGAAGCTGTTGCTCCCTCTCTTCTGTCTTTTGCAGCACAGATTCCCAGCACTGGTTCATGGTTTCCAGGCGGCTCCGTAGGCTGCTGGCATCATCACCAGCACTAGATTCAAGAAGTTCATTTCCAGCTTTGTTGACTGTTTCCACTGTGGCTTGATGAGCCAAAACATCATTTTTTAGAACCTAAAAAAATGTTGAATGACATAATTTATCTTTATTGATGTCAATTAAACCTGGCTCAAGGTTCACATGACATTAAGCTTCTGGTAGTAACTGGTCTCAAACTGACAAAGCTAGGTAGAAATGAAAATACTTACATGGTGTTTTGCAAGCTCAACTTCAATGACTTTTGGGTCTCCACTTATTGGTCTCTGAGCATCAAGCAACTCTTCAGTGTGAGTTAGCCAACTCATTAGTTCCTCTAAGGCATGCTGGAACTGGCCAAGGGCCAAGAGAGCACCTTCTAGCTTATGCTGCTCAGGACAAGACAAGGAACATTTGTTAGGAAATCAGAGAATGTAGAGGGCAGTTCACTGACCTATGGTACCACTAGCCTTACCTGTCGATGGGCAATTTTCTCATCCAGATTCTCCCAGAGGTGTCTGAGTTCTGTCAGTGGTTCTCGTATAATGTCTCTGTCTGTTTCATCAGTAGCTTTCTTTAACATCAATTCACCCTGGTGATTGAGTTTTTCCATCTCAATTTGCTGTTGGTAAACTTCTACTTTAAACTCCTATAAAAGATGTACTTAAAGTTAACATTAAACCAAGTCTTCAAAGAAGCAACTCTTTTCAAAGCCATTTCTAGATACAAACCTTCATTTCATTTAACTGATCTTTGACCGTGTTGAGGTCAGTGCCCACTGGGGGCATGGTGCAGAGTTTGATCACAGTGTTATCTAGCCAGTCAAACATAGCCTGAAATGAAAACACAAACAAGAGGTTATAAGAGAAGGGCCATTTTCTTCCCAATGTTGGGCTTTATGATTATGTGGGTTTAGGACCTTTAGCAAGCAGTGACTTACACAATCTGGCCAGCTTCAATGAATAGCTGAATGGGTACGAATATGACAAGCAGGCAATGACAATAAAAATGGCAGTAGTAATGGAAACTTGGATATGTGTTATGTCAACATTTTCCTCAACAGATGTGGGAAACTTAGGCCAGAAATGTAGAAGCAACAATGTCTTAGTTTTCAACACTGCAGTACTAAGGGTGAGCCACTCTGTACCAGATTTAGAAAATGACAAGAGAAAGCAGAACTTGTATTTCCTTTGTGGGCATCCCCCAGCTTCTTACCTGGAGAGTGTCCTGATACTGCACAGCTGCTTGCATGGCATCCTCAAGTTTTTCTAGCCTTTCTTTCCAAGTTTTATTTAAGTTCTCCCAAGCATTATTCATCTACGGGGAAAATATTGAATCAAATTCTCCTAGTACTACCTGTGGTCTAACTTCACTATGTTTCATCTGAATCCCTCACCCACTCTCCACACCTCATCAATGCTCTTCTTCACTTCAGGCTTCTCAGTTTCTCCACAGGCAAAAATCAAATCTGTTCCAAGGATTCTAATGAACTCCAACTCCTCATGCAGACCATCTGTCTCCTCCTTAATCGTCTATATAAAAAGAGCAGAAAATGAATCAAAACGGAAAGCAGAATGTAACTTCTCAAAATTCACAAATGCAACATTGTCCCCCAATCAAGGGCAAATACAAAGCAGAATCTCAAAAATCACAAAATGATTTTTACTCTTAAGGTACTGTTTGTCCAGGGAGTATAGCTGCATGCTCACAAGTGGTCAATGTATATACATACTAAAAAATAAGTAAACTGAATGCATTATGTACATGTCATAAAATATGAGCATGCAGTGATGACAAAAATAGCAAAGAATACTAGGTGGTGGTGACACACGCCTTTAACCCCAGCACTTGGGAGGCAGATCTTTGTGAGTTCAAGGCCAGCCTGGTCTACTGAGCGAGTTTCGGGAAAGCTTCCAAAGCTACAGAGCAGCCCTGTCTTGAGAAAACAAAACAAACAAAAACAAACAAACAAACAAAGCATAAATTTGAAGGGTATAAGGAGCTTTGATAATTAACTAGCCCTTCCTGACTCCAAGAAAAATATATGAAACAACACAGCAATCACAAAGGTCAGCACTGACAGACCAGGTCACAGCTGAGCTATATAAGCTTAACCAGCCAGTTCTTTGTTAGAGCCTAAAACACAGCTCACATACCAAGAGAAGGATAAAGGAGGAGAGTTTCCATGTGAAAAGTATCTGAAGTATGATGGGACAGGCATTGCTTATGCCAAATGGCTCTCATGTGAAGTCCATCTAGTTAAAATGAGAGTGTCCAGAAAGACTAGAAAAAGATGTGTAATAACTTGCTATCCCTGGATGACGAATTCAGAACTTTTTATTTTCTACTGTTTATCTCCTCCATGAAAGTAGAGAAAAATTTCACTTGAAAACCAAAACAAACCTCCAAAGTCACAGAGAAACACTGCCTCAAAACTCCCCCCCACAAAAACCCAACCAACCAACCAACCAACCAACCAACCAACCAACCAAACAAACAAACAAACAAAACAAAACAAAGCTTTCAAAACATTGTATGTGGATAAGCAGCTACCACAACATACTCAGGGTCTGGAGCTTAGCTCAGAGGCACTGCACCTGTTTAGTATATATGAAACCCAGGTTCCATCCTCAGTATTGCAAGAAAACATGAAAACAAAACAAAGTAAAAAAATCACCACCACCACACACATGCACACATACCCCAATCAACTTGGATATAGTATTTTGTTAAAGGACACACATCCAAGACGATGTTTTGTATTTTTGTTACCTCAGCAGCTTCAACCTGTTGCTTGATGATAGATGGGTCAATTCCAGGGCTTTCCAAGTCATGAACAATATCCTGGGTGTCTTTGATGGTGGTCAGGAGAGCTGCCATGTCATACCAGAACTTCTCTGCTAGTTCAAGGACATCAAGGAATTTCATTTCTCGCTCTTCAGACCGTGCTTTGATGTCCTCCCAGAAGAATACCATTTGATCCAGCTTGTCCTGGATTTCTGAAGTGGTAAAAGAGACATGAACACAACCTTTCTAAATTTGAAATCTAAATTTCTCATTGAAACTCAATCTAATTCTGACATTACT
Organism: Mesocricetus auratus; assembly: GCF_017639785.1. Classification (NCBI taxonomy): domain Eukaryota; kingdom Metazoa; phylum Chordata; class Mammalia; order Rodentia; family Cricetidae; genus Mesocricetus; species Mesocricetus auratus. The sequence continues at coordinate 19,655,022 of NW_024429197.1, read as the reverse complement.
TATATTATAGTTCATCATAGCTTTCCTTCTATCATTTCTATACTAGTTTTTTCTGCTTGTTGATCTTCCTCATAAAGGGACCACAGAAGCAATCACACAAAATATCTGGTAAGATAAAAGTCCTTAACTTACAAAGGGCTGGAATGGGAATGCCTCCTTCTAGTGTTCTTATTGAATTTTCTGTGAATTTCCCACGGAAAGTGTTACAAAAGGTAGTTATGTTCTACCCACTATTGATACTATGATATTCACATTAGGGGTTAAAGGAGCATTTGTTTTCTGGCCTGGGAATCTAGCTCCCAATTGTAACCTTGTTTCAATAGGAAAATGTGTTCTGAATTCTAAATGAATTCTACACAACTTTTTGGAATATTCATTACTTAATGAGAAGTGACTCTGGGTAGGACTAGAGGCAGCCACAGCCTGGAATTCCTTCTAAAGTCTTTCTTAAATAATAATCAGATCCACCAAGTACCTTTTGCAGCCAGATCCTTGTCTGCTCCCTGAGACCTCCCAATGAGTTCTTCTCCACGGCGCTTCAGGGCCTCAAAGGATGGCTGCAGTTTTTCTAGCTCCATGGTAGCATTTTTATTGTCACTGATGCACTCTCTAATCTTGTCTACTTCAGCAGGGATCAGGGGTGGCATTCGCAGGCGAGAGGAAAGATTCTCCAGAGTCTCCAACATGGGTTCAATTTTATCGTGAAACTAAACAAAATTGCACTATTAGCCACCATAGCAATACTTTATCATATTGAGGGACATAAGGTCACACTATAGACCTATTGCTTATGATTGCCTGTGTTCAGTAAGGCCCAATGGCTGTTAAGTGTTGGGTTTGTCTAAAAAACTGTTTTGAACATTAGTGCTGGCCCATTAGAGTGTAGAAAAGACAGTATTTTGTGAGTCAAAAAATACTAAGTAATATACCAAAAATACACTAAAATGGTTAGTGTTGTCACAATACTTCTCGAACTTCAACTAATATGATGAGATAGAGACAAGACTATGAACAGATGAGAGTCAGTACTCAGCATCTCAAATGACAGCTACATGCAACAGACCAGACCAACAAGTCAGATGCCCTCCACCGCTATGTAAATGGATGGGAACTTAACATGCTGAGTGGCCTGGAGTCTGAAGTACTATGGTATGCAGTTTAACAACCCACAATGTGGAACAGGAGAAAGGAAAATGTTGGCATGATGAAAAGTAACAAGGAAGGCCAAACCTAACCTTCTCACTTTTCTGATACTTTGAATAAAATGACGAAAAGCATACAATTCTGAATTTATAATTTGATATATAAGTTGGAAAGAGAATAGCACAGAAAGAGTTTTCATCTAAAAACCCCATCTAAGACCAACTCTGGATTTATTCATTTGAGTAAGGCTCATCAATGTTAAGTGCCTTAAAAGAAACATTTCTTAAATCATTTCTCACTACTCCCTTACAACTATATTCCATCCCAAACAGAATGGTCACATTAAACCTCCACAAAATGTAAGGGAAGTTTTCTTATAGGCAATGTCCTCAATTCTCAGCTCTATAAGAACACTGATTCCCATGGGAGTGAGTGGGTACCTTACCTCTGTGATCTGTAATGGTGGGCGCAGTCAACACAACAATGAAATGTGACGATGTGGGGAAGACGGGAGCAGGCAGCAACAACACAAAGTAACACATTCCACAATGTGAGTGAGATGGGACAGGAGGTGGGGGGAGAAACGTGAGTAAGTACAAGTATTAACCAAGAATATTGACTCAACAAGGAATAAAATACCCAGACATGACAAAAGTACCACTGACAGTAATATATTAGTTGAAAAGTGTGTAGTTACATGCTTGAAACTCTACTGCTGGTGGTTTTCCCTTCTCTTTAGTGCTCTTCTCCCTATGCAAGCATACTTTAAGTTAATGTGCTATTTTCTAAATTTCACCATTAGTAGCCTGACTTTTGCTGAGGTAATCACTGATTTTGGATCTGTAAGATTAATTTATCCTCAAATCATTGCTTCTAAAGAATCACTGTAGCATGAAGTTTTCAGTGAAACCATCAATAAACAATTACACATACCAGCCAAGATGCACTTCACCTTTCATACAGGGTCAGTGCACCAATGCCCCTGAGAGCAGAAGTGCAAGGAGACAATTTTCTACTCTACAGTTAAGGTATTACTAACACGGTGTCTGGGTTCTCCTGCATAGAGGCATGACTTACACTAGAGGGCACTTGGAGTTCTAACACAAACACACATACCTGAGCAGACTGGGACACAGCCTCATCCAGAGCCAGGGCCCGTTGGCGCACCGCATCTTTTATCTGGGCATACATGTTTTCTGCTTTCTGGTATTTCTCTTCCACTATTTTCCCTTCCTCAGGGTTTAGCTCCTTTAGCTGTGGACCTATCTTTAGTATCTTATCAATATGAGGCTTGTGTTCAGCAATGGATTCCCTTAGTTGCTATGGGAAGAAATAGAATTAAACATAGTAAGTGAAAAGAACAAACAATTAGCAACAAAAACATGAGGTTTCCTAGGTCATAACAAACAAACTAAAAATAATGAGCATGTTTATATCAGTTTATTTAGATACTTTGAGCAGAGGTAATAATATTTTTGAGAGGAACAAACTGAATTGTTAACCAGAAAGTCCTAGCCTCGCCATTTATGGGGAGTCTTGGGCTCCAATGTTATATAATTCTCTTCATTACACAAACCAGATCACATGTCCAATCACTATGAAAGTCTTCCTGGACATATCCTGTCTCACATCCCACCCTGCTACTAAGTATGTCTTGGTGTCACATTAATATATATTACATAGCTTAGCTGTCTACACTTCAGGATGAGTCAGCAAGCAGGGTAACTTAAGAAAAGTAAACACTTGGTAACTCAGCCACTCTGACTTTAACTCTCTACTTAAACATGGGGATAGCACTAAGGAGAAATTGTAAACCAGAAATAAACATTTAAGTAAAGCATTATTCATGGTAATAGTTTTGGCTGATACATCTATAAATTTCTTTCATCTTAAATATATGAGGCAAATAACTGATTAATTCCTTCATAGCTCTCATTCTAGTCAAGTAAAAGCCACCTAGTTACACCTTAATACCCGAATCATCTAGGAAATATTGTAAACTTCTTTGTTTTTGTTTTTTAAAGCTGGTTCTTTCACTATTCTCATACACTGGAGATCAAACTTGGGGCCTCAGGCATATGACAAGTGCTCTACCACTAAATTAATCCCAGCCCTAGTTAGCTCTTTCTTTATCCCTATATACAAAAGCTGCTCTAAATTTCTTCTCTTTTAACTTTTTGAAGAATTTAACTTTTGAACTTCTTTTGGTATAACCCAGCCTGAACTAGAATTTTCTCTATAACCCAGGTTGTCCTCTAGCTCATCCAGAGTACTGGGACTGCAGGCATGCACTACCATGCCTGGCTTGACAGATTCTTGACACATCTACAATCTTATTCTTAAATCAATTAATATTAAACAATTAAGTAAATTTAACATGCATTTTCAATATAAAAAGAAATTCTGATTAGGAATTAACTTTGTAACATAAAATTTACCCTGTAGGCTATAACAAATGTTTTCAGTGAGTTACACAGCCCATTTTCACTGAGGGAGAAGTGACAGGGCCCTTACCCTCATCTCTTCCTGCTGCTGTCTGAGTTGCTCATGATCAACAGCCGGAGGGGGCAGCTGTGCTATTAATGCCAGAGTTTCTTCGGCCCAGGGACTAAGCTCTTCGTATGTTTCCCAAAACTGGTTCACTAGGACCTGTGCCCGCTCTAGGCGGGCGTAGCGCTCTGAGTTGAGCAGGCTAACAGCTTCATATTGCTGTATTAGGTACTCAGTTTTCTCCTATGAGCCAAAAAAAAATATTATTAGAAATTTCTTTCCTTTAACAAAATGCAGGCATGCATAAAAACTTCCCACAAAATTGCATGTGTGTGTGTGTGTGTGCGCGCACACACACACACACACACACACACACACACACACGCACACGCTACACAGGCCACGTAAGGAAACACACTAAATTAAGATGGACTAATGAATAAATGATTTTTAATTTCTTCTTTATATTTAACTCAAATTTAACTATCATACATATACACTATTTATGGAATTTGAAAAGTATGAGTGTAGTTAAAAAGGTAGTAAAAAAAAAGCACAAGAAAAACAAAATAAAAACTAATCTAGGGCTGGGTGCTGTGGCACACAAGGCAGAGGCAGACCATCTCTGTGAGTTCCAGGCCAGCCAGGGCTCCATTCCCCAAACAAACAAACAAAAATAACAACAAAACAAAAGCCTAGAAGAGACACACAACAATGTGACAATGTTATCCCAATAAGACAGTGGAAACTGATGATGCCAAGTGTTGCTTTAGAGAAAAGCCTCCAAACCCACACCTTACTCTTTAGGTGCTTAGGAATAGCTCAAGTCAACTTTTCTCCCTGAGAAACAGTGGTTACACAGATCTTGTATTGTACACTTAATATAAGAACAAGTATAACTTAGATGGCCTAGAATTTGAGAGGCTTTTGCCTCACTCTCTCATCTGGAGGGATTATGGGTGTGTGCCCCATGCCCTGCCCTAACTGTCAGTAATCAGAAAGTCTAGTAGGAAAAAAACAACAACACTTTTAAAAGATTATTTTATTGTTTTACTTCCAAATCACTATGATGAAGAATAGCAGCAGCAATAATAACCATAATTCACCTGCAATACAGCTTTCTGCTCCTCTCCACATGTGCTGAAGATCTCACCACGGTGACTGAACAATTCATCCATTGAATCTTTGTGTCGAATGATGTCAATGGAGAAAGCCTTTGAAAAGTAAACTGCACTAAGTCAAGAAGCGAAAGGACCCTGCCCTGTGCCTGTGCTGATGAAATGTCAGACACAAATGAAATTCTTTGCTTTAAAATACATAGACATATTCTTAAAGGTTAGCTTTTATCTATCATTGATTTTTCTTTTTAAAGATTTATTAATTTAGTATACAGTGTTCTGTCTGCATGTGTCCCTGCAGGCCAGAAGAGGGCATCAGATCTCATTAGATTGTTGTGAGCTATCATGTGGCTGCTGGGAATTGAACTTAGGACCTCTGGAAGAGCAGTCAGTGCTCTTAACCTCTGAGCCATCTCTCCAGCCCCCAATGTTTTCAATTCTTATTTTTAGTTGTTCTCAAAAACATTTCCTTCCTAAAGCTCCCAGGAGATTCAAAGGTCTACTAATCGTTTTCTACAAAACAAACGAAATATATTTTCCTCATCCAAATATAGTGTCTATAGATTAACTTCTCTCATCATTCCATTAAGCCATTCCCTCCACTCTCTTCCCAGTCAGTCAGGACAGGGTGTGCACTTAGGCTCTTCTGTACTCACCTTTTGTACCTGCAGCTGAGCAGTGGTCTGGTCTTGTTCTAGATGGACTGGACCGAGTGCCATCAGCTTCCGCTTTGTTTCAGCAACCCAAGCTAGTTCTGCGTCAGCAGCTTGCTCGTACTAATAGAGTCAGGTAAAAGGAAGGGTTATATACAGCTAAGGCTCCATCTTACAGCTGTAAATTAACCAACACCAGAAAGGCCTGGAGTTCTAGAAATACAGTTGTACCTCACAAAGTAAATTAAAAACTGAAAGCAATTTCATAAAAATCACAAACCAAGCTGTAGAGAGCTTTGTAGCTAATGGAAGAGTACTTGCTGAACATGCATGAGGCGATGCGCTCAATCTCAAGCACCATGGGTGGGGAACAGGTATGACAACGCAAGATTCTTCAAGATGAGTACAGTAGTGCATGCATATAATCTTATTATTTACGAGGCCAAGAAAGGAGGATCGAAAGTTTGAGGCCAGCCTTAACTACACAGGCATACCTTTTCTCACAACAATAATAAAAATCTCAAAAAAGAAAAAAAAATCACAGCAACAAAAATGTAGGAAAATCAGAACTCAACTTCTTCAAGAGAAGTTATAAAACTTACTAGATGGCCGGGTGATGGTGGCCCACGCCTTTAATCCCAGCACTCGGGAGGCAGAGGCAGGTGGATCTCTGTGAGTTCGAGGCCGGGCTGGACCAACAGCCTCCAAAACAATACAGAGAAACCCTGTCTCGTAAAACCAAAAAAACAAAACAAACAAACAAACAAACAAAAACCACCACCAACAACAAAACAAACAACTTACTAGATGGTTATTCCTTCGTTAGAAATAGCAGTTGGAATCTGCCAAAGTATGCTTCTAACCAGGGAACTTTAATGAAGTGGTACTTTGTGTTAACCCTCTACAGTTCCAACACTAAACAGTAGTAACTTTAGTTACATTTGTTGTTATTTATTTAGAGATAAGGTTTTGTGATGTGACCCTCAGAGGTTACTGGTGTATTTTCATCATGCCTGGATATAGGTATTTAAATATAAATTTAAAATGGCAGTAGACAGCTGAGTAGAAACTGAGAAAGAACTTGATCAGATAAAGGATGGGACATAGAATAATCCCAAACTCAATCACAAAACCTAAGAACATTCTTTGTATAACTGTTGATCATTACAGTTCTCTAATCTTTATAAATTTTTCTTCCACTTTGCTAACCTGTTTACTTTAGCACCCTTTATCAGAAATGCTTAGGTGCCACACAGGAACAAAAGTATTTTGAACATTAGAATTTATTTATTTTTGGTTTTTCAAGACAGGGTTTCTCTGTGTAGGTCTGGTTGTCCTGGAACTTACTCTGTAGACTAGACTGGCCTCAAACTCAGAGATCCTCCTGCCTCTCTGCTACCCAGACAATTTTAGAATATTTATATAGGCAACATTACTGGTTGAGCATCCTCTGGGTTTTGGAATACATAAAAATTTTTGGATTAGGGTTGCTAAACCTATATTTAAGCAGAAAAGTAATGAGCTGGACATGGTGGAGAAGGCCTATATTCTAGCACATGGGAGGTAGAGGCACAGGATTCAGGAGCACAGGGACAGTGAGTTGGAGGACAGACTAAGCCACATTACACTGTCTCAAAATGTATGCAGAGTGTGTGTGAGAACTCAATTTCTCAAGAACAATACATTGTAACTGAAAATACACGCCTTTAATCCCAACACTCAGGAGGCAGAGGCAGGTGAATCTCTGTGAGTTTGAGGCATCCTGGTCTAAAGAGCAAGTGCCAGGACAGGCTCCAAATCAATACAGAGAAACCCTGTCTCAAAACAAACAAACAAACAAACAAACAAAAAGAGCAAACAAAACGCTTCAATGATTAGAGATAATTCTAAAGACAAATAGGGATATAGCTGGAATCATAAAAAACTCTTCATGGTTCAGAAAACATTTATCATTGTGAACCCAAGGAGTCATCCATTCATTCGCGTGCCTGCCTGCATGCGTGCGTGTGTGTTTTTCTATGGCATATTATATTAATAGGTGCACGACCAGCTGGTGTGACAGCGACGTCTCAGATGAGACAGGAGGAGCTTGAGTTCCAGGCCAGTCTGGGTTACATAGGGAGAGTCTGTTTTAAAAAAAGAGAGGGGAAAAAAGTACATATCTAGCTATGGAGAAAAGTAATTATCTCCTCTCCCTGTCAGAAAGCAGAAGAAAAAGAAACAGGACACCTGTGTTTATTTACTAAAGGATTCTATTTTGGGTGACTGTGCTATTTTGGATTGCATATTTGAAAGTAATTATAGTTCTTGGTATCTTTCCCTTTTCCATCAAATGCCAAAACAGTTGTGCCACGTACCTTTAATCCCAGCTTCCAGGAGGCAGAGGCAGGAAAGTTTCTATAAATTTAAGGCCAAACTGGAGCTACATAATATGATTCTACCTCAAAAGAAAAAAAAAAAAATAAAAAAAGAGGGAGGTGAGGAGGCAGGGCTAGGAAGATGATAAAGAAGTTATGATCACTTCCTCTTCTAGAGGACCTGCATATGTAGCTCGAATCATCTGATCTCAAGCCCTCTTCAGGTTTCTTTGGGCATCAGGCAAAACTATGGTGCACAGACATGAAGACAAAAGCATCCATACACATAAAAGTAAAACAACAACAACAACAAAACTTTAAAAACAAAAAGATTCATATGGGATTCTTCGCAAGTTTTTTTCTATTCAAAGAGGTTGAGTATTTTGGTTCAAATCTGGATCAAACATCTTCCAAGTATTTTCCAGTACTGAAGTATGTTTGTTGTATTATTTCAATCTCATGGTTCTTCCTGAGCCTATACTTATATAGGTTATAGCAAAAACTGTATCCCACACATAACCCACAGCCTAAAGCACTAATGCACAGTATTATAAACATTACCTGTTGTGATCTCTGAATAGCAGCATCGATTTCATCCACCCTTTGTCCAATAGTGTCACTGACCAATTTGTACTGCTCGTTGGCATCAGATACAAGTTTATCCAGCCCTTCTCTGGCTCTCCAGGGCACCAGCTCAAGGAGAGCATGGCTCACCTCATTCACTGTGTCCAACACAAGCCTGTGCTCCATGACCTCCTTCTTCAGTTCCTAAGGAGGGAAAAGTTTTCAGGCCACACCTTGCTAAATTAAGCACATCAGCAGTGGAGCAGTGGAAAGCGCTGTCTCTACCACACATCCCAGCAGGACACTGACCTCCTTCCTTCAGCTCTTTTTTTAATGTGTCTCACCCTTTTCAATCATCTTGAACCTGACTTTAGACTTAGCTAATGCTTACTGAAAACTGTCTGCAAGACTTGAGCCACTGTCTGTGGGTAAAACAGTGTTCCTTTCCTTCTATCTCTTAGTACTCCAACTATGGATGGGCATTTAACCTAAATAAAATAGCTGCGCAGAATTTCTGTGCATCAAGAACTGCATTTGATTCTGCAACAAAATCAGAAGTAACCATGAAGCACCTCCCCCATTTAATTCTTTTACTTGTTTTATTCTTATTCTTTCCCCTTCCAGTGCCCTCATCCATCTCCATTGCCTCCTTTTTACTTGCTTTCTTCTAGTCTCCACCTAGAGAATGAACAGTGTAGGTAAATTATATGACATAACACAGCAATCAAACTTCCCAGGAACTTGGAAATTGATTTCTTTTTTCCTCAGTCTTATACGTGTCTTTTTGTTAAATCTTTTGTCATGAGTAAACAAGAGAGAGAGCATAAGTACATTTGGCTTAGATTTAAGGTAAAGGTAAGGAAACACGATTCAGATAAAGATGAAACCTCTTTTCTTGTTACAGTGTAAAATTATGGCTTACCTTCTGTCTTTGCTGAAACTGGGGTATTTGCTCCCCTATGGGAGACTGTCCTCCACTGGCTGCCAGCTCCTCCTCCACCTCCCTGAGCCACCCAGTTAGTTCTTCATATGTAGAATGGAACTTGGTGGCCAGCTGCCGGGCTTGTTCTAAAGTTCTGAGAGCCTTGGAGCTAGTGACTGTGATGTCTGCATAACGGGTCTTTATTCCGTCCAGCTTCTCCTGGATAAGTAATACCTCCTCACCTGGGAAGAACAGCACAGCCTTGCTCACACAAAGGAGCTCTCTTTAATCTTGTCTTTAAACTAGAGCTTAGATTTCATAAACTCTCTTGCTATGGTGCTGACTTAATATCCTACTATCCCAAACTGAGGATTAACTTGAAATCAACCCTCAACTGCATAAATTGCTTTGAAGATTAAGCTCTAAATCCAACTGCAGGCATTTCCAGAACTTTACAGACAACACTGGTATTCAATGTACTGGGAGGCAGAAGAACTGCCACCTATAGCCAGATATAAAACAACTAAATCTTGTAGTTTTTAAAAGATTTAGTGGGAAACACATAACCAACTTCCCTGGAGCATACAACAATGTAAATCATTGAATGCCAAATTTCTCATAGACCAAGAGAAGTGGTTCATGCTGGGTGCTTATGCTCTTTAAGACTATATAGGTGGGGCTGGTGAGATGGCTCAGAAGACTGGGCTCAGAAGATCCAATGTCCTCTGAGGACACCAAGCACACATGTGCACATATATGCATACAGGGGAAAACATTCAAAATATAAGATAAAATAATCTAAAAGATCTTAGAGGTGCTAAGAGGTACACTTTTCAAAGTACCTGTAGTTTGTTTTAGAAGAGCCTGACCATTTTTAATAGCTTGATCTACATTCTTCTTTCTATTAATAATTTCTTCATTTAAAGCCTGAAAGGAAAAAAATAGCATTAATCCTAAAATTATGGCACAACAAAGAGAAGAAATGTGAGAGCGTTAAAAGGGAATTTAAAGAGATGAGTTAACAGTTTTGTTTAAAATCAAATATTTGATTCCCTTCTTTATCTGTTTCATTACTCTCTGATTATTCAAGACAAGAAATGCTTTATGGGCAAGCTCTTTTTTGTCCTGGATGAGAAAAGATTTAGGATGAAATCAGCTTTACCAGTCTATCAGTATTAAACTTGAACACAAGAATATCAGAAATGAAATACAGCAAAAATGTCCATTATATCCAAAATAAAGAGACTTCATAAAAGCAAATGGAAGCACAGCTGGAGAGATGGCTCATCAGCTAAGAGCATGTACTCTCTTCCAGAGAACCCAAGTTTGATTCCCAACACCATCAGGCATCTCACATCCACCAGCAACTCTACCTCCACACAGATCTGACACCTTTGGCCTCTGCACTCACAGGCATGGATACACACAGACACATAGTTTTAGAAAAATGCCAAAACAGGGATTATATATTATATAAGATGACACAGAATCCCGGGGATTTCAGAAATATTCTTGTTACAACTACACGATGAGATATCATTCAGATATATGTGTTTTTGTTACAGTATGCTCTCACCTACTCAAAAATCTACGGCTACATTACCCAATGATGAAAATCACAAGTTGCAGGTAAGATGGGCCCTGACTCTAACCTGTATGATCTTCTAGAATCATTAGCTCAGTTTGTTAAATACAAGGATTTTTACAGACCTATCCAAAAAGAACAAGTACTTAGCACCAATTCAACTATGCACTTATACACATGAATGTACCATGCACACAATGAAGTTGAAGTGTTTGGGAAGGGAGAGAGGGGAGAAATTAAAAGAAAAAGAAATGAAGAGAAAAATA